>NW_024870864.1:1202500-1802500 GCF_019054845.1 Dipodomys spectabilis | reverse complement strand
GTAAGGTGTGGAAGTCCGGGCGTCCGCGCCGCCAGGGGGCGCGAACCTTGGTTCCGGTGTAGGGATTAAAAACTCTCCAAAGTGCAATGGATTTGCACAATCCCAGGATTAACATTTTGTCCTAGGAAGATTTCTGGAGACGGCCTTCGGTCCTCAGAGCGGCGTCCTCTGCGTGCCGTTTGCAGTTGCTGTGTCTGGTTCACAGAGAGATGCAAAAGAATCCAGATGGTCCAGTCTGTCAAGCCAGGGGAGATGCTGGAGTATCCTTTAGGAAGATAGGCCAGGGAGACAGAGGCTCAGCCGGGACAACTAGCTCCTCAGGAGGCTGAGGTTCGAGGTTAGTCGTTCGAAGACAGCTGAGGCAGGGGCTTCCCTGTAAAGGAAAGGGGCTGGGACTCTTACAGACTTGGGGACTTGATGTCATTGATCTGAGAGCGCGCGCGCGTGCGTGCGTGTTCGTGTGTGTGTCTTGGAGTGATGAGTTTGGGCAGGTAATGGAATATGTGAAAGTTCAACCTATTTTGTAGGAGGAGGCACTCTGGAGACCAAACTCTTAGGAATTATAAATCCTTTAATTAGCTACCTGAACATCTAAAGAAGAAATGTGTAATGTGTTTACGTGTCCTAACAGTGAGTTGAAAAGGAATTCAACTTCAATCAAGCAGTCTCTGCTCCTTGGATTTTAATAACTTCCCATTCTAGCTCAAGGTTGTCCTAAGGACCTCTGGAGAATGCAAGTAAATGGTGAAGAGCTCTTTGTGACTACTTTCCCTTTTGAAAGAGGTCCTGATGATGTGGCTCCTAGACCTCTAAAATTCCTAAATACCTTATTAAATCCTCATGCTCTCAGAGTCCAGAATTTCTCTAGCATGTTGATCATTGTGTGTGTGTGAGTGTGTGTGTACACGCGTGCGTGAGTGCATGTGCACCTGTGTTCGTGCACACTGTTCCTGAGGCTTGAACTCAGGGCCTGAGTGCTGTCCCTTAGTTTTTTCATTTAAGACTGGCCCTCTACCACTTGAGCCATACCCCACCTCCAACTTTTTGCTGGTTAATTGGAGGTCAGAATTCATGGACTTTTGTTGCCTGGGCTGGCTTTGCCCCAGAGACACTAAGATCTCAGGCCCCTGAGTAGCTAGAATTACAATTGTAAGCCACAGGCACCCATAATAGTGATCAGTTTGGATCCACACAAGTATCTGATTTGTGAGCCTTATGCAGACACTGATCATTCTGGGATCTTTAGAGAAGTGCTAGGTTCTACTGTCACCAGAATTAAAATGTTTCAATCAAGAATGAATTAGGAAATCTTGGCATTGCATTTGTCCAGAGCTACATGCTATTGGATTTAAACCCAGTTACACCCTTGCATTTGTCTTTAAGAAGCAGTGGTTTTGTCATAGACACTCATTTAAATATGATAAATATGTTTTTCAGGAACTTTTTGAAAAGAAGTTTCATGTGCTGTTTCCTAAGGCTAGAATCATTCTCCCAACCCCCCCCTCCACAGAAATATTATATTATCTTTATATAACAGGATTGAATGGAGACCCTCTAGATAGCCTGACATTTTGATGAAGAAATTCTGAAACCCCTGAAACACTGGCAATGTACAGAGATCAGTATAAACAGAAGACACTAGGGGCAGGCAAATGGGTCGCTCTGTTTTATAAAATCTCACTGCTTGGCAACTTGTGCCATTGGCCACATTTGAACTTTAATCTATTCTAACCATTGTTTTCTTTTGCCTTTTTTCTCAGGCCTGTGTTGAGAGTACAGCAGTTGCCACAGAACTTCTGAGCCCATTAGGTAATAAGTGTCACTTCAGTAGCCTTTCCTCCCTTTCATTTCTGGCATTGTTGTTGCTTCGTTTGCCAGAGGGTAAGGGGGAATTTAGTGTGATCTGTGTGAGGTCAGCTGATCAGCTATGTCTACGAAATGCCCTCAGTGTGTTAGATGCAGAACCATATGCCTAGAATTCTCTCTTCCTGCCAAACTCTACCTTCTAGGCTAACTTCAGTAGTCAATTTGCATATAATGAAAATGACTCTAATAAATATGTCACTTATTATAAGGGTAAATAAGTATTTTTATTTGTATATAGGCTTTCAGTGACCTGCCATTCCAACACTGTATTTTCTAAATGTACTAGAAGAACTAAACCAGGCCATTACAGGGTAATCAACGTCAACCTTGACTTTTCTAAGAGGTAGCAAGTGACCTAAACTCTAGTGTGACAGTTTCTTGGTCTGAAAAAATAAGTCTGCTTATTTTAAAAAATGTCTCTGGCTTTATTCTTTAGTGTTATATAATTTGTGACTTAATTCTTGATCAGTCTTGGTGTGTCACATGATATCTAAGATTGTACAAGATTTAGAAGAGGACACTGTTGCTTTTCTCTGTTTGCTGATGTGAGATAAGCAAATAACTGTAGGTACACTTTTCCCTGGGAAATATTCAACCATTTAAAGTATCAGTAGTAGATGCATGACTAGCACATTGTGTACAAAACATCATAGAAGATTGAAGATTTACAATTAGAATAGTTACAAAAAATAGAGAAACTGATGAATGATTTAGGGGACTACCAATTATCCTGATACTCTTTAGGGTGTTCTGTGAAATCTTAATCAACTAGCCATTTTGGCTTAATCCATATTTATTTGTTCCAATCGTCTTGAACATATAAAACTAGGTTACAGTCCCTTATGAGGAAAATAGTCATCTCTCAAATAATTCTGGTGGCACTGACAATTGCTATAGCTATAATGCAAATGCAAATCAAAACAACATTGAGGTACCCCCTCACCCCAGTTAGAATGGCTATAATCAAGAACAGATGCTGGAGGGGATGTGGACAGAAGGGAACCTTACTGCATTGTTGGTGGGAGTGTAAACTTGTTCAACCACTTTGGAAAGAAGTATGGAGGTTCCTCAAAAGTCTCCACATAGAGCTCCACTATGACCCACCAATGCCACTTTTGGGCATTTACCCAAATGTTCACAAACAAGAGCACACTAAAGCTACCAGCTCGACTATGTTTATTGCAGCCTTATTTACCATAGCTAAGGTATGGAACCAACCCAGATGCCCCTCAGCAGATGAATGGATCAAGAAAATATGGTATATATACACAATGCAATTCTATGCCTCCATCAGAAAGAATGACATTGCCCATTTGTTAGGAAATGGAAAGACTTGGAAAAATTATATTAAGTGAAGTAAGCCAGGCCCAAAGAAACATAGGTCCCATGGTTTCCCTTATTTGCAATAACTAGTATATGACTGAGTCAAGCAGAAAAGGTCAGATATATTGATGTTAGGGAAATGAACCCTGAGATATGTATTCAAATGTTTTGTTCTTTCATGCCATTGTTTCTAACACATTTATAAGACTATTTCTTTGTTGCTATGTATGTCCCTCCCCCATGGTATAACCCCTGCTTTCACTGTATTTGATGTCGGTATAAATTGTGGAGTGGAAGGTAAAAAAATAGTTTAAATAGGAATACAGGTGGACCCATTGCAACAATGAGATGTACAAGTCGTTACAACTTTGGCGGGGGCGGGGGGAGGGTGGGAAAGGATGGGAAGGGGAAACAAAGGAGGAGGCTACAATGCTTGATAACAAATATACTCATTATCTTGCCCATGTAATTGTAACCCCTCTGTACAGTATTTTCACAATAAAAAAAACATTTTTGTGGTTGATTCTTTAATGTTTTCTACAAATATAGTCATGTCATCCACAAATAGTGATAGCATTACTTCTTCCATTCCTAGTTGAATATCATGCATTTCTTTTTCTTCCCTATATGATTTAAGTATAAGTTCATATGGGAACTTATACTGTGCTTAATATGAATAGTGAGAGTAGACATTCTTTTCTTTCTTTTTTGTGGGGGGAGGGGTCCAGTCATGGGACCTGAACTCTGGGCCTGGGCGCTGTCCCTCAGCTCTTCAGCTCAAAGCTAGCACTCTACCACTTGAGCCACAGTGCCACTTCCAGGTTTTTTCTTTTTTCTTATGTGGTGCTGAGGAATCGAACCCAGGGCCTTGGGCATGCAAGGCAAGTGCTCTACCACTGAGCCACCTTCCCAACCCTAGACATTCTTTTCTTATTCTTAATTTTAGTGGGGAATCTTTCAGACTTTCATCATGAAACATGAGGTTAGATAATTTAAAATTACTTAAATAATTTAAAATTATCTTCAAGTGATTGTACAAAGGGGTTTCAATTCAACATGTCAATTTATGAGCACAATATACCTTGATCAATGTTTCCTCCTTCATAATTCTCTCCCATCTCTTCCAACCCCACCTATCCCCTCTATTTTCCTAGAATTTTCACATATATTTATTGAATATTATGACTGTATTCCTTACCCTTCCTCTATTTGTCTACCTCTCCCCTTGACACCACAAGTTTCAGCCTCCTGGTATTCATTTTGTTAAACAGTAAGATAATTGTTCAAAGGAATTATATCATTGGAATCCTCCTGTGCATCCACTATACTTTAGTTAAGATGCTTGTGTATATATGTTTGTGACCCTGTATTTGTTTGCGTAAACATTTATAATTTAGATCTAACTTCCACATAAGAGAGAAATATCGTAAGGACACAGACATCCTTGTCTTGTTCCTAATTTTACTGAGAAGTCTTTTCGTCTCTCATCATTAAAGATGAAGCTAGCTGGGATTTTTATTTGTATGTTTATTGATTTAGTGCTAGTCCTGGGGCCTGAACTCAGGGCCTGGGTTCTGTCTTAGGGCTTTTCCTGCTCAAGGCTAGTGCTCTACCACTTGAGCCACAACACTACTTCTGGCTTTTTGATGGTTGATTGGAGATAAGAGCCTCACAGACTTTCCTTTCCAGACTAGCTTTGAATCATGATGTTCAGATTTCAGCTTCCTGAGCAGCTAGGATTACAGGTATAAGCCACCAACATCTAGTGATGTTAGCTGTATTTTATGAATGTCCTTTATCACGTTGAGAAAGCTCAGCTTGCTAGTATTTATTTTGTTTTATATTTGTAAAAGAGTAATGGATTTTGTCAAATTCTTTTTCTGTATCAGTTGAGATGTTCATGTGTTTTATTCTGCATTCTGTTAAAACGATGTTAATTGGTTGTCATATACTGGCTCTCACAACTCTTGTACTCTTGGGACAAATCTTACTTGGTCATGGTGTATATTCTTGTAAAATGTTGCTGGATTTAGTTTGCTGGTATTTTGTTGAGTGAGTATTTTTGTCTCTAGATTTATAGGGGCTACTGGTTGTTGGGTTTTAGTTTTATGATGTCTTTTTCTGGTTTTGGTATCAGTAAAATATCAGTTTGATGGAATTTGTTAAGAAATGTTCCCTTGTGTTAGTCACCTTTTTATCACTGTGATGAATATTGGGATCCTTTTGCACTGCTAGGACAGGAATCTTGGGTAGGTGAGGAGGAACTCTTCTGGCTGTTTTGATGGCATTTGTCTCTGTGTGAAGACAGCAGTAGCATTAGAGGTAGAGTCCACTGGTGTTACAGAGTTTGTTCCAGTATTTGGTGCTGAGAACCTTCATCCCTTTCCCTAAATCTGACAGCTCTTGAGCCTTGGATTTAGGGATCCTTAAGTCCTTAATAAAGGCAGCTAGTGCTGCACCTCTCTGGCATTCTTGGAGCAACCAGGACCTGCAGCTTCTTTTGTCTCTGATTCTTTATAGCCTTCTGACTTTCTTCAGCCTCAGCTCTTCACCCTCTTCTGCTTTCTCTCTAATTTTGCTGTCCCTTATTGTCTCTGACATATCTGATCCCTACTGCTTTTACCCTTTCACTGTTACCACTGCTGGCTGTTACGTTGCCACTGTTGGAATGGCAGCTGCCTCCATTGATGCTTCTGAATCTGCAGTCTCTTACCACTGCCACCACTGTCTCTACTGCCACTTCTAATGCCATTTGGACAAGAGCTCCCTTGGCTACCACAAGTGGCTTCTGCTGACTCTGCCTCTACCATGGTGGCTGCTGCCAGCTCTGCTGTCACTGGCACTACCATGGCTGCTATCTGCCACTGCTGCCACCTCTTTTCCTTTCTTTAGATTGAAAAACATAAAGACAAGAAAAGATCACTGGGGAGAAGGTGAGGGTACCTCCTGGCTGACTCTTCAAAGGAGCCAAACTCATTAGAGCTATTTTTATTATTGCAGAGGTTATGTGTTTTGGCCCATGGAAGTCTGCTATGTGCTTTTGAATAATCTCAGCTCTCTAGGATGACATCCTTTTTTTTTTTCCACAATAGAAATGCAAGTTTATTAAGGGAATGAGAACAGCCTTGTTTGTACTGTAAAGATGCCTGAGGTCCTTGGGCATCTCTGTCCTAGCTTCAGCCAAGAAGCTCGGGTTCCATTAGTGGAAAGTGTCTGAAAGAACAGAACCTGGCTGCTAGGTACTCACTACTACTGGTTAGGTGTTGCTTCTCCACCTTTTTTTCTTTTTTTTTTGTTGGTCATGGGGCTTGAACTCTGGACCTAGGTGCTGTCACTCAGCTCTTCAGCTCAAGGTGAGGGAGAGAGAAAGGGAGGGAGGGAATGAGGGAGAGAGAGGGAGGAGGGAGGAAAGGAAACTGGGAGGGCAGTGAGGGTTACCTGGTATTTGAGTGAATCAAGTTCTCTGCATTTTGATAGATTGACTCCAGCTGGAGCCTTCCTTCCCCAGTCTGCTGGCAGAGGCTGAGCAGCTGTGAGCCTGGCTGAGGCTTGTCATTTGGAACAGTTTCCCCCTCCGTTTCTGCTGTCTGGTGAGGCATGGCAATGATGATTACAGAATCTTCATGTGGTAGACCACTACCTGCATGGGATCACTCATCCCAAGGTTAAAAAAGAAAGCAC
Source organism: Dipodomys spectabilis (assembly GCF_019054845.1). Lineage (NCBI taxonomy): Eukaryota > Metazoa > Chordata > Mammalia > Rodentia > Heteromyidae > Dipodomys > Dipodomys spectabilis. The sequence continues at coordinate 1,795,630 of NW_024870864.1, read as the reverse complement.
TCGTGTATCCTGTGAGCCAGTGGATGGGTTCTGTGTTAGAGATGGGTGTGTATGACATACTGTTGAATGGTGTTGAGACACAGGATGAGGGGAATGGAGGATCCATGACACTGGGTTCTTGAATCCATGCACAGAAAGGTGCACAGTGCAAGTCCATAGTGTAGTCCAGGTTCAGACCTCATCAGGTGAACAAGTCTATGTTCATGTGTAAATATTTGAACAACCAAATATCAATAAGCAAGTCAGGGTTGGAGGTATAGCTCAGGGGTAGAGCACCTGCCTAGCACAATCCAATATCCTGAGTTCAAACTGCAGTGCTACTAAGAAGAGCCAGATTTGTGGTATTCTTTTTTCTTTCTGAAAATAGGCTGTATTCAAAGGAAACTGAAGGCAATAAGGGTGCAGCATTATCAAACACCAGGTCACAGATGCAGCTGTATAGGGCTTCAGTCTTAGAAGGGGAATCTACTCAATGCGCTTCCAGACCCTGTCACATAGCCTATGTCAACAGCAGCTCATCTGCTATGACTGGACCTTCACCTATAACACATACAAAAACATCTCCCATGCGATGTGGTTCACATGAGCAACTCATCCACAATGTGGCCCAAGTTCTGAGAGCAACAATATGCAAAACTCAATCTACACGGTTATTTGAAGCTCTTTAGCCATATGCCCAATACAAACATGTAACAGATCATCTTTATTTAGCCATGGTTGTCTGGATTATACATACACACATAGCATGAGGGAAAAGGCTTTTGCATCTAAGAGACCCTTGAAGTGCATGCAACCCAAGTCAGTGTTGAAAGGGAGAAGCAGCAGCATCCAGTTCCCTTCACTAATGAGATTAAAGATTCCTGATGAATATATTCATCGGTGCATCTCAGCATCATAGCCCATCCTGAGTGTGCAGACCTTGACTGATACAGATCTAGGTTCAGGCTTTCAGTGGTTCCCATTCGTCCTTGGCTGCTGCTACACAATCCAGTTCTATGAGACTAAAGCTGCTCACAACAGTCAGGGACTCCTGCTTCCAGTGTTTTTCCCCTGGAGTATTATCTGCTCTAAGGCAGCGGATCTAAAATGCATTTTCCCCTGGGGCAGCCCTGACCATCACAGCTAGTGTTGACATAGTACACAAACACCTGAGAAACCTCACACATTGCACTTTTTTGTGCAGGGATTTAAGAACCCAGTGTCATAGATCATACACACCCATCTCTAACACAGAACCCATCCACTGGCTTGCAGAATACACAAGTGGTTTCTTTTTTAACCTTGGGATGAGTGATCCCATGCTGGTAGTGGTCTACCACATGAAGATTCTGTAATCATCATTGTCATTTCTCACCAGACAGCAGAGGCAGAGGGGGAAACTTCCAAATGACAAGCCTCAGCCAGGCTCACAGCTGCTCAGTCTCTGCCAGTAGACTGGGAAAGGAAGGCTCCAGCTGGAGTACATCTATGAAAATGAAGAACCCTTCCAATTTCCCTTTGAGCCAAGCCTGCAGATAATAGTTGAGTTGGTTCGCCCCCTGGTGGCCATAGGCGGAAGAGGCATCAGTTGAAAAACAGCAATTTGAATAGTCATTGGCACTAAATCAAACTCTGAAATTCTTCCCAAAGGATTCACATATGAAAAAAGACAAAAACCAAAAACCAAACCCTGAAAACTTATATAAACAGGTTTACTTCATAATTACCTTATTTGATCAAGTGAAATTACGTATATATCCATGAGTGGATAGATTATTATTCATGAAACATGATTGGGATGGAGTGTGTGTGTGTGTGTGTGTGTGTGTGTGTGCGCGCTAACAAACCAATTACTACTGAATGTAAAAGCCTGAAAAGTCTATAAGGAATATATCATGGCATCCAGTTAAAAATGCAACTATAAGGACTAGGAAGGTGGCTCAGTGGTAGAGTGCTTGCCTCGCATGCATGAGGCCCTGGGTTCGATTCCTCAGTACCACATAAATAGAAAAAAGCCAGAAGTGACGCTATGCTCAAGTGGTAGAGTGCTGGCCTTGAGCTGAAGAGCTGAGGGACAGCGCCCAGGCCCAGAGTTCAAGCCCCATAACCAACAAAAAAAATTCAACTATAACATATTAACATACATGATATGCACAATTCTGATCCATTTAGTTTCAGGCCAGCTTGAGCTCAACACTCAGGCCTTGGGGATACACTCATCTAAATGATAACATACACTCACGCTGTCATGCAGCCTTCACCACAGCTCAGCTCCAGCATGCTTCCATCCCACAAAGCAGAAACTCATTCCCTGTCCAGCTTCTGGCAGCCACCATCTACTTCCCATCTAGATCAAGTGACTAGTTGAGTGTGTAATTGACCATTTAAGTTACTTTTTATTTCCAAAATAAAAGCATATTTTGTGATCCTATTCTAGTAAGTAGTTTATCCATAGGGCACTTGCACTCGTGTTTGTGGCAAGAAAGCTATGAAATCAATGAACTCTGTCTAATAAAGGACTGGATAATAAATTATGGTACTTGTTCATGTAGTGAAATGATATATAGCTGGACCCACTGAGTAGATATATGGGTAAGGAAAGTGTAGAAGTGTTATAGTTCTCATTTGTTTGGAATAGAAACAATAATATCAATACTTAACATAATTAAAAATGTATCTGAAACCAGTATCATGAAGCTTAATGAATAAAGGCCACAAGAGCTCCCATGAAAGCAGCACCTAACATGCCAGTACCATACTACACAGCTCTCTTAGGGTGCAGGTTACTGGAAGAGAAAAAAAAACTACCAAAAAAATTAGAGCGAAAATAATAAGTATAAGCATTACTTTCATTATGATAGTTAATTCAGAAACCTCAAGAATCAAATGAAAAGCTTTGCACAGAAATCAAAAGGCTTCATGTATTCAAACTATCAACTACAAAAAGGAAGGATGGGATATCTAATATAAAATAACCACCAGTTGGCCTCATGTCTGTAACCCTAGCTACTCAAGAGGCTGAGATCTGAGGATCATGGTTTGAAGCCAGCCTGGGCAGGAAAGTTTATAAGACTCATATCCAATTACCTACTGAGATGCTAGAAGTAGAACTGTGGCTCAAGTAGCAGAGCAAGCTTGCCTTGAACAACTAAGTTCAGGGACATTGCCCAGGATCAGAGTTCAAGCTCCAGGCCTGACACAAAAAACCCCACAAGTAATTTAATCATAAATACTGAAATTAGTGCACTTAAAAAAAAATCAAACAACTACTGGAACTTTGTCTCTATACTTACAGATAACGTTTTTAAGACACACATCGAAAGCCACTTAAAGCTTTATAAATTAAGACTATAAAGCAGAATTTTAGATTTTTCATGTCAACAAACTATTCAAGAGACATACAATAAATGGAGATATCTGTCTCCTATACTTAAGGACTCTTACAAATTAAAAGGAAATAGAACAATAAAGAGTTCTCAGCAAATAACACACACATAGCTGAAAAAGATATGTTTGGCTTAATTCATAGAAGAAATGCAAATTAAGACTATAAGGAGCTGGACGCTGGTGGTTCATGCCTGTAATCCTAGCTACTCAGGAGGTTGAGATCTGAGAATTGTGGTTCAAAGCCAGCCTGGGCAGAAAAGTCTGAGATTCTTATTCCAATTAACCACCAGAAAACTGGAAGTGACGCTGTGGCTCAAAGTGGTAGAGCATTAGCCTAGTGAAAGAAATAAGGGACAGCACTTAGGGCCTGAGTTCTAGCCCCATGGCCAATGCCATGGTGGCTGAGGATACTGCAAAAGGAAGTAATTCACCTCACACTCCTGCACTGTGCGTCTCAGATGTTTTCAGGAAGACCTGTGCAACCTGAGGGCCCTTCTAGCTCTAAAGTCAATAAAAGCAGTATTGTACCTATTTAGCAAGATGAAGGTCCTGAGTTCAAAATCCCAATACTGACCACCCCAAAAAAATTATTTCCAAGAATAGAGATTTTCCACTGAATGGTACTGTAAAGGACAGACAGGTTTGTTTGTTTTTTCCCCACAAAAGCTTTTAAGACCCTGGGTGTCTTTTGGAAGTTTTCCTTTTACACAGAAGGAAGGGACAAAAGTCATGTTGGCCCAGTTTTGGCTTAAAAAGGCCAGGGTATCCAATGTGTCTTCTTGGGAAGGTTCACATGCATTGTCATGAATGCTTGCCTACTGGAACAGATCCATTAGTTAGCTGCCTCCAACCTCCCACTTGTTAATTTGGTTGGAGTATTTGTTACAACTAAGTTACACGGGTCTGTTTTATGGACTTTATTTGTAACAAACACATTAAAAAAATCAGTCTTTACACAGTGTCTTCTGGAGAGTGTCCCCATCTGCATTTCACTTTCTCAAACGTTTATAGTCCATGAGCAGCACAATTAGCCTGTTACGCAGGGTTCGGATCTTGCTTGAATAGTGCTGTTGAAACTGGTTCTTCAGCTTCTGCCTTAACAAATCCAAAGATGGGAGATGGTCGCAGTCTGGTATATTCAACATGGTGTGGAAAAACTCCTCCCACATCTCCAGATGAGGAAGCCTGAAGAGACAAAGCATCAACAGTGGATAAAACACAGCCTTCAAAACACACAATATGCTCACACATTGACTCCTGAGAGCCTGGATGGTATAAGAGGACAATTCCCACCTAAATACCATTTACTGAGTGAGAATGCAAGTACTGTCAGGTACAGTGTGACTCAAGCCCATAATCCTAGCAACTTGGGAGCAGAGATTGAGGAATCATGGCTTGTGAACAGCCCAGACATAAAAGAAGTTTATGAGACTCCATGTTAACCAATGGCTGGGCACAGTAATGCATACCTGTTACCCCAAACTATGAGGGAAGTCCAGCCTTTGCTAGGTGCAGTGGCCTGAGTCTGTCATTTCCAGTGATGACTGGGGAAGCCTAAGGAGAAGGATCCAAGCATATGAAGTGAGACCTATCTCAGAAATAACCAATGCAAAAAGGGGGCTGGAGGTGTGACAAGAGGTAGAGTGCCTTCCTAGCAAGCACAGTGCCCTGAGTTTTTCCAGTAATCCCCACCTCAAAAAAGAAAAAAATGTATGGAAGCACTGAACCCATCACAAACAAGAACAACAAAAGATGCAACCAAATATCTGAACACATTCGGTTTGAGAAACATGGTTGAAAAGCTATCTGCTTTTGGCTGGTTGTGAATAGTACAGAATAGTCAGAATCTCATAATGCAGCCATATTGCAAGAGCTTATTTGTGCTCAAGCCAGGACCAAGCAGACAGCAGACAGGCTGCACTGCCCTGAGTGTGCTCAGTCTTTAGAGTTCCAGACACTGCAAACTTCATGTCTTGGCGAGAAGCCCCTATGAAGAAAACACCACACTGAAGTTGGACTCCAGAGCCTGGTCACCCGACCTGTAGGGGGGGAGCTTCAGTCTTTCCCTTCACTTGTCAGAGCTGGAAGCCTTCTGAACAACCATCCGGTCCTCCCATTATGAGCACGAGAAAGAATGCAGGAAGAATGCTCAATCTGATGATTCATTATACAAAATAAAACATAGCTGTTTTAGTCTTCCTGAGGAGATTGAACCTCATCTATGAATACCACATGACATTTCATAAAATTATTACCAACTACTTTTTTGTTCTTCAGTTTTGGAAGATGGTGGGCAGAGTGCGGAGAATCCAAGTGTTAAGTTTTGGTTTTTAAAGAATATCAACACGTAAACTTCCAGTAAGCTGTGTGTATGAAAGTACTTTTCTGTATGAATTTTTATTTCTCAAAAACGTTACGAGACTGCTTCCACTATATTTGATGTCAGTATAACTTGTGGAGGAGATGGGGCAAAACAAGTCGTTTAAGGATACAGGTGGACCTGTTGCAACAATGAGAAGTACAAGTTGTCATGTCCATAACGAGCTTTACAATGTCAGTGCAGGGCGGGGGTGGGGGGAGGGATTAGGACTGGGGACTGGGTGGGGGTAGGGGGGAGGCTGGGAAGGGATGTGAAGGGTAAACAAAGGAGGAGGCTGCAATGCTTGGTAAGAAATGTATGCATTATCCTGCCTATGTAATTGTAACCCCTCTGTCAGTATGTTCACAAATAAAATAAAATAAATTAAAAAAAAAAAAAACCGTTAAGAGAAAGAAGGTGGGGCTCGCAAGGCAGCTCAGTGGCAGAGTGCTTGCCTCACACCCATGAGGGAGGTCCTGGGTTCAATTCCTCAGCACCACATAAATAGAAAAAGGCGGAAGTGGCACTGTGGCTCAAGTGGTAGAGCATTAGCCTTGAACTGAAGAGCTGAGGGACAGCACCCAGGCCCAGAGTTCAAGCCCCAAGACTGACAAAAAAAACAAAACAAAAAAAGCATTAAGAGAGGGAAGTATAAGTCATATAAGGAACATACATGTACCTAACCTTACACAGCACCGGTAGTATATTCACAAGGTGCTACTCTGGAAGAGCCATCCACACTGACAGGATGAGCTCCAGTCCATTCTTGCAATTTTGTAGATCAGAACAAAGTGTTAGTGAACTAAACTCAGATAAGGAGGGGACTTAAAATATGTCCTATAATAGAAAGCTGTGTCCTCCTACTATATAACTTTCAAAGCACCTTCATAATTTCCTTTGCTTCTTATAAGAAACATCTAAGAAGAATCTGCATTATTCCCATTAATGGAGACAAGAAAACACATGGGAAAATCCTGAGGCTCAGTGACATTAGGTGAGTCTTCCCACCCATAGGTAGAAACACTGGAGTTCACAGTATCCAACCATGCAGCTGGCAATTTTCAGTGATGCCATGTAGCACTGGTTGCTCCTGGCCCTTTTCATCTGGTGCTGAGGATGGAACTCAGAGCCTTTTGGAACTGAGCTACTCTACTGAGCAGCCCTTGGCTGCTCTATTTTTACATGTGGGGAAACAGAAGTGGTGGCACCATGTGATCTGAGCATTGCCTGAGTCAGTACTGAGCTGTCACCACACTGCCTAAGACAAGTTTTCCACACAGCGACAGAACTCCTTTTTCTGCCAGACAAAACCCACCACCATTCTGCTATATTATTCTTTTCACTGTCATACTATTGCCAATCCCCACCTTCTAAAAAGACCTTCAGGCTTCCAGACACCTCCTACATTTTTCACTCTCATGTAAGTGCCAAAAAGCATGCAGTATACTGTTGCGGCAACGCCAAAGTAATCAATCTGTAGAGAAAACACAGGTGCATGTCACTCAATAGTAATTTGCTCACGAGCCTATAAATATGTAACTTTTAACTTGGATACTGTTATATAACCATAGGGCTTTAAAGATTTCTCTGAAAGCTACTGAGATGCCCCACTGCTTGTCTAGGCCCTGCCTGAAGCTTCCATGGGAGAGCAACACCCTTGTCTCCCGAGGTGGCCCCTTAGAAAGCTCTGTGCTTCTTGACCTAGTTAGTGTTCTTCCCAAGTCTTTTATTCTGTTGCATGCGGCAAATACAACAGTAGAATCGCTTTGCTTGGGAGCTCCAACTCCCTCCACTGTGATTCTGGTGGTTATATGTTTATAACTGAAAAGAACTCTCCATTGTGGCCCACGTCTGTAAGACAACAGACTGTCTGTCCCACTCCATGCCTGAGGAAATGCTAGATTAGCATTTGTGCAGTTGGGGGTCTTATTGGCAGTAGAATAGAAATCAGACTCCCACCCTGGCCCCTTTTAACTATGGCTTCTGAAAAGCGAGTTTCTACCCACCTGGAAACTGGGTAGAGATTTTGTTAACCTAGTTTCAAACTTTACATTTGTCCTAGTTAGTATTCTTTACTTGATAACTAACTTTGATGGAAATTGTGACGTATTTCTTAATGATAATATTGATGCAACCATTTGGATAAGGTAATCTGGAGGACATCTGGCAGCAGCATCTTATAGCAGTCAGGTTCACTTACTTACCTATGAAAACAGCCAGATGTGTGAAACACTGGCTCAATTCTGCCCACAGTCAATAGGCTGGGGTGTCCAGCTAATTCTGGCCCAAAAAGGAAACCAAGCTGCTTTCATCTACAACTGAAGCTGGATCCTGGTAGCATGACTTCCTTTTGAAAGGTCACAAATCAGTGCTTTTTCCTAGGGTCAAACTTTGACAATGCATTTGCTTCCCTTTGCTGATGATAGACTTGAGAAAGGTATATTGCTCAGGAGTAATTCTATCTTCCCCCTCAGCCATAAGTTTGATCTTTCCTTCACCCACTAGTTCAAACTAAGTAGAATCCCAAATTCATTTTGAAAATCTGATAAGAGAGAGAGGAAAAAGTTTTCAAAGCTCTTGTTTTACTCCCATACCTGGTAGTTCCATGGTTTGCTACTGAGCATTTCTGTACACTGAAAACCAGAAGTTTCACACTTGGCTGTAAATGTAGTTCCTTTTGGAAAAAGTCTCATATCGATACTCTGACCCAGGTCAATCAGTGCCAAGCCAGCAGCTAAATCATCATCATCATCCTGTTTCAAAAATCTAGATTAAACAAAAACAAAGGTCAAGATGCATGAGCACAAACAGCAAGCGGCTGCTAGAGAAGGGTGAAGGAGGCCTGTTACAGAGCACTTGCCTGTTTCCCAGGATGAAATTGTCTGGTTTAACGTCTCCATGAATGATCTCACAGCTGTGAATTTGTTCAATCATGTGGAGCATTTTGATAGCGAAAGAGATGACGATAGCCTGCGGCATCACTTTTTCAGGGGTATTTTTATAGAGGTTAATGGCATTCTAGAAACAATGCAAGTGACACCCTGAGTTGGTTGTGGAGGATACATGAAATTTCTAGTCAAAAAGGCTTTGCCTCACCTTCCTGTCCAGCAAACGTTCTAACCACAAAAGACAGGTGCAAGGCATAAAGCAGAAATGCACTTCAAATTCATGACCATATCGTGGAAACAAAACACTTACTAATAATGTTCCATAGCTGTAGAGCTCTCCTACTAATATGCTGCCATTTTGGAATAAGTGGGCAGAATAGAACTTGATAAACATGTATTCCATGGTTGGCTTGAGTCTCTCCATTAGCTGGGTCCCAATGTAGAATTCCCAGGGGTTGGCAGGCTTCTGGACCTGTAATACAAATCAGATCCATGACATTCATATCCCATTTCACATTCTGGATAGGATACCAAGAAAGCAAGCTCCATTCCAATAAAGGACATGGTATAAAGAGTGATGATAATCTATGAACTGCTTTACAACATGGGGCTTACTACTTCAGGATAATTTTAGTGGCAAGGCAGTTCTGAGTCTTCACAGGATAGTTCTTATGTAATCGTTCACTACAGATCTCAATGAAAACATAGTTTTAAGGAAAAAAAGGAGGCAAAGAACTTTTGTTATAAAATTTACTTCTATACTGCTTAAACAAGAACCCCCTGAGATCATTTACCTTTAAAATACATTTCTGCTTATTTTTCACCTCATTCACATCTCCAAGGGTAGCTTCATAGACCTGGGCAAAAGCTCCTTCTCCAAGAAGGCAATTGACATACACCAGCGAAGGACCTTGGAAAAAAAGTGTTAAAATGAGAAAAGGCCCGAATCATTAGTGACTACACAATAAAGAATTTGTACAATTTTTCTTGGTTTTTAACTGCTCTGATGAATAAAAATAAATAGGGGAAGGTCTAGAAAAAAGTGAAAGAAAGACCTGGCACCAAAGAGCCTTCTTAACAAATCTCTGGCACAGAGGTGTGATGTTGGCTCAGGACATTGAGCTGCATGGCCTTGGGCATGTGTCTCCCTCTCACCAATGATTTCACATTTTAGAAAGGGTACTCGTGCTTCCTGCTTTGTATGACTTTCGAGATGTTGGTAAGAACATGTAAAAATCTTTTGTAAAGCGCTAATAAACAAAGTTTGGGACAATGTATGTGTTTTTACAACAGAATAAAAAGGACAAAGTTCTACATAGTATACAGCCAGTTGCCCTACAATTAACTTTTTGTTTTGAGGTGTGTGTGTGTGCGCGCGCGTGTGTGTGTGTGTGTGTGCGTGCGCGCGCCTATCCTGGGGCTTGAACTCAGGGCTTATGCACTGTCTCAGAGCTTTTTTTTTTGCTCATGACTAGTGCTCAATCACTTGAGCCACAGCTCCACTTCTGACTTTTTTGATAGTTAACTGGAGATAAGAGTCTCCCTGGCTTTCTTGCTTGGGCTGGCTTGGAACCACGACCTTCATATCTCAGCTTCCTGAGTAGCTAGGATTACAGGCATGAACCACTGCAGTCTAGCCTGTTAACTCTACATAATTATGGCAGGCTTGTCACAAATAAAGATCCATAGTATGTTCCTATTAACTAAATGCCACACTTTCTTCAGATTTCATTAGTTTCTCCATGTGTTACAGGATATATTACTTTTAGCATCTTCTATATACATGTTATCAAAGAATTCAAAGTTATGTTCTCTATTAATTCTTACCTAATTGGAATTCAGTTTTAGGCTTGATGGTTGGAAGTTTATACTGGTGCTCAAAAGTATTTGGATATGAACTCACTGGTTTAGAAAGTCCAGATAAAAGCTTAAGAATCAAGTCATTATCCCATGGGTTTTCAACTGTAAACTCTAAGAGAAACAGGAACAAAAAAAGGAACAAATTATTCTAATGAAATTTTAGAGAAAGCAAGTTGAGACATTAAGAAGTTTTCAAAAGCTTTGATCTTAATAGAATATTAATTCAATAATAAACTTTTTTCAAATGTCAGAACTGATATTTCAGTGTATTTATTGCCATTTAAAATTTATAAGTTTGGCCAATATTCATTTGTTGACAAAGGGAATCAATTGGCTACATCTTTCTCAATTTATGGAGGTACTGGATCACAACTTTAATGATGACAACTGTGTCTAAAGACACATTTGGACATTAGTTACTTCTAATGTGCTCAGATACACATATTCTTTAACTGTTTCTCCACTTATACCCACATACATGAGTATCAATATTAGGAATCAATCCCAAGGCTTCTCACATAGTAGGCTAGAGCAACTGCTCTACACTCTAGTCTTGACAAACGATTTCTACTACCTATGCACAACTCGCACATAGGAGATGGGCTTTGGGTCCACAAAACCAAAAACAAAAACACTTTTTAAAGGGAAGACAAAGCCTTCTCTCCAAGAGTGTTATGAAATTTCTGAAAGTCTTACCCACTAGGGGGTTATCATTTCCTTAGAATTAAGCATGTATAGAACAGTGTTCAGATCATTTCACATTTATTAAGGAACCAATGTTCACTTAGTTTTTCCAATGATCCCACGAGGTAGATACTAGCATTACTTCTGCTTCACACAAACGATAGACGAACGAGAACGGAAACAATTTTAGTCAAGGTCACATGACTACTTAGGAGGGAGTGCCAGCATTAGAACCCAATTTAGAATCTAGGTAGTCTATTTGCAGTCTGTGCTCTCAACCACAAATGCAATGCTGACTTGTCTGTAAAATGAGGGGAAATAGTATTATAGGCCCTTAGGTTCTAGTTCCCTCTTTTCTTTTTGGTAGGTCGTGGGGCTTGAACTCTGGGCCTGGGGCTGTCCCTCAGCTCTTCAGCTCAGGGCAAGTGCTCTACCATGTGAGCCACAGTGCCACTTCCATTTTTCTGGTGGTTTAATGGAGATAAGAATCTCACGGACTTTCCCGGACTGGCTTTGAACTGTGATCCTCAGATCTCAGCCTCCTCAGTACCTAGGATTACAGGTGCGAGCCACCAGTGCACGGCTAATTCCCTCTTTTAACAATAGTTGTCCTGCTATCATTTAAGATTAAAACAGATTGACCTGCCCTTCAAATGTATTGCCACTAAATAGAATTGAGATGCAGGCATAGGTTCTGTTCTGAGCATGTGTTCTACTCAGTGATGTGCAAGTCCTCGTTCTGATGTTTTTCACAGAACAGCTTTCCCCACACTGTTCTTTTTTTTTATTTGTTTTTAGTCGGTTGTGGGGCTTGAACTCTGGGCTTGGGCGCTGTACCCGAGCTCTTCAGATAAAGGTGAGTGCTCTACTGTTTGAGCCACCGAGCCACTTCCGGTTCTCTAGTGATTTACTGGAGATAAGAGTCTCACAGACTTTCCTGCCTGGACTAGCTTTGAACTGCAATCCTCAGATCTAAGCATCCTGAGTAGCTAGGATTATAGGGATGAGCCACCGGCACTCGGTCCATGCTACTGTTCTTATAGCAAGACTACAAGTGAACATCTGTGCATACTTGCAGCATTGACATTCCCAAGTGAACTAATCTGTGTCCATTGTGCTTGAAGTGCAGGGCTGGCATCTGATGTGTGCTCCATGATGTCAAGGTCACTGCCTCTATGTTTTAGAGCCTCAAGGACCCCCACTGCCTTATGGGTGAGCACATCACCCATAGCAGGTTGGCGAGGCTGATGTACAGATGCTGAAGTCATGTCAGGCAGGAATGTTTGTACTGGACTTTTGTCTTGAATTACACTAGATATGTAACAAGTGTAAGAGACAAAGAAAGGTGATTAGAAGCCTATTTGATTTGATCACATGAAAGTTTCACAAAACAGTTACCTGTTAGTTACCATTCTAGGAATTCCATTTCAAAACTGCCTCACAGTCTGTTGATTAAATCATTTTTAGACTAATACATAAAATTAGTATATGAATAGAAATAAAAATTAAAGACATATAATGTCTTAAACAAGTGAGGTGATACACAGGGTATTAGTGGTAGAAAATTGAGAGGAATGAGTTTCTTCCCTCAAGTTCCATCTAAGAATGCTACTGTAATCAGGTCTAACTTCATTTTAAGAAGATTTCTTACATGATATTGAGAGAAAAATAAAATATCAACCATAATTCAATATCTTAATTCATTTCTATAAACACACACGCATATGTACATGTGTGTGCATGGTAGTACATGTATGCAAAGTTATTCCTCATTCATCAATTTCACAGTGGTGAATTCACCTACATGCTATCATTAATGCATAACTACAAGATGAATACTCATGTGATTTTGCATTTTTCATTTTCAGATTGCAGAGAGCAATAACAAATTTGAGTAAACCAATATACATATTCCCAGTATCAAGTGAAAACCAGGTCAGGTTCTGCCTCACTGCTTTACTTAAATACTATCTTTTTTATGGTATAGGGTCATATGGTTTTGTATTCTTGTGTTTTTTTGTTGTTCATTTCATTATTAAAATGTCTTCAATTTGTTGTAGTAGTGAAGGGCAGTCTGATACACCTAAGTGCAGGAAGGCTGTAAAGTGCCTTGTAGAGAAAATATAGGTATTAGTTAACCTTCACTCAGCAGGAAGTACAGTCTCATTGGATGTGAATTCAGTGCTAACAAATCAGCCACATGTTATATAAGATGTCTTAAAAGAAACTAACCTTGCTTTTTCCCTAGAACAGTGGTTCAGTATAGAGAACAGAACTATGGAGAATCACAAAGAAGAGACTTTTGATTGTGTATCTCCACTTACATATGCCCTTGCATCAACAAATAGACATCCACAAATATATAAATGCTTGTTTTCACAGGAGTAAATCTATATATGTAATTTAATATGCTGCTAGTTTTACTTCTTGTCACACTTCCATTACTGTAAATTTCTTTTGGAATAGTTTTAAAGAAATGTTGTAAGGATGATGGAAAATTCCTGTCAATTTCCTTTAATGTTATCAGCTCCTATTAGAAAGTACTTCTGTGAAAACTAACAAAAAAACACTTGCACTTTGCTACTCAAATCTAACTGTCATTTGGATGTTGTCAGTTCTTCTACTATTGTCCATCTTCTATTCCAAGATCCAGTCCTAGATATGATGTTGTAGTTAGCTGGACTGTTTTTTTCTCTCCTTACTCTCCAATGACAATTCTGACAAGGCTTTTCTTCCCAGGACCTTAACAGAACTGGGTTTCTGATATTTTTCTCACATCTACACTGTGATGACTGGTGTTTGGGAAGACTATCAGAGCAGCACAGTGTTCTCCTTCTGTGGCATCAACATGTATCACCACGATTTATCATTGGTGATGTTAACCTGTCTGTCAGGTTTCTTATACTACTTCCAAGGATTTTAATAACTTATTCACTATTTAAATAGATATTAAAGGTATTTATACACAATGAAAAAGGGCTTCCAAACCCTTACACATTGCTTTCTAATGATATGAGTATCCAAATTATTGTTGGTGCACAACTAATAAACTTTCTCCATAAGAATGAATTTTAAGCTCTTTTCTTCTGAATATCTAAAAAGATAGAATATCACTGTGTCACCTGTTGCTTATGGTAAAAAATAACGCTCAAAGCCAGGCATTGGTAGCTCATGCCTACAATCCTAGTAACTTAGGAGGTTGAGAATGGGAGAATTGTGATTTAAGGCCAGCCTGGACAGAAAAGTTTGCAAGATTCTACCTCAACCCACAGCTGGGTGTAGTGATACACATCTGTCATCCTAAGTTATGTGGGAGTCTGAGGTTGGGAGGATGGTAGGATGGTAGGACCAGGACAGTTGAGACAAGAAAACTCCACGAGACTCCATTTCCATGGAGGAAAATGGATGCAGTGGCATATGCCTATAATCCCCACAACTATGAAAAGACTAAAGTATGTAGACTGAGGCTCAGCAGTCTGCGTGCCTGAGTGGGAAACAAGACCTTGTCCTAAAAATAACCAGTGGGAAACAAGGCAAGAGGCATGATAAGTCTTGTTTCCTTACAGTTTAACTGGTACAGAGGGAAGGGAAGTATCAAAGAAAATAGACCCTTGGCAGTGTGCATCTCACTGGATTTTTGTTCTATTTCTTTTAAGTTAAAATTTTCCCCCCACCCACCTCTGGTGCCATCCTGGGGCTTGAACTTAGAGCTTGGGCAATCTTGAGCTTCTTTGCTCAAGGCTAATGCTCTGCCACTTGAGCAACAGCCCCACTTCTGGTTTTCTGATGGTTTAATGGAGATAAGAGTCTCAAAGACTTTCTTGCTGGCTTCCAACTGTGACCCTCATATCTTAGCCTCTTGAGTGGCTAGGATTATAGGCATAAGACACTATCACCTGGCTTCTTTTAAGTTTAACTATGGTTTAAAGTAGTCTTGTGAATCAAAAACTTGCCTGGACTTAGGAAAACTCCAGGTAGCAGTACAGAACAACACCATGCCATGCAATCTCTTGTTGGCACAAGCCTCTCACCAGAAAAATGAAGAGAAAACACGTAGAAAATGGCCAACTTACTGATAAAAAAATTAATGCAAAACTGATCTTGCCGGTCAGTTGAAAATCATATCAGTGGTTTTTTGTTTGTTTCTTTTGGTAACATAGCTTAGCATGGTGGAAAAAACAAGGTTTCTGAAGAAAAAAAAATATGGGTTCAAATTCCAGTTCCATAAACCATAGGGCCTATGACTTTAGGTCAATAATTTATTCCTCTTGGAAGTGATTTGCTCATCTATAACAGAGGAGAATAATTCCCACAACTCTGTTATTGTAAGGATGAACTACAGGGCACAGTACATGAAAAGCATAAGCACCTTGCCTAGAATATAAGTACTTAAGAAAGCAGCTACTTTTACTATTGATTTCATGGAATGGTCTATCAAATATGGAAGAAGTTTACTCCTGCAAAGTATTGTACCTTGCACCAACACTGAAGGAGGCTTAAGCACTCTATCTTCTTCTCTTAAAAGAAAGTTACTTATTTTTTTTTTTAATGACAATGGGTATAAAGGGGCGATTATGTGTTGGCACAGCTCTGCAAGGGTCTTTGTCTGGTAAGAGAAATTGAATGGAAGTCAGTTTCGTTAAAGGTTCTCACAAGAATTCTGTTACCCCAGCTGCTTTGCTCACTGTTACCCAGTGCTCAGGCTCATCACTATGGTCACACTCATTTGGTCACTGTCATGCTATACCCAGTGCTCAGGCTCATCACTATGGTCACATTCATAGACACAATTCTCACTTAAAAGGTACCAGTCAAAAAAAATTCCATGAGCCCTTGAGGGTTTAGATTAGGTGTTCAATTACATCTTAAAATGCAAAGCTACAATGAAATGGAGAACATACTATACCCGAATTTTCTGTCTTTAGGAGGCTGTACCCTCTTTTCTTCATGAGAGGTTAAAGTTGCACATGTACCCTGTGTTGTCACCATATTTTCTGAAACATACAAAAAAAATAGAGATAGACACATTATGTGCACATATGTGTATACACACATTTGATATTTACAAAGTCTGGGATTCCTTTTTTATGCTGACTTGGACAATAGTTTCAAAATTGTATTCTATGATAAACATTGCTATATAAAAAATAATTTATATCTATTTTTCCTATGAACTTGCAGAAAATTACTGTGCTATTGGTCTTTACCAAACATACCAAAAATTCAAGCACAACAGTTTGAGACCTTTGAAAAATT
Organism: Dipodomys spectabilis; assembly: GCF_019054845.1. Lineage (NCBI taxonomy): Eukaryota > Metazoa > Chordata > Mammalia > Rodentia > Heteromyidae > Dipodomys > Dipodomys spectabilis. Next base: position 1,779,217 of record NW_024870864.1, on the reverse strand, counting down.
TTCTTTTTTTTTTTTTTGGGTCTGGTCATGGGGCCTGAACTCTGGGCCTGGGCACTGTCCCTCAGCTCTTCAGCTCAAGGCTAGCGCTCTACCACTTGAGCCACAGTGCCACTTCCGGCTTTTTTCTTTTTGCTTATGTGGTGCTGAGGAATCGGACCAAGGGCCTCAGGCATGCAAGGCAAGTGCTCTACCACTGAGCCACCTTCCCAGCCCCAGATATACTTCTTATAGATTATTTTCAATGTAAGCCAAGAACCATGTCTCCTAAAAACAGCCTAATGTCACAAATGAGATGGATAATTACTGCCAATTAGGATGTGATTCTTTCCTTTATCTCTAACATTAATTCACCTAAACGGAGTCAATCAATGTTCAATGGCTGATTTTAGAATTTGCTCTTTGATTTCAAATGGAGAGGGTTGTGTGACTTTTCATATAACAAATGAGATTTCTCTTTCCATTCTTATTAGGTGACTCCTGAGATAGAATTTGAACAAATTAGAAAACACTATTTGAAATGACAACTATATCTTAGCCTAATAGCCACAAAAATACTGTATTGCTTGGCAGAAAAGAAAGTGTAAAGTAGTACCTTCATATCAATGACTGCTTATTTTGCCCTGTATAAGGAATGTACAAAAAAGGATATTCTAAATACATTATTTCCATTCATTTAGCACAATTAAATCCTTTGGTTTGACTTCGGCATGGAAAAAAGTTGCTGTAAGATTGAAAAATAGGGAATAAAATCACTGAAAAAACCTATTGGGCTCTGTTTTCTCCGGCCTGGGGGCAGCTCTTCTGCCATACCTCATCACTGAAAATGTATGCCTACTCCAAGTTTGCCTCTACTCCCTCCTTGGTCAAGAGTACCTGTCAGCTGCTGAGCTGACCACTATCTGCTGTGGTACTGAACCAATCACAGACACTGACAGATGAGAGCCACAGCAGCTTAGCAGGCCCATGTCCCCTGACCTCACGTCCCCAGCTACAGCTTCCAAACCAGCACCCTCAAGGGACATCGACACAGCAGCCAAGTTCATGGGGGCTGAAGCCGCCAGTTGGGGTGGCTGGTGAAACTGGTGTGCCTGCCACTCCTATCCGTCACCCCCATCTTGGTTAGTCAGTCTGTCCACAGTGGCCTGTCCCTCTCTGGACTTTTTTGTCTTAAGGATCATAGGGATTATATACAGAGAGTCAAAATGCTCACACATACTAGTAATAGGAATTTCTGTGTATGTGTGAGATTGGCAGTGTTTCGGAGCCTCATCATTGGTTATACCAGGAATCATCTGAAGCAGCAGCTCTTCTCCTATGCCATTCTGGGCTTTGCCCTCTTGGATCCCATGTGGCCTTTCTCATCATCTTCACCATGTGAAGGAGCAGTCTCTACCTTCCATACTTATTGCTCCCATGTCTTGTTTGCCCTGTATGTTCCTTTTCCTGTAACTCCTCAGGAAGTCTGGGGAAAGTGGTTGGCTCAGGGTTTGACAGAGGAAAGACAAATAAATACTGTATTAATAAGAAAAAAAATCAATTGGTAGTCTAGGCACTGGTGGCTCATGCCTGTAATCCTAGCCACTCAGGAGGCTGAGATACGAAGATTCTGGTTTGAAGCCAGCCCTAGGAGGAAAGCTCATAGGATGCTCACCTCTAGTTAACTACCAAAAAGAGAGAAATAGAGCCATAGCTCAAGTGTAGAGAACTAACCTTTAGGAAAAAAGCTCAGGGACAGAGACCAAGCCCCGAGGCCAAGCCCTAGGACCAGTACACACACATACACACAAATAGCTATTACTAATATATGTGAGCATTTTGACTCTCTGTAAATAGTCCCTATGATCCTTAAGACAAGAGTCCAGAGAGTGGCAGGCCACTGTGGACAGGCTGACTTACCAAGAGGTCCCTAGCAGGCATGGGGGATGATGGGTGGGAAAGGCAGGCACACCAGTTTCAGAATCCAAAGAGGACATGAACAGTAACAGTGCTTTCCGAGCATAGGGATTTCTATGTCCTTCAGCTTAACAAACTTTACTGAATCAACTTTTAGTTGATTAAGATGGTTTAAATGTGGTTATTACTTATCATGGCTGCCTTTAACCTAAAACTATGTATTCTTATCTGTAGTAGGCAGGATAGACATATTAGACTTCTACCAAGTAATGCTAATACTCTATGTAACCAAGCATTAGACTGCAGTAAATCTTATTAGTCAGTCTCTCACTGAAAAGGTACTTGACTTCTCAATGTTAAAACATTAGCTTCTGTTTATAGAGCCAGAGGGGCAAATTAAGAACAGTCAGTTGACGTTTTGAAAGACTCTTCACTGATTATAGTTTCCTGAATGGGAAGCTTTTATTTTATTTTTTAAAATTCAAGTAGCAAGCTTGTGATAGCATTTAGCAATAGCCCATGTTTCAACTAAATTCCCTTCTTCAGATTTAAAGAACTGTAAATATTGACACCCCCCCCCCAAAGAAAAATATAAATGAACACACTAGATTAGTAATCTTAGAAAAGAGCTGATTCCTTAGTCAAAACTTTTGTCTACAGTTTCTTAACTCCACCAAAGTATGCTTGCATCTGACAAGTGAAATTCTTTGGTCACTACTATTTGAGTTATAAACCTAGCCCTTTTTCTTTTGCTGTTTTGATAATACGGTCTCACATTTTGCTGGTGCTGGCCTCAACTGTGATCCTCCTTTTTACATTCCCATTTTGCTGTGATGGCAGGCACTGGTCATTGTGCTTAGCTTTTAATTGGTTGAGATGGAAGTCTTTCAAACTTTTTGTCCAGGCTAGGCTTAAACAGCAATACTCCTAATCTCAGCCTCTGAAATATCGAGGCTTACAGGTGTGAGCCGCTGTACTCAGCTGACAGAATATATTTTATAGTTGGCTAATTAATAGCTAATAATTAACTGTGCTCAATGTAATAATTTTAAGGCTTAATTCATAAGTATAAAGATTTTTTTATATAAGAGGTTTTATATCTGGGTGGGGTGGAATTAAAAGCTATAAGTCTGGTTACTCTTTAAAAATATGACTTTATTACTCTCTAAAAATGACTTTCTCTGTATAGTATACTTGGTCCAAAATAATAAAATTTAGACACATTACTTTGCGTTTGTCTATTTGCCTTTAAACACTTCTATAATTTTTTCTTTCTATTGACAAAGGGTCTTGCTACATAGCTCAGGCTAGCTTTGATCTTCTTGCCAATTTCTTGAATGCTAGGATTATCGGCATGTACAACTACATTTTGCTTGATATTTTTCTCTTTCTACCTGTTCATTAAGTTCTGAAAATACACAGACTTTATGAAGTCTACCAAAGCGGAAAAAGACAACTGACAAATTTTATACTTAATTTTAATTTTCAAACTTTTATAGAATTTTTAAGTAGAAAAGCTTAATACTAAATAAACTGAAGTTCATAAAAGACAGACATTAAAACAGTGTGATACACACCTTTATCTTCTAGCATGTGCTCTGAGTCTGCTGGAAGCTTATGGAACGGTGTAGATACAAGTTGGGCAGCAGGTGTAAAATCTCTGGTGCTCTTAGGACTGGGTGCAAGGGTTTTGTTGCAGCGAGTACCCCAGATGGTTGAATCATCTAAAAACTCTTCAGTGTGAGGCATTTCCTACAACAGAGGATGAACTGAAAAACAGCAATACTTTCCCTGTTTTGTCTATGACATTTTAACTCATTAACATGTTAAGATGAAGCCAGGTGCAGGTGACATAGACTTGTAGTGCCTGCTACTCAGGAGCCTAAAGCAGGAGGATCATTGGAGCTCAGGAGTTCAAGACCAGCCTGGACAACATAGTAAGACCTCATGTCAAAGAAACTAAAACAAAGCTGAAAAATGTTTATTAAAGAGGAATTAAGAAAATCAAATCTTAATTTTTACCTTTAGCACTTCTCAGAAGAGCAAAGCACATTTTTGTTTTTGCTTTTACATTTTTAAGTTTGAAAAAAAGTCTAGTTTTATTGAAGAGATACAAATACAGTAGTACACAGTTCTTCTCTTCAGTAAGAATTCTTTAACCTCTCCTAGAACCTGGTACATTCCAAAGGTAAACAATAAACTAACTTAAGACCTTATTAGGATTTCACAGTATGCTGCATTTAGCTGTCCTGCCTGCTAGTCTCCCCTCCACATGGCTATTTATGGGTCATTCTTACTTTTTTTTGCACTGACACTTTGGGAGACTGGCCAGCAACTGTGTAGGATGCCCCTCTAATTTAGGCTTATTTAATTTTTCATGGTTAGACTAGATTTACAGATTTTGAGGAAGACTGCGAAGTACCCTTTTCATACATTTCAATATAATTTATTACTGATGAGTTAAGCAAATCACTTGAGAAGGTATCTGTGAGGTTTCTTCATTATGAATTATTTTTTTCTTTCCCTACTCTATTTGTTAGAAGCAAGTTACTACATCTTGCCCAAACTTGAAAAGAGAATTACACTCCTGGAAAGACATCAGGAAAGAATTCATAGGTCCTTTATAAATTATACTGTTTATTCAATATTTATTCTTTGAGCCGGGCACCAGGGGCTCACTCCAGTAATCCTAGCTACTCAGCAGGCTGAGATCTGAGGATGACGTTCAAAGCCAGCCTGGGTAGGAATGTCCTTGAGACTCTTATCCCTAATAAACCACCAGAAAACTGGAAGTGGCATTGTAGCTCACATGGGAGAGTGCTAGCCTTGAGCTGAAGAACTCAGGAAATCACCAGCAAAGTAATTTATAATCACCAAGTTTATGATTATATAACATATAAAATTTGTGAGTCTAGTGAACTGCTTGAAGTTACACAAATTCTCTTAAAGTTCTTTAAAGAGGGGCTGGGAAGGTGGCTCCGTGGTAGTGCTTGCCTTGAGGCCCTGGGTTCTATTCCTCAGCACCACAGAAGCAGAAAAACCCAGAAGTGGTGCTGTGGCTCGAGTGGTTATTTTTAAGGTGTTTACTGAAGGGTTACCATTAAACTAAGAATCTTTAAAGAACTTTTTTTTTTTTCGGTCATGGGGCCATAGTTATATTAAAAAAAGATTCTTGTTTCCCATGGTTAGCATACATGCATGGGCCCTACCTGCAGCAGGTACTAGTGATTTCTTAAGAGTAAGAATCATATCAACTTCAATATTTTTCTATCCCGGTATCTGACATATTACAGGTACTCAAAAAGTTGTTGAATAATGCTTTGAAAGAAACACATTCTTCATAGAACACTATATTTTCCAATACAGTTGGACATACCTCAGACCATTTGGAGAACTAATCAATTCCTAAAATGAAAAGAGTTGTAAAGATCCATTTCAAAATAAACCAGAGATTTGCTTACATTTTGTTTTGAAGGAAATCTGCTAACAGAGCGTTCCCCGAAGGTCCTGGATCCTGGAGGCTTATTTTTAGGCTGTGGTAATCTAAGGAGAGATTTGAAAAATTCAGAATCCTAAAATCTATTGATAAAATAGATGCTACACTTAAAAGTGAATGTCAGAAGATTTTCCACTTACACGTGAGTTAATAGTTTTAGGTATTCTTATTTTTACTACCATTCTACAAAACAATGCAAACTGAATCACCTATAAACATTATTGATCTAGAATTACTCAAAAGGGGTGGAAAATACAATTTCTGTCAAATTCAGTTCCAAGTTTTGGGGGCAAAAGAAGAATAAGGAGTATGAAAAGTGAAATGTGAAGGATTTTATTTATAAAATGTCAGTTATTTCTTACTTCCTGTTTCTGGCCTACCTCTGAAATATTGCTCTGGACGCTGATCGTGTCTTCTTTCTGCTTCAATGAAGTTTTTCCCTATCAGGATACTGGTAATTCACACTGACATCTCTTGTTCCATGGTTTAAGCTATGAATAGTGAGGCTTTCAGAGCCACCCCTCTCTAGAGTCTGATGTGGCTCTCCAACATTAGTCCCCTGCCGAACGTATTCTTTAAGCAACATTACTCATCAAAAGCTACTTCCTTTACCACTTATCCTCCTGCAAATATAAATTGGGCCTGTATAAATACCTGTTCCTCATCTACATCGAAAATAGTTTTGAATCAAGAGAATCCACCAACTGAGCCCTCTCTCAAGCTGTAACCAGACTCTAATTTCCTTCACAACTATCCTTTTGCTGTGGCAGGTCTGCTGTCTTGGATCGTCTACACAGAACTGCAGATAGGTAGAACTTTGGTAATTAGCTCCTGGTTACAGGGTCAAATAGGTTGTCAGTGGCAGAGCTAGGACTGGAACCTAGACCATCTGGTCAGCAAGCTGTGTTCTTCCCAAACTGTCTATCACCTTGAGTCCTGCAGGCACCTCCATAGATCCTGTGGCACTGTGACAACATGCATTCTCCCCAATATTATTTTAATTAGATATTTCCTTACCCATAATTTTCTTGGTTTCCATCTTCAAAAATAGGGATAGCAGATGACAAAGACATAATCTTATTGATCCCCCAAGTTCCAGAAGACGTTGCATTTTCTGCAAGAGAATAAAAAAATAGCATTTCATTATTTTCCTAGGGGAGGAAAAATCACTATCCTTTACATTAGACATTAACTATAAATAAGAAGAAACAACTTACATAAAAAGAACTGGTATCAGTTTTAATAATACTAATTAGTGCAGGAAGTCACTTTGTAGTGAAATGAAGTGACTTAACTATGGTCACTGGGTCATAAATTCCTTTCGTACATAAATAAAAGTATTGGTCATTTTCCTGCAGCACTGCTACTGACATTGAATTATTCAATAAAAGCTCCCAGTGGTTTTGTTTTTCATTTCCTTTATGAAATAAACTATCAGCTTGTATTTCTAGCCCTCCTAAATCTAACTAGATCTTGCAAATAAGTATTGTGACCTCTAGCTCCTAGCATGGGCTCCAACATTCCACTTGGCCATTTCTCTACCACAACCAGTTCAAGTCACATCTCTTTCTGACCATTTCTAACTATGGGGATTTTGTCCTTCTTCAGCACTGCTATATTTTAAAAAAAAATCTATCACTCACACTGTCACCTTATCAAATTGTCATATTTTTATTTCATGTGTTCCCTATCCTCTTATATAATCCCTGATAACACCTTTGGTAGCCCCCATGATGCTATGTACTTAGTAAGTTTTAAACCAATTGTTACTTTGAAACTGGGCTTCAAATTCATCTTCATTTTGATCTAGTGATGTCCATTCATCTTTGTCATCAAAAACGTCAGGAATTGTAGGAGCCTGAAATATGTTCATGATGAAACCTTAAAGAACAAAAAGAATACTTGTCAAGAGGTTACAAAAGAGCTTTCCTTAATTTGTTATAGGGGTCACACACAAAATTATATACTTTACCTAATGCTTCCTTGGTATGCACAGTGGGTGACGGCTGCACTTTGGATGGTGTTGCTTGAACCATTCCTAGTGAGGTGTTCGGAGTTGTGTGAAATGAACTTACACTAGCTACCTTCTGTATTTCACATGCTGGCAAAGGAATGAATCAAAATGTACTGTCAGTAGCTCAATCAGAATACAATGCAAGGCACATTGAGGAACTCAGTACAATCAACAAGCTTACCACAGTCAATAATAACTAAAATTATTTATTGTTTTCATATACTTGGTACTTATCTTTGTAATAGTACTATGCAGTTGGTATGATGAGGAATATCCTTTTACAGAAAGCAAAATGAAGGCTCAGGGATGAGCCATCTGTTCTGTGAATGACCCACTTAGCAGTTTTGTCATAAATAGCATCCTCAGCTTTCCTGTATCATAAAACTACCTGCTTATAGTTATGCTCTAAATCTTTACTCTTAACACTGTAACTCTTAAGATTTGCTTCCATCTCACTCAGATGGAGTCAGACAACGGTGTAAAAAGCTCTGATCAGCCCAACCTGTTTGCTTAGGTCATATGCAACTGCTTCTTCCTTCCCCTGCTCACCCTATAGGTGAGAAGTGTCTTTACTGAACTTAGAACATACCAGAGGCATTCCTGAGGGCTCTGTGCTTGCTACTCCTTCTGCCTAAAACAGACTTGTCAATTTAGCTATGTGGATAACTCCTATCTCTAGTCATTCATTATTACCTTCTCAGAAATCCAACCTCAGAATTAATATAGTGTCCCTTACTATATCGGGGTTCACTTATTGTGGCTTCACTGTATTACAGGTTAAAAAAAATATTTATCTAATTTGATAGAGTTTTCACCATATTGTAGGATTTTGCAGTATATAGGTATTTACATAAGTTATTTTAATTATTTTTGTGCAAATATTTTAAACCATATAACACTATAAATGTTAATTAAAACATTAAGATAATAATAAATTGAAATAAAATACAGTATGTATTTCATCAGTGGATGAAAACTATTGTACATAATGGAAATGCAGTAAGCCATTACCGTGTGTGCAAGTTTGCCAGTGTGAGATTGTACAAGGCACACTACTGGCTGATGAAATGGAAGGTGAACAACCACAGCACTGGATGCTGATTGGCTCAGTGACTGTAGCATTGGTCTGTTTGGTCTCCCACATTGTGTCGATACATTAAGCATCTCTCCCTGTCCACTTCACATCAACAAATTGATTACTACACAAAGTGTTGCTCTGCCATGGTGTGAAATTTTCATAGAAGTTTGAATTTATTTCAAGCCCCATGATGCCACCTAAACATTCTGTGTCTTTGCTTCTGGGAGCCAACCCAAGTGCTAGAGAAAGATGATTACCATCAAAGGAAAGGTGGAACTTCTTAACACGTTAAAGGAAGGAAAAAGCTATGCCGCTGTAGGCCGCCATTACGGGATCAACAAATCTACTGCTGGCTATATAAAGACAAGAAGAACATCAGTTTTGCAGCAACAATGATTTTTAACAAGATTGCAAAGTGGGTGGTCACTTCCTGCAATAAGGGCTTTATGAGGGTGGAGTCTGCATTGGCCTTCTGGATAAATGACTACAGCAAGAAGATCTCACTGGATACCAACACCATCTGGACAAAGGCCAAGAAACTTTATGATCGTTTTGCAGAAAGCATGGATGTTCACGATGGTGAGGAGGATGACGATGTAGAAGCAGGACTGTCAAGTGTTTCTACCATCAGATCAACCCCAGTCAGTGCCAGCAAGGGTTGGTTTGACAAATTTCAAAGATGCTTTAGACTCAAGAGCATTTCTCTGCATGGAGAAGCTGCTTCTGTAGATAAAGCTGGAGCCAGGTATATGTGAAAATGTTCAAATCCATCATCCAGGAAAGGGGCTATAAGCCTGAACAAGGTTTCTTTTATTTTTGGTCAGTCATGGGGCTGGAATTCTGGGCCCAGACACTGTCCCTCAGCTCTTCAGCTCAAAGCTAGCTGTCTACCACTTGAGCCACAGTGTCACTTTGGGCCTTTTCTGTTTATGTGGTGCTGAGGAATTGAATTCAAGGCCTCATGAATGTGAGGCGTTACCACTGAGACACCTTTGAAGCTCCTAAACACGTTCTTACATGGATGGGACAGGCTCATTTTGGAAACAAATGCCATCTCACACTTTTATTATGAAGGATGAAGTCAAAGCCCCTAATTTAAAGGCCCCAAAAGATTGAGTAACTCTGATTACATGTGGGAATGCATTTATTTTAAGTCTCAAAACCCAAGGGTCCTATAAAAGAAGAATAAGAATGTGTTGCCTGTGTATTGGATGCACAACTCCAAGGCCTGGATCATGAAACTCTCACAGCTGATTGGTTCCACCAGTGATTTATCATGGAGGTTAATCTTTATCTACCAGAGAAAAACAAAGTGCTTCTGACCGTGGGCAATGTCATATAATGGTATCCAGATAAGAGTTTTTGCTACCAAATACTACACAGCTCATTCACCTTGTGGATCAAGGTATTACGTCCACTTTTAAGGTGTTCTACACGTGAAATGCCCTGTAAAACTTAATTGAAGGTGTGGATGCAGGTGAAGACTTCTTGTTAAAGGCTTATTTGTATCATGGCTCCTAAATATTCAGAAGGTCATAAAGGAGATGAAGAGTGAAACAGTAAATGCCAGCTGGAAAAATTCATGACCAGAAGTGGTCCATGATTATAAGGAATTCTCCCGATGAAGTCCATCACTCTGCCGTAGCAAAGGCTGTGAAGCTGGCAAAACTACTAGGAGGAGATGGTTTAAAAGATATGACATGAATGACCTGATCAATATCCACTCAGAACCATTGACAGATGAAGATCTGATGGAGAGGACAAAGTCAGCAAGCGAAGAGGATGAGGAACAAGATGAACTAAAGCTTGGAGAAGAGAAGGTTGACCTAATACTTGATCGTCTTGCAACTATGGATGGGATGGCCAAGAACTTCAGCAAGTGGCTGAAGAGTGGGATCTCCATATGCTTCATTTGTTGCACTTCGTAAATACAATTGAGAGTGGCATGTCAGCTAATGACAGAAATGTTTTTTCTTGCTTGCTATTGTTTCTAACATGTTTATGAGATATTTCTTTGTTGATTTGTATGTCCCTCCCCCACAGTATAACCCCTGTTTTCATTGTATTTGATGTTGGTATAATTTGTGGAGGGAAAGGGAAAAACAAATTGTTTAAACAGAGATACAGGTAGACCCACTGCAACAATGAGATGTGCAAGATGTTATGTCAAAAATGAACTTTACAACTTTGGCTCTGGAGGGGGTGAGTGAGGGGGATGGTGATGAGAAGGGATGGGAAGGGGAAACAAAGGAGGAGGCAAACAAAGAAGGGAGCAACAATGCTTGATAAGAAATGTACTCATTACTTTGCCCGTGTAATTGTAATCCCTCTGTATGGTATTTTCACAATGAAAATAAAAAAAAAGCTCACTCAGAAGAAAAAGAAGTGCCAGCAACTCTCCATAACAATGTTCATCACTCAGACAAAAAGTTTCGCCTATGACTTTAACAGAAATAGAAGTTACGGCCCAGGGTGAAAATACCGCACCACCTGATGAAGTGGTACCTTCAGCAGAGCTGTAATGCTCTTCTTGTCTTTGCAGTATTCATCTCATTGGCATCACCTTCACCGCCATCAGCACTGCACAACTACATAATTCATGATCTTCATTGTTCAAGTTGTAGTATACTTCACTGACAGTACTCATATATAATTTTGTATGTTGTTAAAATTTCATAAGTTAAAGACTGTACTAAGTGTTTAAGAGTATATGAATTGGACTGGGAAGGTGGCTCAGTGGTAGAGCGCATGCCTTGCATGCCCGAGGCCCTGGGTTCAATTCCTCAGCACCACATAAGCAAAAAGAAAAAAAGCCGGAAGTAGTGCTGTGGCTCAAGTGGTAGACGCTAGCCTTGAGCTGAAGAGCTGAGGGACAGTGCCCAGGCCCAGAGTTCAGGCCCCATGACCAGACCCAAAAAAAAGAGTATATGAATTATTTATAAGAGTGTGGGAAACGTTAATAAGAAAGTGGGAAAGGTTTATAGGAGAGTAGGGTTTATAAGGCCTTAAAATATATAAATCATAAAATAAATATTATGCTGCTACTTCATGTATTGTCACCTATTGCAGGGGTCTCTGGAATGTAATTCCCACAATAGGTGAGGGATCATTGTACTTCCTGTCCTGGGAGACTTTCATTGTTCTGTTCAGAGCTACCTCTCAGTATAATGCCTGTTTTCTGGAGAACAGGCAACATATCTTGGTGCAATCAACAAGTCTCAGCTATTTGGTGTAATGGTCAGCTGTTTCAAGGAGCCCGTTTCCACAAATGGTCAGTGGATAATCATGCTACCTTCATATGGAGGAAAAGTTCAAATGTCCAAATATCCAAATGAGACCTATTAATGTATACAACTTATCATCAATCAGCTATGCAAATGCCTCCAGTAGAGTAGCAAATAGGATTATATAGTATTAAACACTGCATTACTTTTCCCAACTAACACACTAAAGATGACAAGCATTTTACATTAAGATGCTGCTAATAGAAGTTTTCATAAATTAGGTTTCTGTTTGTATGTGTGTTTGTTTGTTTTTGTTGGTCATGGGGACTGAACTCTGAGCCTGGATGCTGTCCCTCAGCTCTTCAGCTCAAGGCTAGCACTGTACCACTTGAGCCAAGCACCACTTCTGGCATTTTCTGTTTATGTGGTGCTGAGGAATCAAACCCAGGGCCTCATGCATGCAAGGCAAGCACTCTACCAATGAGCCACTTTCCCGGCCCCAATAAATTAGGTTTTCAAAGGATTCTGATCTATGAAGAAGTGGATTTCTACTTTGATTTGAAATGGTCTGGGGCTCTGCTCTCTAATAACAAGCTTGCTAAACTTAGGTTTAGTAAGGTCTGTCTGAAGTTTCCAAAAGCACAGCTACAACACAGACAATGAGTAACACCAAGAGAAATCTGCCCAAACAAGTCAGGATGAAGTTGTTATAATGAAACACACCTTCTTTCATTTCAGTCCCAATCTGTGGCTTGAACTCATGAGTAGTCTGATTCATACATCTGGAAAAGAAAGTTCTTGAGATATGCTGAAGAATAAAACTACATATATACCTTTTGCCTAATTCTCAAGACATAATAGTAAAAGAAATTAGGCAACAATTATAAGCCCGTGGTTAAAACACAGATAGAACTCTAGGTCCATGTTATAAGTCAATGTTATTTTTTTTTCCTTTCAGATATTTTTCCTTTCAGTTAAAGAAAGTCTTACAAATAAATCCATGTACTGATACTTGTGTAAATTACTGATTCTGAATTTTAGCACCATAATAACCATCTCTTTATGTGTCAGGATAGCGTAACATCTTCTCTAATTTAAATGCATTCATTTATAGTATAGGTTAAATGTAACATCCAGTTCCAGGCACCTGAAACAGGGGAAGCTCTGGTGTTTCAGTGATGAGCCTACAGTCACAAAATAATGTCCGGATTAAAAATAACAGCTACCAAAGAAGAAAGCAAAATGTATGCAAACCAGAGCTTGTTTGAAAAGTATACTTGGGGCAATGGATCTCATCTAATACTTCTAGAATTCCCATAAAGGAACCTTAAAATGTTAACTAAAACATCTTAAGAAATTTGAATTTTACACATTCTTATCAAATCACCAGTTAAAAGACTTCTGCATGACTGAAGATATAAATGTAAAACAAACAACTGATATGAACTTTCAATTTCTGCAATGTAGAAAAATTCTGCAAAACTGAGGAAAAGGCCTTCAGAGCAATGTGAGGGTAAATCTTGGCATATAGTCATGGACAATGATACCAAGTTGTTTCCAGTGGGAGGACAGAAGGACTGAGAAAACATGGCAAGTAACTATCTGGATAGTAATAGCATTTGCAGGTCCTCAGTTAAAAGTAAGTTCAGTTTGCAGCTGTATATTTTTCAAATGTAAGTGATTTAGGATTCAGAAAATGGAAAATTATAATTCAAGAGAAAAGGGTGAAATGAAACAACTTTTCTAAAGAAGCATGTCATAAAATAAGTGTGACGGATTTGGGGTGTTTTTAAACAACATACTTGCTCCCAAAACTATTTAAAAAAAGTAAGAATCCTTCATTTTCAAATACTGTTCTTGACATTGTGGATCATGAAAAGAGACTGACAAATGCCATTTAAATAACTCATACCTTCAGGACTACCTCGGGCTTACCTGGAGTCTGTCATTGACTGGGCCTTTAAAGGAACAGGAGGAGCTACACTCTGGCTGATGGCTGGGGACACCAAAGTAGCAGTAATAGTATTTGCTGCAAGAGGGACAACAGGTAGTGGCTCTTTAGGGTTCTCTGAGTTCTTTAAGGACTGATGACTGATGGCTGGAAGATTTGGAGCTCTCACTTCCCGCTGGAAGTCTACACTTGGCCCCATACATGCTGGAATGACCTATCATGTCAAGCAAAAAACAAAACAAAGCAAACAAAAAAACCCAGGATGTTACTAATCAGGCACTAGAGCTTTCTGAAGCATAGTGTATAGATTTCTTTCCCTTTGAAGCATACCTTACCACTTCAGCTATTTTAAAATGAAGCCTGCTACAAAAAAATGAAGAAGCTACAAAGAATTTGTAGCTTCTGAGCATGGACACAACCCACAGCTCAAATTTCTAACCACAAGAAAATAAACACCGTTTATAATATATCAGTATTTTAAAACTATCTTCCCTCTCTCTACTTAATTTGAGAAACTGACCAACGAATCAATGTTATCAAATGCTCACAATTGTGTCCTGCTCAAATACTCTTGGCAGCCATTTTCTGTTCAATAAATAGGCTATTTATGGGAAGGGTAAAAAGCTCTATACTTAAAAATCTTTGCTTCTCTACTATATGTACACAGATCCTAGGCAATGTTACAAAGTTAAAGACAGAGGGTTAATTCAAAGTATTCTTGTTAAAAAAAAAATCAGAAAAAAAACCCAAAAACAAAACAGCTGGGTGCTGGTGGCTCACACCTGTAATCTTAGCTACTCAGGAGGCTGAGATTTGAGGATCATAGTTGGAAGACAGCCCAGGCAGAAAAGTCCTTAATCTCTTATCTCCAATTAACCACTCAAAAACTGGAAGTAGTGCTGTGGCTCAAGTGTTAGAGAGCTAGCCTTGAGCACTAAGAGGCTCAGGGACACTGTCCAGGTCCTGAATTCAAACCCCACAAAACAAAAACAAACATCAAATATCTAGGGTAAAAATGTTGTTTCACAGAAATATGGACAAAATATAAGAAGTTCATCCTTCCTAGTCATCAAAAAGGGTAACTTAAAATAACTTATACTACTTTCTCACCTAACAGAATCATAAAGATAAAGAATCATAATACAATCCCTTATCTGAAATATTTTGAACTCAAAGTATTTCAGAATTTTTCAGTTTTAGAATATTTGCTTAGACTTACTAGTTGAACACCCCTGATTCAAACATCTGAAGTCCCAAAATACTCTGAAATTCTAAACTTCAGTACTAGCTGGCTATGTATGATGCTCAAAGTTTCAGATTTAGAGTTTTTCAGATTTCAGATTTTTGGATTATAGATGATCTATTATAGGTGATCTACCAGTATTCAATCTGAGTAAATATTTTAAGAAGAAAAAACAAGAGATGTACTGTACCAGATATCAAATATAAACAAGAAAGCTATAGGAAATATACAGTATAAAATAATAAAAAAAGCTCTATTGACAAAAATAAGGATATATTTTAGAAATGGATTCTTCAAATATAGATTTGGC
The DNA here is from genome assembly GCF_019054845.1 of Dipodomys spectabilis. Lineage (NCBI taxonomy): Eukaryota > Metazoa > Chordata > Mammalia > Rodentia > Heteromyidae > Dipodomys > Dipodomys spectabilis. The sequence goes on along the minus strand of NW_024870864.1, from coordinate 1,764,008 downwards.
ATGTGAGAATTTTGATAAGGTTTTTGCCTACACTGGTCAACCCATTTGGACAATATATCTCTATACCACTGTATAGACAAATTCCATAAAGCTTTTGGCTTAGGACAGGAGATTAAGCATATGATTTATAATCTACTCCCAAGCAGACCTCAGAGAAATGTTAACACCTAAATAGCTGCTGGACTAGTCTAGGGGTTCCCTGGCCTCTAGAATGCATTAAGTATTTCTGTTGAGAAAAAAAACACACCCTTAAAAACCACTATTGTAGGTAGATACAGCTATTTATCTTCATGTTCCACCTGAAAAGGAGATGGGAGGTTGGTATCTGGAGAATTGTTCAAGAAGACTCTAGACTAGTAGACTACAAAAGAGGGTGTAATGGATACTATGGACTAAAAGTATCATATGTACAAGAATGCTCACTGCAACATGCTTTGTAACAGCTGCTATAGGACATATGTGTCCTGTAAGGAGTGACAGAAGACTGTACTATAATATGAGTTGGATTGCTATGCAAGTGAAAGGCCTACAAGATGTGCTAGGTTCAAAAAAGCAGAAAATAAGTCTTCTTTAAGCTGAAATGTCACAGCAAAACACAAACCACAGCAGTATCAGTGAAGAACATCCACTGATACATAAATATGTGTATATATCCATGTATATACATACATGTTCAGTAACAAATGTTCTTCCTAAAAAGATACAGGCTTAAATAAATATACCTATAGCATACATTTTTATTAGATTTAAAATAAATCATATATATATATACATATATATATGTACATATACATATATATATGTATATATATATATATATATATATATATATTTTTTTTTTTTTTTTGGTGGGTCCTGGGGCTTGATTTCAGGGGATGGGTACTGTCCCTTTACCTTTTGTGCTCAATGCTACTGCTCTACCATTTGAGTCACAGCTCTACTTCTGGCTTTTTTTGGTGGTTAATTGGAGATAAGAGTCTCATGGACTTTCCTACCTGGGCTGGCTTCAAACTGTGATCCTTAGATTTCAAACTCCTGAGTATCTAGGTTTATAGACGTGAGCCACCAGCACCTGGCTATATATTAAAAATAATTTCAAAATATTCTCAAATAAGGCATATGATTATCACAGTATTCTTTTTCATGGACAGGAACTCATTATGTAAAAGATTAAGCAAATATTATGAACTTTAAATTAATACTCAATAATTGCAAACACCACCGGGTGGGTTACAGTCCTCACTGGAAAAGAGCAGGGACATACCTCAGACCTTTCTGGAAAAGCAGAGGGGTCCTGGTAGGATGGCTCCCCGACTTGGTGCAATTTTTTGTGAAGCTCATCCATTTTCTTTTTTAATAACTGTTCTTCAAAAGCACTAGCCTCCTTGCTCTTCATATAATGTTTGTCTTCATTTACTTTAGAAAAGACAGTTTGTTTACAAAGCTTAAATCCAGGTCCTCAGAGGAATATATATAAAATGAGTAAAAGGTCCCATTTTAGGATGGCATTGTCATGCTCATATTTATTAAGTTTGGTCAGTCGTGGGGCCTGAACTCTGGGCCTGGGCGCTGTCCCTCAGCTCTTCAGCTCAAGGAGAGCGCTCTACCACTTTGAATCACAGTGCCACTTCCAGGTTTTTCTGCTTATGTGGTGCTGAGGAATAGAATCCAGGGCCTCATTCATACAAAGCAAGTATTCAACCACTGAGCCACACCTTCCCAGCCCATGTATTTACCGTTTAGTTATAACCTTTATCTATTACCACCATGGTTACTATTATATTCAGGGCATATATGAATTGTAAGGAATTGACATGGTGATCAACAATATTATTTGCTATTAGCCCAGTATAATACTCAATACTTTTTATAAGCAATCATGACTTTGAAAATGATTTTTCATTTCAGTTTTTCAAAGACAAACTTCAAGCAACATGTTGAACTGAAAACTCTTTGTATAACTACTTTAAGATAATAATAATACAAAGAACTCTCCAAGTACTTTTGTGAAGTACATTAAAGTGCATGGAGCACACTGTGATTAGCTTACTTGGCCATACCACAGCCTGACTGGAGACTTACACCTATCTATGCACAGCTCAAAATGGGTCCAGTCCTGTATGAAGTAGGAATTGATCCTTGTCTTGGTTGTTGATCAAACATAAATAATATTCTCACAAAATAGTTATAGTCTCATCTACGTAGTAGAGAATCTTGAGTGGAAGATTCATTTTCCTAGGGTCTATGTTGTTATAAGAGCCAACTCTATTAAGGTATACATTAGTGAGGAACTAAATTTAGCCCTCTCTATAGCCATAAATAATATGGCACATTGATCAGAGAACTCCTTTTGTTTCATTTGTTTAAAGTAGGTAAAGAACTTGGAAAATCTCTTCTGAACTTTCATTTCCAATCTAATCCTGTCATAGTATAAGTAAGTGGGTCAGCAAATTTCGAATTGCTGTACACAAGTACAAATCCACACAGATCACACTGAAAAACCTTTATGACATAGATTCTTGTGCAGTGTTCTCTCTACATGAGCAATGCTGTGAAGACAAGGACTGAGTTAGCATACAAGCATGGCTGCCATGTTCATGTTTAGCAAAGATTTCCAAGCCTCTTACAGATAAGCTACACACATTTTCTGCAATATGTCAGCATTGTCAATTATTTGATCAAAAATGCAATTACTATTTTAAATGACATACAAATAACTCAAAATATGAGATACAAGTACCCCATTGTTCATGCTTCCTTCGTTGATTATATTTCTGGGCTCTCAGCTCCTCAAAGGAAAATTCTGTGTCTCCACGAATAAGCTTCTCCTTGCAGTACATAACGACCTGCTGCACATCAGCGCTGGCTGCCGAAGATGAGTGTGTAGAGCATTCTGATTTAGAAATCATGAGTACCCTTTGTTCCCAACAAGGGAAAAAGACAACATTTACGATACTGGAAATTTACACTCTGAAAGGAAACTAAGTAATAGAGCAATGATTATACTTGCATATTTGGCTCTTTGTTACCAGCTGAAGATATTGCTCCAGAGACCTCAGAACTCTAAGAGACAGAAAACAAACATAAGTGACCTTTACTAAAAACAACAACAGCAACAAAAAGAAAACAAAGTCAACTTCATCCCAAATCAATATGAAAATGTTTCAGTGGAAGAGCCTGGACTCAAATAGATTTATACATGTGCTCATATTATGATTAACAGCTGAAGCTTTAGTTTGCAACACTATCATAACTTTTCCTAATGAAAAACTCACCAAGAACAAAACACATAAAACTGAGCAATTATGTTAATCCTCAATAAATCCTTGTACACTTGGAGATAGAGACCAAAAAACCTCAAGGTTTGAAAGACTCCATCTCAAGTAATGGGTAGGTAGGGTAGCATGCAGTATTATCCCAGCTACAGGGGAAGCACAATGGCTAGGCACAGGGCAGGGGAATTCTTGGTAGGGCAAAAAGCTCCATGGGAATAAAAATCATACATGGCAGAGAAAGACAAAGTTACACTTATTGGTTGGTGCTGATGGCAGATGAAAAGGTATCATTTGATGCTTCTGAAGAAATAGTATTTTTTCCAGTGCATAAGAATAAAGTTAAAGGAAGATAGGTCCCAAGTTTGAGAAGAGCAAAAAGAAGTCTAGAGAAGAGTGAAAAGATGTTTAAATCTCTATAATTAGGCCTTAAAGGGTGAACTGGGAAACCTAACAGATACACAAGACATAATGAGTGAGCTGGGACACTGGAAGGAGAGTCCTGGTTGAGGTTATGGGCACCAAGACTTTTTATTTTTTTCAGCAAGGCTCAGTAACTTCCAGTTAGAAGCGACTCAAAATAGGGATTTCTTTGGCCAGTGAAAGAAACTGGAAGAGAGAGAGAAGGCCACTGACAGATAAGGAAGTGAGGACAGGAGTTGTGTGGTGGGGATCCTTGGGTCTGATGACTGCTAATATGAGTTGACCAGGAGTAGATGACAATAGGCCAAGGAAGCTGCATGAAGGTTGAGTGACAGGAGTCAAGGTCAAAGAAAAGAGAAGCCCAAGGGGATATAGAAAGTAGTCAAGATGGTCTGTTTAGTACATTCCTAGTTTTCATACAACTTAAAAATGTCTTTATTACCTGACTCTTAGAAACATAGGCTGGGTTTTTTTCTGGATTTGATTTTGATGCTATTGCTTGGTTTAAAATCTGGGCATTTTGCAGAGGTTCTGAGGTGCCAGCTATGAGATGAGACAAAGTAAGGAAAAAATATTAAAATACTGTATAATACATTCCCTTGCTCATTCATTCCATGCACTCACATTTTTCTCAGAAAATGGAATTAAAACATTTTTTAAATCCAAATATTATACAAACAATTTTCCTATCAATTAAAAACACCCAAAAAAGTATAGGAAAGAAACATAAAACGTTGCTGAGTGCCAATGGCTCATACCTAGGAAGCTGAGATCTAATGATCGCAGGTTGAAGGAAAGTCCCTGAGACTTTTATCTTCAATTAATCACCAAAAAGGTAGAAGTGGGGCTGTGGCTCAAGTGATAGAGTGCTAGTCTTGAGCAAAAAAGCTCAGAAACAGTGCCCTGAGTTCAAGCCCCAGTACAAACACACACCAAACATATCATCTTCCTTTCCCCAACACACATAATTTTTTTTCTATAGGAAAAAATGGGATCATATTTCCTGAATAGATAGATAGATACACATAGACGTAATTTAGAACAGAGTCTAGAATCTATTTTGGAAACTTTTTACTTTTTGAAACAGTATCCCTATGTTGCTCAAACTTCAGTTTCCTGCTTTGGCCATTCAAGTGTTGAAATCATTGGGATTACAGGAGTAATCTACCATACCTGACAATATCTTTTATGTATGTATGTATGTATGTATCTATCTATCTATTTATTTTGGTCAGTCCTGGGGCTTGAACTCTGGACTTGGGTGCTGTCCCTGCACTCATCAGCTCAAGGCCAAGTGCTCTACCGCATGAGCCACCGCACCACTTCTGGTTTTCTAGTGGTTTATTGGAGATAAGTGTCTCACAGACTTTCCTGCCTGGGATGGCTTTGAACCATGATCCACAGATCTCAGCCTCCTGAATAGCTAGGATTACAGGCATGAGCCACCAGGGCCCGGCTCTGACAACATCTTTTAAATACCTCCCTGTCTCACTTGTTGCAACAGAATGAAAACATCAAGCTTTCCTTCTAAGTTTGCTCTATTAAAGTGCTAAGATATGTAAGACAGAAGTCTTGGTCCTAGGGCTATTTATAGGCTTTATTATTATTACAGTGCTATCCCCATGACCCAAGACAGTAGAGTATGGTTTTCATTAAATAGTAGATATATATTTTTGTTTTTTCAAGACAAAGAAAAAAATCAGTGAAAATTAAGAGACTCAATTATTAACAATCTAGATCTTTTAGAAAGGATTATTTACCTTGAGCTGGCAAACGTGTTTCAGTAAGGCGAGCCTGAAAGAACCTAAATGATGGTAGAAAAGATGTCAATGTAGATTATAAATTTAAAGTTGAACACATACATATATTCAAACAAACTAAATATAAGCCTGTGAACACTGAGGATGAAAAAGAACATAAAATGGAATTTGAGTTGCTTCAAAATTAAGGAATAAAATTCAGAGTGTATCTTCATATCTGAAATACCTAGTAGAAAATGTCCTTGCTGTGAGCAGAGGCTATCACCTGGAATCCTAGATACTCAGGAGGCTGAGACCTGAGGATCACAGTTTCAAGCCAGCCCAGACAGATAGGTTCATGAGACGCTAACTACCAAAAAGTCAAAAGTAGAGCCTGTGGCTCAAGTTGTAGAGCACTAGCCTTGAGCAAAAAAGTTCAGGGACAGTGTCCAAACCTTGAGTTTGAGCCTCAGGACCAGCATACACACACACTCAAAAGTCATCCTTTTGCCCAGGTTAAGTCTACATTTCTCAAATCCACATGAGATATATACTTTTTTCCATGTCTGAAGTCTGCAAATATAACCCAGGGTGTTTGAACTCCTACTTTAGCTATTTTGTACATTTGGAACAAAATGAATATAACGTTTTGAAGAAAGAACTGAAAGTATAAGACTTCAAAAGGCAGACAGATTAATACTGTTCAGGCAATGAGAAGTTCTCAGATATGTCATTTCATGGCACTTTTACATATCAACCGTCAAAAATGTATAGTTCCCAAGCCTGAGCAAGAGTATATATGAAGGTTGTAAGGAAGAGATATACAACAAAATGCTAAACACAGCTTAGCTCTTAATTTAAACAAATCAATTGCAACCAAACCTTTTTACATGATGAGGAAAGACAGAAAATTAGATGATATTAAATTATTGTTATTTTTATTAAATGATTATGGAGTACAAGTTGTAAGAAATAATCTTTTGGAGATATTTATGTGGTAGAGTTTGAGGCAAAATATCTGCTGCTCTGGAGCTGCTTTAAAATTCATCAGCACAGAAAAAAATGACAAACCATTAATAATTATTAAAAGAATGTGCTGTATAAATGGAGGTTTCTTAATTTTTTAATTTTATTTATTGTAAAGATGCTGTACAGAGGGGTTGCCCTTACATGAGTAAGGGAATGAGTACATATCTTATCAAGCATTGTTACCCCTTCCTTTGTTCTCCCACTATCCTTTCCCTCCCTCTCCCCTCCACCCCCCATCTCATCACCCCACCCCCACAAAGTTGTAAAGTTGAATTCCAATATACTGTCTTGTGGGTATCATTGTTGCAATGGGTCATCAAATGGTGGTTTATTATACTAATTTTTCTTTTTCATGTTTTTGAAATTTTTCATAATAAAAATATTGAAGTACAAATACTATAGCAAAGTATTCTCTTTTTTTTTTTTTGCTGGTCGTGGGTCCTGAACTCTGGGTCTGTGCGCTGTCCCACAATTGTCACCACAATGATAATAGTAATATTTCTGGGCAATTTCTTTTCTTTATACTATTCTATATTGAGCACATTTCCCACAAGAAGGATTTCCCACTAAAATGGATAGCACAAATTTCTTTTTTTTTTTTTTTAATTGTTGTTGATTGTGGGGCTTGAACTCAGGGCCTGGGCACTGTCCCTGAGCTCTTTTGCTCATGGCTTGTGCTCTACTACTTTGAGACACAGTATCACTTCCAATAGCATAAGTGTTTTAAAAGCAAATATTCTATTCTTATTTTGAAACTACCTGTACTGTTGTTGCAGTAGTTCTCTAGGTTCAGCTTGGTTCTGAATTCCTCTCCGAAAAACAGCACTGGCATGCTGCAGTTCTCCCAGGGCTTCTAGATGTCCAGCCCAGAAAATGTACAGAGGAGATGACAGGGTTCCAATTCCCTGGTTGTACAGAAACTCAAAAAACTGATGGAGGTCATTGTTGTACTCAGCCTATAGGAACCCAACCAAAAACAAAAAAGAAAAATGAGATGGGGTGATTGAGAAGAGGTTACCAGGTATATGGGCTGTTGGACAGGGAAGGAGTAACTTCTAATAATGAGTAACAGCAGGATATCCTAGTAACAGGATAATTTTGTGTTTCAAAATAGCTAGAGAAGATTCTTAATGTTCCCAAAACAAAGAAATAATAAGCAACTGAGGTGATGGATATGTACTTAGCCTGTGCAGATCATTACACATTACATATATATATATATATATATATATTGAAATATCTATCATACTGCATTTCATAAACACATGTAATTACTCTGCATAAAAGTATGTAAATAAAGACACTAGGAATACTAAATCAATCCATAAAAATACATAAGGACAATGAAATTATTAGTATACGTCAGGTCCAGAATCCAGACAGCCCTCCACTGTTCAGTCCTCATAAAGGACTGAGGATAGACACTGCATAGGTAAAGGTGTGTACACTTTTGACAGCAAACCAAGCAGTTAGGTTCTTTCCTTTCCTTAACATTCAATATTCTTAAAATTATCTGCACTATTTTCCAGGTGAGTGAGTCTGATAATTTTATTACATGAAATATTACTTTTCTCTTAATTTGAGCTTGTTCAAGTTCCACAGGGGCTTATTTTATAGCAGTGAACAAGTTCATGTTTACTCTTATTCACTCCATGTGTCATTTCTATTACTAGAGCCCATGCCCCAAGCTTTTATTCCAGGCTTTGTCCCAACCTCTTAAAGCCTGACCTATCATATCTTTTTAGTACTAAATTTAGTCTTTTTTGGGGCGGGGGTAGGGGGGTCCGGTCGTGGGGCCTGAACTCTGGGCCTGGGCGCTGTCCCTCAGGTCTTCAGCTCAAGGCAAGCGCTCTACATACGACTTGAGCCAACAGTGCCACTTCCGGCTTTTTTTTTCCCTGCTTATGTGCTGCTGGGGAATTGAACCCAGGGCCTCATGCATGCAAGGCAAGCGCTCTACCACTGATTCAGCTTCCCACCCCTAAATTTAGTGTTTGAGAGGTAGTTTTTATTATTGTGTATATTTAATTTGCTCCCAGAGGCCCTGTTAGTACCTGGGAGTTTCTGCTTATCTTTATCTTCCCCTCACCAAATGTTTCTAACCCAACATACATTCTATTGTTTTACGCTTTCAGTTTATGTCTCATGCTGGAACACTTGCAGATTTGAAATAAAGACTATTTTTTAAAATTAAATCACTGTCTAAATACAGTGCATTTTCTTTCTAAAATAAACATTTCTGCCCATAAAATTAAAAAAAAAAGACTGGATAAAAGGAAGTTAAATAAAATACCAGCACCAAACAATCTTAAGATCTAGGGAAAAGCAAAACAAAACAAAAGAACATGATTTTGATCTGATTAGCCATCTGATAGTATACTTACAAATTTTAAGCAATAATTGATGAATCTTGGGTCATTGTGGTATCTCTTCACATCTAAAAATTCCTTCACTAAATGTTCTAATGACGTTATCAAGTAGTCTTTATTATCAGGAAAATTCTCTTCTATCCACTGCAAGTAGCTAGAAAGACACAGATAATGTTAGTTTTCAATAGAGTAGCATATAGTTGGTGTTAAGGGAAAAAGTAAAGTAAATACTGACCTTTCCCATTCTCCAAGTGGGTCACTGCCTTTGTAGTTTCGCATATGGGCCTCAAACATTCTAGAACAGTGAAAAGCACATATGTGAGATACTAAAGATAATTCTTAAGAGCAAAAAAAGAAAAAAATAGAAATCTCATTTATATCTCTTAACATAAAAAAACAAATTAGCAACACAAATGCTATAGTATAAAATTTGAAACAACATTCACTCAGAAGTAGTTAGAAAACTCAGAAGCCCTTTCCTGATGAAAGTTCATCTCTAGCTCTATCCCTGCCTCTCCTTCACTTGGTCCCAGTGGCATAGCTTCTTTTTTTTTCCAGTCATGGGGCCTGAACTCTGGGCCTGGGTGTTGTCCTTCAGCTCTTCAGCTCAAGGCTAGTGCTCTACCACTTGAGCCACAGAGCCACTTTCAGCTTTTTCTGTTTATGTGGTACTGAGGAATCAAACCCAGGGCCTCATGCATACAAGGCAAGCACTCTACCACTGAGCCACCTTCCCAGCCCTTGGTGTAGCTTCTTTGAGGGGCCATGTCTGGGAGCTTGCTGCTCTCTTCCTAACAGTAGGATTAAGAAATGATCCTACTCAGACCTCTCATCTTGCTTCCTGGAAGAATAGCTAGAACAAGATGGAAGAAGGCTTACACCTACTTGAGTGAAAGCCAGAGCACCACAACTTAAGAGTTTCCTGGGCTCCAAGGTAACACATTGCTTCTAAGGAAGAGCATACCACAGTGACGGTACATCAGTCACTAAAACTTTCAGAGGACTCTGCTTCTCTTATTTCCACATACCTAACTAAAGCAACTAAACAGCAGCCAGTCACAATGGCTCACTCCTATAATGCCTGCTACTCAGAGTTGGAGGTAGAGATCATAATCTGAAGTCAGACACAGGCAAAAACACAAGATCCTATCTGAAAATAACTAAAAGCAAAAAAGGGCTGGGGTGTGGCTAAAGTGGTAAAGCACTTGCCTAGTGAATATAAGGACTTGAGTTCAAACCACAATCACACACACACACACACACACACACACACACACACACACACACACACACACACACACACACACACACACACACACACACACAGAAAGAGAAAAAGAAAAAAATTAGCCAAACAAAACAAAACTCTTCTGGGAACTCAGATGCTGAGGCAAACAAATGAACAAAGAAAACATTTAATATGTCAAGTTATATTAAGTACTAAGAAGAAAACAAAACCAAACCAAACAGGAGAAGAGGATAAGAGTGTGGTAAGTGTTACTATTGAAGGGGATGACATGAGATCAAAGCCAGGCAGCCACACTATCAGGAGGGAAATGGTCAAACAGAGAGAACTTCAGGAACTGGCTACTTCCAGGAACAGAAATAGAATCAGTGTGGTTTAAATGTGATGAGCAGGAGAATGTAGAGTGACAAATTCAAATTCATTTTAAAATGTCTACTTTTTTCCTCTAAGAAGTAGGGGAATGGGGAAATGAGAACCACTTAGGAAGGACTAGAGTGGAAGTGGTGGATGGTATTGGGCCAGGGTGACAGAAGTACACATGATGTACATTTCAGAGGAAGTAGGGTGGGGCTTATAGATGGGACTGGTTTTATGAGAAATTGTAAGTTTTTATTAAAAGGGATTAAAATATTTTACAGGAGACCTAAAAATATATTTCTTTGGCATACTGAGTTATTCAAAGAAATTATAGATCTGCACAGCAACCTTTTTGTAACAGAAATTTGCCACAATCCCATATGAGGTCAACAGCTGACCTCTGATGCTTTTTATCTGCCTCATCTTTTTGTGACACTTTTTTTTAAAAGTAATTTTGTTATTATTAAGGTGTTGTATACAGATGTTACCATTTCATAAGTTCTGGGATACTTTTATTTTGAGACTTTCATGGACTTGTACATGATGAAATGTCTATACCTTTTCTTTTAAAAAATCTATATCAAATTATTCCAGAGAATAAATTAAGGAACCTTCAAAACAGAGGGAAAATATATTTCACTCTCTTCTAGATATCACCTTAGTACAGAAATGAAACCAACATTCCTCATGAATTAAAATCCAGATATCAAAACAAAGAAAGCAATATAAAGTCAACTGTAAGATAATACAAAGTTTCTTTGTACACATCAGATAAATAATAGTTTTTAAAAAAAAAAAACTACCACCAGAGACAAGAGAAATGACAAGCTGGGAAAAAAAAAGAACTTCTAAAAATTGAAAATGAATAAAGGCATAAAAGATAAAAAAAAAGCACTTCACTGAGAATTACCAGCTATGTGTGTCTGTGTGTACACGTGTGTGTGCTGGTCCTGAGGCTTGAAGCAGGGCCTGGGTGTTATCTCTGAGCTTTTTTGCTCAAGGCTACAACTTGAGCCACAGCTCCACTTCTAGATTTTGGGTGGCTAATTGGGGTAAGAGTCTCATGGGCTTTCCTGACTTGGCTGGCTTTGAACCACAATCCTCTTAGCCTTCTGAATAGCTAGGATCAGTGAACTGCCAGCAGCTGGCTTGAATTACAAGCTTTTACACATGGAAAATAAGTTCAAACTCTCTCAAAAGAGAAATCTACTTTATCAAAGTACAACTTCTCTCTTATGCATCTGATTGGGAAAAATAAAATGTGATACGAGCAAGAAAGTAGGTAACAGGAAGCAGGTATTCACATCTTTCTTGCAGGCAAGAGTGCATTCAATACCTGCCAATAGAGTTAACCATCCACTCCACCTTCACCTGTTTCAAAATTTTGACAGAATACCTGAAACTGTAGAACTATAATATTGTGTCCTTTATGTGTTGCTTTTTCTGATACATACGTAGGTATAATTAAACTTAATTTGTAAATTAGGCACAGAAACAGATTAACATGAATAATAATAAAATATTTATGCACAAATGAAGACTTTTTGGGGATGGTATCCTTTCTCCCAAATCAACTTCTTCAACTCTTTTGAAAACATGGCAGAACAACTTCTGTCTCAGTAGACACAGTCTCTTGAGTAATTTTATATTTTTTCAGCCCTAAGTTATTGCTGGATCTCTCTAGCCATCCCTTAGTTGTGCCAATGGCTTGGTAAGACTTACCGAAGTCTTTGTTATATAGGCTCTTTGCTGTCTGGTACAATTTACTGCTGACAGAATACATCTTCTGTTCTGTGTTTCATTTCCAAATTTAATGTCTTTTATATCTTAAGCACTTATCATATATTATGGCAATAACATTTGCAGTTTGTAAGTATGACAGCAAAATTTTCTTTTTCCTTCTTCACAATTTCATGGAAAAGATAAGAGGTTCTTATCATAGATCTTAGCAATTACACTATGAATTTCATTCATTTGTTCTTAAGTCAAACACTTGCACCTTTTCACCACTACAAGGAAGCATAATTTTGTATTCTCTTTGGCATATCTGAATTGCCAGCATCACATTCTTGTGCTTTGGAATCATTATTTAGGAAATTAAGGCGTGTGTACACAAGGCACTATAGAATACCACTAAGTCAATAGGTAGGATACTAAGGAATTTGGCCATGGTACACAGAGTCAAGAGTCATTTCCTCAAACTGCAAAGAGCAGGAAGGTGCAAGATTTCATCAGGCTACACAGAATAGTGTCCAATTTATTTTTCAATTAAATTTTATTTTAAAGGTGATATACAGAAGAGTTACAGTTACATAAGTCAGGTAATGAGTACATTTCTTTTTAAACAATGTCACCCCCTCTCCCTCATTTTCTCCCAGTTTTTCTCCTCTGACTCCCCTCCCAAGTTGTATAGTTCATTCCAACCATGTCTATTGAGTACCACTGCCGAATTGGTTTACTCTTTGTCCCACCATTTCTGTGCTTCCCCTTTTTCTCCCCAAATCAAATAAATTTATATACAAGACAAAGGGTACAGAAATCAAAAAGTGACCAAAGGGAATAAACAGAAGGAAAAAAAATAACTGCAAACAGGATAATTAAGAAAAACTTCATTTCCATTTCTTAGAACTCATTTCGATAAGCATCATTTTATGTGACCATATGCACATAGCTATTAGCTCTTGCGAGCCTCTCCTGAGAATATTCTTTTGGTTTCACTGTGTGACTGTTTAAAGTGCTGTATAATTAATCATGTCCAAGTGTAACTATTTGTCTTTTACTATCCATTGGATTTACTTGTAGATTTATAGGCACATTTCTAACTATTACAAATGAGGGAAACCATGAAACCTATGTATGTTTCTTTGGGTCTGGCTTACTTCACTTAGTATATTTTTTTACAAGTCTTTCCATTTCCTTACAAATGTCACAATGTCATTCTTTCTGATGGAAGCCTAAAATTCAATTGTGTATACATATATTTCTTGATCCATTCATCCATTGAGGGGCATCTGGGTTGATTCTAGATCTTAGCTATGGTAAACCATGCTGCAATGAACATGGTTGGGCTGTTGGCTTCAGTGCAGCCTGGTTTGTGGTCATGCAGGTGAATGCCCAGGAGTAGGATGGCTGGGCCATAGGGAAGGAAGCCTTATGTTTAGTCTCATCCAATTTAAAACTGAAGAAATTTCTGGATTTTCCATTTAAAAGAATTAGACCACAGATGTTTCAGGTAACTGAAACAGTGGGTAAGGGGATAACTGTAAACCTACTTTGGGAAATCTAGAAATCAGATACACCTGTGTATATGCCAAAAACCATATGCATATTAGTTTTACTGGAACACTATTTGTAATAGCAAAAGACAAATCAACAGCCCAAATGCTGTATGAATTTGTAAAACTTTAAAAAAGTATTTATGTATTTATTTCCAAGGATATTGTTAGGCAAAAAAATGTCATGTTTCTCTGCTACATTTGATGTGAGATAAAGGCAGGAAATGTACACACACCTACACAAACATAGATAGACTAAAAAATATATTTTCAAAAACAAACACTTGAAAAACTAGAAGGTTGGTTATATAGGATGGAGAGAGAATAGATAGGTATAAAAAGTTCCTGGAGAATACTTTTCTAAACCTATTTCTAAATTTGAATCTCTAATGCCTCCTTACATCAGGATAAATCCCTATAAGGTCAGAACCTTTCTCCCAAAAATGGGTGATACAAGTTTGCTCAAGATAAACAGTTCATGCTCTCAACATCAACCACATCCCTAGGAAAATAGCTAACACCAGTTAAAACTACACAGTCAGTTCATTAGAACAAATTAGCTTTAAAAAAAAAATCAAAATAGATCTGGCAGATTGCCCTTCTAAACCAGAGTTGGACTCCCTTTAAATGAGGAGTGGACTCCCAAAAGAGAATGCCTTCCTTGTTGGACTGATTGAAGACAATCTAAAAGACTTAAGCAAATGTTTGTTTTGACTATATTAGTTATCTGATCCCCAAGAGATGTTTAAAACACACACACACACACACACACACACACACGTTTTACTTCCTACTACACATGATTAAACCATTTTGCATGCTTTTAAATCACAGGCTGGGTCAGTCACCTAAGTTATAAAACAAACGTGGAACTTTAAAAAATGGTGATGAAGGGCTGGGAAGGTGGCTCAGTGGTAGAGCGCTTGCCTTGAGCTGAAGAGCTGAGGGACAGCGACCAGGCCAGGAGTTCAAGCCCCACGACCGACAAAAAACAAAAAAGGTGAGGAAAATGGCAGGAATGATCCGACAATAAGCAAACCTTTTTTCTCCCTTCCGTCAAGTGCCCGGTATTCAAACCTCGATGGGTGTGAGAGCGGGGTGAATTCTCGCTCCGATGGGGTCAGCATTTTTGATTTACTTTTATAGTTTTCGTTATGCCGAAATCGCACCGAGGTGGCGCTTTCCTGCCACCGAGGCGTCTGTCCAGACCTGGGTCCTCACGGACGAGCGACAAGAGCTCTAGGCCTCACACCTCGTCCCGTCCCCACACGGTCACAGGGCAGACAGGTAGGCGGGCGGCGGTGGGGTGTCCTCGGGCGCGGCACCCACCACACGAATGGCTCCGGAAGCGGCCGGGGCTAGGGAGCGGTGGGCCGGGCTGCCACAAACCCAAAGCCGGGGGGGGGGGGGGGGGTGGGGGTGCGGGGAGGAGGGGAGATGAAGGAGGTGGGGAAGGCCAGGGGACGCTGGGAGCTGAGCCCAGCACACAACCTGTGGGACGCTGGGCCTGCGGCGGAGGGCGACGCCCTCGCATCGCTCCCACCCCTCCAGAAGGACTTACTGAAATACATTTTCCGGGTTGTCCATGGCGAGGAGGACGCGGGGACGGCAGCAGGCCCAGCTGCTGCGTGAAGACTATTCGAATCTCCCGCGCAGCCGCAGACTCTGCGCCGAACGTTGGCGAGACGCCTGGCTATTGGACACACTGCAGACGGGCTGGCCAATCGCTGGGGCCGTTGCCGGGAGACCAGGTCCCGCCTTCCCTCTCCTGGAAGGTCCTCCCACTTGCTCTTGGCCTAGGATAGAACTGAAACCGAGCGACCTCTGAGGTAAGGTGTGGAAGTGCGGGCGTCCGCGCCGCCAGGGGGCGCGAACCTTGGTTCCGGCGTAGGGATTAAAAACTCTCCAAAGTGCAATGGATTTGCACAATGCCAGGATTAACATTTTGTCCTAGGAAGATATCTGGAGACGGCGTTTGGTCCTCAGAGCGGCGTCCTCTGCGTGCCGTTTGCAGTTGCTGTGTCTGGTTCACAGAGAGATGCAAAAGAATCCAGATGGTCCAGTCTGTCAAGCCAGGGGAGATGCTGGAGTATCCTTTAGGAAGATAGGCCAGGGAGACAGAGGCTCAGCCGGGACAACTAGCTCCTCAGGAGGCTGAGGTCCGAGGTTAGTCGTTCGAAGACAGCTGAGGCAGGGGCTTCCCTGTAAAGGAATGGGGCTGGGACTCTTACAGACTTGGGGACTTGATGTCATTGATCTGACAGCGTGTGTAAGTGTGTGTGTGTGTGTGTGTGTGCGTGCGTGTGTGTGTGTGTGTGTGTGTGTGTGTGTCTTGGAGTGATGAGTTTGGGCAGGTAATGGAATATGTGAAAGTTCAACATATTTTGTAGGACGAGGCACTCTGGAGACCAAACTCAGGAATTTTAAATCCTTTAATTAGGGACTTGAACATCTAAAGAAGAAATGTGTAATATGTTTACGTGTCCTAACAGTGAGTTGAAAAGGAATTCAACTTCAATCAAGCAGTCTCTGCTCCTTGGATTTTAATAACTTCCCATTCTAGCTCAAGGTTGTCCTAAGGACCTCTGGAGAATGCAAGTAAATGGTGAAGAGCTCTTTGTGACTACTTTCCCTTTTGAAAGAGGTCCTCTAAAATTCCTAAATACCTTATTAAATCCTCATGCTCTCAGAGTCCATAATTTCTGTAGCATGTTGATCATTGTGTGTGTGTGTGTGTGTGTGTGTGCGCACGCGGGCGCGCACACGCGGGCAAGCGGGCATGCATGTGCACCTGTGTTCGTGCACAGTGTTCCTGAGGCTTGAACTCAGGGCCTGAGTGCTGTCCCTTAGTTTTTTCATTTAAGACTGGCCCTCTACCACTTGAGCCACACCCTACTTCCAACTTTTTGCTGGTTAATTGGAGGTCAAAATTCATGGATTTTTGCTGCCTGGGCTGGCTTTGCCCCAGAGACACTAAGATCTCAGCCCCCTGAGTAGCTAGAATTACAATTGTAAGCCACTGGCACCCATAATAGTGATCAGTTTGGATCCACACAAGTATCTGATTTGTGAGCCTTATGCAGACAGTGATCATTCTGGGATCTTTAGAGAAGTGCTAGGTTCTACTGTCACCAGAATTAAAATGTTTCAATCAAGAATGAATTAGGAAATCTTGGCATTGCATTTGTCCAGAGCTACATGCTATTGGATTTAAACCCAGTTACACCCTTGCATTTGTCTTTAAGAAGCAGTGGTTTTGTCATAGACACTCGTTTAAATATGATAAATATGTTTTTCAGGAACTTTTTGAAAAGAAGTTTCATGTGCTGTTTCCTAAGGCTAGAATCATTCTCCCACACCCCCCCTCCACAGAAATATTATATTATCTTTATATAACAGGATTGAATGGAGACCCTCTAGATAGCCTGACATTTTGATGAAGAAATTCTGAAACCCCTGAAACACTGGCAATGTACAGAGATCAGTATAAACAGAAGACACTAGGGGCAGGCAAATGGGTCGCTCTGTTTTATAAAATCTCACTGCTTGGCAACTTGTGCCATTGGCCACATTTGAACTTTAATCTATTCTAACCATTGTTTTCTTTTGCCTTTTTTCTCAGGCCTGCATTGAGAGTACAGCAGTTGCCACAGAACTTCTGAGCCCATTAGGTAATAAGTGTCACTTCAGTAGCCTTTCCTCCCTTTCATTTCTGGCATTGTTGTTGCTTCATTTTCCAGAGGGTAAGGGGGAATTTGATCTGTGTGAGGTCAGCTGATCAGCTATGTCTATGAAATACCCTCAGTGTGTTAGATGCAGAACCATATGCCTAGAATTCTCTCTTTCTGCCAAACTCTACCTTCTAGGCTAACTTCAGTAGTCAATTTGCATATAACGAAAATGACTCTAATAAATATGTCACTTATTATAAGGGTAAATAAGTATTTTTATTTGTATATAGGCTTTCAGTGACCTGCCATTCCAACACTGTATTTTCTAATGTACTAGAAGAACTAAACCAGGCCATTACAGGGTAATCAACGTCAACCTTGACTTTTCTAAGAGGTAGCAAGTGACCCAAACTCTAGTGTGACAGTTTCTTGATCTGAAAAAAAGAAGTCTGCTTATCTTAAAAAATGTCTCTGGCTTTATTCTTTAGTGTTATACAATTTGTGACTTAATTCTTGATCAGTCTTGGTGTTGTCACATGATGTCTAAGATTGTACAAGATTTAGAAGAGTACACTGTTGCTTTTCTCTGTTTGCTGATGTGAGATAAGCAAATAACTGTAGGTACACTTTTCCCTGGGAAATATTCAACCATTTAAAGTAGCAGTAGTAGATGCATGACTTGCACATTGTGTACAAAACATCATAGAAGATTGAGGATTTACAATTAGAATAGTTACAAAAAATGGAGAAAACTGATGAATGATTTAGGGGACTACCAATTATTCTGATACTCTTTAGGGTGTTCTGTGAAATCTTAATCAACTAGCCATTTTGGCTTAGTCCATATTTATTTGTTCCATTCGTTTTGAACAATATAAAACTAGGATTATAGTCTCTTATGAGGAAAGTAGTCATCTCTCAAATATTTCTGGTGGCACTGACAATTGCTATAGCTACTTTAGAAAGTGTTTGACAATATCCATGAACAGAAAACAAGAACAGATCTAGCTCTTCTATTCCAGGAACAGAATCCAACGAATGAAGCACAGTTCTGGGTAGGGGAGGTGTTTGAGTATTTTAGACTGCCAGAAAACCATGCAGATGTCCAGGTACAGAGAACAAAGAAAGGTTTATTGCCAGGAAAGGGGCCGGCAAGATCCCCTCTCACAAGGGAGAATTGAGAAGAAGCACCGGCTATTGTCTGAGGTGACCTATGGAACTTGGGTGGTTTAGGAGGGGCTAGAAGGGGCTAGGAGACAGAGACCGTAGTGTGGACATGAGGGCCAAGGACTTCATCATGGCAGACTAGGATTTATGGCTTCTGGCAAGTAGTAGATAAGGGGTCCTGCAGCTGCCCAGACCTGAAGGACACACTAAGGGGCTCTTCTTGCCTTCTATGGTAGTAGCTGCCTCAGAGAAGTGCATCCCAAGGTAACAGGGGCGGTTGGAGGCTGATTATTTACTACCTTTACTAAATGGGCCTAGTGTTGCCTAGGAAGGGAACAT
Organism: Dipodomys spectabilis; assembly: GCF_019054845.1. Lineage (NCBI taxonomy): Eukaryota > Metazoa > Chordata > Mammalia > Rodentia > Heteromyidae > Dipodomys > Dipodomys spectabilis. Next base: position 1,745,121 of record NW_024870864.1, on the reverse strand, counting down.
GATAAGCTGTGGATAGGGGAAGGAATATACTAAGCTATGGGAAGGGAGCTCATTGGGCTAACAGGAGCAGTAGGATGGTTGGCTTTGCTGTGGCCTATAATGAAACCAACATTTGTTTAAGAAAAAACAGTGTAAGTTGTGAAGCAGTCTTACTGGGAGATGCATTATACCATTAGAAAAGTTGAGCCTGGTTTATTAGAGTGACTCAGAGGTTCTGCACTTAGATTCCAGATGAAAAGCAAACAGCCAAGGTGAAAATATAATCCTTATATTGGCATATGAAGGTGAAAGATTCATGCTTTTAACATCAGTTATACATCAGTTATTTGAGAGATAATACAGGTGGGTAAAAGGGGAAGTACAATAAAAGGAAGGAGAGTCGAAAATATCATTAGTTATTAACTTTTTACTAAATGCATTATTAAAGGGAAGCAGGAGGGCTGGGAAGGTGGCTCAGTGGTAGAGCGCTTGCCTTGCATGCCTGAGGCCCTGGATTCGATTCCTCAGCACAACATAAGCAAAAAGAAAAAAGCCGGAAGTAGCATTGTTACCCAAATGTTAGAGCACTAGTCTTGCGCTGAAGAGCTGAGGGACAGCATTCAGGCCCAGAGTTCAGGCCTACAATCGGACCCAAAAGAAAAAAAAAAAAGAGAGAGAAGCAGGAAGGGCCAGGTATCCGTGGCTCCTTCTTACAATCCTAGTTACTTAGGAGGCTGAGATCTAAGGATCTTGATTCAAAACCAGTAGAGAACCAGTTTTGAGTGGAAAAAGCTGAGTGAAAGTAGGAGACCTGAGTTCAAGCCCAAGCACCAAGAAGTTTGGTGTAGTGAAGAAAAGTGCTGCAAAAAAGGTCCTAAAACAAACAAGAGAATATCCAGGTAGAACCGTGGCAGCAGAGAATGTAGTGAAGCTGAGGAAGAGAACTATCACCATTTTTTTCAGAAAGAACTGGGGTCTTGATGTTGAACTTATCTACTCTGTTTCCTTTATGCGTATCTGTGTTTATGTTTGTAAAGCAGCCTGTATAAGTCAGGAAAAATCTGTCACAGTGGAATCCTTCTGTAGTTCAACCCCTATTATACTTTGCCTCTCTTCATTGTTTCCCTCTTTCCAAGTTCAGGTGGCTATTCCTAAACCAGGACAGTGGCCAGGAAGAGAATATCCTCTGCCTTCCTATACCAATGTGTGGACCCATTGATGCCCCAAATGTGTATCTTTACTCATTTCAGGAAATATGTGGTATAGATAGAACTAGAAGACACAATTCCAGTCCAAGAAGCTGCCAAGAAGCCCAGACTATAGAAAAAGGGGAAAATTTTAATTGTGTATGACAGGTCATAGAACCAAGAACTAGAAATATACATTACTTAAATGGAAGCAAAAGCATTTTGGGAAGCAAGTCAAGAAGAGCCCTCCTAAGAGATAGCATTAGCAGAGTGAGTCATAGCTCAGTGGTGCATTGAAAAAGGTAATATGAGATTGCGTGCTAGGGGGAGAATAACCTTTACACTATTGGTGGGAATGTAAACTAGTATAGCCATTATGAAAGTCACTGTGGAGGTTCTTCAAAAAATTAACAAAAGAACTACCGTATGATCCTGTTACACCATATCTAGGTCATTTGAGTGTATGCCCAAAGGAACAAAGCCAGCATACAATAGAGATACTTGAACACCCACGTTTATTTCATGGAATCAGCCTAGGTGTCCATCAATGAATGAATAGATAAAAAAATGTGACTCTCTCTGTCTCTGTCTCACTGTATCTGTCTCTCTCTCACACATATGCACAATGCTTTCTTTATTCAGCCATATAAAAGAATTATGTTATTTGCAAGAAAATGATGGAACTAGAGATCATCATGTTAAGTGAAATAAGTCTGATACAAAAGGACAAAAATTACATATTTTCTCTCTGATATGCAGAATCTATATTTTAAAAGGCAAAAAGTGAGTATTCTTTAATGGTATAAAATATTCAATATCCTAGAAAATAAATATCCCATTTGAATAAAAATGAAGATGCACAGAAGACATACAGAAACTAATACTTTTAATGTGCTCTCAATGATCGCAGCATGCAGTTCCCCTGTATTTCTGTCTCAAAATGAGTTGTCCTCCTTCCTTACCTGAATTGGACCCACTTGTATTAGAGTGAAGCCAAATTCAAAATTGGACTCCTTTGATCTGCATTTGATATTTGATATTTCTATATGGCATCTTTCCTGTGTCTTTTTTTTTTTTTTTTTGGTTGGTCATGGGGCCTGAACTCTTGGGCTTCGGTGCTGTCCCTCAGCAATTCAGCTCAAGGCTAGCGCTCTGCCACTTGAGCCACAGTGCCACTTCTGGCCTTTTCTGCTTATGTGGTGCTGAGGAATTGAATCCAGGGCCTCAGGCATGCAAGGCAAGCGCTCTACCACTGAGCCACCATCCCAGCCCCATAAATTTGTTATTTTTATGATGCTGAAAATGGAATTGGTCATTGCTAGCATATAGAAATACAAGTGAATTTTAAATATTGATCTTGTATCTTGCAACCTTTGCTAAATTTAGTATCTATTAATATTTTTGTGGTTGATTCTTTAATGTTTTCTACATATATAATCATGTCATCCACAAATAGTGATAGCATTACTTCTTCCATTCCAAGTTGAATATCATGCATTTCTTTTTCTTCCCTAAATGATTTGAGTATAAGTTCATATGGGAACTTATACTGTGCTTAATATGAATAGTGAGAGTAGACCTTCTTTTCTTATTCTTAATTTTAGTGGGGAATCTTTCAGACTTTCATCATGAAACATGAGGTTAGATAATTTAAAATTATTTAAATAATTTAAAATTATCTTCAAGTAATTGTACAAAGGGGTTTCAATTCAACATGTCAATTTATGAGCACAATATACCTTGATCAATGTTACTTCCTTCATAATTCTCTCCCATCTCTTCCAACCCCACCCATCCCCTCTATTTTCCTAGAATTTTCACATATATTTATTGAATATTATGACTGTATTCCTTACCCTTCCTCTATTTGTCTACCTCTCCCCTTGACACCACAAGTTTCAGCCTCCTGGTATTCATTTTGTTAAACTGTACGATATTTGTTCAAATGAATTATATCATTGGAGTCCTCCTCTGCATCCACTATACTTTAGTTAAGATGCTTGTGTGTATATGTATGTACCCTGTAATTGTTTATGTAAACATTTATAATTTAGATCTAACTTCTACATAAGAGAGAAATATCGTAAGGAAACAGACATCCTTGTCTTGTTCTAATTTTAGTGAGAAGTCTTTTTGTCCCTCATCATTAAATATGAAGCTAGCTGGGATTTTTGTTTGTTTGTATGTTTATTTGTTTTAGTGCTAGTCCTGCGGCTTGAAGTCAGGGCCTGGGCTCTGTCTTTGAGCTTTTCCTGCTCAAGGCTAGTGCTCTACCACTTGAGCCACAACACTACTTCTGGCTTTTTGATGGTTGATTGGAGATAAGAGCCTCACAGACTTTCCTTTCCAGACTAGTTTTGAATCGTGATGTTCAGATTTCAGCTTCCTGAGCAGCTAGGATTACAGATATAAGCCACCAACATCTAGTGATGTTAGCTGTATTTTATGAATGTCCTTTATCACATTGAGAAAGCTCAGCTTGCTAGTATTTATTTTGTTTTATATTTGTAAAAGAGTAATGGATTTTGTCAAATTCTTTTTCGGTATCAATTGAAATGTTCATGTGTTTTATTCTGCATTCTGTTAAAATGATGTATTAACATTAATTGGTTTTCATATATTGGCTCTCACAACTCTTGTACTCTTGGGACAAATCTTACTTGGTCATGGTGTATATCCTTGTAAAATGTTGCTGGATTTAGTTTGCTGGTATTTTGTTGAGTGAATATTTTTGTCTCTATATTTATAGGGACTACTGGATTTTGGGTTTTAGTTTTATGATGTCTTTTTCTGGTTTTGGTATCAGTAAAATATCAGTTTGATGGAATTAGTTAAGAAATGTTCCCTTATGTTAGTCACCTTTTTATCACTGTGATGAATATTGGGATCCTTTTGCACTGCTAGGACAGGAATCTTGGGTAGGTGAGGAGGAACTCTTCTGGGTGTTTTGATGGCTTTTGTCTCTGTGTGGAGACAGCAGTAGCATTAGAGGTAGAGTCCACTGGTGTTACAGAGTTTGTTCCAGTCAATGGTGTTGAGAACCTTCATCCCTTTCCCTAAGTCTGACAGCTCTTGAGCCTTGGATTTAGAGATCCTTAAGTCCTTAATAAAGGCAGCTAGTGCTGCACCTCTCTGGAATTCTTGAAGCAACCAGGACATGCAGCTTCTTTTGTCTCTGATTCTTTATAACCTTCTGACTTTCTTCATCCTCAGCTCTTCACCCTCTTCTGCTTTCTCTCTAATTTTGCTGTCCCTTATTGTCTCTGACATATCTGATCCCTACTGCTTTTACCCTTTCACTGTTACCACTGCTAGCTGTTACGTTGCCACTGTTGGGATGGCAGCTGCCTCCTATGATGCTTCTGAATCTGTAGTCTCTTACCACTGCCACCACTGTCTCTATTGTCACAGGGGAGAAGGCCAGGGTACCTTCTGGCTGACTTTTCAAATGAGCCAAACAATCTGCTTATATAGCCAGAAAGGGGGTATGGCAAGGGTGTCTGCCCCAATCATGGCAGTCCTTCATGCAGACGATTGGCTGTGTTTACACCACTTTCAGGTTTTGGGTTGGGCTACCAGAGCAAGTGCTTTCCTACTGATCTGGGTGGAAATGACTGCAGGGTTATTTAGAGTTTGCAGAGGTTTCTATTAGAAAAAGACTGGTGCAAGTCAGATGCAGGTGGCTCACATCTGTAATCCTAACTACTTGGGAGCATGAGATCTAGAGGATGGAGGTTGAAAGCCAGCCTGGGCAAGGAAGTCTGTGAGACTCCTCCTCCAAATAATTATCAAAAAGCTGGACTGGACAGAAGTAATCAAACAAGCAAACTAACTGAGAGAGCCCAAAGCCCTGAGTTTAATCTCCAGAATGAGAGAAAAAAAAACTAGTGCAAGCTGTTGAAACAATTGTTGGTGGGTCAGTGGCTTCAGGAACCAAGTTATGCTTAGGCTACAAGCAGCTATGGTTACTGTGGAGCTCCAGCCCACTTTGCTTGTTTAAATTCTACTTAACTTTCAGATTTCAGTGCCCCCAAATGAGGATCAAGGGAAAATATATTAAAGCTCAAACTGGCTTCTACTCCACATACTACTTAATATATTCCAGAAATGGAACTTGGACATGAAAATAGAGAGGTGGGAGAAGAGAAAGTATCCTTTAAGCCAAGAATTGATTGTTTTTAAAAGTTTAGATGCTAATTATTTTAGTTTTTTTTCTGGTCTTTGTTTCAAGTACTCAATTCCACAATTATAGCACAAAACTTCCATAGACAATATGCAAATCAATTAGCATGTTTGGGTATTATAAAACTTTATAAAAAATAAGTAGTAGGGGTTGGTCTCATGGCTCACACCTGTAATCTAGCTATTCAGAAGGCTGAGATCTGAGGATCATTGTTCAAAGTCAACCTGGGCACGAAAGTTGGTGAGACTGTTATTCCTAATTAACCAGGAAAAACACCAGAAATGGAGTTTATTTTCTCAAGTGTTAGAGCACCCAGGCCATGAGTTCAAGCCCCAAGACTGGCACAAAACAGTTTTTGGCTGTATTTGGACCAATGCTTATAGTATAAGGGACCTCTGCTTTAAAATATTGATTTCAACTACAGATGCACAAAACAACCAAACAAACAGAAAACACTTGGGGATACTTGTTAAAAAGCAGATACTGATGGAGAATTCTGATGAAGAAAATTGGGATATAATAATCTGAGTCATGACTTTTAAAAAAACATAACTGAACAAGTACATAAATAAATATAATCTTTATAGAAACACTCAGGTATTTCTATACTATATCAAAGTATAGAGGTCAATATAATTAACACATATTCTATCATTACTCATTTCAAAGTTATCAACATTAATATTATTATTATTTCAGGTTTTCCAAATGAGGCATTTTAAAGCAAATCCTGGACATCCTATTATATCATCTGAAATATATGCATGCATCTCTAACAGAAAGAACTGAAAGAAAAAGGACACATAGCAGGCATTATTATATACAAAAGTTTCACAACAATTCTTTAGTATCTCCTAGTATCTGGCTCATCATATGTAGCATTTCTCAGTTATTTCAGAATTGGTAAAAGATGTTTTGTATATAACTCAAACAGGTCCACATATTGGTTTAATGTATCTTTTGAGTCGTTGCACTTTTTGTTTTCACCATAAAAGTTCTTACTCCCTTTTTTACACATACCTTTTCTTTGTGAGTGAATGAGTGAGTGTGTGGGGTGTGTGTGTGTGTGTGTGTGTGTGTGTGTGTGTGTGTGTGTGTGTGTGTGTGTGTGTGTGCGTGCTGGTCCTTAAGCTTGAACTCCAGGCCTGGGTGCTGTCTCTGAGCCTTGTTTGCTAGAGAATGGCACTCGGCCCCAAGAATTTTTAATATATGTATAATTGGAAATAAGAATCTGATGGCCTTTCCTGCCCAGGCTGGCTTTGAACTGCAAATCTCAATTTTCAGCCTCCTGAGTGGTTAAGGTTTGAGATGTGAGCCACTAGTACCCAATTTGCATTTATCTCTTTTATGGTTTTTGAAAATACTTGGCCATTTGTTCTAAATAGTCGTCTTCATTTTGAGATTTTGGTTCATTTCATCTTTTTGAGGTCTCTTAACATGTTATTCCCTTGTATTTCCAATACACTAGTGGCCTAAACTAGAGGCTTGATAAAATTCATGTCCATTTTGTTTCCTCAGGAAACAGGTGGAGCTGTGTGTCTTTTTGTTTAAAATCATATCAGGAGCCAGGTATCTACTGCCTCTCTTCATTTCAATAAGAATGGGTAGTAAGCTGGATGCTGGTAGCTCACACCTGTAATCCTAGCTATTCAGGAGGCTGCAATCTGAGGATAGCAGTTCAAAGCCAGCATGGGTAGGAAAGTCTGTGAGACTTTTATCTCTAATTAACCACCAGAAAACTAAAAGTGGAACTGGATAGTGGAGTGCTAGCCTTGAGAAGAAAAGCTCAGGAATAGGGCCCAAGCTCTGTTCAAGCCATACACCCGAGAACCAAAAAAGAAAAGAAAAGGAAAAAAAAAAGAATAGATAGTAAGGACAAGTGTCATCAATCCATTCTCCCCCTATCAAGTCCTTTTGCTGAATGGTGTTAGTGGTCTTTGCTGACCACCATGACCTTTATCATCTCATTAGGGTCTGCCAGACTGAAGTTTTCTAGTCTACCATTCTTTCACATTTACGTGCCAAAGTTTTATAATCAAGCGTATTCCTTTATCAAATATGTTGTTTTCCATAGTTTTTGTTGTTTTGAGGTTATGTATCATCTTTGTGGTCAGAGAGTTTCAAGAATACTGCCCTGTGAGGTCAGAATGACCTACGTGACTGTAGTCTCAAGTCTCATGTTTCCCTGAGCTAACCACTTTTGTGCCCTCATTTCAATTTTGTGTGATATTTGTTTGTGTGACATTTTAATTCATTTTTCAAACTTATTATAGCTATAAATTATTGCAGAGGTTATGTGTTTTGGCCCATGGAAGTCTCCTATGTGCTTTTGAATAACCTCAGCTCTCTAGGATGATATCCTTTTTTTTCCCACAATAGAAATGCAGCTTTATTAAGGGAATGAGAACATCCTTGTTTGTACTGTAAAGATGCCTGAGGTCCTTGGGCATCTCTGTCCTACTTTCAGCCAAGAAGCTCGGGTTCCATTAGTGGAAAGTGTCTGAAAGATCAGAACCTGGCTGCTGGGTACTCACTACTACTTGTTAGGTGTTGCTTCTCCATCTTTTTTTTTTTTGGTTGGTCATGGGGCTTGAACTCTGGGTCTGGGTGCTGTCCCTCAGCTCTTCAGCTCAAGGTGAGCACTTTACCACTTGAGCCACAGCACCACTTTGGTTTTCTGAGTGGTTTCTTGGAGATAAGAGTCTCATGGCCTTTCTGCCTGGGCTGGCTATGAACTGCATCCTCTCAGATCTCAGCCTCCTGAATAGTTAGGATTACAGGCGTGAGCCACCAATACTTGGCATTTCTCCATCTTTTTAATGAATAGAAAAAGGACTGACCAAGGCAGGGAAAATCTAGTTATAGTCATACTGTTTCTAATTTAAGCTCAAGATATGGATTTAACCTAACAATTTTGTCTTAATGTTTTTGATTTTTGTATTTGATTTTTATTCTAGTAGTCTTATTTCTCATATATATTATATTACAGCATGCACAGGATAAATTTGAAATAATACAATATTACTGCTAATAAGACTGTTGACTACAGAATGAAATTGCTCTGTAGTTCTTTACTGGGCTACATGAGATAGCCTTTTATTTAATAGCATTAAATAGGAGTTGCAGGTTCAAAGGCTGTAATAAATAACTTTCTGTCCAGTGGCTACTCCACTAGTTTATAATACAGTTGGGTACATATTTTTAACTTTGATTTTTTTAGGAGTTGTTTTGTTTCCTGTTTTATAAGTTTATATAAGATATTTACCTAGTTCAAAGTCAAAATTGTAAGAAAGGATTGTAAAACAAAAGCCAATGTAGAGAGATTTAACCTCAACCAATCTCTCCTTCCCTTCTCCTGTAGGCACCAATTATGGATAGCTTCTGATTTATTTTGTGTCTTTTTGAAGATGTTAGTAAATGTGTACACACACGTGCTTACACACACACACACACACACACACACACACACACACACACACACACACCTCTTTCTTCTACAAGACTAAACAAACTTTACAAACTATTCTTCCTTTGTTTTTTTAAATAGCACTTCACTTTGTAGGTTCATGCCTGGCAACATTCAGGGATAGTCCTCAGCAAGACACAGGTCCTGGTCCATGGATGTTACATGATAAATCTTTTCTCTGATCAGAAATTTATCTCTTGGAGGTGGGAAATAGGAAAGAGAGCTGGCCTCAGAATGAATTGGTTTTGATCTGGGGATCTGGGGACAGCTTCATCATAGTTTATAGCCTGATTATTTCTCAATGGGAGTACACGGGAGCCAGCCTGGGACTTCTGAGGTTAGCCAGTCTTCCAGAGGCTTTGTGGAGTGTGAAACATGTTTCCAGCATGGGCCTTGTGGGCCTAGTGAACTGGTAAAGGCTGGAGTGAGTCTATGAGAGCCTATATATGGAAAAACTTGTATTCTGGGTAGAAAAAGAGACTGGCACATCAAGGATGTCTGTAATGAAGCTGTGGCCATCCAGCGGGGAAGGCATTCTTGAAGATAGTGTAGGGGCTGTTTGAGGATGGCCCCTCTCCCTCTCAGACACTTGTCTAACACTTGAAGTAAGAAAGGACAATAAACAAGAGTTTTCCCATTGCAAACTTTGTTCATAAGCTCTGGTCCCAAAGTGATAACATAAAACAAGCTATGCTTTCTGTCTTTTCTCCACATAACAGCTTTTTGTCTTACCCCAGGTTGTCTGTGGACTCAGAAATCAATGTTCCGGCTGGGTGCTGGTGGCTATACCTGTAATCTTAGCTACTAAGAAGGGATCTGAAGATCATGGTTCACAACTAGTCTAGGAAGGAAAGTTTATGAAACTCTTACCTTCAATTAACCATCAAAAGGCTGAAAGTAGAGGTGTGGCTCAAGTAGTCAAGTGCTACCCTGGAGCAAAAAAAAGCCACGGGAAAGTGTCTAGGCCCTGAGTGTAAGCCTAAATACTGGCATGTGTTTGTCCATGCATATGTGTGTGCGTGTACACACACACACGCACACATCATTGTTGTTTTCTGTTGGGGAACAGTCGAACTCTTCATGATCTATGGAGGAAATCTTGCAAAGCTAAAGGAGACATAAGGAAGAACTTGTAGGCAGGTGAGGTAAGGGCCAGGTGCATCTGAGTTATGCACCTTTACTGAGATTCCCAAAGTACTCAGACTAGAAGTTCCTCTTAAGCAAAGAGGCCACTACAAATTAGTTTTTCCACTTTTCTGGCCTTAAACCTCAATGCAGTTATTAGACTCTTCCAGCAGAAGCCATAGTCTGCAAGTCCTCAGTAGGAAAGAAGAGGCTGGTAAGACAAGCCTCAGCTTAACATTTTATGGTTCTATGGTTGCTACAAAACCACTGAAATGCTTCTGAGAAGAGTTTGTGTCTCACCATAGAAACCAGAAACCTAGATTGTAATAGTTTTGTCACAAGGCCTCCAGAAAAGTAGCATTTGTGATGTTGGCCAAGACAGTCTTGTCTGGAATGATATAGGTCTGACTCAGGGTAGGAACCATGGACAAGGTATTCAGCCACTAATAGCCAAGTGCCTTGGGCAAGTCAGTGAACACTGCTTGGTATTTATCTATGAAAACAATCTAAAGGAGGCCTGTCCTCCAGATGTATGCAGCCACGTCAAGTTCCAACAACCCCCATGTGTGAGAATGCTGCTAAAACCCCTGCTGAGAGCCTACGCACAGCTCCTAATAAAGCCAACAGCAGTTTTAAGGCCTCTTTCTCATATGGAATACCTAGACTACAGGGTAGACCTGGGGTTAAACCCAAACAGCATCCCTTGTCCACTGTGGGCCAGCCTACTCTTTTTAGAGGCCTTTGACCACTGGCTTCCTTCATTTCCTTGATTCTTACTCCAATCTTTCTCTCCAGGTCTTCCTCTGGCATTTCACCAGGGAGGTATTTCTGAGTCTAGCCCAGATGAAGCTATCACATCTACCCTGATTCCTTTAACCTCTCCTATCCTATGGATGGCTTTGAGGAAAACCAAGAACAATACTTTTTTGGATATTTCTGTATCAGGCAGCATAGAGGTTCCTCAAGGTTCTGTAGAGGATGGGATTCTGGACCTACTATGTGGCCTGTAAGGGTGAAATCATTAGGTGTAAGGGGTAGAGGAGGATTTCAGGAGGCAAGAAATGTGGCTGTCAAAGCCAATTCTCCAGAGGTACCTGGATGGGGTGGTAGGGTGGGTGTCCCTTGCCCACCAGACCATGTGGCCATTACATGGTTTCCTATGGCAAGTGGAGGATTTGTCCCATGTTCTTGTAATCTTGATTTAGTGGTTGCTTGGATCATTAGGTCCTAGAGTGAGGAGATGATTGGCTGAGAAATGGGCATTTCTAAAATTTAATGGATGAAATCTCCACCATAGCTCTGTCCATCCATCTTTCCATTCTTCCAGTGCATGAATGCCTTTGCAATTCAATTGTTGATTTTGTTTTCCCCTGAATTACCATATACATCATAGTAAACTTTAAAATTTAAATCCTAAAAATTCCTTTGCAAATACATATTGTTTCATAAATAGCAAATTATCACAATCATAGATGTATAGTAAATCCAAATTTGTTTCTGACTTTAACTTTCTGAATAGCTAAACATTATATACCAGTATTGATTAATGGTGCCATTAAAATTTGTGAAACTAATTGCAATTAACCACCAAAGCAAGTATGAGGAAGTGCTGGTTTCAAGTAAAATGTTTTCATTTTATTTCTGTAATTAACATGATGAGTGAACTGCCTCAATCAATAATCCAGCTTTGGGAAACATACATTTCCTACTCTGCTGGAATTTCAGTAGTTTACCATCCCATTCATTCTCTGCCCTGTGATTTTTTTCAATGTCCTGTAAGATTTGTAATTGTATGCTGGTCACACTACTTTAAAAATGCTGTTTCTCATGAAGCAAGAAATTATAAAATAAAATCTACTTGTCACAAGGCCCAAATTAGAATTTTAATTTAATCCTTGCAACAGGACAAGGGTATAGAGTTTGAGGGTCTTTAGTTTTAGTTGGCCTTTATTGTTCATTAAAAAATACTGTTGGTATTCCCCCCTCCCCCTTTTTTTTGATAGTGCTATGGTTTGACCTCAGGGCTCTGTACTTGCTTGGTTTGCTTGCTTACCTGGCATTCTAACACTTGAACCACATCTTTTGCTGGTTAATTTGGAGATGAAGTCTTATGAACTGTCTTTCTGGGCTGGCTTTCAATTGTGATTCTCCAGATCTCAGCCTTATGAGTAGCTAGGATTACAGGCATGAGCCACCAGGGCCCAGCTCCCAGATTTATCTTTTACAAATAGATGTTAGGAAGGAATTGCTTCTTCTAACATTAAAAATACCCAAACTCTCTATTCTCTTCCAACCCTGCTTGCAAAATCTTCATGTTTTTCCTAAGCTCATCTCTTGCTTTTAATGCCTTGTTAACATAGCCAATGGCAGCCATCATTAAGTGCTTCTCATTTCCAGTGTCTTTTTGAAGCCCATTTTGTATGGCATCAGTCAGATGTCTGCCACTTCATAACATGAGCCTCCTTCTATCCAATTTTTGTCAACAGCATACTCCTAGACCCTAGGTCAGTGCACATATTTTGGTTTTTCTTTTCATCAACAACATTCTTCCAATATTTTTTAAATTTTATTTTATTGTAAAGATGCTGTACAGAGGGGTTACAGTTACATGAATAAGGTAATGAGCACATTTCTTGTCGAACATTGTTACCCCTCCTTTGTTTTTCTCCTATTGTCCTTTCCCCCTTCCCCCCCCCCACTGTTGTAAAGTTCATTTCCAACATAGTGTCTTGTGAGTATCATTGTTGCAATGGGTCATCCTGTGTCCTTGTTTCAGCATTTTGTTATTCCCCTTCCCCTCCCCAAATTAGATAAATATATATACACAAGATGCAGTGTACCAAAATCAAATACAGTGACAACAGGGGATATACTATAGGGGGAAGAACATACAAAAGAAACAAAAAAAATCACACAGTACATTAAAAACAACAACACCAAAGAAAAACCTCTTCCAATATTTTATACCACAGGCTAGGCAAAGAGAACCCTCCAAAAAAATCAGTGAGTTGTAGCTATTTTTTTGTTTGTCTGTTTCACTCACACTAGATATATTGAAAATTAAATTAGAAACCTATAAACTGTTTTTCAGTTCAGTTTATAGGTTTCTGTGTCAGGAGGAACCACATCCTACCTTGATGAGAGACCATTGTTCCATTGTTCCGGGAACCTTAAACTTGATGCTGTGATGGTGTGTGGTTGCCTCTTTGAGGAAAGGAGGGTGTATTTTGCCTATGGAAGTGAGAGGATAAGCAGAAGGGCAGATTAAGTAGTCATTAGTGACGTTCACAGATTGTTTGTCATATTGGTCTTCTGAGCATGGACTTGCTCAGAAGTGGATTGTGTATGGAAATTACCTATGTCCTTTCATGATTAGAAAAGCCAGCTGTGTGGCTATGCAATGATGGCAGTTCTGGTCTTATACGTGGGACCTGGGATGAGAGGGCATACGAAGAATCTCCAGGTATCATAAATTAGGAATAAACTTTTGCCTTTATAAGTTCTAAGATTTGGAAGCTATTTATGACTATTGAGTGCATGTGGAGATTTTTTTGTGACAATCTTATCCTGTCTGATGATCTAGAAAGACATTCTTCCCTCTGCTTGGTATAAGGTGGTGTGTGGAATGGCAGTATCCAACTTACGACTGGGAAGAGGCAAGTGAAGAGAAAAAATAAAGACTACACAGAGAATGAATAATTCATGTTGGGAAAGAAAGAGAAATAATCTGTGCCATTGATTTAGCCTTTGGACTTCTTCTATTCCAGAATTTCTGTAATATTATGCATGTAAGCATCGTGCCTACCTTTGGTCCTCAGTTCTACCCAACCTACCGCTCCCGACTTACAGCTGACCACTCCCTCTCTCCCCCAGACCCTCCTGAGCTCCCACTTACCTCACTTCTTGCTCCCAGACCCATTGTGGATTTTTAACTTATAGAATTGTAAAAGAAAATACTGTGTCATATTAAGGCGGTCAGTTTATAGTATTTTGTTATAGAAGCCAAGGGGAACTCACAGAGCTCCCTAATCTAATGATGACAGACCACATCCACAGCATCATCTCATCAAACTAGTCTTAGGAAGGAAGGGAACAGCTCACAATTTCTTGTGGATTTAAAAGGACAATGAAACTAGGTACTGGTGACTCACATCTGTAATCCTAGCTACTCAGGAGGCTGAGATCTGAGGATGGTGATTCAATGCCAGCCTGGTCAGGAAAGTCTGTTTAAGTTCCTTTTCTAAACTAAACACCAAAAAGCCAGAAGCAGAGGTGTGGCTTAAGAGGTAGAGCACCAGCTTTGAGTGGAAAAAAAAGCAAGAGAATTAGGCTTTGAGTTCAAGCCCCAGTAGTACTGGCACCAAAAAATAAATAAGTAAAACTTAAAAAAAAGAAGACCTAATAAAGTGCATGACAATTAAAAGAAAGAAAGGAACATTTTTCCAGTTAGGTTATAACTCACTTCCCACTGACCATAGCAACAAAAAAGGTTTTGGGAAGGTTCAAGGTGATTACAGAGTTCTGCCTATAGCTCCTAGCTACTTTGGATTGAGCTGACTACAGATCACCTTTGCATAATTGTTCAGTTTGAAAATGGTGGGGATGTGAGCTAGGGTGCAGTTGGGTTTGGACTCAAGCCATAGCCAATTGGGGAGTAGGTAGACAGGCAAAGTAACTGGCATGCGGTTGACAGAAAGGCGCAGTATAGAGCATGTACACTCCAGTCCTGATCCACCTAACCAGCATTCCTTCTGAGGATCTTATACTTCACAAATCTGGAAGGACAATTTTGTAAGTTAAGGAATAGTCCTTGGAAGGGCTAGAGAACAAGGAGGAGCGCTGATTGCCTACACTGCTTTTGGCCACGTGTGGATCAGGTTGGGGCAGCAGGGAAGCAGGGTTGGGGCAGGGCACGAGCCAGGGAGGGAGGGGACAGGAGGAAGGAGTGGAGATCAGGAGAAAGTGCTCTTAGGGGAGGAGAGGAGAGGCCCATATCGCACAGGAAGCTGTGGCTTGGAGAAGCACAGGATAAAGTTAGAGGCCATGGAGCTGGCCCAGGACCTGGGGCTTAGGGACTCGGCCCTGCATCGCTACCTGGTCGGCGACTGCTGGAGCCTCAAGAACGAGCTGCGCAGCCTTTTGGGCAGCTGCCCGCTCTTGTGGCACAGGTAGGGACCCAAGCTGCACTGGGCCAGGGGGGCATCCCCAGCCTATGCCAGCCTGCAGGCTGCGGGCCTGGGGTGAGAACCAGGAGTGGTGGTGGGCTGCTCCCTAGGGGCAGGCTGAGTCCTTACCTTCAAAGAGGGATGGCCTCTCTTGCCCAAGAGGGTGGATGCAGCCAGTCACTGCCTATTTCCTCGGCCCTCAGGGGATGTCCTTTGACGCCAAAGCTTGGTCATGCTTTAGATTTGGTGAGAGCTGCAGGTAGCAAGCACTGGGCTCCAGTGGGACAGTCCTGATTAGAATGGTTGGCCTTGCTTCTAAACCTAATTCTTGAGTCCATAATGACAGTAGGGTACCATGGTTTTAAGGGAGGCCCAGGTGTCATTTGATGTCACCACAGTCCTGGAAAGTAGGCAGAAGGATTGGTGCAGCTCAAGTTTATTAGTGGAAAAAGTGACTCAGTCGCTGGCCAGTCATGAGCAGCTGCCAGCACTTGTCTCATTGTGTGGGCTTTTCTCCTATGCTCTGCAGGGTAGTTGACCCCATTTCGGGGCTGAAAAGTCCAATTAGATTCACTTTGGAATCTATTACAGGAGAGTCCTGATTTAAAACATCAGATTAAAAATATTAGGTAGGGATGTGGCTTGGCAAGCAAAACTGGCCAGTATGATGACTAAACAAATAATATAGATAATACTCAGTTAGCCCAGATTTAATTCATTCTCAAGAATTACCTGTGCAGAGGAACCAGCATCTGGCATCCATTTGTAGTCCTAGCTACTAGAAAGGCATGGGAGAAGTGGAACAAGAGGATCCAGGGTTGGAGCCAAGTGGAGGTATAAAGATACTTAATTAAAAAAATAAAAAGTAGGAAACTCTCTCTTACATGCTTGAGGTCCTTGGCTCAACCAAAAAACCTGGGTCAAGAAGAAAGAAAATGGCTTTGGTAAAAGGGTAAAAATATTGCATGGCTCCTGCACTGAGTTTACCTAATAGAAAAGGGTGGGTTTAAGGACCTTGAAAAATAGAAGATGTGGGATAGTTTGTACGTTCTTGAATAGCTCCTTCATTTCTTATCTTCTTTCTCCCTCAAATTATCCCCCCCTCCCCCCCCTCTCTGTGCCTGTCCTGGGGCTTGAACTCAGAGCCTGAGCTCTGTTCCTGACTTTGGCTCAAGGCTAGTGCCCTACCACTTGAGCCACAGTGCCACTTCTGGCCTTTGCTGAGTAGTTTAGTGGAAATAAGAGTCTCACAGACTTTCCTGCCAGGGCTGGCTTTGAACTGTGATCCTCAGCTCTCAGCCTCCAGAGCAGCTAGGATTATAGGCATAAGCCACCAGTGACCAGCTCTACAAATCATTCTTTTTTTTGGGGGGGGGTCCGGTCGTGGGGCCTGAACTCTGGGCCTAGGTGCTGTCCCTCAGCTCTTCAGCTCAAGGCTAGCACTCTACCACTTGAGCCACAGCGCCACTTCTGGCTTTTTTCTTTTTGCTTATGTGGTGCTGAGGAACCGAACCCAGGGCCTCAGGCATGCAAGGCAAGCGCTCTACCACTGAGCCACCTTCCCAGCCACAAATCATTCTTTAAGTCATGGTTGTCAAGGTCTGGTACAGGGATTCTTGGGGCACCTGAGACTATTTCACTCAATTCAAATTTGTTTTTATAAAAACCTCAAGATGTCATTGGCTTTGGATGGGGACGGGGGAGTACTAGATCTTGCATTTCCCAGCATAATGCTCTACCACTTGATCCCCTACTCTGTTATTGGCATTTTTCACTCTTATTTATTCTCTCACTAATAGACAGTACTAGAGAAGTCTCTCTTCAAGTCTTTAGCCCACTTATTGAGCCATTCACCCACTGGAGGGCATCAGAGATGTTTTCATAACTTGGCTATAGTGAATACTGCAGCAGTAAACATGGGTATACAAACTTGTATATGTATCCTAACTTGTAATCTTTTGGATATATGCCTGAGAGTGGTATTGCTAAATCATAGGGTAGTTCTGTGTTTAGTTTTGCACCTGTATTTTCTGCTTGTTATCTTCTGCTCATTTGTCCATAATTCCTGGGTTTCCTGCCTGCTCATTTACAGCCTTTTCCACCTTACCTCTCCCTGCACAAATCTTACTTTGAGGAGACTATCTGTTCTATTCATGGACATTGTTTCTAGTTTGTATGTTTTTGGGGGGCAGTACAAGGGTTTGAACTCAGGGCTTAACACTAACTAGTTTTGTGCTCTTCCACTTTAACCATGCCTCCAGTCTTACTTTTTGGGGTTATTTTGGAGTTAGAGTGTAATACATTTCTCTGTCTGGACTGAACTTGAATGGTGATCCTCCAGATCTCATCTTCCTGAGAAGGCAGGATCACATAGGTGAGCAACCAGGGTTTGGCTGGTTTGTAGCTTTTAAAAATAAATCTTTTGTTTTTTCATTTTGGTGCTGGTACTAGGGCTTGAACTCAGAGCTTGGGCTCTGTCCCTTAGCTTTTTTGATCAAGGCTGGCAATCTACTACTTCACCCACAGCTCCACTTCTGGCCAAAAAGCCAGAAGAACCAAAAAGGGATTCATTAGAATAAGAGTTTCACACACTTTCCTACTTGGTCTGGCTTTGAACTATGATCCTTAGATCTCAACCACCTGAGGAACTTGGATTATTGGCATAAGCCTTTGGTACCTTGCTCATTTGCTTACTTTTTTTTTTTTTTGGGTCTGGTCGTTGGGCCTGAACTCTGGGCCTGGGCACTGTCCCTCAGCTCTTCAGCTCAAGGCTAGCGCTCTACCACTTGAGCCACAGCACCACTTCCGGCTTTTTTCTTTTTGCTTATGTGGTGCTGAGGAATCCAACCCAGGGCCTCATGCATGCAAGGCAAGCACTCTACCACTGAGCCACCTTCCCAGCCCCTCATTTGCTTACTTTTTATGCCCTTGAATCTTCCATTAAATATTTCAATTTGCTTTGCATAATCACTAACATTTTCAAGTGTCATTGAAAGCTTTTTGTTCTTCCCTAGTGAGGAATGAACCATGTTATTCCTTTAGAATTGCACTTTCCACAGACTTAATTTAGCTTCAGATGATTTCACCTTTGAATGTAGGGAGAAGCTGGTTGGGGACTTGAAGCTTGGAGTTCACCTTTGGGAGGTACTGTATAATTTCCACTCTGAACATTGGATAACACAGCTACTTGCTTATCATTTACTTCTCTGACAGTTTCTCTGCATTTCTAGAATTGCTGGACTTCAATCCATATTTGGTAAAGCCTCATTAGTGTTTTCCTGTGACTCAGCTACCACACTTTACAGTGATGAACAAGATCACCCTACTTGACATCACATTGTTAAAGCTGCATTGACCGTGCACAGAAACCTTCTTGGTGTATGATATAGCAGCATATGATTAGATCACTTGAATCAGGATTGAGCAATTTAGTACTTTCTTGACAAATGCAATTGATCTTTTATGTAAGTCAATTATGGTTGGAGCTCCCTTTTCAAATGTCATTCAAGTTTTTTCATTGGTAAAGTAAGTCTCTCAAACAAATCCTCATCTCCTTTGTTTTTTTTTTTTGTTTGTTTGAGCTGGTCCTGGGGCTTGAACTCAGGGCCCTAGCACTGTCCCTGAGCATTTTTGCCTAGGGCTAGCACTCTACCACTTGAGTCATAGCTCTACTTCTGGATTTCTGGTGGCTAGGAGATAAGTCTCGAAGACTTTCCTGCCTGGGCTGGCTTCAAACCATGATTCTCAGATCTCAGCCTCCTGGAGTACCTAGAATTTCAAGTGTGAGCCACCTGCACTTGGCCATGTCATATACATGGCTTCCAGTGACAGCAGTTCCTCTGTGTGTCAAATGTGGTTATCTTAGGAATGAAAATGTCCAGTTGAGCAGTGTTTGTTATGTCTGTTGTCTCAGGTCTTCACAAGCCCTAGTGAAAGCAGCTTCTTGTTATTTCAAACCCCACTGAAGAACATTGATTTTTAGACACACACACACACACACACACACACACACACACACACACACACACACACACACACATATACATATACACGGAGCTTCCGAAGTCACTGCATTTAGCATGTTCTGAGCTGTGATGATATTCCAGATTACCTGTTTTTCTTACTGCTAAAGTATGGTCATAAACACACTTTGCCTTTGACTTCAACAACAACTATCATTGTCTATGTCTCTTAGAATGATTGACCCTCTGTATTCACTTTGTTTTGCTTTATAGTTACCATTTGTAGGATGTCACACTACTGAAGTTTTAATTACTATCCAAAATCATTTTTTTTTTGTCAGTCATGGGGCTTGAACTCGGGGCTTGGGTGCTATCCATCAGCTCTTCAGCTCAAGGCAAGTGCTCTACCGCTTGAGCCACAGTGTCACTTCCAGTTTTGGAGATGAGTCTCATGGACTTTCCTGCGTGGGCTGGCTTTGAACCGAGATACTCAGATCTCAGCCTCCTGAGTAGCTAGGATTACAGGCATGAGCCACTGGCACCCGGCTTCCAAAATCATTTTTTAAGAAGAAAGAAAAAAGGTTTATTTTGCCCAGCACACTAACACACTAACAAGTGTAGGAATTAACATTCTGAAGAAATTTACAATTTTTTATTTTCTTTCTTTTTTATTTTTTTTTGTCTGGTCATGGGGCCTTAACTCTGGGCCTGGGCGCTGTCCCTCAGCTCTTCAGCTCAAGGCTAGCACTCTACCACTTGAGCCACAGTGCCACTTCTGGCTTTTTTTTCCTGCTTATGTGGTGCTGAGGAATTGAACTCAGGGCCTCATGCATGCGCTCTACCACTGAGCCACTTTCCCAGACCTCTATTTTCACTTTCTAAATGAAAGGAATAATAGCATAGAAAACATACATTTTTGTGTTTGTTTCAATGAATTTTGACATACACACCCGTGTACTAGTGCTTATTCATAATACAGATCATCTATCCATTGTTAAAAATCATTTTGTTTCGGTTGCTGATCTAATCCTGTATCTTGGATTTGGAACATACCTGATATTCTTGTGGTCTTTTCTATGTACTCTAATTTTCTTAATCTTCATTGTGAGATTTAGTTTTTGTTGATAGTGGATGTGTGGATAAAGGCTGGATTGGAGTTATCTTTTGTGTGGACAAAGAAGTTGCCAGCATTGTCATCAGTTATCAGAAGCAATGTCATCAACACTGTGCGGAATTATCTCATGGCATCTCATCTCCTCATCACCAGATTTCCATGATCTCCTCAATGTGCATTAAATACTTGGGCAATGTGTTCCCTCTCAGCCCACCTGACACTGGTTGTCCTGAATCAGCACAATCCAGGCAGATGCACTGTGGACAGCTGACAAGAAGCATATGTGTCTATCCTGTCTGTGTCCACATGTGTCCTGTCTAATGGACATTCTTTGCTTGTCCTTCAAAGTTTACATTATTGTTATTATGCATCACCTAATATAAACTTACGTTTCTATAAGGAGATCTCTTAGCTTTATTGAATTTTGAGTCCCACCTATGGTTGCAATGGCAGGACCAAATCAAATGATATCCTGGGCTTTGCATGGCCCGTAGGCCAGACATTCCCTATCCCTTTCCTAGGCACTCAGGTTAGATTACTCAATAGTATTCTGTTTACCACCAGCAATCCTGGTACTTGGTAGCTTCTGTAATCCTCAGCTTTGAGCAGCAGTGGGCAGTGGCAGCAGATATCATCAAGGAGCAACAGGAGACAACTTGTAGTGCTACAACTCTCATACAGGCCTAGGGTGCTGAAACCCTTAGCCTTATAAAGACAGTGTTATAAATCTCAGGCCAGCTGGGAGACAGTGGCTCACACCTGTAATCCTAGCTACTTGGGAGGCTGAGATCTGAGGATCAAGGTAAGGTTTAGAGCCAGCCTGTGCAGGTAAGTCAATGAGACTCTTATCTTCAACTAACCACCCAAAAAGCCAGAAGTGGAGCTGTGTTTAAGTGGTAGAGTACTAGCCTTGAGCATTATAGTTCAGGGAGAACACCCAGGCCCTGAATTCAAGCCCCAGAACTGGCACCAAAAACAAAACAAAAAAAGCTTTAGTCTACAATGTCAGGCTCCTCAGTCTTTGACAGTGGCTAGTGTCATAGCTCTTGGTCCAAAGGTGTCTGGGACCATGGTCCTTATAAAAGGCTTGCCAGATCCCTGGAATTCTTGCAGTGACCATATTCCACAGTTCTCTTCAGTTCTTTATAGTCCTTGCTGTTCCATTAGCTCTGCTCCTCACCATTTTTCATTTTTTAGAACTTTGGCTTCCCTCTTCATACTTCACATTGTGTGTGTGTGTGTTTGTGTGTGTGTGCGTGCACGCACACGCGTGTATGTGTCTGTGTGTGTGTTTATGTGTGTTTATGTATGTGCTAGTATTGGAGCTTGAACTCAGGACCTTACACTCTCATTGTCTTTCTTTTGTTCAAGGCTGACACTTTACCATTTGAGCTACAGCTCCACTCCCCTTTTTGGTAGTTAAGTAGATATGAGAGTCACAGACTTTCTTGCTCATGCTGGCTTTGAGCCTCAGTTCTCAGATTTCAGCCTCCTGAATAGCTAGGATTAATGGTGTGAGCCATTAGCTCCTAGCTATAGTTTGCATATTTTAAATTTTAGACTTCTAGTCCAATAACCTTTATTTATTTTGTGCCTGCCTGAGGTATGGTGGTGGCTTGAGCTCAGGGCCTGGGAATTGTTCCTGCACTTTTTGCTCAAGGTCAGCACTCTGTCACTTGAGCAACAGTTCCATTTCCAGCTTTTTCAGTGGTTAATTGGAGATAAGATTTTCCTGCCTGGGCTGGCTTCAAACTGTGATCTTCACTCAGCTTCCTGAGTTTGCTAGGATTACAGATATGAGCCACTGGCACCTGGCAAGATCGATTATTTATTTATTTGTTTGTTTAATAATGGGGAATGGGATCTGACTCAAGGCCTCATGTATGCGAGGGGAGCATTCTCCCAGTAAGCCCCACCTTTAGCTCTTCAGCTTCCCTCTTGTTGCTATTGCCAGTATTGCCAGCATTGGGTGGCAACTGTCATCTTCACTGCTGCCATCACCTTTGCTGCTACTGCTCGACTGTGCTTCTGTTGTTCTTCCTTCATGTTAAAGCTCAGTCTACTCTGCTAATGGTAAAGATTACAAGTAAGGAAGCAAAGACCACTCCAGAAGTCTTTTATGGAGTCTAATATTGCAATAATACTAGGGTTCAGCACAGAAGGGAATCTTCTGGCCTAGTCACAAAGTGAGCTGAATAGCCTGTTCATGTACTCAGAAAGGGAGTATGGTAAAAGGGGTATGTACCAATCATAGCCTAGTCCCTTGTGCAAATGAAGGACTTTGTTCTTACCAGTCACATGCCTTTTGCTGGGCCACCAGGGGAAGCTTCTCTCTAGCCTCAGTGGAAATGGCTGCAGTCACCCTTAGCCATCACTGAGGCTGACTTGTGACAGCAAGTCTGGCACACTCCGTTTGACAGAGTTGTAGGCGGGAGAGTGCCTACAGGAGTTGCAGTTGTGCTTCAGCTGCAAGCAGCTGTTGCTGTTGTGGAGCCTCCTCAAAACATCTGTGGAGTGTTCAAAGTTGCTGATGCTGGCACGCAGATGGTCCAGCTGTCTACATAGGCTTTCACTCAAGGCAGCTGGGGCACCAGGGAAAAGTGTCACTGGGGGAATGACATTCATAGATTTGGAAGGGAGAATAAACAAGAAAGAAATACCAAGGGTAAACTCTTATAATTTATGCTAATTGTAAATTGTGTGTTTAGTGCTTTAACAATGTCCAGCTCCTCTCCCTGGGTCCCTTGATCTGTTGCTTTCAGGGCTTAGAAGTCTTGAGAACACTTCCATATTTTTTTTCCCATTGCATAGATGGTCACTTCTTTGTTTAAAAAGTGTTAGAAATTTAGATGTTCTTATCATGATAAAAGATCAAATTTTCAGGCAGACTTTCTTTCCAAAAGACTTTCATACAGACTTAATTTCTTGAACTTTAAATGAGTCATAGTAGCAGTTTTAATGAAGAATAGGCCCCATCTAGTGGTGGCTTTTAAGTGTGCGACTTAAAATAGTTTTGAATAGACATTATATAAACCAGGTTCAAAAGTCAGGGTTCATAAAAGGTCAGAATACTGTTCTGCATCTGCCCAGTTTCCCCACCTCTGTCACTCCCTGTACATAAAAGAAGACACTGTTCCTAGCTTCTGGTGTGCCCTTGAAAAAAATCTCAATGTCACATGCATGAATATGAAAACAAATGTACCCCCCGCCTTTTTTTTTTTTTTTTTTTGCCAGACCTGAACTCTGGGCCTAGGCGCTGTCCCTCAGCTCTTCAGCTCAAGGTGAGCACTAGACCGCTTGAGCCCACAGCGCCACTTCTGGCTTTTTCTGTTTATGTAGTGCTAAGGAATCGAACCCAGGGCCTCATGCATGCAAGGCAAGCACTCTACCACTGAGTCACCTTCCCAGCCCCAAATGTACCCATTTTTGACACATAGTCCAACAGTGTAAATAATCTATTTACTTGTCTTCTGCTTGATTCTTTTCATTTAAAAACATGTATCTTGCTGAGTACCAGTGGCTTACCCCTGTAATACTAGCTACTTGGGAGACTGAGGTCTGAGGATCATGGTTTAAAGCCAGCTCAAACAGGAAAGTCCATGAGACTCTTATCTCCAATTAACTGCCACAAAAGCCAGAAGTAGAGCTGTACCTAGAAGAGAGCTAGCTTTGAGCAAAGAGTCTCAGGGATAGTGCTCAGGCCCTGAGCTCAAACCCTAGGACTATCACACACACCCAAAAAGTCTTAACATGCTTCTGTTAAGAAACATATTTGAGTTGAATGTTAATAGTTGAGGAATGTTTATCAATAACTTAATTTCCAAGAACCTTTCTTGATGTATGTTTGTTTTGTAGTTTTAAAATAATTTCATCACTTATTTTAGCCAACATATGTGTCTGGGCATTAATAGTCTTCATCTGCCCATGTTATGTGTCTTATTTTTCTGCATGGATTGACAGAATTATTGCTGATATTTGGCACCTTGGAGATATGTGGTATCACTGAGAGCAGGAAACTTAAAATGTCATGTAAGATTGGGAATTTGGAATTTAAAATAGATGAGGGACAACTATTCTATAGTAGAGTTATTGAAATAGAAATATAAAGACTGTATTTAATGATTTATGTTTTTAAATCTTGCCTATAACATGCTTCATGACATTCTAGTGGGATTTTTTATCTAGTCCTTACAGACTGGGTTTCTTTTGACACACATTTTTCTTTTGATTATAGAACTTATCAGTTGGAAGTAGAGATGTAGCTCAAATGCTAGAGCGCCAGCCTTGATGGAAAAAAACAAGTGAGATACCTTAGAATTTGTTTCAGTACCAGCACTAAATAAATAATAAATGCATTTAATAAGCGATATTGTGTGTGTATGCATGGTTCTATAATTTATAAAACTATAAAATAAATACATATATATATATATGCCTCACATATCTGAGGACATATAAAGGATAGTTTTTAGAAATAGAATTGCTGGGTCAAAAGGTAGATTAATTTGTAATTTGGGTTCCAATATTGTCCAATTGCTAGATCTAGAGTTTTACTTGCTAGATCTAGAGTCCTTGCTTGCCTTTCTCCTTTCTTTCCCCAGACTAGTACATGAGAGTATCTGTTTCTCACCAGCTTTCCCACATGGTATGATATCAGACTCTAGATTCTATTTGTGAGAAAAGTAAAAATCAGTAAGGTAGTGGGGTGCTGGTGGTTCATACCTGTAAGCCTAGCTACTTGGGAAGCTGAGATCTTAGGATCATAGTTGAAGTCAGCCTCGACAAAAAATTCCTTGAAACTCTTATCTCCAATAAACCAGCAAAAAGCTGGAAGTGGAAGTGTGGCTCAAGTGACAGAGCACTATCCTAGAGAGAAAAACACCAACGGAGTACACACTAGTTGAGGTCAAGCCCAATACCAGCACATGCACATGCACACGCACATACACCCACATGCACGCAAAATTGGTAATTTTCAATGTGAGAGCAAAGATTCATAGTTATGTTCTGTTTGTATTTTATATTCTGGAAACCATCTGTTCAAATCATTTGTTCATTTGTTGGTCTATTTTCAATGAATTACAAGAACACTTTGGTTAGGACGATTGACCCCTTTGCAATGACATTGTCTCTTCCATGTATCATTACACTATTTTTATATTGCTTTTCGAATGCAGATTTTGCTATCAGTTAAGTTTATCATTCTCTTTTTTTATACCTTGCAAAAACCTTTTGAATTAACATTAGAAAATATCCCTCAATGAAAGAATAGATCAAGAAGATGTGGTATGTACATACAATGGAATTTTACTTATCTATTGAAAGGAATAATGTTGTATCATTTGCAAAGAAATGGAGGGATCTGGAAAAAAATATAAGTGAAGTTTGTCAAGCTCAGAGAGACAAGTTTCATGTTTTCTCTCATATGTGGAAGCTAGAATTAGTTTATAAGTATATAAGTAGATACTTCGGGTGGTATTCAAGTCTACACAAATGTGTGTACACAGACTGGATTACTATAGATTCTGGGGAGAACTTGAGCAAAGGTCAACAAACACCAAGAAATGTGTACTTGAAAGAGGGGATAGGATCAAGGGAAGAGTGTCGATGAATGAAGTGAGGGAAGATGTGATAAAAAAATTCAACACATCCCTGGGAGGGATGCGTGAAGATGTTGAAAGGGGTGACATTGATCAAGATGCTTTGTATTCATAAGCTGCTTTGTTAAATGGCAACTCCTTATACAACAACTACTACTTTAAGATAATAAAGTATTTTAAAAAGATTGACATAATTTTTCACATTTAATTTTAATACTTTGTAGTTTTATGTTCTCCCATGTAAATAATTGGGTTGATCTAGTCGTAATTTATTTTGAGGTTTGATGTGAAATAAAGATTCGACTTTATGTTTTTTACTAGTTGGCAACCCAATTGGTATATCTCAGTGAGATTTTGCTTTTGTCATGATTCAGTTTACAAACTGTCTTCACAGGTGTTGAATTTCCCTATTTGTTTAATTTTGTTTTTCAATGTTCTATTTTATCCCATTGGACTATCCATTTTTGCTTATTACGTATCATCTGATTGAGTTCATAGCTCTGATTTTAGGGTTTTCTTGGTGATTTTGTGTTTTTCCTTTTTTTTTTTTTGGGTCTGGTCGTGGGGCCTGAACTCTGGGCCTGGGTGCTGTCCCTCAGCTCTTCAGCTCAAGGCTAGTGCTCTACCACTTGAGCCACAGCGCCACTTCCGGCTTTTTTCTTTTTGCTTATGTGGTGCTGAGGAATCGAACCCAGGGCCTCAGGCATGCAAGGCAAGCGCTCTACTACTGAGCCACCTTCCCAGTCCCTGTTTTTCCTTTTTTATATATTGCTTTTGGCATCTTTATTTGGAAACAATGTATAACTCAGGAAAAATTTATCTCTAGGATTTTATCTTCTATTACAAATGAACTATAACCAGGCACTGGTGGCTCACACTTGTAATGCTAGCTACTCAGGAGGCTGAGGAATGCAGTTGAAGCTAGCTTGGGAAGAAAAGTCCTTGACTCTCGCTGTTCTTTTCTAGCTCTCTCTGCTTTCTCTCTGCTCTAGCTCTTTCCTCTCTCTCTTTCCTCTCTTTCCCAGCAAAAAAAAAAAGAAAGTCCTTGAGACACATCTCCAGTTAACCACCAAAAGTCAGAAGTAAAGTTGTGGTTCAAGTAGTAGCAAAAAAGCCTAGGTACTTTTCCAGGCCCTGAGATCAAGTCCCAGGGCTGGCATAAAAACAAATTATACATTTTTTGAGTCTTCTCTCATGTCCTTCAGGAGTATTTAAAGGATAAAGTTTAAAGTTCCATGCATTTTGAGTTATTTCTCAAGTATATCTTTCTTTTATCTTATTACAGTGTTAAATGTATTTTCACATATTTACTTTTTTCTTTTTTAAATATATATATATATTATTGTAAAGATACTATACAGAGGGGTTACAGTTACATGAGCAATGTAAATGAGTCCATTTCCTGAGCATTGTTACACCCTCCTTTGTTTTTCCTCTACAAGTTCTTTCCTCTCCACCTCCCCAATGCCTTCCTCCTCCCACCAAAATTGTAAAGTTCGTTTTCAACATAGTGTCTTGGACATCTCATTCTTACAATGGCTCAACCTGTATCCTTATTTCAGCATTTTGTTATTTCCCTTCCCCTCCCCAAATTATACAAATGTATATACAAGATGCAGGACACCAGAATCAAATACAGTGACAACAGGGGTTGTACCATAGGGGAAGAACATAAAAAGAAAACAAAAAGAAACAAACATAAAAAGAAACAAAAAAATCACATAGTACATTATAAGTACATTAAAAAGAACAACAAGAAAGATAAAATCTCTTGTGTCACTATCTTGTGGTTTATTTTGCTTAGCATCAGGTTATATGGTCATATGAGTCATATGTAAATAGCTTTTGACCTCTTCTACTTGTCCTAGACATATACTAGTTATTGCAGATAAGGGAAATCATGGGACTTAGGTTTCTTTGAGTCTGGCTTACTTCACTTAATATAATTTTTTCCAAGTCTTTCCATTTCCTAACAAATGGGGTGATATTCTTTCTGATGGAGGCATAGAATTCCATTCTCTCTCTCTCTCTGTATATATATATATATATAAATAAATATATATATATAAATATAAATATATATATATATATATATATATAAATAAAATCTCACATTTTCTTGATCCATTCAACTACTAAGGGCATCTGGATTGGTTCCATATCTTAGCTATGGTAAATAATGCTGCAATAAACATAGTTGTGCTGGTAGCTTTAGTATGGCCTTGTTTGTGACCGTTTGAGTAAATGCCTAAAAGAGGGATTGCTGGGTCATAGGGGGGCTCTATGTGTAGTCTTTTGAGGAACCTCCATACTTCTTTCCAAAGTGATTGAACAAGTTTACACTCCCACCAGCAATGTAGTAAGGTTCCCTTCTGTCAACATCTCCTCTAGCATCTGTTGTTATTAGAGTTCTTGATTATAGCCATTCTAACTGGGGTGAGGTGGTATCTCAATGTTGTTTTGATTTGTATTTCTTTTATGGCTAGAGGAGTTGAGCATTTCTTCATGTGTCTATTGGCCATTCTTATTTCCTTTTCAGAGAAGTCTCTCTTTAAGTTCACTTATTAACCAGGTGGTTGTTTCTTTGAGGATTTGTTGTTGGGGAATTCAATTATTTGAGTTCTAAGTGTATTTTAGATATGAGACCCTTGTCCATTGTATGGCTAGTGAAGATCTTCTCCCAATATGTGGGCTTTCTATTGATCTTGCTTGGTATGTCCTTTGCCATGCAGAAGCTCTGCAGTTTCATGCAATCCCATTTTTCCAAACTTTCTTTGATTTGTTGTCTTTCTGGGTCTTTATTAAGAAAAATTTGACCTGTGCCAAGGAGCCTTAGAGTTTTTCCTATTCCTTCCTGTAATGTTTTCAGGCTGTCTGCTTTGACTTTGAGGTCTTTGAGCCATTTGGAGTTGATTCTGGTGCAGGGTGATATATAAGGATCTAGCTTTTTTTTTTTTTTACAGGTGTTTAACCAATTTTGCCAGCACCATTTACTGAAGAGACTGTCTTTCTTCCATTCTATTTTTTTTATCTCCCTTATTGAAGACTAGGTGGCGATAGGTCTGTGGGTTCATTTCTGGGTCTTCAGTTCTATTCCATTGGTCCTCAGGTCTGTTCTTGTGCTAGTACTAAGCTGTTTTGATTACTATGGCTATGTAGTAGGGTTGAAGTTTGGAATTGATATTCCTCCAGCACTGTTCTTTCTGCTAAAGGATTGTTTTTGCTATTCGGGGTCTTTTATTGTTCTATATGAATTTCTAGATTGCTTCTTCTAGTTCCTTGAAGAATGAGGTTGGGAAATTGATAGCTATCACATTGAATTTGTAGATAGCCTTCGGCAGTATTGCCATTTTCACGATGTTAATCCTCCCAATCCAGGAACATAGAAGGTTTTCCACTTCCTTAGTTCTGTTTTAATTTCCTTTTTCAGGTTTTTAAAGTTTTCATCATAGAGGTCCTTCACTTCTTTAGTTAACTCCTAGGTAGTTATTTTTTGTGGGGCTATTACAAAAGGAGTTGCTTTCCAGCCATGCTCTTCTCAGTATTGGCATACAGAAAAGCCATGGCTTTTTGAGGGTTAATTTTATATCCTGCTACTTTACCAAAGTTTCAAATTAGCTTGAGTAACTTGGGAGTGGAGTCCGTGGGGTTCTTTAAATACAAGATCATGTCATCTGCAAAGAGGGAGAGTTTTACTTCATCTTTCCCTATTTGGATCCCCTTTATGTTTGCTTCTTGTCTTATTGCTTTAGCTAGGCATTCTAATACTAAATTGAAGAGAAGAAGAAGAGAGAGTGGACATCCTTTTCTCATTCCTGAATTTAGAGGAAATGACTTTAGCTTTTTGCTATTAAGTATAATGCTGGCTGTAGCTTTGTCATACACAGCCTTTATTATATTGAGGAATATTCCTAGTTTTCCCAGAGCCTTCATCATAAAGGGGTGTTGGATCATGCTTTTTCTGCATGTATTGAGATAATCATGTGGTTCTTATCCTTCCTCTTGTTGATGTGATGAATTATATTGATTGATTTGTGTATATTGAGCCAACTTTGCATCCCTGAAATGAATCCTGTTTGATCATGGTGTATGATTTTTTTGATGAGTTGTTGAAGTCGACTGGCCAAAATTTTGTTGAGAAGTTTTGCATCAATGTTCATCAAAGAAATGGGTCCATAGTTCTGTTTCTTTGATGAGTCCTTGCTGGTTTTGGGATGAGGGTTATGATGTCTTCATTGAAAGAGTTTGGTAGTGAACTTTCACTTTCAATCTCACTGAAGAGCTGGAGGAGTATTGGTATGAGTTCTGCTTTGAAGGCCTTGTAGAATTCAGCTGTAAATCCAACCAGTCCTGGACTTTTCTTGGGTGGGAGGTCTCTTATTGCAGTTTCTATTTAGATGCTTGATATGGGTCTGTTAAGTTGGTTTAACTCATCTTGGTTTAGTTTGGGCATGTCAATATTTGCTAGAAATTTGTACATTTCTCCCACATTCTCAAACTGATTCGCATAAAGTTTTGAGAAGTATTCCCTTATAGTGTTCTGAATCTTGGTTGTTTCTGTGGTGATATTACCATTCTCATCTCTGAGTTTGTTTATATAGGTGTGTTCTCTTCTTTTTCTGATCAATTTTGCTAAGGGTCTGTCAATTTTGTTAATTTTTTCTAAGAACCAACTCTTTGTTTTGTTGATTTTTTCTATGATTTTTGGACTCTATTTAATTCTGTTTTAATTTTAATTATTTGTTTCTATCTACTGGATTGGTGTTTAGCTTGTTGCTCTTTTTCAAGGAGCTTCAGGTGCCTCATTAAATTGTTGGTTTCAGATCTCTCCAATTTGTTGATGCAGGAACTCAGAGCTATAACCTTTCCTCTGAATATTTCTTTGTTGTGTCCTAGAGGAGCTGGTGATTTGTGTGTTCATTTTTGTTAAATATCATGGACATTTGAATTTCCTTTCTAATCTCTTCCATGACCCATTGGTGGTTCAACAGTGTGTTGTTCAGCCTCCATGTGTTACAGGATTTTCTTTGGTGGCTTTTGGTGTTCAATTCTGATTTTATTCCTTTGTGGTCTGAGAGAATGCAGGGCATAATTTCAATGTATCTGAATTTGAACAATTTTGCATTGTGACCTAAAATGTGGTCTATTTTGGAAAATGCTCCATGTGCTGCTGAGAAGAATGTGTATCCTGATGCTGCTGGGTAAAATATTCAGTAGATGTCTGTTAAGTCTAGTTGATCTATGCAGTTGTTTAGACCTGGGGTTTCTCTGTTGAGTTTTTGCTGGATTGATCTATCCAGTGGGGATAGTGATGTGTTAAAAGCCCCCAACGATTAATGTCTTTGGATCTATGTGAGATTTGAGGGAAAGTAGTGTTTCTTGTATAAATTTGGGTGCTTTGTTATTTGGTGAATAGATATTTAGAATTGTAATATCCTCCTGAAGGAGAAATCCCTTAATTAGTATCTTCTTTATCTCTGCACACTAATTTTAATTTGGAGTCTATTTTATCTGATATTAGGATTGCAACTCCCACCTGTTTATGGGGGCCATTTGCTTTGTAGATTGTATTCCAAACTTTCACTTTCAGAATATTTTTGTTTTTTCTTCAGGCAGGGTGTGTCTCTTGAAGGCAGAAGATAGAAGTATCTTGCTTTTTATCCAACTAGACAGTCTATGTCATTTAATTTTAGAGTCAAACTCATTAATGTTGAGAGTTAGGTCTGAGAGGTGTTTGGTAGTTCCTGCTACGTTATCCACCTTCTTGGGGGCTGTGCCAACTGGGTTCTTTCTATGCTTCTTGGAGTCTCTATTTGGGGCTCATTTCTTGGCCTTTATTGTGCTCTTGTTGATTTTCTATGTGTAGGACATCTTTAAGTATCTTTTGTAGCGATGGTTTGATGGAGATATATTGTTTCAGTTTTTCTTTGCTGTGGAAAGTTTTTGTTATGAAAGAGAGTTTAGCTGGGTACAGTATTCTTGGTTGATAGTTGTTTGTGTTTAGGGTGTGGCATACATCGTTCCAGGCTCTTCTTGCTTTAATTATATCTGCTGAGAAATCTGGAGTTATTCTGATTGGATTCCCTTTATAGGTAATTACCTTTTCTGCTTGACATCTTTAAGGATCCTTTCCTTGGTCTCAATTGATCCTGTGCAGATTACAATGCCATGGTGAGATGTCCTATTCTGGTCTGGTCTATTTGAGGTTCTAAAGGCTTCTTGTAATTGAATAGGCCTATCTTTTTGCATGTTTGGGAAGTTCTCTTCCAGGATCCCGTTAAATAAATTTCTTAGAGCATTAACTTCTATCTCTAGGTTCTTCTCTACACCTCTTACCCTCATATTAGGCCTTCTGATGGTGTCTTCTAGATGTTGAATAGATCTCTCATATTTCTTGATTTGTCTTGAATAGTTGTCTGTTCTTTCTCTATAATATCTAGGCAATCTTCCATCCCAGAGATTCTATCTGCATGGTCTAACCTACTGCCAAGATTTTCTACTTTGTTTTATATTTCTTTTCCTTCTAATTGGTCAGCTTTGATGGCTTCAAATTTTTAGTTGGAGCTTTATTTTAGATCTTGTATGGACTTCTTTACCTCCTTAATTTGGTTTTCAGTGTTCATTTTCAAATCCCTTAGTTGATTGGTTATGATTTCATTGGGCTCCTTTCCTTCTGTTTGGCTTCATTCAGCATTCCCTATGTGGCCCCTCTGGATTCCTCCAGTTGTCTGTTTGTGGATTCCATGAATGCCTCCCTTAATCTTTGTCTATTCTCATCCCGCTCACACAATTCTTCTATTAATCTTAGATTAGCCTCATCATGCTTGCGATATTCCTGTATTAATCTTTGGTTAGCCTCATCACGCTCATGTATTTTCCTATCACACTCACACTGAGACCTTTGCAGGCTTTCAAACTTTTCATTCAGCATGTTTACCAGTAGTGTTTGTAGAGTGTTTTGGGAATTCTCCTCTGGGTTATTCATTGACTGCTGTTGCCTGATTGTTATGAGTGGGAGTTGAAATACCTGGACTTGCCATTTTTCTTGTGTTTTTGTTTGTTCTGCCCATTTGGGTATGATAGCCAAACCAATTCTGAGCTAGAACACTGTTTTAAGGCCAGCATCAACCAGAGCCCTGTAGTTGCACAGATTGTTTGATCCAGTCAAAATGGGTACAGATACAATTTAGTTCAACAGATACAATCTAGTTCAACAACAAATAGCTAGGGATCATGGACTAAGAAAAATCAAAGGAGTCAGCAGACTCCTCTGAGTAGGTTAAGGGTGAATTGTGAGGAGAAAATAAGATTGGAGGAACATAGGGAGGGAACATGAGAGAGTGATTAACAGAAAGGGCAGGGATAGAAGGAAAGGGGGGGGAGATAAAGAAAAAAATGAAAAGTAAAAACTTTAAAATGAAACATTTAAAGTTATATAAGTATAAAGAAATAATTCTACAATTGATGTACCTAAGGCTGAGAATTTATGAGTTGAGTAATCAATATCTGAATTAAGTATGCACACCATGAAGGATAAGTTCTAATTGACAACAGGTTGATATCTGGGGATTAACACAACAGCAATTATGTAAGGCAAACAAACAAACAAACAAACAAAAAGGACCAAAAGGGAAAAGAGTATATTTTAAAAAAGGAAACAACAACAAAAAAAACCAAAAAACAAACCTAAAGTAAAAATGAAAAAAATAGACAACAGTTTTAAAAAAAATTAGGTAGAAAAAGAGTTTTTCAATTTTTTTTTTGGAGCGGGTGGATCTTATGTCTCCCAGTCTGTAATCAGTCTCTTGGTGGTGGAGTATTTAATTTTCTTTTGGTGTTTGGTTGTCCTGTGACTTGGTTGGTTTATTAAATCAGTTTGTTTGAGCAGGCTGACAGAAGCTCTGCCTTACCAGGGAGTTTCTGTCCCTCCTCCCAGGCTAGTCCAGTGGGAGGGTCATTTATTTTGAGTAACACAAAAGAGTGAGGTGGCTGTTTCCTCTAGCGTGGAGTTGCTGTGAGGAGTAGGTGGTAGGTAGGGCTGTGGCCTGTCAGCAATCAGTAGCTTTACTCAGATGGGCTAGCTCCTGAGAGACTCAATCAGCCCAGCCTGGAGCCAGTCTCAGGATATTTATGTGTAACAAGTGTTCAATTGCTCTAGGGCTGGAGTTGCTGCCTGTACAGCAGCTGGGTAGGGCAGCCTCTAGCTTTGTTTACCCACTAAGGAGAATCTGTCCAGTCAAGTGCCCACTGTCTGTGCTTGGGAGGGGCAACTTCCCCAAGGGTAGAGCTTAGCTCTACCACAGGTCAGATCCCTTTGAACTGTTGAATGGCTCTTATTGTCTTCTTCCAAGGCCTGAGTTATGCTACTTTCTCTAGCCAGCTCTGTGTTAGTATCAAGGATGGGGTTCTTCTCCAGTGGTAGGGGAGAGGCTACTTCCCACCGCTGCTCTGTGAGGAGTGAGGATGTCTGGCTTACAGCTTTCTTTTGGTTTCTGGGCCATCCACATCTATGGTCTGCAACTGTGGTCTGCTGGATGAAGGATGAAGATTTCTGCTCCTTGTCAATTCTTGCTGGGGGTGAGTAGAATCCATTTGTGTACTGCCTCTGGTGCCTCTGTCCCGGGCTCTCTGTTGATATGGCGGCCAGAGCAGCTGCTGCAAACCGCAGGTGCTCAAATCTGTGTTCTTAACTAAGCTGCCTGAGTTTTTCCTCTTTGGCCAAACTCTGTACTATGTTGACACACTTGGTGTGGTTCTCTAGCCTTAGATTTTCCACTGGAATATTAATGCTGGTTTCTATGTGAGAGTTTCCTTAGCTCCTAGCTTCTCTTAGGCTATCTTCCTCTCACCTCTGACAATCACTGGATGGGTACCAGTACCTGGTCCTTGTGATCTTTCACATATTTTCCAATTGCTTATATATGTACCTGAATGAATCTTTTTCCAGTACTGGGGTTTAAACACAATGCCTCACACTTTCTAGGCAAGCTCTGTGCCATGTGAACCAAGCTCCCAGTTCTTTTTAGCTTTGGTTACTCTTCTGATAGGCATTTTTGGGGGGGTGTGTGCCTGGGCTGGCCTCAGATTATGATCCTGTACTTTCCCTTTCCAACTAGTTGGGATAGTAGACCATGTGCCACATTTGGCTTGTTGTTTGAGATGGCAGGGACTCACTAATGTTTTGTTTAGGCTGGCTTCAATCTGTGATCCTCTAAACGGCTTCTTGAGTAGCTGGGATTCCAGACATGCACTACCATGTCTGCCTGTTTTAGTTGGTTGTCTGGGTAGAGGGTGATTCCAGATTTTAAAAAATGTTTTAGCAGTTTGGTGTGAAATTTAATGACTAAAAACAACAGCTGTTTATTATTGATTATGCATCTGTTAGTGACCAGAATTTTCTACTTTTAGCTGAGATCCTTTAGGCTGTGGGTTGGATGGTAGCAAAAAGGCTAAGAAAGGAAGGGAAAGTTGCATAAGCAACTTGTCAAGCCTTTGCATTGTTCAAGAGTACTAATAGTGACTAAGTAAGTTACATGGCCAAGCCCAGATTCCAGGGCTGGGGAAACAGAATCTACCTCTTCAATAGGAATCACAAGGCCAAAGGGAAGAAATCAAGGAGAACTCCTAGGATTAGAGAAAGGGAGAGAAGAATAGGTATAGTGGCGAGGACATTTTGGGCAACAAAGCTACTCTGATGGTATAATAGTGGGTGCTTGCCATTATAAATTTGTCCAAACCCACAGACTTCATCATTAGTGGTAAACTCCAATGGGTGGTAATGATAGACTAATGTAGGCTTATCAGTTATAAGCAACATATTGTACTGATAGGGAATAGCAATAAGAGGAGCAGTTATTCATAGGTGGGGATAGGGAATGCATGGAAAATTTCTGTAGCTTTTGTTCAATTCTACTGAAATCTAAAACTGATTTTTTTTAAAAGTTCAATTTAAAAAACCTTATAGGAAATACTATATTATATTTAACTATATATATTTAACTCTCATTTTTTTGCTAATCCTTTCTGAAGGATTATACAGCCCTCTTTCTATTACTATTTTCTTTCTGTTGACAGAACTCTTTTGTTTTTTGTGACTGAGCATGTACTTTATTTTTTATTTTATTTTTTATTGTAAAGATACTATACAGAGGGTTACAGTTACATGAGTGAGGTAATGAGTACACTTCCTCTTGAACATTGTTACCCCCTCCATGACAGAACTCTTTTAAGTCAGGTTAGTGGGAAGGACTGCTAGCAACATGATATTTATTTGTCTGGGAATGTATTTATTATTCTCCTTCATGTCTGAAAGATAATTCAGGGGAATATAAGATTTTCTATTGATTTTCTTTTGTTCTAGAACAAGGAAAATATTGAGCTTCTTCCTTCAGGCCTTCATGCTTCCTGATGTGAACTCTCCTGTCATCTCAGTGGACCTTTCCCTATGAGTGATCCATCATTTCTCTCAGACTGACTTTAATAATTTTTTCCTTTGTCATAATTTTCAGAAACTTAATTTGATGTACCTTGTCATTGTGTGTGTGTGTGTGTGTATGTGTGTGTGTGTGTGTGTGTATGTGTGTGTGTGTATTTGTCCAGCTCTGCCTCCTGAGTCTGTAGGTTTGTTATATCTTTTGTTGAACTTGGGTATTTTTTAGTATTTTATTTTATAATATATTTTCAGGCTCAGAATCTCTTCATTCCTTTGGAAACCATGATGCTGGCTCTGCTGTTACTTGTTTCAAAAATTTCTGAGAAATACTGTTTAGTCTTACTGTTTAGTCCATGTTCTTTTTGTTGTTCAGATTGGGCGCATGCTAGATTTGTGTCACAATCTGCTTAAATTGCTATTATAAGATATTTTAGATTGGGTAGCTTTGAAACTACCAAATGCATCTTAGTCAATGTTTCTGCTTCTATCCTTCTCCCCCATCTTTCCCCATCTCATCCCTACCCTGTAGTTACATAGATCAATTTTACATAATATACATTGAATATTATGACTGTATTTGCTCATTCTTCCTCTTTCCATTCTTGTGTCTGGCCATCTTTTATAAGGGCACTAATTCCATTCATAAAGCTTCCACCAGTGTGGTTTAACCACCTCCCAAAGGCTGAGCCTCCTAATGGAATCACCTTGACAATTAAGATTCAATATATGAATTTGGAAAGAACACATATTCAGGGCTATCTCAGATAATGCAAGTCTATAACTTTAAAGCTCTGTAAAGGGGAGATGGTATAGTTGTGTTTTAAGATGCATTTATCTATTCTCTTTCCACTTGATCTTATGGGTTAAATGTGTACTATGTATTATACATAGAGCCCAGTGAGATTAACATCTGTTTTCTTGGTCACCAATTTAATGTCATCATGTAACATGTTGCTCATGTATTATCTGTTCTGTACAGATATGATTTAAGTTTAGATGAAATGAGAGCTTTGATGGTTCAAAGAGTGAACTTTACCATGGGTCTCCCTCTGATAAAACACGCATTACAGGAACTGGTAAGTGTCATTGTTGTTTTTGTATAAGTGTGTGTGTGTGTGTGTGTGTGTGTGTGTGTGTGTGTGCATGCATGCATGTGCTTGTACATGTGAGAGATTTTTGTTCCATTTGCTTTTGTGACTTGCATAAGCTCATTCATCTGTTCTGGGGCATGCTGACATTCTGATGTACAAAGTTGTTGCATGAGGGAACACTTTCTACAGCACCCCATTTTGTCCTGCTCTCCTAACTAACCCCTTTAGTCTGGTTCACAAATTTATTTCTGCAAGCTTACAGGTTAGGAAATAGGAAAATTGGAAGAAGTAATATCATTGTTTCTCCAGAAACCAATATAATTTTAGGCATAACATTTAAATTGCTAAGAAATAGAACTAACTCATTTTAAAGGCCTTTTGAAATGTTTTAGAATTGTCCAAAGTTTATGGGTATTGTTTTCTAAAAGTGCTTCAGTTATTTAATTTATTTATTGCCATTAAGGCCTGGGCACTGCACCTCAGCTTTTTTGCTCAGTGCTAGCATTCTGCCACTTAAGCCACAGTTCCACATCTGGCAGTTTGATGGTTACTTGGAGATAAGAGTCTTGGGGACTTTTCTGCTTTGAATTGAAATCCACAGATCTCAGCCACTTAAATAGCTAGGATTACAGGCAAAAGCTACTTGTTCCTGGCTAAAAATTGGCATTGGAAATTCACTGGAATATTAGTTGGTTTAGCCTCATGATAAAGAAAGAAAAAGAGAAAGACTATATGGTTGGAGATTTCCTTTGGGGTGCTAGTATTAGGTGCCATCTGTGTTAGCTGGGGGTAAAGCCTATTTCCATTTCATTTAGTGTCATGGCTTCCTTCAACTTAGCATCACATAGGAAAAGGTGCTGTGCCTCCTAGTTACTCTTTAGGTAGAGCCTGAACTATAGAAGGCTGCAGGTTGAATGGTGGCTGAGAGCCGACCCCATCCTGCTTAGCCAAGAGTGATCTGCTGAAGGAGAGTTTGAGGATTGAGGGACACCTTACTCTGTGGAATGCAGATCAGAGCTAGGATAATTTTATCAGATGAGCAGAAAATCTCAAAAGCTATGTACATATGACCATATAAGATGATGCTAACTGAAATGAACCCCAAGATATGGACACACAAGAAGTCTTTGTTGTTTTTGTTTTAAATGTACTATGTGTTTTTTTTGTTTCATTTGTATGTTCTTCTCCCTATGGTATATCCCCTGTTGTCACTGTACTTGATTTTGGTACCCTGCATCTTGTGTATATATTTGTCTAATTTGGAGAGGTGAAGGGGAATAACAAAACGCTGAAACAAGGACACAGGATGACCCACTGCAACAATGATACCCACAAGACAGTATATTGGAAATGAACTTTACAACTTCAGGTAGGGGAGGAAAGGATAGTGGGAGAACAACAAAGGAAGGGGTAACAATGTTCCCTAAGAAATGTACTCATTTCCTTATTCATGTAACTGTAACCCTCTGTACAGCATCTTTACAATAAAATAAAATTAAAAAAGAAAAATAAACTAATAAAACAAAAACCCCCAATAGCTTGCAATAGTGTTATCAAGGTCCAGCTTTCACAGCATTCATCACCTGATTGGTGGGAAGGGTGGACTCTTGGCAGGAGGCCAACCTTCTGCTACCTTCATCACCCAGTATGTATGTCTATGGCTTAAGGTATTGTCAATACTCAGGACTTGGGCTTGAAGAGAGTTGATCCTTTAATGAGGCTTGCTAATTGCTGCCTCCCCTGCTAAATCTGGAAGATTAACTTCCTAATGAAGTGTGTTAAACCCTGGATCAAATTATCTTCCTCTTTTGGTGGCCTTTGGCAGCCTGGACAACTTTCCATCTTGGATGATTAGGAATAATTCCTCCGTGAGGCACAGGATTGACCCTAGACAATCCTGCCAGTTCATTTCTGTTTGACCTGTTTGGCATCTCATTCTGTATAAATTGCCAAAGCCAATGAACCAGAAGTAAACTGGGTGTCAGTGCAGCAGGCTTATCATGTTGGGCAGATATCATGAGACTCTGCAGCACATCTGTGTTTGAAGGCTCTCAAATTCTGCCTCGTAAACAGCTGGCAGAGCTGTCCACACACTTCTAATAATCAAGAAGGATTACATGATTCATCCTGCCTCTCAATAAAAATATTGAGTTGTGGCTATCCTAACCATTCTGGGAGCTTGCCAGCCCTTTCCATCTCCCCTTGGCCCCTGTTCTGTATTGCTATTAGCTCTAGTGGGTGATCCGATGAGCTCAGAGGCAAAGTGCAATGTGTAATGATGTTGTTCTCAAGCACAAATGAGCAGGGGGCCTCATTCGTTCCAGGTCTCCATGGACAACTCACAAGCCAAGAATAAGCCATTAAACTATTTCCATTCTGTTTCCCTTCTACCATCTGTAAGATGAGATGTTCCAATAATCTTAGAGAAAAAATAAAACATTGAGACTAACTTCAGAGTGTGATGTGCATACACATAGACACACACACATCCAGTATGAACACCATTAATGCACTCTATACTGGCTCCTCCTAAACCTGTAACTGGTGATATCATCCTTGTGTACCTCAGTCAAGGGCTTTCTAAAGTTTCCAGGACTGGATCCTGGGTGGGAAAATGGTTGACTACCTGTGTCCCAAGGAGGAGACAGGAGACTCAGGCTGCTTGTCTGCCCTGTGGCAGCTCTAGGACCAGACTATGACTCCTTCCTTAGGAGTTTTATTCTATGTGGAAAGCACTTGTCATTGGAAACTTAAAGGGGTGAATGGTCTACACCGAGTCTATACAGCTCAATGTGCTATGTACATACTTTACATCAGTCATAGCTCTAAGAACTTCAAATGGGACCTAGAATGTGGCTTAGTGGTAAAGTGCTTGCCTAGCATGCATGAAGCACTGAGTTCAATTCCTTAGTACCACATAAACAGAAAAAGCTGGAAGTGGCACTGTGGCTCAAATGGTAGAGTGCTATGCTAGCCTTGAGCACATAGAGGCTCAGGGATGGAGCCTGGGCCTTGAATTTAAGCACCAGGACCAGCAAAAATTAAAAAAAAAAAGAACTTCAGGGGCTGGGAAGGTGGCTCAGTGGTAGAGCGCTTGCCTTGCATGCATGAGGCCCTGGGTTCGATTCCTCAGCACCACATAAGCAAAAAGAAAAAAGCCAGAAGTGGCGCTGTGGCTCAAGTGGTAGAGCACTAGCCTTGAGCTGAAGAGCTGAGGGACAGTGCCCAGGCCCAGAGTTTAGACCCCACGACCAGACCCCCCCCCCCCCAAAAAAAAAGAACTTCAAAGGGACGATTGTGTTGAATATTTATAGCATATACTCATTCTGAACCAATATTACATGTAAGTGAACTGAAGCTGAGTAATTGGCCTGGTTATGTTTGCCCACTGGCTGCAAGCTAGAATCAGAGGGGAAGTGTTAAAAAATACTGCTGTCTAGACTCTTTATTTTTGTGTGTGGTACTGGAAGAATTTGGAACCTTGCTAATGTTCTACCACTCTGTACCTCTTAAGCCAAGCCTTAGCCTTTTTTTTTTTTTTTTTTGCCAGTCCTGGAGCTTGAACTCAGGGCCTGGGCACAGTCCCTGAGCTTCTTTTGCTCAAGGCTAGACCTCCATCACTTGAGTCACAGCACCACTTCCGGCCTTTTCTGTTTATGTGGTTATGAGGAATGGAACCCAGGGCTTCATGCAAACACACTACCACTAAGCCACATTTTTAAAAAAATGTTTTAAAGTATAGTTTATTTTGAAAAACAAATTTAAATGAGAAATAGTACTGATGATTATATAATAATAGTCTCTGAAAATAGTTACATTGAGTGTTTATTGTGGTTGCAGCATTCCTTATCTCATTTAGTCTCCCAAATATTATGCTATATATCACAAGGAATGACCTTAAGAGATAAAATATAGAGATTTGATTAATTAAAATATAAATATATATGAGATTAAATATAAATAAAATATGGAGGTTAAATATAGAGATTTGATTAATTAAAATACCAACAAAATAAAAATTTGATTTTTAGGCTAGATTACATAGCTAACTCCTTTATTTATGAGTGGAAAACAGAAAATCTCAAACACTGATCTCTACAGCTATTCACTGAGCTCATATTATACCCAACAATGATGCCTGGTAATGAATCTCTTGCACAAGTAATCTTTGACTACAATCCCTTTTAACTTTGAATTCTCCTGCCTCTGCCCCTTGAGTAGATGGGATTATAGGCATATGCTACCATACCTAGCTTGTTATCTAGGCTTTTACTCAGGCCAATGAAATGCACATTTAGGATCGAATTCTATACTTCCTTCCCAGCATCCTGTACTGTCTTCTCCAAATTGTTCTTACTTAGCACTTCGTCCTTCTACCAATCATAGTTCAGAGCTGGCTCATAGGGTCTTTACATCTCAGCGTTTCCTCTTCCCAGGCGGCAGGTAGTTTGGGGTCAGGCTGCTTTTGGCCAACTGTAGTGCTGGCTAGTAACAGATATCTGGATAACAAAGGACCCACTCATGGATGCTCACTGTTACTTCTGCAACAACCTCTTCCACATGGGTGTGGGAGAAGGTAGCACTACACTGCCTAAATAATTGGTTCTTAAAGGATGGTCTCAGGACCACTGGATCTCCTTAAGATGCTTTCAGGTGTTACCTGAGAAGTGAAATGGCTGATAACTTGTATGTGTGGCACTGGGTCTTTTTTAATATTTTTTTTATTGTAAAATACTGTACAGAGGGGTTATAGTTACATGAGTAAGATAATGAGTACATTTCCTATCGAGCATTGTTACCTCCTCCTTTGTTTTTCCCTTACCATCCCTTCCCTCCCTACTTCCCCAACTCCTCCCCCAGCACCAAGTTGTAAAGTTTATTTTCAACATAGTGTCTTGTACATCTCATTGTTACAATGGGTCAACCTGTATCCTTATTTCAGCATTTTGTTATTTCTCTTCCTCTCCTCAAATCAGAAAAATGTATAGACAAGATGCAGGGCACTGATATCAAATACAGTGAAAACAGGGTTTATACCGTGGGGGGAAGAACATACAAGAGAAACAAAAAAATCACATAGTACATTTAAAATATGTTAAAAACAATAACAAGAAAGTAAAAACCACTTGTGTCCCTATTTTGGGGTTCACTTCACTTAATATCATTTTATACGGTCATATGTACATAGCTTTTGACCTTTTCTGCTTGTCCTAGA
Source organism: Dipodomys spectabilis (assembly GCF_019054845.1). NCBI lineage: Eukaryota > Metazoa > Chordata > Mammalia > Rodentia > Heteromyidae > Dipodomys > Dipodomys spectabilis. Next base: position 1,702,602 of record NW_024870864.1, on the reverse strand, counting down.
CTTATATTAGTTATTGAAAATAAGGGAAACCTTGGGATCCATGTTTCTTTGGGCCTGGCTTACTTCACTTAATATAATTTTTTTCCAAGTCTTTCCATTTCCTAGCAAACAGGACAATGTCATTCTTTCTGATGGAGGCTTTATCCTAAACTTCAACCAAAACAGCATATTACAACAGGCTGAGTATAAAAGCAGTTGAGAAAGTCTGTCTTAACTTAGGCTATTAATAAAATAAGTTGAAAGATAAAACAATGCCATTCTTCTCCCTGTTATTTTTGGAGATTATTATTATAATGTCACTTATATTAACATTGGTGAGTTTACTGTTGTCGTTTAAAATACATAAGTAACAAACTTTCAGTTTGATGACGAATACAACAAATTGTTAGGTATAATCAATATACAGAAAAGCTCTTTGGAATCCTAGGTAGTTTTTAAGTATAAAAGGGTCCAAAGAGCTGGGCACAAGAGGTTCACACTTATAATCCTACCTCCTCATGAGGTTATTGACATCCCAGAGTTGAGAATCAAAGCCTGGGCAGAAAAGTTCGTGAGATTCTTATCTCTAACTGTCAAAAAGCTAGAAGTGGATCTGTATCTCAAGTGGTAGAGCCTATCCTTTAACCAGGGAAAGTGTCAAGCCCTAGTACCAGCACCAAACAAAGAAGTGGGGGAGGACTATAAAGTTGTGAATCACTGACTCAAATCACTCAGTTGTTTCTTCTTCTTACTAAACAAAGGAGAGTTGGAGGACTATAAAGTTTTCAACCACATTTTTTTAATTTTAAATTTTATTGTAAAGGTACATAAGTAATGTAATGATTACATTTCTTTTTGAACAATTGTATACTCTTCCTCATTTTCTCCCACTTCCTTTCCCTATTCTCCCCACCCCCAAGTTGTAAAGTTCATTTCCAACATAGTGTTTAGTGAGTATCACTGTTGAATTGGTTCACTGTTTCTGTGACCCCCCTTACATTCCCCAAATCAGATAAACTTATAAACATGACAAAGTGTACAGAAATTAAAAAAACAACAACAAAACAGTGACAACAGAGAATAAACCAAGGGGAAAAAAAAGAAAAAAATAATTAATTGCAAATAGTACAGTAGAAAAACTTCCCATTTCCATTTCTTGTTCATTTTGATAAACATCATTTTAAGGGTCATATGCACATAGCTATTGAGCCATTGTGATCTCCTCCTAAGAATATCCTCCCTTGTTCTCATTGCATGACTGTTTAGAGTGCTGTTTAATTAATTATGTCCAAATGTGATTATTTGTCTTTTACTATCCATTGGATTAATTTGTGGATTTATAGACATATTCTAGTTATTGCAAATGAGGGAAACCATGGAGCCTATTTTTCTTTGGGTCTGGCTTACTTTGCTTGATAAGATTTTTTCCAAGTCTTTTCATTTCCTTAGGAATGGAGCAATGTTATTCTTTCTGATGGAAGCACAGAATTCCATTATGTATATATACCACATTTTCTCAATCCATTTATCCTTTAAGGGGTTGAGTCCATATCTTAGCTATGGTAAATAATGCTACAATGAACATGGTTATGCTGGTGACATTAGTGAGGGCTGGTTTGTAGTCATTTGGGTAAATGCCCAGGAGTGGGATTGCTGGGTCATACGGAAGCTTTATGTTTAGTCTTTTGAGGAACCTTTCTTTTTTTTTTTATTTATTTTTATTTTTTGGGTCCGGTCGTGGGGCCTGAACTCTGGGCCTGGGCGCTGTCCCTCAGCTCTTCAGCTCAAGGCTAGTGCTCTACCACTTGAGCCACAGCGCCACTTCTGGCTTTTTTCTTTTTTTGCTTATGTGGTGCTGAGGAATCGAACCCAGGGTTTCATGCATGCAAGGCAAGTGCTCTACCATTGAGCCACCTTCCCAGCCCCTTGAGGAACCTTTATACTGCTTTCCAGAGTGGTTAGACAAGTTTACATTCCCACCAACAGTGTAGTAGTATTCCCATTTGGCCACATCTCCACCAGCATTTGTTATTATTTGTTTTCTTGATAATGGCCATTTTAACTGGAGTGAGGTAGAATCTCAATGTTGTTTTGATTTGCATTTTATTATGGCCAGAGATGTTGAGCATTTCTTCATGTGTCTATTGGTCATTCTTATTTCTTCTTCAGAGAAATCTCTCTTCAAGTGTTTAGCACACTTATTGACAGGGTTGTTGTTTCTCTGAAGATTTGTTTTTGGAAGGTTTAATATTTTTGAGCTCTACATATATTTTAGATATGAGGCCCTTGTCTGATGTATATAGCTAGTAAAGACCTTCTCCCAGTCTTTGGGCTGATCCTGCTAGTTTTGTCCATTGTCATGCAGAAGCTTTGCAGTTTAATGCAATCCCATTTATCCAGCTTTTCTTTGATTTGTTGTGTTTCTGGATCTTTACTTAGGAAGATTCAATTGTGCCTAAGAGCCCTAGTGTTTCTTGTATCCCTTCCTATAATATTTTCAGGGTATCTGGTCTTACAGGTCTTTGATCTGCTTGGGATTGATTCTGGTGCAGGGTGATTTATAAGGATCTAACTTCAGTTTTCTACATGTGTATAGCCAATTCTGCCAGCATCATTTGTTGAAGAGGCTGTCTTTCTTCCATCTGTTGTTTTTGGCTCCCTTATCAAAGATTAGGTGGCTATAGGTCTGTGGGTTGATTTCTGGGTCTTTGATTTTATTCCATTGGTTCTCAGGCCTGTTCATGTGCCAGTACCAAGCTGTTTTTATAACTACAGTTTTGTAATAGAGCTTGAAGTTTGGTATTGATATTCCTCCAGCACTGTTCTTCCTGCTAAGGATTGTTTTTGCTATTCAAGGCTCTTCTATTATTCCATATGAATTTTTTGATTGCTTCTTCTATTTTAGTGAATAATGTTTCAACCACTGATTTAAATCATCCAATTGTTTCCCTTCCTCCCTCCCTCCCTTCCTTCCTTCCTTCCTTCCTTCCTTCCTTCCTTCCTTCCTTCCTTCCTTCCTTCCTTCCTTCCTTCCTTCCTTCATTCCTTTCTTTTTTTCTTTCCCCCCTCCTCCTCCCCCTCCTCCTTTTTCTCCTCCTCCTTCTCTTCTTTCTTTCTTCTTCATGTCAGTACTGGGGTTTAAATTCAGGGCCTGGGGACTCTCCTTGAGGTTTTTTTCTTTGCTCAGGGCTAGCACTCTACCATTTGAGACACAGCTCCACTTTAAGCTTGTGTTTGTGTGTGTGTGTGTGTGTGTGTGTGTGTGTGTGTGTGTGTGATTAATTGGAGATTGACATCCTCACAGACTTTTCTGCCTGGGTTGGCTTCAGAGCAGATCCTTACATCTTAGCCTTCTGGGTAGTTAGTATTACAGGCATGAGCCACTGGCACCTGACTCATCCAGTTTTCTCAGGAAGACCAATCTCAGCAGTTTGAGGGAAAATGAACAGAAGATCTATAGCCTCATAGTAATCATTATTATAATTATTACTTTATTCAGAATTTTAATTTTTAATGTCAGTTTTGGGTTTTATATTTAGATTCATAACAATAATGTACTAAAGTCAGGTCACCTTAGCATGCATTTTGGAATTATGAAAATGGTTGCTTTCCTGATTAGGTCCTGTGAAAATAAACAGCCTTATCCAAGCATTTGGAAGTACATTGCATAAAACTGAGTAGGAAATACAACATGATGCCTACTTGCCACTGGTGCTTCATGGTCGCCCAGCCCACCCAGACCCTGTCTTATTGCCCATAAATACTAGCGGCAACTCTTGTTCCACAGACCATGATAGAGTGTAACTCTCTCACCCCATCCCAGTTCTGGCTCCTGATCTGCTTACTCTGGGTTCTTGGCTTCATTGTCCTGGCCTTGGCTTCATCCTTGGCGCTCTGGCTTCTGTTTGTCCTGGAACCAAGGCTTTTCCTAGTGGGCTTTGACAGCCTGCCCTGGCTCTTGGTTCTTTGTGCTGCCTTTGGCAGGAGTCTTTGTCCCAGCTCCAGCTCCATGGACTTGGATACTGGCCACTTGGCCAGCAGTCTGGCCAGGCCAGCTCTGCCCCCATGGGATACTGTAGAGGATTTGAGCAAAGATGACAGGATGAAGTGGCCTGTTTATAGAAGTCTCTCTGTATAGATTGGCACCAGAGCTGTGTTGTCATCTTGATGGCCACAGGGATTAGTTGAAAGGGGAGTGAGTTGCCTGCCAAGCAAATCCAGTGCAGCTGGAGTCACAGTGCTGTTTATTTTTGACACTACAACCATTCTGCATAGTAAACTCTTTTCATTTTAAGGCTTAACTATTCCTCTTGCAGTAAAATATTATGTAAAACAAACAGCATACTATCATCTGCTATGTTACCTTCAGGTAAGCTGATTCATCTTTTACAATTATTTATTCAGTTCTGATTATGAGCCAAGTGAAGGGAGAGCAGTGAAGAAAGTAGGCAAAAAATATACCTTTATAGAGCTTACATTTACTTCTTGGAGGGGACACACAATAAGCTAATAAATTTAAGGTATATCAAATGGCAATAGACACTTGATAAAAATCGGTGGCCTGTAATCCTACTTACTCAGGAGGTAAAGATTAGGAGGAAACACTTTGAGGAGAGCTCAGGCAGAAATGTGACTCATTTCAAATAATAAGCTAGGCCTGGTGATACAGGTCTGTGATCCCAGCTGTGTGGGAGATAATATATGGGAACATTACAACTTAAGGCCAGCTATGGTGGGCAAAAGCGAGGTACTACATAAAAGTTAACTAAGGCCAAAAAAAGTTGGAGAGCATGGATCAAGTGGTAGAATGCCTACCTAGCAAGTGCAAAATTCTGAGTTCAAACCCTAGTGTGCCAAAGACAAATAAATAAGCAAGTAAACAAACAAATATGGTAAATTGAGAAAGAAAAGATAGAATTGCCTTTGTTGGGAGATATGTGTCATATGATTCCACAAAAGTCTGAGAGAACTAATAAACAAATTCAACAAAATCTTAGGATAAAAAAAATCACCATGCAAACATAATGTACATTTCTATGTATTTAATAGTGGATGATAAAATGGAAATTGTGAATACAAATTTATTTACATTATTTGCATTAAAAATCCCAAATACTTATTGCTGTAAGAATTGAGACATAAATCAAATAGGAAGGCATCTCATGTTCAAGGATTGGAAGATTTAATATTGTTAAAATGAAAATGTCAATACCATCCAGAGTAAAGAATATATTTTAAAATTATTATTATTTTTTTATTGTGAGAATACCGTACAGAGGAGTTACAATTACATGGGCAAACTAACGAGTACATTTCTTATCAAGCATTGTTGCCTCCTCTTTGTTTCTCCTTCCCATTCCTTCCCATCCCCCCCCACCAAAGTTGTAAAGTTTGTTTCTTGACATAATGACTTGTACATCTTATTGTTGCAATGGGTCTACCTCTATCCCTAGTTAAACGATTTGTTTTTGCCCTTCCCCTCCACAAATTATACCAACATCAAATACAGTGAAAGCAGGGGTTATACAGTGGGGGAGGGACATACAAAGCAACATAGAAATCATCTTATAAATATGTTAGAAACAATTGCATGAAAGAAAAAAACATTGGGGGTTCATTCCCCTAACATCAACTTATCTGACGTTTTCTGCTTGTCTCAGACATATACTAGTTATTGCAAATAAGGGAAACCATGGGACCTATGTTTCTTTGGGCCTGGCTTATTTCACTTAATATTATTTTTTCCAAGTCTTTCCATTTCCTAACAAATGGGACAATGTCATTCTTTCTGATGGAGGCATAGAATTCCATTGTGTATATATACCACATTTTCTTGATCCATTCATCTACTGAGGGTCATCTGGGTTGGTTCCATACTTAGCTATGGTAAATAATGCTGCAATAAACATAGTTGTGCTGGTAGCTTTAGTATGGTCTTGTTTGTGATCATTTGGGTAAATGCTCAAAAGTGGGATTGCTGGGTCATAGGGGAGCTCTATGTGGAGTCTTTTGAGGAACCTCCATACTGCTTTCCAAAGTGGTTGAACAAGTTTACACTCCCACCAACAATGCAGTAAGGTTCCCTTCTGTCCACATCCCCTCCAGCATCTGTTGTTGTTAGAGTTCTTGATTATAGCCATTCTAACTGGGGTGAGGTGGTATCTCAATGTTGTTTTGATTTGCATTTCTTTTATGGCTTGGGAGGTTGAGCATTTCTTCATGTGTCAATTGGCCATCCTTCTTTGCTCCTCAGAAAAGTTTCTCTTTAAGTCTTTAGCTCACTTATTTCTTGGGCAGTTGTTTCTTTGAGGATTTGTTGTTGGGGGATTTAATTTTTTGAGTTCCAGGTATATTTTAGATATGAGACCCTTGTCCGTTGTAATAACCTGGAAAATATTGAAGCAAGTCAAGCTCAGAGAGACAAAGGATGGCTGCTTTCTCTCATATGTAGAAGTTAGATCTAAATTACTAAATATAATATATGCAGGAAAAGATTCTGCTGGTACAATTCTGTTGAATGACTAATAATGAACAGCTTACAAAAATGAATACCAAGAAGCTTAAATGTTTGCTGTGAGGGTAAAATCGATGGAGGAGGGGACAGATGGGGAGAGAGACAGACAGAGAGGGAGGGTGGGAAAATGCAATCATAATACTCAATGTACATATGTGAAAATGGAACTAGATAACTTGAGAGGATGAATGGGGTTGGGAGAGATGGGGGAGAATGATGAAAAGGGTGACTTTTATCAAGATGTATTGTACTCACAAATTGTCTTGTTGACTTGCAACCCCTTTGTACAACTAGTTAATGATAATAAAAAGAAAGAAAGAAAGAAGATCCACAATAATATTCATATAGAATTTCAAGAGATCCAAAATAGTCCAAATAATCTTGAAAAGATTAATAATTTGGAGGTTCTGCCCTTCATGATATACTACAAAGCAACTGTAATTAACGAGGTATAATAGTGGTATCAAGCCAGATGTACAGACAAATGGGACAGATTAGAGAGCCTCTAGGAAGAAACACACACACACACACACACACACACACACACACACACATATAGTCAGTGATTTCTAGCAAATAGTCAGTTGAAAGGTGACAGGACAATTAGGTATCCACATGGAAAAGAATGAATTGAAACTTTAAACACAAAACCCCTCACAAATTTATACATATATTATATAAATATACAAATTTATATACCCAAATATATAAAATTAACTCAACATATATAAAGTTCCTAAACATAAGAGCGAAAATTAATAAACTATTTGGAGAAAATACAGTGAGAGGCTTTGCAACATTGGATTTGGTGATGATTTCTTGGATGTGGCACCAAAAAAAATAAAAATTCTGAGTTTTTGAGGGAAATAACCCAGAAAATTTATCTTTAAATTTTCAGAAAATCTTTCTTCAGAAATGCATTCAAAAAGTGAATTATACTATATCAAAATATAAAGATTTTGTGCATTCAAGGTTCTATATTTTATCATTTATTCATGTGTTAGTAACTTAAGCTTGATGTAATAGCTTTGAAAGGTGTGATCTTTTTTGTGAGTACTGGGACTTGAAATCAAGGTGTGACATTCCGTTTTGGCTTTTTCACTCAAGACTGGAGTTCTACCATTGAGTTACGTTGATAGGTGTAACCTTTAAGAAGTGGTTAGATTCTGAGTCACTGGCTAACCCCTGTAATCCTAGCCATGCAGGAGTCTGAGACCAAGGAGGCTCATGATTGAAAGCCAGACAAGCAAAAAAGTCCACAAGACTCCATCTCCAGTTAACCAGAAAAAAAGCTGGAGTGGAGGTATGGTTCAAATGGTAGAGTATTATCTATGAGCAAGCAAGCCTACTGAGAGAGAGCAAGGCCCTGAATTCAAGCCCAAGTACCAGCAAATAAGTAAGTGATTAGATGATGAAGACTACCCTCATGAATGGATCAATGTCATTATTGAAAGAGTGGGTGAATTTTGGGAGTAAGTTTGTGATAAAAGGGTAAGTTTGAATTGGGTGCTGGTGGCTTATGCTTATAATCCTAGCCACTTAGGAGACTGGGATCTGTGAATCATGGTTCAAACCCAGACCAAGCAGGAAAGTACACACACATACACACACACACACACACACACACACACAAACACACACACACACACACACACACACACACACACACACACACACAATGTCCAAAGGACTTGAAGAGACTTTTTTCAAAGATATCTGAATGACCAATAAACACATGGAATGACTAACATTAGAGAAATAAGAACCCAAACCTCTGTACCCATTAGGATAGATATTACTAAGAACAACAGACAAAATTCACAAATATTGGAGAGAAAATGTGTAAATTAGAATCCTTACATATTGCTGAAGCTGGGGTGAGATGTAAAGTAATATAATCTCTATATAACAATAGGGAACTTCTTTTTAAAAAGCAAGCATAGAATTACTATATGATCCAGAAACTTTATGTCTTATATATACTATCAAAAAATGAAAGTACAGAGTCAGACAAATATTTGTATATCTGTGAATAGTAGCATAATTCACAATAATGGCAATAATTGGAAACAGTCCAACATCTATTGACAGATGAATAGGTGGACAAAATATGGCACCTAAATACAATAAAATGTTATTCAGTTTCAAAAAGGAAGGGGATTTTGACATATGCCATGACTAGAAGAAGCAGGAAGATATTATGCTTAAGTGGAATGTTTAAGCCAAATCATAAGGGACAAATACTGTGTGATTATACTCATATGAAATACCTAGGGTAATCAATCATAGAGATAGAGCAGGTAGACTGGGGTGACCAGGGGCTGGGAGAATGGAGGATGGGCAACTTTTGAATGAGTTCGGATTTTCAGTTTGGAAAGATTAAAAAGTTCTGGCGATAAGAGGCTGAGGAGATGGCTCAAATGGTAGAATGTTTGCCTAGCAGCTGTTAAGGACCTAAGTTCAACCCCCAGTACTGCCAAAAATAATAATAAAATTCTGGATGGTTGTGATGATTGCAGAATATGAGTGTACACTTAAAGTGATTGACACAGTAAATTTTGTTCTATATTATAATATATATCATATTATATATTAATATAATACATTATAACCCACAATGTGTTATAATATTATGCATTAAACATACATTATTACATAACATATATTACATATTTTATGTATGATATAATATTATGCATTAAACATACATTATTACATAACATATATTACATATTTTATGTATGATATAATATAATAACATAATATATTATAATATGATAATATATAATAACAAAATTTACCGTGTTAACCAAGTAAAAGTTTGGAGAGTTGGAGAGGCAGGACAGATGGGGGCCCTCATGATTAGATGACATTGAAGAAGGGGCTGGAGACTCCACTGGGTGGGTACTGAGGAATAGCATCCAGGCAGTGGTGGTCACAGAGGACAAGGCAATGTGGTATGGTGTGATCAGAGAGAGTGAGGAGAGAGCTGGTGGTGAGACAGGGTGATGATGGGTTACTGGATCATGAAGGGCCTCATAGGGTTTGACTTTTTTTTCAGAGTGGAAGAACTAGGTGGAACAGGACACACAAGTGTGACATTTTACCAAGATTATCCTAGCTGCTGGGCTTGATAATATCTGAGGGACAGGACTGCAAATAGAAGATGAAACAAAGGTGTTTTGCTTTCATCTAGGAGAGAGGTGGTGCCAGAAAGGACCTTTTGACTGCAGTATGGATAGCTGAATTACAGATTCTGCAGAAATCTTACTGGAAAAGCAGTGGGATCTGCTGGTAGATGAGTAGGAGTACATGCAAAAAGGGAACGATGACATTGTTTTTCTTATTGTTTGCTTTGGGTGACTAGAGGGATGGGGCTAACCATCTATAAGGGTGGGAAGATTGGAAGAACATTGAGGTTAAATCAGAAGGTAGTTTTTCAGATAAGCCCAGTAATTTGAGGTGTTTAGGGGCAAAGTATGGTGAGGCATGAGCACAGAGATGACTTTAAAAACAAGGCTCGATAGATCCTGAAGGTGTGTGCTTTGGTGGAGAGAAGGAGACCATGGGGTAAGCCTGGTAGGTGCTGGAAAGGACCAGAGAGGAAACTGAGAAGACTACTGCTCAGAAAGGAAATACACAAAGCAGCAGAAGGCTGGAAAGCATTTTGCATACATTATCCCATTACATCCTTCCAGCAAATCTATAAAGTAAATATGGTCCTTCCCCATTTCATAAGCTAGTAGATTAATGTTTAGAGAAAAGGTAACTTGTCTCAATGGTGAAAGTAGCAGGGGCAGGGTTTTAGCCAGTACATTCAATTTTGTAGCCTATATATGATAAGACTTCACCCTACATGGTCTTTCTGTTGTGATGGAAAAAGAACAGCGGCTGTAAAAACTAAATATTAGTTGAATTAACTCATGACTGTCTCTGACTCTCAATTGTCTGTGATCTACTTGGCAAGAGTTACTATGGAAATGACTTAGAGAGTGGACACTGGCTATAGGAGTGAGATATATATATATATATATATATATATATATATATATATATATATATATATATATATATAATAGCTGACTTCAAGATCACATGACCTGGCTCAATCATTAGAAGCTATCACAAGGACCACCAAGCAGATGAGACATGTCATACAGGAGAAGGTAGGATTAGGATTTCTGCTGGTCTATCTAAGCATATCCAGCTGAAACCATCACTTCTGGGCCACATTAGGCCAGAAATATCCCAGTGCTGTTTACTCTGGTTCCCAGGCTTGGGTTTAGGCTGGTTCTCACCTGTATTCCAAGTCTGCTTCTCTATCTCCTATTGATGCCATGAGACTTGAAGAAGTAAGTCAATTGCAGATGGAGACTGTATGAAGATTCATAAGCTTCCACTAAATAATAATAATCCTTATTATCAAGGTAATACAGGTTCACTGTGGAAAAATAAATATTATAAATGAGGAAATATGCACAACACATACAATCACTCAAAGATCACTGCTAATTAGCTTCTCTACGCCAATCTGGTCTTTTTTAGTGCGGAGTGTGTGTAATTGTGTGCTGTTCTGAAGAATCCAAACAGGGTCATCATAGTGTAGTTTTTTTACTATTATTTTCATGGTTATAGGCTTCTTATTTCAGGCTCAGAAAGACCTAGGTTCATATCTGACTCCTTTTCTGGGAAGCCTGTGGCCTTGGGCAAATTTTTGCCTTCTATAAATCTCAGTTTCATTCTCTATAAGTTGCAAGTTGTGATTAGTTCTTACCTCAAAGGGTTTATGTGAAAACCAACTAGCATCAGGTATGTTAGGTTGTCAGTGAACGGACATACAAGAAGGGATGATGAATTGGCAGTGATATGATTGTTATATATTCAAAATGTGAAATAACTGAAACTATATTTGGTCATGGGCAAAACCTTCAACCAATCATTAGTTTCATTTAAAGTTAATGGAAGTAAATTAAGGTAAGTAGATTAAATTAAAGTAAGCTTATGCACCAAACTGTTAAAGTCAATAAGCTACAGTGCTTTGTCAGGGAGGAGTAGGGCTTAAGGGGATGGGGCCAATGAATAGAGAGAGAAATAGAGGGTGAATGCAGTCATAATGCTAAGTATATATTTGTGAAAATGAACTATAACTTAAGGAGATGGGTGGGTTAAAATAGATTGGAAGGGGAGAATGATGTAAGGGATGACAGTGATCAAGATACATTGTATTCATAAATTGATATATTGAATTGAAATCACTTTTGTACAACTAACAGTAATTTAAACAAAGATTAAAAAGACAGTTATTTCCATGTATTGATCAATTCTGTGATTATACTTACACTGAGAAAAGTCTCCAAGCATAAATTAGGTATTTAGAAGAAAGTATATGCTTCCAAGAAAAGAGATAAGAATTTTGAGCCAAGAATTTAGAAAATCCTACTCTGTCAGAATGCTGCATTAATGTCGTGAAATGAAAAATGTCCTAGGCAGAGCCATGGGAATGCCATCTTTTATTACTATTCTACTCAGCTTTCTTGGAGTAGTCAAAGGACCCTGGGGAGAGCAGAATGCCTGGCTTCAGCCTTTCCTACCAAATGCTCCTAACACTCTATGAACATATGTGAGTCTCTGGCCTCAGAAACAAGAAGGTCAGAAGTAATGGACACATTGAGAAGCTTTGATTTTTTTTTTTGCATTGGTACTTGGAGTCATTGGAGATTTTATTTATTGTTGGAGGATGGAGGAATGAGTCACAACATAATTACAGGTTGATTCTGCATATATAGAAATGCCAAGGACCTAGAATATTTTAAACAGTCCCGAAAAAAGACCAATATGTAGTATTCTTATAAGATTTGAAGATTTGTTGTGAAGCTACTCAAGATTATGTGCTATTGGGATAAGTAAAGACAAACAGATCAGAACAAATAGAATAGAATGGAGAGCCCTGAGAGAAACCTACATGTGTATTACCAGTTGATTTTATTTTGTTTTTAATTAAAGTAATTATATTAATTTATATAATTAATTAATTGATTAATTTTATGTTGGTCTGGGCTTAAACTCAGGGCCTGGGTACTGTCCCTGAGCTGTTGTTGCTGTTGTTGTTGTTCAAGGCTAGTGCTCTACCACTTGAGACACAGCTCCAGCTTTTTTGGTAGTTAATTGGAGATAAGTGTTGCAGGGCTTTCTTGCCTGGGATGGCTTTGAATCAAGATTCTCAGCTCTCAGCTTCCTAAGTATTTAGAATTATAGGCATAAGCCACCCACACCTAGCTAATTTTATTTTTGAATTAGCATACATTATTAAGATCAGATGTTTTATTGTGATAACTCTATACATGTGTGTTGTGTACTCTAAGCAAGTCCACTTCTGTTATATATGTTACATATAACACATATAATACACACAAGCACACATATACAACACCATATGTATGTATATATATATATATGTATATACATATAGCATACTTTGATTTCTTCATTCCTCAGTATCTTTTCCTCTTCTCCCCTCCTGTTCATCCCCTCAGATAGTCCTCTTTAATAATGAGACATTCATGTGCCATTATTATCATTTTGGGACTATATTCCACAAATGAGCAAAATAGGTAGTATTTGGCTTTTGGGGCTTGGTTTACCTCTCTCAACATAATGATTTCCAGCTCTATCCACTTTCTTATAAATGACATAATGACATAATTCTGTATTTCTTTATTGATATATATAAAATGTTCACATATATATAATATTAGCACACATATCTATAATGTTCACATTAGAGTGTTCATATGTAGAATGTTCACATGTAGAATGTTCATACACATATTTTTCACATACACATATACGTATGTGTGTGTGTGTGTGTGTGTGTGTGTGTGTGTGTGTGTATGTGTGTGTGTAATAGATAAGTACATTTTGTTTTGCCGGTCTTAAAGCTTGAACTCTGGGCCTGGGCACTGTCCCTGAGCACTTTTTTTTACTCAAGGTGATCACTCTATCACTTGAGCACAATGCCACTTTCAGTTTTTTGAGTAGTTTATTGGCGATAAGAGAGTTTTATGGACTTTACTGCCTGGGTTGGCTTTGAATGGTGATCCTCCAATCTCAGCCTCTAGAGTAGCTAGGATTACAGGTGTGAGCCACTGGTACCCAGCTCTAAATGCATATTTTTTATGTACTCATCAGTTGTTGAGCATCTTGGCAGATCCCACAATTTGGCTATTATGAGCAGAATGATTCACCCATACGGAGAACATGGGTATTCATATATCTACCTTGTATTTCTGTTTGCATTCATTCAAATATATGCCTGAGAATGGCAGAATGTGTCATATATATGGTGGGAAAATGTTGTCAAGGCATTTCAATGAGCAAATAAATGTCTTTGTAACAAATGATGCTAAAACAACTAGACAAATGTGTAGAATAACCAGATAAATGTATAGAAAAAAGTTAACCTGGATTACCTACCTTGCACTACAATCAAAAACAATTTGAGGTCTGGGATGTAGCTCAGTGACAAAGTGCTTACCTAGCAAGTGCAAAGTTCTGGATTTGATCCGCTGTACCAAAAAACAAAAGACAAAAAATACAGTTAAGGAAAAACTCCAAACTAAAACAACTTGGGGTATTGCCTAGTAATTACAAGGTCCTGTGTTCAAAACCCAATACCATTAAAAAGATAATTTGAGGTATATTATCCACTTACGTTCAGACTCTAAAATTGCAAAGTTTAAAAAAGAACAACAGAGAATGTCCTTTTGATTGCCAAGTGTGGTGGCTCAAGCCTGTAATCCTAGCATGGGAGGTGGATATCAGAGGTTCACAATTCAAGGCCGGCCTACACAAAAAAGAAATTCATGCGGCTCTGTTTGAACCAATGGCTAGGCACTGTAGTGTAGTCCTGTTATGTGACAAAGAAAAGCATATATAGAAAGAAGGACTGCAGCCTAAGTTAGCCTAAAAATAAAGCAAGACCTTACCTTGAAAATAACCAAGACAAAAAAAGGCTGGAAATGTGACTCGTGTTGGAGTACCTGGTCTTGTGCCTAGTAAGCACAAGACCAGAGTTTGGCCAGTACAATTTAGTGCCCACTTACCCTCAAAAGAGTTCCTTAGTACCACCAATTAAAAAGAGAAGACCCAAGCTGGGCACTGGTGGCTCACACCTGTAATTCTATCTACTCATGTGACTGAGATCTGAGGATTGTGGTTTGAACCCAATCCAGGGCAGAAAAGTCCTCCTGAGACTCTGATCTCCCACTCAAAAACTGGAAGTGGCACAGTGGCTCAAAGTGGTAGAGCTCTAGTCTTGAGGGGAAGTACCTTGAGTTCAAGCCCCACAGCTGACAAAAAAAAATGGGAGGACCCCCCCCCCCCCACACACACAATGAACACTGACCAGGTATAAAAACAAAAAATTAGACATTAATCTTCATTAAAAATTCAAACTCATAATTCATCAAAGTAAAGCATTAGGGAATAAAAAGGTACCCTGGTATTGTATATATGTTTATTTGAATTAGGGAAGGGAAGGGGACCGACAGAATGGTAAGACAAAGGACAAGGGGGGAACCAATGCAACAGTGATGTACAAAAGACAATATGTTGGAAATGATTTGCACAACTTAGGGGGGCTGCAGGGGAGGGAAAGTAGGAGAAAAATGAGGGAAGGGGTAACAAGTGTGACAAGTTTGACTTATTACCTTGCTTATGTAACCGTAACCCCTCTGTACATCACCTTGACCATAAAGAAAAGAATTAATAGATAAAAAAGAAAAGTAGGAAAAAATATTTGCAATGCATATATTTGACAAAACCTTGTGTCTAGATACAAACAGAAGACAAAGAATTTCTAAACGTCAATGATAACAGGAGAAAACACTTAAAATATGAACAAAAGACTTGGGCAGATATCTACCAATGGCAAACAATGAAATATGCTTGTAATAGATGACTATTTTGAGCACATTTGGAGTGTTAGTATAATTGGTTGTGTTTTTCATCATCTGAGATGTACATCTTTAAACCATAATGAAATACTTTCACACCTCCTCCAGAGTAGCTCAAAATGGAAAAGACTGAAAACACTGGTAAGGATGCTGAAAAACTAGGATGTTATTCACTGTCGGTAGAGGTGGGGACAGATGTTGCATTTCTAAGAATTTACAAAAGAGAAATGGACATGTGTCCAGAAAAGTTGCACTGAAATGTATATACCATCTCTGTTCACAGGCTGGAATCATCGTCAGTTGTTCACATTAATAAGAGATAAAACAATAAGAGATTAAACAAATTAAAAATATTTATAGATACACACTAGTCATAAAAAGAATGAACTATAGCTGGGTACCATTGGCTTACACCTACAATCCTAGCTACTTATGGGCTGAGATCTGAGGATCTCAGTTCAAAACCAACGTGGGCAAAAATGTTCATGAAATTCTTATCTCCAGCTAACCAGAGCTGCCTTCAAGAGACACACCTTGCCCCAAAAAACCCAAACATATTCTGAAATTGAAAGGCTGGAATACAATCTACAAAGCAAATGGCCCCCATAAACAGGCAGGAGTTGCAATCCTAATATCAGATAATATAGAATTCAAATTAAAATTAGTGTGCAGAGATAAAGAAGGTCATTACATACTAATTAAGGGATTTCTCCTTCAGGAGGATATTACAATTCTAAATATCTATTCGCCAAATAACAAAGCACCCAAATTTATACAAGAAACACTACTTTCCCTCAAATCTCACATAGATCCAAAGACATTAATCGTTGGGGGCTTTTAACACACCACTATCCCCACTGGATAGATCAATCCAGGAAAAACTCAACAGAGAAACCCCAGGTCTAAACAACTGCATAGATCAGCTAGACTTAACAGACATCTAGTGAATATTTCACCCAGCAGCATTAGAATGCACATTCTTCGCAGAAGCATATGGAACAGTCCCCCAAATAGAGCACATTTTAGGTCACAAACAAAATTGTCCAAATTCAGGTACATTGAAATTATGCCCTGCATTCTCTCAGACCACAAAGGAATATAATTAGAATTCAACACCAAAAGCCACCAAAAAAATCCTGTAACACATGGAGGCTGAACAACACTCTGTTGAACCAATGGGTCATGGAAGAGATTAGAAAGGAAATTCAAATGTCCATGATATTTAAATTAGAGTCCAAAAATCATAGAAAAAATCAACAAAACAAAGAGTTGGTTCTTAGAAAAAATTAACAAAATTGACAGACCCTTAGCAAAAATGATCAGAAAAAGAAGAGAATACACCCATATAAACAAACTCAGAGATGAGAATGGTAATATCACCACAGAAACAACCAAGATTCAGAACATTATAAAGGAATACTTCTCAAACCTTTATGCGAATCAGTTTAAGAATTTGGAAAAAATGTATAAATTTCTAGCAAATATTGACATGCCCAAGCTAAACCAAGATGAGTTAAACCAACTTAACAGACCCATATCAAGCATCGAAAAGAAAAGCCCAGGACTGGATGGATTTACAGCTGAATTCTACAAGGCCTTCAAAGCAGAACTCACACCAATACTCCATCAGCTCTTCAGTGATATTGAAAATGAATGTTCACTACCAAACTCATGCTATGAAGCCATCATAACCCTCATCCGAACACCAGCAGGGACTCATCAAAGAAAGAGAACTATGGACCTATTTCTTTCATGAACATTGACACAAAACTTCTCAACAAAATTTTGACCAGTTGACTTTAACAACTCATCAAGAGAAATCATACACCATGATCAAACAGGATTCATTTCAGGCATGCAAAGCTGGTTCAATATACACAAATCAATATAATTCATCACATCAACAAGAACAAGGATAATAGATGCAGAAAAAGTATTTGACAAGATCCAACAGCCCTTTATGATGAAAGCTCTAGGAATTCCTGGAACATTCCTCAATATAATAGATGTTGTGTATGACAAACTAACAGCCAGCATTATACTTAATAGCAAAAAGCTAAAGTCATTTCCTCTAAATTCAGGAATGAGACAAGGATGTCCACTCTCTCCACTTCTCTTCAATTTAGTATTAGAATGCCTAGCTACAGCAATAAGACAAGAAGCAAACATAAAGGGGATCCAAATAGGGAAAGATGAAGTAAAACTCTCCCTCTTTGCAGATGACATGATCTTGTATTTAAAGAACCCCACGGACTCCACTCCCAAGTTACTCGAGCTTATTTGAAACTTTGGTAAAGTAGTAGGATACAAAATTAACCCTCAAAAAGCCATGGCTTTTCTGTATGCCAATAATGAGAAGAGCATGGCTGAAATCAGGAAAACAACTCCCTTTGTAATAGCCCCACAAAAAATAACTACCTAGGAGTTAACTAAAGAAGTGAAGGACCTCTATGATGAAAACTTTAAAAACCTT
The DNA here is from genome assembly GCF_019054845.1 of Dipodomys spectabilis. Taxonomy (NCBI): domain Eukaryota; kingdom Metazoa; phylum Chordata; class Mammalia; order Rodentia; family Heteromyidae; genus Dipodomys; species Dipodomys spectabilis. The sequence continues at coordinate 1,684,682 of NW_024870864.1, read as the reverse complement.
AAGAAGGAAATTAAAGCAGAACTAAGGGAGTAGAAAAACTTCCCATGCTCCTGAATTGGGAGGGTTAACATCATGAAAATGGCAATACTGCCAAAGGCTATCTACATATTCAATGCGATAATAGAAGAAGTAATCTAAAAATTCATATGGAACAAAGACCTAAATAGCAAAAACAAACCTTAGCAGAAGGAACAATGCTAGAGGAGTATCAACACCAAACTTCAAACTCTACTACAAAGCCATAGTAATCAAAACAGCTTGGTACTGGCACAAGAAGAGATCTGAGGACCAATGGAATAGAACTGAAGACCCAGAAATGAGCCCGCAGACCTATAGCCACCTAATCTTTGATAAGGGAGCTAAAAAATAGAATGGAAGAAAGACAGCCTCTTCAGTAAATGGTACTGGCAAAATTGGTTAATCACTTGTAGAAAACTAAAGCTAGATCCTTATATATCACCCTGCACCAGAATCAACTCCAAATGGATCAAAGATGACGGAGTATTTGAAAACATTACAGGAAGGGATAAGAGAAACTCTAGGGCTCCTTGGCACAGGCCAAAATTTTCTTAATAAAGACCCAGAAACACAACAAATCAAAGAAAGTTTGGACAAATGGGATTGCATGAACCTGCAGAGCTTCTGCATGGCAAAGGACATACCAAGCAAGAAAATAGAAAGCCCTCAGATTGGGAGAAGATCTTCAGTAGCCATACAACAGACAAGAGTCTCATATCTAAAACATACTTAGAACTCAAAAAATTAAATCTCCCAACAACAAATCCTGAAAGAAACAACTGCCGGATAAATAAATGAGCTAATGACTTAAAGAGACATGAAGAAATGCTCAACTTCTAGCCATAAAAGAAATGTAAATCAAAACATTTAGATTCCACCTCACCTCAGTTAGAATGGCTATAATCAAGATCTCTAATAACAGATGCTGGAGGGAATGTGGCCAAAGGGAACTCTACTGCATTGTTGGTGAGAATGTAAACTTGTTCAATCACTTTGGAAAGCAGTATGGAGGTTCCTCAAAAGATTATACAATAGAGGTCCCCTATGACCCATCAATCCCACTTCTGGGCATTTACCCAAACGATTACAAACAAGGCTATACTAAAGCTACCAGCACAACTGTGTTTCTCACAGCATTATTTACCATAGCTAAGATATGGAACCAATCCAGATACCTCTCAGTAGATGAATGGATCAAGAAAAATACACACACACACACACACACACACACATACACACACACACACACACACACACACACACACACACACACACTCAATGGAATACTATGTCTCCATCACAAAGAATTACACTGCTCCATTTGTTAGGAAATAGAAAAACTTGGAAAAAATTATATTAAGTGAAGTAAGACAGGCCCAAAGAAACACAGGTCCCACGGTTTCCCTTATTTGCTAAAACTAGTATATGTCTAGGGCAAGCAGAAAAGGTCAAAAGCTATGTACATATGACCATATAAGATGATGCTAAGTGAAATGAATCTCAAGAGGTTTTTATTTTTGTTGCTGTTGTTTTTAATGCACTTATAATGTACTATGTGATTTTTTTTGTTTCTCTTGTATGTTCTTCCCCTATGATATAATCCCTGTTTTCACTGTATTTGATTCCGTGCTCTGCATCTTGTATATACATTTTTCTGATTTGAGGAGAGGAAGGGAAATAACAAAATGCTGAAATAAGGATGCAGGGTGACCCGTTATAACAATGAGATGTACAAGACAGTATGTTGAAAATGAACTTTACAACCTTGGCGATGGGGGAGGGAGTGGTTGGGGAGGTAAGGAAGGATGGGATGGTAGAGGAAAAACAAAAGAGGTGGTAACAATGCTTGATAGGAAATGTACTCATTCCCTTACTCATGTAACCCCTCCATATAGTATCTTTACAATAATATATATTAAATTTTAAAAAAAGAAAAAGAAGGCAGAGCTCCTTCTACTCAGTACCTTGGCCAGGCCCCAACCTAGGCTGCCCATGGTCTGAAAAGTATACTATATGTATTTCTCAACATCAGTGAAAAGGGAACTCAAACTATACACTTACTACCAGTTCTGAATTGTGCTGATTTTTGCTGAGAGAGTGTGTATGTATCTCTCAGTGACATCTGTGGGCTTGTAAGTTCAAAAAATGTGGAGAGTTTATAGCAAGGGTATTATATCACAGAACTCTTCCTCATTGAGTTCTTTAAGGGAGAATTTTAGGAAAAGTTACCTTCCTTCTGTTTGAGATCAACTTTATAAATATATATTAATATATTTATATAAATAGGATAGGCTAAAATTTGGGATAAAACAAAACTAAATGTGTTATCCATATATCTATGGAATTATTTTCATTTAAAAGTTCCACACTTATGAAGTGATATGAAGATTGAGTTTGGCTTGAATATAAGTTAAATGAAGACAGGTACAATAGAAAAACTGAAAATGCATAGGCAGAAAAGCTCATGTTGATTATTGATTGATGAAGATTAGTGTAGACAATTCAGTTAGTGCTTCCAGTTCAATAAGAAGTGAAACTTGCCAATATAAAATATTCTTTAATTAAGAGCAATTAGCCAATGAAAGAAGAGAAAATTTATATGTGGAAAAGATATTAGAAAGAGCTGCCAGTATTACAGTCAATCAAACGAAGCCCAATTTTAGCTTTGACACTTTAGTCTGACTTTTTGAAACTGGACCAGTCCAGATGCATGCTTCAGCCAGCATCAATGGATGGCAAATTCATTGGCATTTCCCATCAGAGCTAATAACAAACATCTATGCCTTGTGCAGTGACAAAGAAAAGGAAGTAATAATCATAAACAATTACTCCAAGAGGAGTAAATTCAACAAATACGCATGCAATTTATTTCAAATGCATGAGTCAAAATGACCACAGGTGGAGGTTATTAATGACAAAACTACACACCTGCGTTTGCAGTACACATTAAAAGGATGGAGTATAGATGAAACTGTGAGCAGTTGGAGATTCTAAGGGATTCTCTTACCCCTGATGGTTTAGGTTTGGCTGAAACACATCATTTGGTTTAAGGGCAAGAAAGGTTTATGTGATGACTGGAGGAAGATATCTTTCAAGAAGGCTACCTGGTGGGACATTATCAGGTTGATGTTCCTGCTCTCTAGTGACAAGACTGGCAGTATAGAGATTGAACAGTGAGGAAGGCAGATTAAGGACACTCAGAGTCCTTAATAATGGGAGGCAGTGGGTGAGTGGCATAAAATTCAGATAAGGAATCTGAAGATCTGGCTTCTTTCGCTCTTGCTCTGTCTCTTATGAAATGACCCTGGTTGGACAAGTCACTTGACCTCTCCGATCCTGAGCTTTTCCATCTTGTAGGCAGGGCCAAGGTTATTGAAGTGATTTGTGTAACACAAGACTCTTGGGCTCTCAGAAACTCTGGAGATATCTGCTACAGTTGTTTTTTATTATTTGCTGGTGACTGACTTTCCAGTGTGAGCCCAAGCTGGAGCCATGTGATGGTTTATGCTCCAGCCTAGAGATATTTTAAGAAATAATCAATACAAGATGCATTGGGTTGGAGCTATGATGAGAATCATAAATCTTGACAGTTTGCTATTTAATAAAATTAATAATGCTTGAGAGAAACATTGTAAAACCTATGGGAGGAGAAGTGTAATTGGAGAGCTTAAGCCAATATGGAAACTTGAGAACCATCCAGGGAAGGTTGAGTATCATCCTGTTTTTGATGGGGCAGCATACACATGCATGGAAACGTGTGTATAGGGACATATATGTACATGAATATATCAACTACATTCATGTATGTGTATATATCCACATGTATGCATGTGTGTATATGTACCCAAGCCACACACAGTTAGACATATATACATGTCCATCCAGGTATATGCATGCATTGATTGTGCATACACACAGGTTTATATGTATGTAATATATACAAGGATAGACATACACACATTATAACTAAGAATCCACAGTCACATCCATGCATAGACATGTACATACATACACATGTCTACATATACATGTGCAGTAAAGGACCAGTTTTGTTGGCTAGGTCTCAGAAGAGATTGGTCAATGAAGATAATTATCAGTAATTCCAACAATTAACCATCCAATTTGCCTACTTAAAGGGCTACCATCCTCTCTGGAATATTGGCCATTTCTGACTTTTTATAATAAGACAGCAATAGTGTCTTGTCCCTCTCTCACTTTTGGCTTGTCAAGAAGAGTGTGCATCTAGTTTTGGATGCTGTGGGTGTTTGGTCCAGTGGGAGAAAATTGAGATCTAAAGGATGACCAGGACTTCCTAGGTTTTAAATAATTAAAGCTCAGATATGGCCAATATTTAGAAAAGTGAAGAGTGTGGCTTTTCTTGTGTCTAAAACGTTTCCAAGCCTTCATACTCCTCTGTCCTCTCACATCAGGATTGTTGCCTGGACACCGATCAGATCTCACATGTGCCCAGCTTGCAAAGGGCAGCAACACTGGGAAGTCTAAGGCACAAGCTTGGAGAAGGCCAAACAAAGCCTGAGAGGTGTCTGTCAGTAAGTGGTCCACTTTTTATTGTATTGAAATAAGGAGACTGGGTCTAAGCAATATGCCTTGAAGCAATATGCCTTGCCCTTCCAGCCATCTTGGTGCCTTGCTGGCTGGAGGGGGCTTTCTACACAACTCTAAAAAAACTGTACAAGTAATAGAGGACATTCTTTGGATTATTGAAAGTGTCCTGAGTTGTTTAACTCCAGGAAATTCTTACTTCACTTAGATAATTGGCCTTGATTTCCCCTTGATTGTGTCTTCATCTGCTTTGCTTTGCTTATATTTAACACCTGTATTAGGTTTAAGTGTCCTCATCTGATTTTCTCTGCTTATCTATAACATTGTTAGGATAAATTCCTCACATCTTATGTGGTTCTGGCCTATATAAGCTTTGTGCTAGTTGCATTCACGGCTGTTGGTCTTTGAGACAAGAGTCCGCCCGCAGTCCATGGCTCTCCAATAAAGACTCCCAATTTGGCCACTTAAGTGGTGGCTTTTCCTATCCCCTGTGCTTATGAAAAAATGCTAATTATTACTTTTTTAAAAATATATTTTTCTTTTCTTTAAGTAGTTGTACAAAGGAGTTGCCATTCAACAGAGAAGTTTATGAATATAGTGCCTCTTGATTAATATTCTCACCCAGGACTTTCATCCTACTCCTTCCCTCGCTTTTCTTAATTTTTAGGTTATATATTGGATTTTTAAAACATTTAACAAAGCAGTTTATGTATACAATGTATCTTGATCTGTGTAATCCTGTCATCTCTTCATCAGATTCACCCTCTTTTGACCCACCTCTTCCCTTATTTTTCTCAGATCTGTGGCATATACAGTGCATTCCTGCCTGCATTCCACTCATTTCCCCCATTCATTCTTCTACCCCTCTCCATGGCTGAATGCTTTCCTTAAGTATTTAAATAGCAATGGTGTTGCTATTTACAGAACACATCAATATTTACTGTTAAAGGATAGTCAGTCTATTCTGCAATGCTGCTGCATCAATTCATATTCCTATCAATAGCACACGATCGAATCTGATCTATATTCTCTTCCACACTTGGAGTTCTGAAACTCCCATTGTGGATTTGCCTTGTGTGTTCCAGTTCACCAAGCATAGTAAGTGGAGTAGCTGTGACTTCGCCTGTCCCTTACAGTGCCCTGTTTCCCTTTTTTGTCCTTTCATGTGAACCACATGTCCCCCTTTCTTCTCCAGGCCACAAATGGCTCTACAAACAAGCTCCTATATCCAAATATCTAGCCCTGATGTCTCCAAATAGGAGAGATTATGACCAGAACATAAAGACAGCATTGATGGGGCAGGATGCTGGGCAGCCATCACTTCTCTTCTGTGTAGAAGTTCCCTATAAATAGCAATTTAAAAAAAAGAAGCCTGAGATGTATCATGTGGGGAGGGCTCTCAGCACTAGGGGTTTGGCCTCCTTATAATTTCAGCCAGGCAGGGGCTCTTCCTTCTATTCTGAGTAGGTTGGCTGTGTCTTTCAGAGTAGGATTATCAGTGAAATGAGAGATCTCTCTGTCTCTCTATTTCTGTCTGTTTGTCTGTCTGTCTCTTTCAGAAATATTGGAGGGTCCTGGTTTGGAATTAGGATCCCAGTGTGTACTGGGGTATTTCCTACCCTTATGTTCCTGCCTTCCTTCTCTTCAGCAACCCTCTGGAGGGCTGTAACCATGGTAACATCTCAGAGTGTGCCAGTGCTCTGTATGGAGAGCCCTGTCTTCATGTCTCCAGCATCTTACACTAAGCCTGGTAGACACAGTTGCATGGGGAATGAATGAAGGAAGGAAAGAAGGAAGGAAGGATGAGTGGCCTATGGTTTAAAGGGAATACAAGAAACATTTCAGTGTATGACCTTTATTTAGATTCTGGCTCAGTCAGCAAACTAAAAAAAATTGTGTCAGCTGGAAAAATTTGAAGAGTGAGCATTTGGAATACTAAAGAATTGATATTGTATTTTTAGGTAGGATAATGGTTTTAAGATTATATTTCATACCTTTTGTCTTTTACAGATATGTAGGAAATATGTAGTGATAAAGTGACACAGTATCTGGAGTAAATTTCAAGATAACCTGAGATTTTCTTGAAAACTCAGGGCATAGGAAAGGAAAATGAATGGTGATGGGGGAGATGAAGCAAAATGGGCCAGAAGCTAGACAAGACTGAAATCATTATACGTGTCTGTTTTACCTCTCCAGATACACTTTGTTCCAAACTCGTTCCTCAGGTGAGCTCCACCTCTTTTTGTTTCCAAGGCCCATTTTTGGATTTTGATCTTTTTCCTCTTTCACCTGGCTGACACCTGCACTTATTCAGGTTCCAGCTGAAGTGTTCCTTCTTCAGCAAGCCCCTCTCAAGCTTGTGATTTGAATCCCATTTACTCATTGCCATCTGCTTTTGTATGTGTCATCTGCTTTCATTTTCTATCATAACATACTCTGTGCCCATTTGCATATAGGTACAGTGTATACACATAATGTACTATTATTCAGCCACTAAAAGAATGAAACCCTAATACATGCTACAATATTGATAAACCTTCAGAATGTTGTGTTAAATAAAGTAAGCCAGACATGAAAGGATAAATACTGCTTGAACCCACTCAAAGCATATAAAATACACAGATTCAGAGACACAAGGAATATTAGAGGATGTCAGAGGCTGGGGGAAGGGTGCATGGGGAGCTGTTGTTGTTAGGCACAGAGTTTTGTTTAGGATGATGAGGAATTCTTCTAATCACCTATAACTTCCAGTATCAGAGTGTAATATGATTGGAGCTGATAGAGCACCATTCATGAAGTTGATGACAGCCTGACCTCTCACATGGGGAGCAGGAGACTCACTCAATTGCCAGTGGCCCCAGAAAAAATATCTGATCTAAACTTGTTTGGTGGAAATTTATTCTTATCATTGAAGAGTGCAAGGGTACAGTGGGCTTCAGGTGTGGGGCTTGACTTCTCTCTTCTCTGGACTGTCAGCAGCCCCAGGCCTTAGTCCCTCCAGATTCTATTACACCAAAGCAGCAGCTCCTCTTTATCACATATCCTTGCAGCCAGTTAGAATGGAACCATCCAGATCATGGTCCATTCTTGAAGCCATCCTGAGGCAGGATGGTGATCCAGCACAGTCAGCCTGGGTCACCATTCATTCTAAAGTCTGAGACAGGGTCCACATCACTCACAAAATACTTGGACCCACTCTAGGGAAAGAGAGTTCCCCAGGGGAAAATTGGAGTTATGTGGCTAAAAGGGGAAGTAATGATGACCTTCAGGCCAACAAATGTCCGTGCACTTGTGTCCTTCTGTCCTTGAAATTAGTAGCTTTTCTCTTTCCAAGTGATCCTGTTCTAGATGCTCATCCTTCCTCCTGGGTCCTCTCCCTCCCCCTCCTCCTTTCTTCCTCATCAACAACACTTTTCCAAGCTTGACTTGGAACCTCAGTCCTTTCCTCTTTCTCAGGTCAGGGAGTGACCTTGGGCAAGTAGCTTCCATCTGGGAACCTCACCATCCTCATCTGTCAAGTGGGTGTGACAATGTTTTCCTCACAGAGTTGTTGTGAGAATCATTGAGTGTGTGTGTGTGTGTGTGTGTGTGTGTGTGTGTGTGTGTATAACTGTAAATAGGCACAATCAGCATTTACTCCATTTGATAGATGAGGAAACTGAGGCTCTGTTATTTGTCCAGGACCTCCAGCCAGTGAGTAAGTAACTGGGACTGAAGTCTAGGCTATTCACCTGCTCAATTTGCAGCTTTGCTATTTACCATCATCCTTCCTTGTTGCTGATTAACGTTCATGGCAAGATTCACCTGTGCAGATGGTGGTCAGTGTCCATCATTGATTGTCCCCAGCATGTAGATTTATGACTTTTACATGTAAGGAACCAAGCTAGGACCTGAGAAGACAAGTTTAGTGCAGCCATTTGATGGTGTGAATTGGTCAGTCCTGAAGATATAGGCTCTGGGGAGTTAGGGTTAGCCTCTCTTACAGTGGGATCCTTGAGCTGTGTCTTCAGAGAGCAATTGGAGCTTGTCAGGCAGTGACTGGGAAAGGCATAGACACTTGTCATTTGCAGGACTTTTGTAAAGTTCAAGGAGCTGAACAGCTGTTTCTGGAAAGGAGTTTGGCTGGTAGCTTTAATTATGATTAAGCTGTTGGTTATTGCTAATAATGGTTTGTCTCATCCTTATTTCTAATGTGGAGTACTATATTGGCTATTTGGTGGTAAAATCCTGAATCCTGGAAGTCCAGGACATGTTACTAAGTGGTTGCCAGTACTCCAGGTATGAGATATATCTTAATAGGTAATTTCTTCAATGGAGAGCCTTAAAAATACATTGTCATTAAATGTGACTTTGTTTGAGGAGAAGGGAAATAAGACATAATTTGGGTTAGAAAAGATGTTCTGAAATAGGTAGTTTCTTCAATGGAGAGCCTTAAAAATACATTGTCGTTAAATGTGACTTTGTTTGAGGAGAAGGGAAATAAGACATAATTTGGGTTAGAAAAGATGTTCTGAATGAAAACTTCAAAACTATCTATTTTTAAATTTGTGTTGAGTCTGTCATGAGACAATTCACCCCTTCATTTCTCACCATCATGATCTTCCCTAATGATCCCAGAGGGCCATAGTTAGAAACCATCTGACCAGCTAATTCTCTTTTGTTGTCTGATGAATCCAGGAACAAAAATACACTGGGATGTTTGCAATGACTGAGAGGGGCCATGGGAGCAACGTGAAAAGGATTCAGACTGAAGCTACCTTTGACCTTGCTGCACAGGTGAGGAGTCTGATCCTTTTTTCATGGTTCAGGGCAGTAGAGGCCTGGACAAAGCATTCTGTCATTCTTTCTGAGCCCAGCTTTGTATCCTTGTGCTCTCTTGCTGAGGAGCTCAGATTAAGAACATGCATCTAAACATTTTAATAGAGGTAGACATAAGCTCAGCTTTCCTGTGTAACACCATTAATGCTAGTTTAGTCTTCACTAGCAGCACTAGTGCCATGTTGTTGTTCTTCCTAACAGTAGCAGATGAATGATTGGAGGAGGTGTCTTTGTTGGTACTCTCCATTGCTATGGCAACACTCCCAGAGCTGGGGCTCCTTTATCAGTAGCCAATTCCTCCCTGTTGGCAGAGTTGTCCTTCAGTATAGATGGAGGACAGGTTTCAGAAACCCATATGCACACCAAAATGCATGGAAGCTTTAGTCCTTTATAGAAGATGATGTGATACTTGCAAAGAGCCTTTCTTTGCACACCCTCTTGTATACTTTAGATCATATCTGTATTACTTATATCCCTCATACAATGCAAATGCCATTTAAGCACTTGTTAAACTATTTTCTTTTTGTATGTGTGTGTTATTCCTGGGGCTTGAAATCAGGTCATGGACATTGCCCCTGAGGTTTTTTACTCAAGACTAGTACTCTACCACTTGAGCCACAGATCTACTTCTGGTTTTTGGTGGTTAATTGGAGATAAGAGTCTCATGGAGTTTCCTGCCTAGGCTGGCTTGAACTGTGATTCTCAGATTCAGCCTCTTGATAAACTATATTCTTTTAAAAAATTTTTAATATATTTTAAGATATATTTTTTATTGTAAAGATACTATACAGAGGTAATGAGTACTTTTCCTACCAAGCATTGTTACCCCCTTCTTTGTTTTTCCCCTACTATTCCTTCCCTCCCTACCTCTCCAACTCCCCTCATCTGTAGTTGTAAAGTACATCTCATTGTTACAACGGGTCAACCTGTATCCCTATTTAAGCATTTTGGATAAACTATTCTTTAGGGAACAATGACAAGAAAAAGTGTCTGCATATGTTTAGTATAAACTCAATTAAAAATAGTTTAAATCTGATGTTGTTTGAAGCTGAGGACACGGAAGGTCAACTGTATTATGCAGTGTTCTAACTGTGACTTGCACTAACACTCTACATGACAACTCAAAGGTTTTACCAGCCATACTTTTTTACTTTTACTATGTGAGGAATTGTGATATTTTTCTTCTCACTTCTTTCTTTCATTATTTTATTTTTTTCCTGTTATTATTCATTTCCATTTCTTATTAATTAAATAAACATTTTGGTCAGGATTTTCCTTTACTTTTTTGTCAGTTGTGGGACCTGAACTCTGGGCCTGGGTGCTGTCCCTCAGCTCTTCAGCTCAAGGCCAGTGCTCTACCACTTGAGCCACAGTGTCACTTCTGACTTTTCTGCTTATGTGGTGCTGAGGAATCAAACCCAGGGCCTCAAGCATGCAAGGCAAGCACTCTACCACTGAGTCACCTTCCCATCCCCTCCATATTGTGTTGAAAGTGTGGGTCAAGGGTAGAGCCACCAGGTTCAATCCCCTGTACTTTAAACAAACAAACCAAAAAACAAAAAGTCTAGATTGATCCCTCTGTCCACAATTGGACCCAACCTGTAAGGAGAAAACTCTCTTATGTAATTTCTTACCCAATTCTGTCTAGAAGCTTTCCTCATTCATTAAAATTTTTTTTTAATTGTTGTTTAGTCTCCATAAGTTACAGAATTTTCTATGGTGGCTTTTGGTGTTGAGCTCTAATTTTATTCCATTGTGGTCTGAGAATGCAGGGAGTAGTTTCAATATTTCTGAATTTGCACACATTTGCATTGTGATCTAAAATATGATCTATTTTTGAGAATGTTCCATGTGCTGCTGAGAAGAACATATATTCTGATTCTGGTGAGTGAATATTCTGTAGCTGTCTGTTAAGTATAGTTGGTCTGTGCAATTGTCTCAGGTTTCTCTATTGACTTTTTTCTGGATGATCTATCGAGAGGTGTTGGAGGTTTGTTAAAGTCACCAAAAATCAATGTGCTTGGATCTATGTGTGATTTTAAGGTAAGTAGTATTTGCTTGATGAATTTGAGTTCTCTGGTAGTTAGCATATAGATATTTAGAATTGTTATATCCTTCTGTTGGAGAGATCCCTTTATTAGTTTGTAATGTCCCTCTTTATCTCTTCTCACTAATTTTAATTTGAGGTCTATTTTATCTGAAATTAGGATTGCAACTCTAGCCTGCTTATGGGGCCATTTACTTGCTAGGTTTTTCCTTTCAGAATGTTTGTTTTTGTGGGCAAGGTATGTCTCTTGAGGACAGAAGATAGATGGATCTTGCTTTTTGATCAAACTAGTCAATCAATATGGTTTAATTGGAGAGTTAAGTCCATTAATAGAGTTAGGATTGAGAGGTGTTTGGTAGTTCCTGCCATGTTATCTACCTTCTTAGGGGCTGTGCCTCGTCAATTCTTAATAAGATTATCTGATTCTCTGTTTGGGGGACGTTTCTCTGCCTATATCATGTTCTTGTTGGATATCTTTAAGTATCTTTTGTAATCCTGGTTTGGTGGAGATATAGTGTTTCAATTTTTCTTTGCTGTGGAAGGTATTTATTTGTCCCTTAGTTATGAAGGAGAGTTTAGCTGTGTAAACTATTCTTGGTTGAGTGTTGTTTGTCTTTAGGGCATAGCAGGCTTCATTCCAGGCTCTTCTTACTTTCATGGTCTCTGATGAGAAATCTGTAGTTATTCTGATTAGTATTCCTTTGTAGGTGATTTTTTTCTCCTACAGCTTTAAGGATCCTTTCCTTGGTCTCTGTTGATCCTGTAATGATTACAATGTCCTAGTGGGATGTCCTGTTCTTATCTGGTCTGTTTGGAGTTTTAAAGGCTTCTTGTATTTGAATAGGGCTATCCTTTTGGATGTTTGAGAACTTCTCTGCTATGATTCTGTTCAATATATTTCCTATCCCTTTAGCTTTCATCTCTAGTCTTTCTTCAATATCTATTCACCTTAACTTAGTCCTTCTCATTGTGTCGTACAACTCTTTTAGTGATATATCTTAATTCTTGGATTTGTTTTGAATATTTGTTCTTTCTCTGTAAAGTCTAGACTATCTTCAGTTCCAGAGATTTGCCTTTCTGCATCATCCAATCTGCTGTCAAGACTTTCTACTTTGTCTTTATTTCCCTGCCTTCTAATTGGTCATTTTTGATGGCTTTAATTTCTTTTTTTTTTTTTTTTTTTTTTTGTCGGTCGTGGGGCTTGAACCCTGGGCCTGGGCACTGTCCCTCAGCTCTTCAGCTCAAGGCGAGCGCTCTACCATTTGAGCTACAGCGCCACTTCTGGCTTTAATTTCTTTGTTGAAGCTTTGTTTAAGATCTTGTATGGACTTCTTTACCTCCTTTGTTTGATTTTCAGTGTTCTCTCTCAAATCCTTTAGCTGAGTGGCTATATTTTCATTGGATTCACTTTCTTTCTGTTGGAATTCATTCAGCTTCCTGTTTGTGGATTCCAGTAATTTCTCTATTAATCTTTGGTTAGCCCCATCATGCTCACACATAACCATGCACAGGCTCTAATCTTTTCATTCAGTATGTTTACCAGTAGTGTTTGTAGAGCATTTTGAGTATTATCTTGCAGATTTTCCATTGACTGCTCTGTTGCCTGTTTATTTTGAGGTTCCTTGACTTGCCATTTTTCTTGTGTTTCTATGGGTTGTTCTGACCATTTGGAAATGAAAGCAAATCTAATACCATAACAGAACACAATTTTCAGATAAGAACCAACTCAGATCCCTGTAGTTGAACAGACTTTAGAGGTTCACAATCATAGATAGGTATTTTCTCTCCACCTCTCCTTTATGGAGACAAAAGCTGATCCAAGACCACAGGAGAACACAATTTTAAAATAAAAACCAGGGTCTGAGCAGGTGGCTCATGGTAGAGTGCTTGCCTTGCATGCATGAGGCCCTTGGTTTGATTCCTCAGCACCACATAAGCCAGAAAAAGCTGGAATGGCCCTGTGGCTCAAGTGGTAGAGTGTTAACCTTGAGCTGAAGAGCTGAGGGGCAGCACCCAGGACCAGAGTTCAGGCCCCATGACCATCAAAAAAATAAAAAATAAACAAACCAACTCAGAGCCTTGTAATTGAACCAACTTTAGAGGTTAAAATGATAGATAGGTATTTCCCTATCTACGTCTACTTTTCTTTTTAAGGGGAGGGTTATTGTGATTCATAAGTGGGAATTGTATATAGCTGTGATCAGTGAACAAATCTGTCATGAGCTTTAAAGCAATCTGAACCGAAAGAATAACCAGGTTGAAACAATCAAAATAGATGCAGACACAGTCTAGTTGAAGACAAACAACTAGTAATCAATGGACTAAAGAAAATGAAGAGAGAGTTAAGGGCCAGAAATAAAGGAAAATTGGTTAAAATGAAATTAAAAGAAAGATTAAGAGATACAATGAAAAATACAAGGAGGAGAAAAATAAGAATAGAATATAGAAAAGGAAAGGACCATAAGGAATTAAGCTAAGATCTAAATTCAGAGAAAAAAAATTAAGAAATATATGTATAAAAAATTAAAAATACTAAGATTGAGAAATAGAAAATTGAGTAATCAAAACATTGCCTGAATTAAGATGTACACAAGGAGGAAACCTAGTAATCACTGTAGGCTGTATATCTAGGAATAAAAAACATCAGTGAAGAAGAAAAAAAAATTAATTAGTTTTAAAAATAGAAAAACACAAATAGAAAAAAAAATTAAATCTTCAATTTATTTGGGGGACTTTGTGTCTCCCCAATGCCCACAACTAGTTTCTTGATGGAGCCTTTGATTTCCTGTGGTGGTCAGTTTTTCTTGAGATTTAGATGGCAGAAAAAAGTTCTGCCTTACAAACTTGGGAATCTTTGTGCCCCTCATCCCGCCTAACTTAATGGGAAAGGGGGTTTTGTTTGTGTGGTAAAGCAGAAAGGATGTAGCTGGTTTCTTTAGATTGAAGTGTATGCAAGTGAGCTTGAGTGTGGGTAGGACTGTGGTGTGTCGAATCAGTGGCTTTTCCCAGAGGGGCTAGTTCTGAGACTCTCTTTTGGTCTAGCCTGGAGCCACTCTTGGCTTTTATGGCTTATCCTGTTTTTTTTTTTGTTTTGCTCTGTTCTGTTTTTCAGTGAGATTTCACAAACTTTTGGTTTTTAATTCCTGTAGCTGTCTAAGCTGCAAGTTGAGCTGCTATATGACTAGAATGCCCTTGTTTGCTGCAGAAGGGTAGGTCGCCTCTCACTGTGCCTGCTGTGGATAAAGCTCCCCTTCCTTGGGAGGAGCTTCCTCCTCCTTGATAAGGCTACCTTCCCCTGGGTGGAACTGTCTCACTGGTCAGATTCCTTTGCCCTGTTGAAAAATGGTGCTGCAGTCACTGCCTCGCAGGCCCATGTTAACTGCTAACTGCTCGGCCAGCTCTATGTCAGTCTCAAAGGTACCATTCTTCCTGGGTGTGAGGAGGGCTTCTTTCCAAAAGCTGTTGTCTGAGTGAGGGTGTCTTTTGTGGGGGTACTCACACTTTCCCTTGGTCTTTTGGACCATCTTCAATCTGTGTCCGTCTATTGCCAGCAGGATGTGGTTTTCTGCTTCTAGTCATCCAGTTCATGCTGCAGGTGAATGAAAAGTTGTGCGCACTCTGACTGGTGCCTTTGTCCCAGCTCTATCTGGCCACTGCCGTGATCCTGGTCACCATGGCTAGTGTGTGTTCAAATCTGTCTTCTTAAGCAGGCTGCCTATAACTTTCCTCTCTGTCCAAAATCTCTGTACAATGACAGCTCACTTGGTGTGACTCTCTAGGCATGGACTATTCAGTAGGATTTTAAAGCTCTGGGTTTTCAGAAAGCTATGTAGACTCCCTATTGGCCTTCCACCATCTTTCCTTCTCTCCTCTCCTTTATAGTTTCTTATTTGTTATGGGTAAGTAAAAATTGTTCTTTCTGAAGTGAGTCTTTGTAAATTTGTATGTGTAGGCATGCACAGTGTACAGATTTGGGCAATCACATTGGGCTTTGGGTTCTCAGTTTATTCTTCATTTCCTCTGAGCTTATCCTTTGGTATCTATTACACTAGAATCTAGATTTTGTCAGCAGGGCTTTTTGCCTCATGGATATCCATTGGAGGTGTTTGATACTGAGAATGACAGAGCCAGGTGATGGTTGTCTGAGAGGATATCCTGCTTTTCTCCACTTTGGTGTTAATTCTCTATAATGGCCAATGGCATACAAGATCATAATAAGAAAACAATAAACACTGCTGTATCTGAACATTCACCATAAGCCATGGTTGGCCTGCTGTATGGTGTTCTGTATTCCCACCACCAACTTGACATTATGTGGTCTCTGTTAATTGAGCACCAATGTGCTAAGCACTAAGCTAAGCACTCTACATTTAACATTCTGTTACATGTTCTATAATTATATAGAAAAATATTGTCCCTTTTTAACAAAAGGGGGAACTGAGTTTCACAGTGGTTAAGAAACTGGCTATAGTTACACAGTTCCTAGGTTAGTCTGAGTCACATGTGGAACTACCCTTAACAGTGAATGTGCAGGCATGCAGAGAGTACAGATGTGGCTTGACAGTGATGTCTTGCTTACATAACAAATTTGGGGGTTTTGGCTGGCCATTTTTTTCTTCTCCCAAGCTGTGGTATTGAGGTCATTAGTACTGATGAGAGATAAACCACACACAATTCTTATTTATTTGTTTTTTCTTACAATTATTTTTTTTCCCACAAAACAATTTACTGTCTTGGTCTCATTGTCCCTGAACAGCATAAATGATTTAACTACCTGGTGGGCTTTTGCAGCTGCCACTTTCTGACCAGGGGAGTCACAGAGTTGCAGTTATAATGATGAGGAGACTCTGAGGGGCACTGTATCTCCTGTGGGGGTGGGAAGAGGACAAACATCACAGACTCATCCTGCCGAGAACTGACACTGCAGGGAATGGATCTTTTCCCTTCATTTGGTTCTTGTTCCCTCTCTTATTTCCCTTTGAAAAAATTCAAGCATGTAAATGATCCCTCCCTCCAGGAGTATGAAATTTTCTTCTCTCTCCGTGTGTGTGTGTGTGTGTGTGTGTGTGTGTGTGTGTGTGTGTGTGTGTGTGTGTGTGTGTGTGTGTGTTGGTTGTTGGTTATTCATTCTGGTGGATTGATTCTTTTTTTTTTATTGTGAAAATACTGTACAGAGGGGTTACAATTACATGGGCAAGATGAGTACATTTCTTATCAAGCATTGTAGCCTCCTCCTTTGTTTCCCCTTCCTATCCCTTCCCATCCTCCCCGCCCAATCCTCCCCGCCCCTCTCCCCCTCCCCCCCACCCCCCACACCAAAGTTGTAAAGTTCGTTTTCGACATAACAACTTGTACATCTCATTGTTGCAATGGGTCCACCTGTATCCCTATTTAAATGATTTGTTTTTCCCCTTCCCCTCCATAAATTATGCCAACATCAAATACGTGAAAGCAGGGGTTATACTGGGGGAGGGACATACAAAGCAACAATCTTATAAATAATCTTATATATAATCTTATAAATAATCAAAGAAATAATCTTATAAATGTGTTAGAAACAATTGCATGACAGAAAAAAAACATTTGAATACATCTCTTAGGCTTCATTTCCCTAACAGCACCTTATCTGACCTTTTCTGCTTGACTCAGACATATACTAGTTATTGCAAATAAGGGAAACCATGGGACCTATGTTTCTTTGGGCCTGGCTTACTTCACTTAATATAATTTTTTCCAAGCCTTTCCATTTCCTAACAAATGGGGCAATGTCATTCTTTCTGATGGAGGCATAGAATTCTATTGTGTATATATACCACATTTTCTTGATCCATTCATCTACTGAGGGGCATCTAGGTTGGTTCCATATCTTAGCTATAGTAAATAATGCTGCAATAAACATAGTCACGCTGGTAGTGTGGTCTTGTTTGTAAGCATTTGGGTAAATGCTCAAAAGTGCGATTGCTGGGTCATAGGGGAACTCTATGTGGAGTCTTTTGAGGAACCTCCATACTGCTTTCCAAAGTGGTTGAACAAGTTTACACTCTGGTGGGTTGATTCTTTTGTTATTATTTGTAGGGAATCAGATGGCTAGTGGGATGGGTAGTAAAGAAGTAATATAGCTTTATTTTTATACTCCATACTAACTAGCAAAAAACAAATAAAGGTTATAAGCTCTCTAACCAAAGCCTCCATGCCTCTCCTTTTCAGTGCTTGCATTACTATTTTGCTGGCCTTTGATAAATAATTATAATAGCAACCAGCACACATGGTATGTGTTATTTAGGTTTAGTTTTAACTCTAGCATTTTGGCTGATGCAAATTTTCCACACTGAACCTCTTGCCAGAAGTGACAAGCCTTCTACCCAGGGTGTATCAGATATATATAGGGCCCAGTGGCCTCTTGCCCTCTTCCCTGTCTCACTAGAGCTCCTCTGCCAGGCCAGTGTTTCCTTGGCTCCTTCCTTTCCTCCCCTACAGGGTGAACATGGCCTCCATCCTCAAAGTACCTCCTCTCTTTGAGAAGTCCTGGCTGGCTCGATAAGACAAGGGCTGCCTCTAGAGACTTCTCTTTAAAAGACTCGGCTTGCCCCTGCAAGATTCTGAAAAGCCCTGGCACATGTGAAAAGTTTCTCTCTACAAACAGATGCCAGAGAATGTTTTCTTAGACCTCAAGACTGTATTTCTTGGCCCAAAGGAAAGCACAGTCTATATACTTTATAATATGAAATCTGAGATAATCTTTTCATGATCAATAGCTTGTTAGTTTAGTTCAGCCACATCTTCAATATTGTCAACTCCAATTAAGTGTGCAGCTCGGCTTTCTGCCACTTCCCCTGGGTTCCCTGATGTGTTGCAGGTACTCTGTACTCAGAACTGGCAACATAGCTGGTCCCTCCTTGCATGAGGTTTAAGGGTAACCCATGTGGTGAGTGTGTGTACTGAAGCAATAGAATAGTACAAGGTTGAGCTAGCTGGGTTTTCTGTTGTCTCTGAAATCTCCAGCATAATGTAGATGTATTTTCACAGTGTTTGTTGAATTGAGCCAAGGAGTTGAAATGAGCCATATGGAGGAAACGCTCTGTGTCTTTACTGTTTCTCTGTAGGAGTTTGTCATGGACACACCATGTGAAAATGCCCAGAAGATGTACATTAGAAATGCCATGAGTGGGAATTATGCAGCTGTCTTTGCCCAGCTCCTTATAACGGGAAGATCTCAAGGTTTGTCATCTACACAGACTAAAAAATTCTCTTCTCTGTTACTGTATCCAGTACCCACAGTTTCCAGTGAACACAACACCAAATTCTGCTTGGTGAGGCTGTTTTATATCTTGTCAAAAATTGAGTCCTAACTTTATCTCCTACATTGAAGGATGATAAAATTTATCATGCATTTTGACATTATTTGCCATCACATGCAGTTCACAAACAGCACTGAGTGAATCTGAGTTTGGGGGCAAATTAATTTTATTCTGTTCCAAGAATTGAGTAAGGCTTATTATTATTATTAGAAGGGAGAGTTAATAAGGATCTCTATTTCTTACGTAGGGGCCCACTGTTTTATTGTTCCTATTTGGGATGAAAATGGAAGCTTGTACCCAGGAGTGACAGCTATTGCTATGATGCACAAAGAAGGTAAGTCCCAAGTTACCCCTCTCCTGTGCTCATGTGCCTCCTGTCTGTTCTCCACCGCAGTTTAAAGGGATAGAAGTCACCTCAAAAATATAGTCCAAATTACCAGTTGAGACTATACATTGATCTCATTTTCTCCAGCTTCTTGAATTTTTTAGGAATGAGGCAGTTCATTCTGAATACTGCTTAGAGTTGTGGGCTCTCAGAGGTCAGGCATGGCTCTCCACATTCTCCTTTCTCATTAATGTGGAAGCCATGAATGTTCCTTCAGGATTTACTTGGTACACTAGTCTGCTACGTCTGTGTTCCACTAATGGGGGCTTGTGTAGCAGCAACCTGTTGCTTCACAGTTGAAAAGTCCCCAGATCAAGGTGTCAGCAAAGTTGGTTCTTTCCAAGGGTGGGCAAGAAAACTTCTCCCTGACTTATAAATAACATCTGCATGTGTACATAGCATTCTCCTTGTATCTACATGTTGCCATGTTTACCCACCTTACAAGGACACCAACACTTACATTAGGGCCTACTTTAATGACCTCATTCTACCTTGATTATCTCTGCCAAGGCTCTGTCTCTAAATAAGGTCACATTTACAGATGTAGAGTTTAGGACTCCAGCATATGAACTGGGGATAAATTCAACCCATAACATTAATAAGACCAGGCTAGGCTTATGGCTGTCTTTGGTTAAGGTCAAGCCAAGTCAAAGAAAGAAATCTAGGAGTAAGAGGGAACAAAAAACAGAGAGGAGTTGGGAAGGAAAGAGGGAAGAAGATCTCTTTGGTGGAGAGGATTGTCTCATCTTCCACTAATGTTAACCAACTATGGCTGCAGTGGCAGGCTGGCAGCAGGTGGATTTTGGGAGTTTTAAATACATCTTCTGGGGGTGACAGAGGCCCTAGCTGGCTCTGGCACCTTGAAATCATCTCACGTGTCAATAGTTATTGAGACCAGAGAGGCAGCCTCGCTCTTCTAAATTCATGCCAGAAATAGAAAATACTGGCAAGTGCAGTGAGTCTGTTTTGGTTTCCTTCTCAGCTCTGAGTGTGTCCTTGTCAAGGGCTGATGTGCTAAATAAAGACTTTTATGAAAGAAACATTTTTTTACCAGATTAAATCTCCTTAAGTTTCTATGAACAATAAGTAGTCACAAGACTCTTTAACAGGTGTCATTAGGGTCAGGAAGACTTTTGTCCCCCTTCCCTCTCCTGTGTCCTTGTGGTCCCTTGCCCTTGTTTGTGCCTTTGGCTTTGGCTTTCACTAGTTCATCCTAGACTTAAGGAGGAAGCAGGGAAAGGAGAGAAATTTGAGATCTGTGTTCCTGGGGAGAGTAAGTTGGCTTTCTTGCTCTCTCTGTCTTCAGCTTTTCATTGTTTCTGTTACCTGGAACTCGTCATTTTGAAATCATGATTGCTAATAGGGAGGTAGATGTGTCCCCACCAAGCCTTGAACTTGAGTACCAGAACACTTGGGCTGCTAGAATGAAGTCACATTGTCTTCCATCCTCATTGAGGAAAAGTGGGCTAGGTAGGCCCAAGAAACAGGACCCAGGGAAAAAAAACAATCCTCACTCTTCAGGCCAAATAAAAGAGCATCAAGAACTATGGAACTGAAAAAAAGGGAGGTTTGTATTCTAGACAAGATAGGCTTGGGAAGTAACAGGGAAAATATTTTGAATCCCTATCTCACATCATATACAAAAATAATAGGGAAAATATTTTGAATCCCTACCTCACATCATATACAAAAACTTCTATCACAGTTTTTCCCCGGAAGCTGCATTTCATTTCTTGTTTCTCCAGGTCTGAATGGTGTGGATAATGGGATTTTAGTATTTGACAAGGTTCAGATACCCAGGGAGAACCTGCTGGATAAGTGACTATCAAGTTGTTTTTGTAAGCTAGGCCTGGTTTGGGGACATCTCACAGACCACAGACCCAGGATCATCCCTTAGCTGCCCCAACAAATTTATAGACTAACTGGAAAAGATAAGCAAATAGAACAAAAAAGAAAGAAAGAAATTATCCAACATATGTTGTTGTCCAAACATAATACTTTTCACACTTCAATGTATGACTCTTTATGCTTTTTTCCACAAAAGACATCAGAATACAAAGTCAGTTACATAGATATATGTTTATATGTGTAAATGTTTATATATACATATATGTATATCTGTGTATAAATGTGTATATATACATTTAATTTGTATATAGGTATACATATATATGTATTTATATATATTCAGAATGTATAAATGATTTTTCAGAATGTATAATTTTTATATAACTTTTTATAGAAAATGTTTGCATGCATCAATAAGCATACATAGATATGATCAGGTTTAATGACACCATAATACTCTGCTAGATAAATGGCCTATGCTATTTGATCAATTCCTTATTTAGGTTGTTGGCTTTTATTTTTTGTTTACTATTATAAACTAACTCATGCTGTTACTTCTTTGTGGGTGGCAAAAGTTAAGATACCACTTTCAGCTTGGGAGGCTGTTAAAGGCAGCTTTAAGTTTAAGAAACTTGGCTGCCGGAGCCACAGAGACACAGGGGGCTGCTTGCAGATCACCAGGTACCGGATTGCAGAACAGCGGATCGCCAGGAACAGAGAAACCTACCAGCCGGGAGTCTCCAGGAGGATCCCACCCCACCCATCACTCTCCACCGGAGCGGAGAGGCTCCATCCCGCCAAAGCCGCCCGGCACCAGCAGCGCCACAAAGGGACCTGTCCGCAGACCACCCGCCCAATCGCGATCGCAACGACCCGGCGGGGGGCCGCCCAACCCAGCCCGCAACCACCCCAACTGAACTCGGACTGCAACAACAACTGACGACCTACAGGGTGAGTACCCATCAGGGGACAGGGAATCCATCAAGGGAGACCAGAGCTGGAGGGAATCCCCAGACCCTGACCTAGACTCCCTACCCCAACACCCGGACCACAGGACCCACTAAAACTGGGAACTGTTCGAGAGCCCCACCAGCCGGTGGAGCACACTCTGCTGGCCAGGCCAGAGCAAGAGCGCCCCGGGAAGGGAGCTTAAATGCTCAAGCCAGGAACAGTGCCCCTGGGTCAAGACTACCAACAGTAGAAGAAATTTGAACTGTGTCCTCCAGGCTGCATAACCAAGGTGGTATACACATTAGCACAGGCCTAACGAGCGCGCTCCAGGCTGGGGCCGGAACCAGGCCAGGGGACCGGCGCCTGAACAAAGCAAAAAGGGTCAGAAGTGGGGCTGTGGCTCAAATGGTAGGGTGCCAGCCCTGAGCTGAAGAGCTGAGGGACAGCACCCAAACCTAGAGTTCAAGCCCACAACCAGCCCAAAACAAACAAACAAAAACACATCAGGAGCCCATAGCAGACTCCAGTATTTGGGAGAGTGCATCCAGAGCATCTGATCTTCCCAAGAGCACCCGCAGGAGCAAACACAAGCAGTCTAGGCTGCTCAACCCTTCCAAAGGCGGGAATTGCTACAGCAGAGAGCTGAGAATCCTAAGTGAATAGCAGCTGGAAATAGGCTCCCAACAGAATCCAGATCAGACACAGACTCTCTCTACCAATAGAGAATCAGCAACCAAGCAAAGACAGACACACCAAAACAAGATTGAAGAGCAGTCTCCTGAACCCCCATGCGAAAATCACAGAGAAAAATCACAAGGTTTACCACTACCCAGGACAGCAAGCTCACCTCAAAAGCCAGCAGCCACGCAGGGGAGAGCCCCAGTGGGAGCAAAGCAGGAATGGAAGACAAAAACTACATCCAAGGGTTGCTGGAGGCAATGACTCAAGAAATAAAGCGAGAAATGGATCAGAAATTGAAAGAGCACAAGGATGAACTATCAAAAGATATACAGGATATCAAACAAAAATTGGATGCAAAAATAGAAGCTGCACAAACCTCAGTAAGAAGTGAGATAAACGCCAAATTAGAGGTAATGCATACTGATATCACCTCATTGAGAGGTGAGATCAGTACTCTGAGAACCAACATTGAATCCATAAAGGGATCCATTTCCACCATGCAAACCACAATAGAAGCCACGGTCAACAGAGTGAATGAAATGGAAGGTAGAGTGTCAGATACAGAAGACAGAATACACCAACTGGACCAAAAAGTGACAGATATGGAAAAATCACTCAAATTAAACCAAAGGGAAATTCAAGAGCAAGCAGATAATGCTAAAAAATTTAACCTTCGCATAATCGGAGTGGACGAAGGTGAGGAATTCCAGAGCAAGGGAATGCAACACCTATTTAACAAGATAGTCAATGAAAATTTTCCCCACCTCAAAAACGACCATCTTAACTACATCACAAAAGCTTATCGAACACCCAACAAGCAAGATCCCAGGAGAAACACTTCTAGGCACATAATAGTAACAATGATGGATCTGAATAATAAGGAAACAATCCTGCATGCAGCAAAAATGAAGAAGGAGCTATACTACAACGGGAAAAAAATTAGAATCACTGCAGATCTCTCCACACAAACAATGAATGCAAGAAAAGCCTGGGAAAGCACCATACGAGCCCTGAGAGCCAATAACTGCCAACCCAGACTGATATACCCGGCAAAGCTAGCATTCACATTCGATGGAGAACTGAAAACTTTTAATAGCAAAGAAAAACTAAATGAATACATAAACATTAAGCCAGCATTACAAAGAATTCTAAGAGGGGGGACACAACCTGAAGAAAGCAACCAGGAACTGGGACCTGCCCCAAACAGGCATTACTCAAAGTCTAACTGAGCAAGCACAGGAGGAAAGGAAAGAAGAAAAACTTAGGAAAACGGAATGGCAGGGACAACAATGCATCTCTCTATACTTTCTCTTAATATAAATGGGCTGAATTCGCCAATTAAAAGAAAACGAACTGAGGACTGGATCAGAAAACAAGACCCATCCATCTGTTGCCTTCAGGAGACCCACCTCTCAGCCAAACATACAAACAAACTCAGAGTGAAGGGGTGGAAAAGGATCTACCAATCAAATTCCCCCAATAAGAAAGCAGGTGTAGCTATCCTGATATCTGACAAAATAAACTTTTCATTAAAATCAGTACAGAAAGACAAGGACGGACATTACATATTAATAAAGGGAACAATCCAAGAGGAGGATATAACCATCATCAACTTATATGCCCCAAATACCGGCGCACCCAGATATGTTAAACAAATGCTCTCAAACTTACAGAATAAAATAGATCCCAATACGATAATACTAGGAGACTTTAACACGCCACTCTCACCAAAGGACAGGTCTACCAACCAGAGGATTGGCAAAGAAGCTACCGAATTAAGTGAGGCCATACTTCAAGCGGAATTAACTGACATCTACCGAGTATTTCACCCTAAAACAACACAGTACACATTCTTCTCAGCAGCTCATGGAACTTTCTCCAAAATAGACCATATCATAGTTCATTCAAGGAACTTAAGCAAATACAAAGGGATCGACATAATCCCCTGTATCCTATCTGACCACAGTGGAATCAAGCTAGCTCTCAATAACAAAGCATACCGCAGAAATTTCTCTAATACATGGAAATTGAACAGCACACTCCTTAACAAGGCCTGGGTAACAGAAGAGATCAGAGAAGAAATAAAGCATTTCCTAGAACTCAATGAAAATGAAAACACCTCACAAAGAAACTTGTGGGACACAGCAAAAGCAGTCCTGAGGGGCAAATTTATTGCCCTCAGTGCCCACATCAAGAGAATGGAGACAGACCAAGTGAATAATCTCATGTTGCAACTAAAACAGCTAGAAAAACAAGAAAAAATGGGACCTAAAGCTACTAGACGAAGCCAGATAACCAAATTGAGAGCAGAGATTAACCAATTAGAAAATCAGAAAACCATAACCAAAATAAACCAAACAAAAAGCTGGTTCTTTGAAAAAATAAACAAAATTGATGGCCCGTTGGCAAGATTAATTAAAAAAAGAAGAGAGGAAACCCATATTAATAGGATTAGGGATGCCACGGGAAACATCACAACACGTACCCAAGATATCCAAACAATTCTAACAGACTACTTTCAAAAGCTATACTCTCTAAAGGAAGAAAATCTGGCGGAAATGGATGCATTTTTAGAGAAATACAAGTTACCCAAACTGAGCAAAGAAGAAGTTAACCAATTAAATAAGCCAATATCCTATAATGAGATACAGGAAGCTATCAAAAGTCTTCCAACAAAAAAAAGCCCAGGACCAGATGGATTCACAGCAGAATTCTATAAGACCTTTAAAGAAGAACTAATACCCATACTCCTCAAGCTCTTCAGAGAAACAGAGAAGGAGGGAGCTATCCCAAACTCATTCTACGAAGCCAATATCACACTCATCCCCAAACCAGGCAAAGACCCAACCAAAAAGGAGAATTACAGGCCAATCTCCTTGATGAACACAGATGCAAAGATCCTTAACAAGATTCTAGCTAACAGAATCCAGAAACACATAAAAAAAATAATACACTATGATCAGGTAGGCTTCATCCCAGAGACACAGGGATGGTTTAACATACGTAAGTCAATAAATGTAATCCAGCATATCAACAGAGCCAAGGTCAAGAATCACATGATTATCGCCACAGATGCAGAAAAGGCCTTTGATAAAATTCAACATTCATTCATGCTAAAAGCTCTGGAGAAAATAGGAATAGAAGGAACATTTCTAAAAACAATAAAAGCCATTTATGACAGACCAATAGCCAATATTATACTTAATGGGGAAAAGCTACAACCAATTCTCCTAAAAACAGGAACAAGGCAAGGATGTCCACTGTCTCCACTCCTCTTCAACATAGTCCTAGAACCCTTAGCCAGGGCAATAAGGCAAGAAAAAGACATTAAAGGGATCCGCATAGGGAAAGAAGAAGTGAAACTATCCCTTTTTGCAGACGACATGATACTATACCTCCACGATCCCAAAAACTCCATCCCCAAACTTTTAGAAATCATAAGTCACTTCGGCAAAATAGCAGGATACAAAATAAACCCACAAAAATCAGTTGCCTTCCTATACACTGATAACGCACAGGAAGAGAGGGAAATAAAGGGAGCAACCCCATTCACAATAACCTCCCAAAAAATAAAATATTTAGGAATTAACCTAACCAAAGATGTAAAAGAACTATTTAATGAGAACTATAAAAAGTTAAAGAAAGAAATTGCAGAAGACACTAGGAAATGGAAAGACCTCCCATGCTCCTGGATAGGCCGACTTAATATAGTAAAGATGGTGATACTTCCAAAATTAATATACAAATTCAATGCAATTCCTATTAAAATCCCAATGACGTACATCACTGAAATACAGAAAACAGTCCAAAAATTTATATGGAACAACAAAAGACCTAGAATAGCCAAAACAATTCTAGGGGATAAAGACAATATGGGAGGGCTATCCATGCCGAACTTCAAACTCTACTACAGAGCTATAATCACAAAGACAGCATGGTACTGGCACAAAAACAGACCCGAAGACCAATGGAACAGAATAGAAGATCCAGATATAAATCCACAGGCCTACAGCCAGCTGATATTCGACAAAGGAGCCAAAGACATACAATGGAAGAAACACAGCCTCTTCAACCGCTGGTGCTGGGAAAACTGGGCAGCCACATGCAGAAAACTAAAAGTGGACCCCAGCCTATCACCATGCACCAACATCAACTCAAAATGGATTAAAGACCTTAACATTAAACCTGAATCTCTGAAACTACTGCAGGACAGAGTAGGAGAGACACTTGAACTAATAGGCACAGGAAGGAACTTCCTGAACAGAGTCCCAGGGTCACAACAAGTTGGAGAGAGACTCGACAAATGGGACTACCTTAAAATAAAAAGCTTCTGCACAGCTAAATCTATCGCAACTAAGCTAGAAAGACAACCAACTAATTGGGAAAAAATATTTACCAGCAATATATCAGACAAGGGGTTAACATCCTGTATATACAGGGAACTCAAGAAACTAATCCCTCCCAAACCTAACAAACCAATTACTAAATGGGCAAGGGAACTAAAGAGGGACTTCTCAAATGAAGAAATAAAAATGGCAAAGAAACACATGAGGAAATGTTCATCATCCCTGGTGGTGAAGGAAATGCAAATAAAGACAACCCTGAGATACCACCTTACCCCAGTCAGAATGTCCCACATCCACAAATCAGCCAACGACAAATGCTGGAGGGGATGTGGAGAAAGAGGAACCCTATTACACTGCTGGTGGGAATGTACACTTATACAACCACTTTGGAAAGCAGTCTGGAGGGTCCTTAGAAAGCTAAAGATTGACCTCCCTTACGACCCAGTCATACCACTTCTAGGCATCTACCCTGAACAACAGGAACCAATATACAAGGACACGTGCACCTCCATGTTTATTGCAGCACTGTTCGCAATAGCTAGGATATGGAAACAACCTAGGTGCCCCACCACAGATGAATGGATCCAAAAATTGTGGTATCTATACACAATGGAATATTATGCAGCCATTAGAAATGACAAAATAATGGCATTTGCAGGGAAATGGATGGAGCTAGAAGGAATCATGTTGAGCGAGGTAAGCCAAGAACGAAGAGACAAACGGTACATGGTCTCCCTCATAAGTGGATGCTAAATCCAAAAGGTTAGTGATACGACAAAACTAACAGGACTTAAGAAACAAAGAACTCCCGCTCATCTGGTTGAACCACTACTAAATATCCTCATGCTGCTGATCACAAATATGGTATATAACATGTGAACACTGTTATATATTACAGACTGTGGTAGACAATTTGCTCCAGGGAAGTTAGAATGAACTTGTGACTTTGAAATTATGTAATCATTTAATCACAATCAAAAAAAAAAAAAAAAAAGAACCTCGGGGAAGGGAGGGAGGGAGGGGATGGTAGGGGGAAAACAATGGAGGGGGTAACAATGTTCAAGAGGAAGTGTACTCATAACCTCACTCATGTAACTGTGACCCTCTGTATAGTAGCTTTACAATAAAAAAATAAAAAAAAAAAAAAAAAAGTTTAAGAAACTTTAAGTTTCTCAGCATCATTTTGCAGATTTCAATAGTGAAGTCACCAATGAAGTGTGTTCCAGGGAGGGAAGTCAAAGGTTAAATGGTGCTCTTTGCAGAGGCTAAAAATACCAATTACCATAGATTCTGTCAAAAGCACTTCCTGTGCCCTATAAAAATCCCCCAGCAATCAGGATAAAACAAATAGCTGTGTGTCTTTCTACAGATTTCCTTTAATAATAATTCTCCCCTAAGTTCACTACCGAACACATTCTATGAAGCCATCATAACCCTCATCCTAAAACCAGGCAGGGACTCATCAAAGAAAGAGAACTATAGACCCATTTCTTTGATGAACATTGATGCAAAACTTCTCAACAAAATTTTGGCCAATCGAATTCAACAATTCATCCAAAAAATCATACACCACGATCAAACAGGATTCATTTCAGGGATGCAAAGCTGGTTCAATATACGCAAATCAATTAATATTATTCATCACATCAACAGGAGCAAGGATAAGAACCACATGGTTATCTCAATAGATGCAGCAAAAGCATTCGACAAGATTCAACACCCTTTATGATGAAGGTTTTGGAAAAATTAGGAATCCATGGAACATTCCTCAATACAATAAAGGCTGTATATGACAAACCTACAGCCAGCATTATACTTAATGGTGAAAAACTAAAGCCATTTCCTCTTAACTCAGGAACAAGACAAGGATGTCCACTCTCTCCACTTCTCTTCAATCTAGTATTAGAATGCCTAACTACAGCAATAAGACAAGATGCAAACATAAAGGGGATCCAAATAGGGAAAGAAGAAATAAAACTCTCCCTTTTTGCAGATGACATGATCTTGTATTTAAAGAATCCCATAGACTCCATTCCCAAATTACTCAAGCTGATTCAAAATTTTGGCAAAGTAGCAGGGTATAAAATTAACCCCCCAAAATCAATGGCTTTTCTGTATGCCAACAATGAGAAAAGTATGGCTGAAATTAGGAAAGTAACTCCATTTGTAATAGCCTCACAAAAAATAAAATACCTAGGAATTAACTTAACCAAAGAAGTGAAGGACCTCTATGATGAAAACTTTAAAATCTTGAAAAAGGAAATCAAAACAGAACTTAGAAAATGGCAAAACCTCCCATGCTCCTGGATTGGAAAGATTAACATCGTGAAAATGGCAATACTTCCCAAGGCTATCTACAAATTCAATGCAATACCTATCAAAATTCCAACCTCATTCTTCAAGGAAATAGAAGAGGCAATCCAAAAATTCATATGGAACAATAAAAGACCCCGAATAGCAAAAACTCTCCTCAGCGGAAAGAACACTGCTGGAGGAATATCAATACCAAATTTCAAACTCTACTATAAAGCCATAGTAATCAAAACAGCGTGGTATTGGCATAAGAACAGACCTCAGGACCAATGGAATAGAATTGAAAACCCAGAAATGAACCTACAGACCTATAGCCAACTAATCTTCAATAAGGGAGCTAAAATAATAGAATGGAAGAAAGACAGCCTCTTCAGTAAATGGTGCTGGCAAAATTGGTTAACTACTTGTAGAAAACTAAAGCTCGATCCTTATATATCACCCTGCACCAGAATCAACTCCAAATGGATCAAAAACCTCGGAGTCAAAGCAGACACTCTGAAAACATTACAGGATGGAATAGGAGAAAGCCTAGGTTTCCTTGGCTCAGGCCGAAATTTTCTTAATAGACACCTGGAAACACAACAAATCAAAGAAAGGTTGGACAAATGGGATTGCATGAAGTTGCAGAGCTTCTGCATGGCAAAGGACATAGCTAGCAAGATCAATAGAAAGCCCCCAGATTGGGAGAAGATCTTCACTAGCCATACAACGGACAAGGGTCTCATATCTAAAATATACTTGGAAGTCAAAAAATTAAATCCCCCAACAACAAATCCTCAAAGAAACAACTGCCCAATAAATAAGTGGGCTAAAGACTTGAAGAGAAACTTCTCTGAAGAAGAAAGAAGGATGGCCAATAGACACATGAAGAAATGCTCAACCTCCCTACCATAAAAGAAATGCAAATCAAAACAACATTGAGATTCCACCTCACCCCAGTTAGAATGGCTATAATCAAGAACTCTAACAACAGATGCTGGAGGGGATGTGGACAGAAGGGAACCTTACTTCATTGTTGGTGGGAGTATAAACTTGTTCAACCACTTTGGAAAGCAGTATGGAAGTTCCTCAAAAGACTTCACATAGAGCTCCCCTATGACCCAGCAATCCTACTTTTGGGCATTTACCCAAATGTTTACAAACAAGACCACACTAAAGCTACCAGCACAACTATGTTTATTGCAGCATTATTTACCATAGCTAAGATATGGAACCAACCCAGATGCCCCTCAGTAGATGAATGGATCAAGAAAATGTACACAATATATACACAATGGAATTCTATGCCTCCATCAGAAAGAATGACATTTCCCCATTTGTTAGGAAATGGAAAGGCTTGGAAAAAAATTATATTAAGTGAAGTAAGCCAAGCCCAAAGAAGCATAGGTCCCATGGTTTCCCTTATTTGCAATATCTAGTATATGTATGAGTCAAGCAGAAAAGGTCAGATAATGTGATGTTAGGAAAATGAACCCTTAGATATGTATTTAAATGTTTTTTCTTTCATGCATTTGTTTCTAAAGCATTTATAAGATTATTTCTTTGTTGCTTTGTATGTCCCTCTCCTACAGTATAACCCCTGCTTTCACTATATTTGATGTCGGTATAATTTGTGGAAGAGATGGGTAAAACAAGTCATTTAAGGATACAGGTGGACCCGTTGCAACAATGAGAAGTACAAGTTGTCATGCTGAAAACGAACTTCACAACTTTGGTGCGGGGGTGGGGGGGTGGGGGGGATTGGGTGGGGGGCGGGGGGGAGGCTGGGAAGAGATGTGAAGGGAAAAAAAAGGAAGAGGCTGCAATGCTTGATAAGAAATGTACTCATTATCTTGCCCATGTAATTGTAACCTCTGTACAGTATGTTCACAAAAAATAAAAACAAAAATTAAAAAAATTCTCCCCTTTTATGTTGTTTGAAATTTTTTGTCAACAGATAAAATTTGATAGTAATGTGAAAAGTTTAAGATAATTGTACAGGAAACTGACTTAGAATGGAGCAAATTGTGTTTGTTTCTTTCTCATATATATTGGCAGGAAATAGAACAGAAACAACAAAAGCATCTTTTCAATTATCTTGGTGATCCTCCCCACCCTATTCCCTAAAGAACTACCAGTGTCTATAAAAGCAGATTAGCGGATTTTCAGTCCTCCTGAGAGGTTACATTTCCCAGACACTTGACAGTGTCCTATTCTAGGGAATGGGGAAGAGAGTTGGTAAACTACAGATGGAGCTGCTCACATTCTATGCTCCTGATAAG
Organism: Dipodomys spectabilis; assembly: GCF_019054845.1. NCBI lineage: Eukaryota > Metazoa > Chordata > Mammalia > Rodentia > Heteromyidae > Dipodomys > Dipodomys spectabilis. Next base: position 1,653,153 of record NW_024870864.1, on the reverse strand, counting down.
GTCTTAGTGGCTTGGTTAGTCCTCTGGCAGAGGCTAGACCAATGCTATTTACCCAATGCACTTGAGATTAAGAAGTTACATTTAATAGGGAAGAAGAATTCTATGTTGTTTGTAAAAGATATGATGGTATATAAAAATCTTTCTTTGATAAACAATTTCTGATTTTTTAATATAATTTCATTTCTATTTAAGCTCCTCCTACACAAAAGAAGTCAATACAGAATAGCAGTGAAAGCAGAGATTTTGAGGTTTGAAGGCGGAACCCCACCTTTGGGGTCTTCATTCATCATTTATAAAAAAGTGGGTCAAGGTCAGGTGCTGGTGGCTCGTGTCTGTAATCCTAATTACTCAGAAGACTGAGAGCTAAGGATCATGGTTTGAAGCCAATTTGATCAGGAAAACTGGGAGTTTCTTATCTCCAATTTAGCACCAAAAAAAAAAAAAAAAAAGCTGGAATGGAGCTGTGGCTCAAGTGATAGAGAGTAATAACCTTGAGTGCTAAAGTTTAAGGACAGTGCCTAGGCCCTATGTTCAAACCCAGGACCAGCATGCGCGCGCACACACACACACACACACACACACACACACACACACATGCCTGCTCACAGAACAGGCCAATAAATAGATGAATAAATGTATATATATATATATATAGAAGATAGATAGATAGATTCTATATATAGATATATAATAATATAGATTCTATATATAGATATATGAAATAATATAAATCCTTATCAAAATCTCAGCTTTTTTGCAGAAATTAATATATCAATATTTCTGTATTCATATGGAATTGTGAGAAATCCTTAATAACCCAAATAATCTTAATAAGGAACAAAGTAGAGAGTGTCCACTTGTAATTTGAAAATACTTATAATTTATGAAAGTGGCACTGTGGCTCAACTGGTAGAATGCTTACCTTGAGCTGAAGAGCTCAGGGACAGTGCCCAAGCCCAGAGTTCAAGCCCCATGACTGACAAAAAACAAACAACAACAAAAAAAACCATGATTTTAAAACTTACTAAATGCATTGTTGGTGGGAATGTAAGCTTGTTCAACCACTTTGGAAAGCATTATGGAGGTTCCTCAAAAGACTTCACATAGAGCTCCCCTATGACCCAGCAATCACACTCTTTGGCATTTACCCTAATGATCATAAACAAGGGTATACTAAAGTTACCAGCACATCTATATTTATCACAGCATTATTCACCATAGCTAAGATATAGAATCAACCCAGATGCAGCTCAGTAGATTAATGGATCAAGAAAATGTGGTATACACACACACACACACACACACACACACACACACACACACACACACACACACACACACACACACATATAATAGAATTCTATGCCTCCATCAGAAAGCATGACACCGCCCCATTTGTTAGGAAATGAAAAACTTGGAAAAAATTATATTAAGTGAAGTAAGCCAAGCCCAAAGAAACATAGGTCCCATGGGTTCCCTTATTTGCAATAACTAGTATATGTCTAGGACAAGCAGAAAAGGTCAAAAGCTATGTACATATGACCATATAAGATGATGTTAAGCGAAATGAACCCCAAGATAGGGACACAAGTGGTTTTTTCTTTCTTGCTATTGTTTTTAACGTACTTACAATGTACTATGTGATTTTTTTGTTTCTCCTGTATGTTCTTCCCCCATGGTATAACCTCTGTTTTCACTGTATTTGATTCCAGTGCCCTGCATCTTGTATGTACACTTTTCTAATTTGGGGAGGGGAGGGGAAAAACCAAAATGCTTAAATAGGGATACAGGTTGACTCATTGTAACAATGAGATGTACAAGACACTATGTTGAAAATGAATTTTACAACTTGTTTGCGGGGAAGGGAGGTATTGGGAAGGTAGGGAGGGAAGGAATGGGAGGGGAAAAACAAAGGAGGAGGTAACAATGCTTGATAGGAAATGCACTCATTACCTTACTCATGTAACTGTAACCCCTCTGTACACTATTTTTACAATAAAAATGTATTAAAAAACTTACTACAAAGTTACAGATCATGTAATAGTTGCATAGGATAGATATTTAGATTATGGAATAAAGTGTTTAGAGACAGATCTTTGCATTTATGGTCATTACTAATTAATCTAGAGTGCCAAAGAAATTTAGTAAAAAAATAATAGTCTTCAATAAATGATGCTGGGACAACTAGACATCCATTAATAAATATAGCACGAAGTTAGATCCCTATCTCATATAAAAATTTAACTTAAAATGATTATATGCTTAAATATAGAAACTGAAATAACTTTTAGAAAAGACCATTAGGTGTAAATTGTTTGTGATTTTGATTTAGGCAATGACTTATTAAATGTGGCACCACAAACACAACTATAAACAAATAACTGGACTTAATAAAAAATTTAAAAACATTTGATGCATCAAAGTACACTATAAAGTCTAAGTAGACTTTATTTGTAAATCAAATACATCATAAAAGTAAACCAAATATATCATAGGGTAGAATATCCAGAATATAAAAGAATTATTACATCTGAGTTCAAATCCCAGGACCAACACACACACACACACACACACACACACACTCACACACGCACACACACAAGTTTATCAGGTGACCCCACAGTCCTACTCTGGTATATATAAAAATATTGTTCACAGATGATTGAAAATATGTCCATACAAAATGCTGAAAGAAGGATACAGGTTGACACATTGTAACAATGAGACATACAAGACACTGTTGAAAATGAACTTTACAACTTCGGGGCTGGGGAAGGAGGAGTCGGGGAGGTGGGGAGGGAAGGGATAATAGGGCAAAAACAAAGGAGGACTAATAGTGCTCGATAGGAAATGTACTCATTACCTTACTCATGTAACTATAACCCCTCTGGACAGTATCTTTACAATAAAAATATTTGAAAAATATGTCCATACACAATCTTGGATTCAAATGTTCACAGCATAATTGTTTATAGTGTCTGAAAAGGGAAAACAACTCCAATGTCCATCAACTGTTAAATGGATAAAAACTCTGGTATTTCTAGTAAATGAAGTAATTAGATAAAATTTTTGCAGTATGATGAATCTTGGAAACAAAATACTAAGTGAAAGAAGTCAGACAGATCACATTGAGATAGGCCAATCCATAAAGATAGAACATCAGGAGTCAGATCAACGTGCAGTTTGTGGTGTGTGTGTGTGTGTGGTGTGTGTGTGTGTGTGTGTGTGTGTGTGCGCGCACGCGCGTGTGCGCATGGAGAGGTGGAGGGCACAGGGAACTTCTAATGCTATGGAGTTTCCTTGTGGAGTGATGAAATGCTTTGGAATTGGGTTATAGCAATGGTTGTATAAACTTGTGAATATGTCAAAGCCTACAAAACCAAATATATTAAATGGTGAAGTTTTGTGGGATGTGATTATATCTTTTTTTTTTTTAAGTGAGAAAGTGTGTGGTTTGCACACTCAGACTCTGGTATTAGTTTGATGGTGGCAGTCCTCATGCTTCTCTGTCTCATCTGATGAGCTGCAGGTTGTTGTTAGCGGAAAACCTGTTCTTGCCTCCCATGAGTCAGGCCTTTCTCAGCATCTCCTGGGGAGGCATGCATGGAGAAGTTTCAAGGATGCAGAAATCTATGCACTTGTTTTTGCTGCTATTTATTTATGCTTATGCCATGTGTTTCTGTGGTTAAATGGCACCTCATTTTCTCCATTTCTCTGCTACCCCACTTTCCCATAGGTTTGGTTCTGTGACTCCAGATGGACAGTACTATTTGTCTATTAAGAACAAGTATGCGAGATTCAATGTGATGCTGGCAGCACTGACCTCTTCAAGATTAGCGGTGGCCTTCCAAGCTATGGGCAGTATGAAGGTAATGACTCTGATTTTATTCACTTTACCATTTATTCACTTCATATTCTTGGAATGGGTAGCAATGTCAGAAGCTGAGTTGGCACAATGTGGCCAGGGGTAGTTCCCTGCTAGGTTGTGACAGCTGACCTTATACACAAGACCTTTTTTTTTGCAATAGTATGCCATCCAGTTGCATCTCAGATGGCTTTTGCTAGTCACAGTGAGTGGAACCTGCCCATTGTGGTAACAGAGCCACAAAAGATGATCCAAGGAGATTGGCTGGCTTAGGACAAGCAGGTCTCCTGGAGAGTGTTATTTTTCTCCCTGGGTCCTCTGGTCTATAAGAAAAAGCCTGCTTTAACCTCCACTGAGATTCATAAAGGTGAAAAAATATAGACACCCCAAGAATACCTACTTGGGGCTTGAGTACAGCTTTTCCATCAAGCAGGAATACATTTCAGCCACCTGACTTCAAGGTTGCTATCAGCCTGCAGAAGTCTGAATGGCATAGAAATTCTTTGTCACTCATTTCTGCTAGGTCTGCTGTGCTTCACAGGCACAGGGACCCTGGTGGCTTTGAACCTAGCCACCTTACACCCGCCCATGGCCCCATTCCCCTGCTTGTTTTGTGGTGGCTTTTGCAATGGGGCAAGATGGATGTTTAACTCTCAGCTCCCTCCTCTGGAGTGGCTCAGGTAGTCTCTCTCTTTTTCTTTTTTTATTTTCTTTTTTGATTTCTGTCAGTCATGGGGCTTGAACTCAGGTCCTAGCTGCTGTCCCTGAGCTTTTTTCACTCAAGACCAGCACTCCACTATATTGAGCCACAGCACCACTTCTGGTTTTCTGGTGGTCAATTGTAGATAAGAATCTCATAGACTCTAATCTGCCTGGGCTGGCTTCAAACTGGGATCCTCAAATCTCAGCCTCCTGAGTAGCTAGGATTATAGATGTAGGCCACTGGTGCCCTTATCTGGTCTCACAGTGGAAGCTTCTGATGAATAGGAGCCCCAGAAGAACCTGCTGGTAGAACCGTAGAGCAGGCAGTATCCATATACCACAGAAAATAGTTTCTTCACAGCTGTGATTGAACCTGTCTCAGCCATCTTCAGGACCCCAGAAAGGGGCAGAAGGAGAGAAGCCAGAGGATCCAGAAATGCATTAAAAGGAAGAGATGGAAAGCCAGCCTAGGGTTGTCTAAAGCTATCACAGCAGTATCTGTGCCATCTGCTCAATATCTCCTAATCACAGTGATCTTCAAACAATTTTATCCCTTGTGACAATTGTTGGGCATAGTAGACATGCTGATTAGAGGCAGCAAAGGCTTCTGAGAAACTGCACCCCTGAAGGGGGTGGAGTGGATGATGGTATGAAGATGTCTACCCCTGCAAGCAGCCCTGATAGTTTTCTGAGGTCCGTGTGAAGCTGTGGGAGATCAGGTAGAGGCAATATGGACGGGGCCCGGGTCTTCCAGGAGAGACTTTGTTTTAAGTACCATCATATCTGGTGTAGTGTGGGGGCGATGGCCCCAGGAGAGGAGACACATGGGTGATTCTCCAATGGTTTTCCTCCATTTTGTTGAGTATTAGCCAGGGGCCAGCATCTGCTGACCCTGAGAGACTTGGGGGCTACATTTGGATCAATTCCTTGATAGGCATCTGTCTGGAATACTTTGTTCCTAGCAACACAGAGGCATGATCATGATCGTGGATTCTGAAATCAGAACCTTGAGCTTGAATTTCAATCTCATATGTGACTGCAGTGGGGCCATGGACAAGTCAGTCTTCGTTAGGCCTCGGTTTCTCCATCTTTTACATATGGAGTGGAATGTTGAAGGTGAGACATGAGTGGAGGGTGGTATGTGTAGCACTGGCACAGAGCAGAAGGTGCCTAGCTCAGAGCTGTCAATGAGATAGTGGTTGTTACTGTGATAGCTGCTGTTACTAGGAAGATAGAAGCTGACTGTAGGCAAGGAATAAATTAGCTTCCTTATTCACTGCTTAGAATCCTGGCCTCCAGGAAAGAGATCTGAAATGTTTTGGAGAGATGCATGGAATCTCAGATTCCTGAGTATCTCAATCAAACCACACTAACCTGGAATTGGTATTTGCTCTGTATATCTAGACCTTATCAAGGAATGGAGTTTCCAGAAAGTTAGTCAGCTTTCTATTTCTGTAACAAAATACCTGGAGTGATCACCAGAACAAAAGAGAAGGTTTATTTTGACTCACCACTTCAGAAGCTTCAGTTAGGAGTCAGTTGGCCCTGGGGTGAAGTAGTGCATCATTGCAGGGAACATGTGATGTAGGAAATGCTCATTTCATAGCAGCAGGGGAATGGAGAGACAGGAAAGAGATGTGGCCCTACTCTTCCCTCAAAGGTATATCCCCAGTGACCCAATTTCTCCCATTAGACCCTGCCTCCCAGAGGTTCCATGCCTTTCATTAGCACTGTGGGCTGGAAACAAAGCTTTCAATATATACATCTTTGGGGGACATTACATTCCAAGGAAGATGGGGACCCTGCACAGAACCTAGCAGAGATCAGACCCTGCTTGGTCCATGCACTGTGTTACACTGCCAGCCAGAAACCCAGTGACTGTTACTTCATTGTGAGGGTCTCTGGCAAGTATGATCTCAGCAGTTTCTTGGCAGCTCCTCTTCTCCTATGGCTCAGACACTTGACATAGGTTTTCCCGGTTGAAACCAATGACTTCTTGCTTCTTCTGATCTTGTTGATGAGTGGAAAAATGGATCCTTCTCTCCTATGTGCTTTCTTGATGTATTAGGAAACTGTCACCCCAGCTCTGTGCAGTGACATTCACTCAAGGCCACGCATGCCTGGTCCTTTTAAACTCTGCCCAGATGTCTTATTTTTCATGATTATCTCTCATTTCCATGGCATTCCTCAGTACTTTCAGATTTTCTCTCAAAGATTTTCTGCAATAGCCATCCTCTATTTTCGTATCCAAAATGCCGTGCCAAAGTAAATGCTTCGCAAGACGAGAAGGAAAAGGATGTTTGGTGAGGATGTGGGGAGAGGGGCAGAAGTGCTGAGAACTCTACAGCCAATGTAGAGGGGCTGAGAAGACTTTCCCCGGGGAGAAAGGAAGCTGGGGACACCTCTGTGAGTGAGGAGGTGGAGGTATAGGAAGTGAGAAGTATCTGTAAGAGCCAGCCCATCCCTTTGTTTTGACTCTGTACAGAGGGAAACTATTTTAGCACAAAAGAAGCTGGTCTTCTCCATTGTAACAATGAGACTGTTGAAAACAAACTTTACAACTTTGGCTGGGGGAGTGGGGGTAATTGTGGAGGCAGGAGGGAAGGGATGGTAGGGGAAAAACAAAGGAGGAGGCAACAATGCTTGATAGGAAATGTACTCATTACCTTGTTCATGTAACTGTAACTCCTCTGTACAGTATTTTTACAATAAAAAAACGTACAAAAAAAGCACGCTGGTCCTAACTCATAAGTGGTCTCCCTAAGGGAGACTTTTAGAGACCGGGTTGCCTCCCACCATTGTCTCACTTCAAATGATCTCCAGGTGCTGCCAATGTTGTAGTTGGCATGTGCACCTTGAGAACCCTGGTGCACAGCAGAAAAGGACATCATCTCATCCACCTTGTCACCCTCTGTGACCTGTCAGTACCCTGAAGATCAAGGGCCAAATTGCCTCATTGACCCCTTATTCTCATTTCAATGGCTCCCTGTACCATGCTTTTCTTCATGGTGTGTGTGTGTGTGTGTGTGTGTGTGTCTTTTGGATGATGCTGTGACATCTAGGATGCTTACTTCTATATTGTGCATGGCTAATTCTTATGTAAATTTCAGTTTTCTTGCATCTATGACTTCCTGAGAAAGGTGCCAGCCCGCATGCACCCCCTCTATCATCACTTCCTAAACCCTGCTGCCTCCCTTGCAGCATTTATAGAGCTTAGAGCCACAGCAGTCACATGCAGGCATCACAGTTCAGTCAGTAACACATGGCCATGTGACTATTCAGAGATTTTGTGTATAAAGAGATGATTAAGATGACATGAGATCATAGGGCTAGAGTCAGAATTTGATAAGATTGGTGGCCAGCTAAGAAGAGGTGACATCAGAGCTCTCTGCTTGTCCTCATGTGCATAGAGGAAAGGCCATGTGAGGACAGATGGAGAGAGCAGAAGTTGGTAAGCCAGGATGCCACCTTGAACTTGGATTTCCAGAGTTTAGAAACTGAGGGAACTATACTTCTGTTGTCTCACCACTTGCTGAGACAGACTAATGTATTAATAGCAAACTAGTGACCAGTGAGATGTTGGCCAGTGAGGCCTTCCAACAGGGTACTCATGAAGCAGGGCATTTTGCAGTTGGTAGGAGCCAGTTCGCGCCACCTCCTTTTCTCATTCCAGGACCCAGCCCAGTATAAAGTTATCAGTTGAGATGAGTTGAGGGGAATTGACATGCACATAAACAGTTGGCATGTTGTGCTTGTCTCAAATGCCACAGTGCAGCCATTAAGAGTGTAGACCCTGGGCCTCGCCTCTCTGAGCTTGCATCTTGCCTCTGGATGAGCTTGGAAGTCACGGGTCTCTAAGGTAGAGCTGCTGGAAGCCTGGAGGGGGTCAGAATATGTAAAGTCACATCAGGCTGTGGCAAAGAGGGCATGTGACATGCTCATCCCAGGGCAGTGGCTTCTCAAAGCCCAGGTGAGGAGTGAGGCTAAGTCTGTTCCTTTGTCAATGTGTAGCAAGGCCAGTCCTCAGTCATGTTTTTGAAGAACAGTGTCGGTGAGTCAAAAGCACTGGCTCCTCCCTCATTAGTTGTGTCTTTTTTCCAAAGTGTTATGTGTGCTTTGATGAAGCAGTATCACATTGCTCATCTTGTTCTCCTCAGGCTGGTGCCTTTCTTTCTCCAGCATCCCACACCCCTCTCCTACCCTGCTCACACACAGTCACAGAAGTGGGGAGCAGAGCATCAGGATCTGCTCAGTTGCTGGGAAAGCCAAAGACTGGATGAACCTCAAAGGGGCCATGTGTGAAATATGGTTTCCTGTCCCCAGATATGGAAATGTCCCAGAACTGACCACCAGAGGGCAGCAAATAACTTATAGACTGTTTCTTTGACATTTACGTATTTTTTGTTGTTGTTTTGTTTTGGCATAAGTGTAAGAAGAAGCTAGGATTTTGCTGTTTGTCATCAGTTTTTATTTTTCATTTTTGGTTTAATTAAGTACAACTGTTGTTTTTATTTTTAAAATATAATTTTATAGTTATTAGTAATGTTGTACATGGGAGTTACCTTTTTGTAAGTTGGATAATGAGTACAAGTGCTTTTTTTTTTAAAGTGATCAAGATAATAACAAGGGTACATCAGCTGAGCAATTTTCAGGCTCAAGACCAAGACTATAAATGAGATGTAGGATTACTTTGATGACTCTTCAGTGCATAAATTGACTCATAAATGCCTCCGTTTCCCCCAGATGTTTGAGATATTTGGGTGGGTATGAAAATGGTTAAATACTGTTGTGATATTTGTATGACAGTTGTTTACATCTTTTTTTTTTGGTCAGTTGTGGGGCTTGAACTCTGGGCTTGGGTGCTGTCCCTGCGTTCTTCAGTTCAAGGCGAGCGCTCTACAGCTTGAGCCACAGTGTCACTTCTGGTTTTCTAGTGGTTTTTATTGGAGATAAGAGTCTCATGGACTTTCCTGCCCAGGCTGACTTTGAACTGTGATCCTAAGATCTCAGCTTCCTGAGTAGCTAGGATTACAGGTGTGAGTTACTGGCACCCAGCAGTTGTTTTCATCTTTAACAACTGACATTTAAGAATGTGTGTTTTCAATGGAATTCTATGCCTCCATCAGAAAGAATGACATTTCCCCATTTGTTAGGAAATGGAAAGGCTTGGAAAAAATTATATTAAGTGAAGTAAGCCAGGCCCAAAGAAACATAGGTCCCATGGTTTCCCTTATTTGCAATATCCAGTATAGGTATGAGTCAAGCGGAAAAAGTCAGAGAATGTGATGTTAGGAAAACGAACCCTCAAATATGTATTTTAATGTTTTTGTTTCTTTCATGCATGTGTTCTAATGCATTTATAAGATTATTTCTTTGTTGCTTTGTATGTCCCTCCCCCACAGTGTAACCCCCGCTTTCACTATATTTGATGTCAGTATAACATGTGGAGGAGACGGGGACAAACAAGTCGTTTAAGGATTCAGGTGGACCTGTTGCAACAATGAGAAGTACAAAATGTCATGTCAAAACCAGCTTTACAATGTCGGTGGGGGGGGTAGGGGGGGTATGATTGGGTGGGGGGAGGGGGGAGGCTGGGAAGGGAGGTGAAGGGTAAACAAAGGAGGAGGCTGCAATGCTTGGTAAGAAATGTATGCATTATCCTGCCCATGTAATTGTAACCCCTCTGTACAGTATGTTCTCAAATAAAATAAAATAAAATTAAAAAAAAAAAAAAAAGAATGTGTGTTTTGAAGGATACATCCAAAGGCCAGAGAGCTAGAGACAAGTGCACTCAGAGATGAGAAGCATGTGGTATAGGTAGCAGAAATAGATATTTGAAGGAATTTCCCTGTTGAACTTCACTTCTGTGGACATGTGCTAAATACCTTCTTTCCTCTTAGCCCTGAGGCTGGTGCTACCAGGTGACAGATATGACCTAGCACAGGTGTGTGCCCTGCAGAGACTCCCAGTGTTCCAAGTTAACTGTGAACTACAACATCCTGAGAATAAGCCTTCAAGATCACACCACAGGAGGGAAAGTGAAGGTGTAAGGATACTGTGTCCTAAAGGGAGAGTTGTGAGACTTAAGAGGGACCTCAGCGATCAGAGTCTAAGGCAAGTATGGTAGTGCATGCCTGTAATACCAGAACCATAGGAGGTAGAATCAGGAAGATTCAAGGCCAGTCCAGGCAAAGTTAACAAGCCCTCACCTGAAAAATATACATGGAAGAATTGGGTGGTATGGCTGCTTGCCTAGCAGCTTGAGGTACTATGTTTAGCCTAAAAATACATAAACAAGTGAATGAATGAATAATACATAAATAAAATCAAGGATCAGTCACCTCACCAAACTAGGGATTGAACCCAGAACCTTCGACATTCAGTGCACATACTTTACCCTGGAGTTGCATCTCCAATTTCTTTGTATGTCTTATTTTTTGTGTGTATGGGACCTAGAGCTTGAACTCAGGGGTTAGGATGCTGTCCCTTAGTTTTTTTTTCTGCTCAAGCCTGGTGCTTTACTACTTGAGCCATAGCACTACTTCTGGTCTTTTTGGTTTTTTTTTTTTTGAGGTGCATTAGTGATAAGACAGGGACTTTCCTCGGGTCTCAGCTCCCTAGGTAGCCAGGATTATGGGAATAAGTCACTGGTGCCTGGCTTGCGTGTCTTTGTAGACACATCTCCAAGTATAGCCTCTGGGTCTCTGGCAGAGCGTCCAAGGTTGGTGTCCAGCCCATCCCCCGAGCGTGGCATATCCAGGTCACAGTCACAGGTGGGTGGCCTGAGAACACACAGCAGGTGGGACTTTTTCTGTGCTGAAGGAGAGGAAAGTCCTTGGGCATTCTTCCTTGTTTGATGTGGCCCAGGAACGTTAGATGCTTGTGAATGGGGCAACCTTTAACTGAATCATCGCAGGCGAAACAGGCCTTTGGGAACCCCAGCCTCCTGAGACCTGGGTACAGCTGTGGCAGCTGTGAGCAAGGTTGTGACACTGCTGCCACTAGTGGGGACTGCTTTCAAGTGCTCTGAGCCTGGGGTCCTGTTGATGAGGGAGCCGTCCTTCCTTGGCTCTAGCAGCCAGTTCACCTGGGATAGATAGAATGGGTGCTCTGGCTTGTGACTGTGAGAAGCTTTATCACTCCATGGGAGCCTGTCACCTGCCCCTTCTAGGAGCACTGTTTGTGCCATCTGGAAGGTAGCTATAGATGATTGGTGCTGGTCTGGTGTCCTTCCTTGTAGAACAAGCCCTCCTGAAAGTCACCTTTCATTGCTTTAAACCATTGTCCTATCTTCCCCTAGATTCATAGAGGAAGAAATTCCAGAGATAAGCCACATAGGCTAACTCCTTTGAGCCAGGCACCACTGGCTCACACCTATAATCCTAGCTACTCAGGAGGCTGAGATCTGAGATCACAGTTTGAAGCCAGTCAGAATTACTACAAAAGCCCAAAGTGAAGCTGTGGCTTAAGTGATAGAGTGCTAACTTTGAGCATAAAATATCAGGGACAGAGCTCAGGCCCTGAATTCAAGTCCCAGGACCCCCCTCCCCCCCCACACACATACACACACACGTACACACAAAGTAACTCATTTGAACTGAGAGCTTCCTCAATGGTAGGGATCATGTTTGCAGCCATTTACCTACAATCACCCATTTAATCATCTTAGCAATGCTGTGAAATAAGTGTTTCCAAGATTCTCATGCTGGAGGTATAGAGAGGTATAGCAGCTTGCCAGAGTGTAGCAGAGCTGGCATTCATGCTGGGGTCCAGCATCAAGACCTGCTTTCTGCTCCAGGGAGGGTTTTTGAGGGTCCTGCCTAAGCCCCATCCCTGACAGCTCCTTGGGCCACTTTGCTACACTGTCATTCTTGCTTTTGTTAAATAAAACAAAAGATTAATTTGGTGTCCACATTTCAAAACAAGGAGATTCCACTCAATCTGGGATTTGGCATATGTCCAATGGTTAGTGACTGGGGCAGAATCCAGGCCTTCTTCCCTGCTGAGGCCTGGCACCTGAATTATTTGTTTGTTTATTTATATTTTGGTGCTGAGCACTGAACTGAGGGCTTTGCACTTGCTAGGCAAGCATTCTTCCACTGAGCTAAAGTCCCAACCCTCTGATTTATTTATTTTTAAATATGTTTTTCTCTATTAGGGATTGAACCCAGGTCCTGGTTTCAAACATGCTAGGCAAGCACAGCTATCACATACCACCGATGCTTCTGTTTGTATTTTGTTCTTGAGACAGGGTCTCACGTTAGTACTGGGCTGCCCTGTATTGCTGTCTTCCTGCCTCCACCTTCCTCATGGCTAGGGTGACAGGCATGAATACCATGCCCAGCAGTTTGATTTATTCTTTTATTGCCACAGCTGATTTTGCTAGCTATCATGGTGGTCCTGAGCCTCAGTACTCTGAGAGTAGAAAATGGGGGAGGAGAGTTAGTCCAGCCTCCCCACTGATGTTCTTTTATGGGGGGAAAGGCATTTTCGGATGAACATTTGTGGAGTGTGTCCAGAGGGATGGTTTTTGAACTTAATCCGATCAATCCACTCAATCCACGCAATCTTGTCAATCCATTCAATCCACTTAGTCCACTCAATGCACACAATCAACTCAATCTACTCAATCCACACAATCCGCTCAATCCACTCGTTCCACGAAATCTGCTCAATCCACTCAATCCTCTCAATCCACTCAATCCACTCAACCCTCTCAATCCACAAATCAGCTCAATCCACTCAATGCATTGGATTCACGAAATCTGCTCAATCCAATCAATCCATAATCCTCTCAATCTACTCAATTCACTCAATCCACTCCTCAATCCACTCAATCTATGCAATCCACTCAATCCACTGATTTTGAAAATCTCAGCCTACTACAATGAAACTTAATAAGCCAAAAAGTTTAGTTTGTCTAGGTCTAAGAAGAGCAAACTAATGATTAGAAGAGTATTTGTATGTCCTAATTTTAAATTTTTGTGTGTCAGTGTTGGGGTTTGAACCTTTAGGCCAGCTTACTGTCCCTTACCTTTTTAGCTCAAGGCTCTCTACCACTTAAGGCTCTCTACCACAGTTCCACTTGTGGATTTTTGGCAGTTAAAGATAAGAGTCTCATGGAATTCCCTGTCTAGGCTGACTTCTAACTGGGATCTCACTACTCAAATCTCAGCCTCTTGAGTAGCTAGGATTACAGGCTTGTACTGCAATTGCAAGCCTTTTAATCATTTTTTTTTTAACCTTCTATAAATCACTCTGATTTGGGTCATGTTTTGCTTGCTTGATAATTGTATTTTTATAAGGTTTTTTGGTTCTTTTCCTGGAGTTTCCAGTTTCCTGCCCCCTCTCCCCCAAATCCTCATTTTAACACCATAGCAATATTGTCTTCTAGCTTTTGCCTCATTTTACTTACTGTATGGAATCCATCCATTATTTTCCTCGAAGATTTAGCAGTGCCCACCAATTTCTTAGTTTTGATCAATTGTTTTTAAGACTGATGAACTGCAGTCATGTCTTAAATGTTTTTCTTTTCTTATTAGTGTATATTAATTGTACAAGGGAGTTTCATTGTAATTTTTCCACATAGGCATATACTATACTTTAATCAAATTCATCCCCTGCATGACTCTTTTTTTTTTCTTTTTTAAATATATTTTTTATTGTAAAGATACTGTACAGAGGGGTTACAGTTGCATGAGTAAGGTAACGAGTACATTTCTTATCCATCATTGTTACCCCCCTCTGTTGTTTTTCCCCTACCATCCCTTCCCTAACCACTCCCCAATTCCTCCCTCCACCTCCCCACTAAGTTGTAAAGTTCGTTTTCAACATAGTGTCATACATCTCATTGTTACAATGGGTCAACCTGTATCCTTATTTCAGCATCCCTGCATGACTCTTTTTTATCCTCCTTGATATCCCTTTTAAACAATTTTAATGGGTTCCATTATTCCGTTTTCACATACAGGTAGGAAGTATTTCCATCAGTAATTTTTTTCTGTGCTAGTTTGTGTGTGTCTGTTTAATCTTTATTATCTTTTTAGCTGGCTTTCTTATGGTTTTGTTGTAATGTGTATCTTCTGGGTATGTGTATGGCCATATTTGGACTCCTTGAATGTCTGTATTTTGTCCTTATGTTTTACTGATAGTTTAGCTAAGACTTGTAAGTTGAAAATAATATACCCTCAACATTAAAGATGTTTTTTTATGGAAAGTCCTGGGCACTCCATACTTGTACTTTCTCTCTACAAACTGGCTTAGGTGACAGGAATTTCTCAATAATATACCCAAGTCTAGTTTTTCATTTATCTTGCTTGGCACTAGACAGATCTTTTCAATTTCAAAGTTTATATTTCTTAGCTGAGTGCTGTGGCTCATGCCTTCAATCCAAGCCACCTGGGAGGGTGAGAGTGAAAGAATTGCAGTTTGAGGCCAGTGTGTGAAAACAACCTCACGAGACCCTATCTCTAAAGTACTCATCAAGAAGAGAGGCTAGAGGCAGGGTTTAATGGTAGAGTGCCAATGTACCAAGCAAGCAACACTGAATTCAAGTCCAAGGAATAAAACAAAACAAAACAGAAACCCTCCAAACCAAAATCAAAACAAAAAAACCTTTGATCTCTTTTACATTCTAAACTTCCTTTTAGTAGTTCTTTTGCTGATTATTTGGAGGTAAGACTTCTTAGCTCAATGATCTTTCATGTTCCCCCCCCCCCTCATATTTTCCTACAGAGTTGCCTAATATTTTGAACATTTTCCTGACTGTGGTTTTGTTTGCTCAAATTTTTTTTAAGAGCTCTTTTTCTTGTCTATTCCTTTTCTATAGTATTATGTTCTTATTTTGTTGCAATTACTCAATTATCTTTTGATGAGAAATAGTTCAGAGTTTTGCTCCCCAAATGATCTCTTTTCTACTGTCAGTTGGGTTTGACAATGGAGGGAGCTGGTGAGAAACTGGAAACCAGCAATTATCGTCAACTGGTAGGTGCTATCATGGAGGATCAGAGAGAGGCCATTTGAGATGAGGCCTCCAAAATGTGAGTTTTAAAAGCCAGACAACGTAATGGTAGAACATTCTGTGCAGAAGGGAATATGTGACCAATGAGCCAGCATGGTCCAATTGTGGGTGAACAGAACACTTAGCCTAGCCCAAATTTCCATGATCTACTTCAGAGGATACGGTGGAATAAACTGACTGAGTGAACAGGCCAACAAGGTCACCAGAGACAAGTGTTCCTGAGCTATAGGGAGCTTGCAAAGGAAGCTCATATGTGGTAGGGCATGTGCATCTTTACACTCTTCGTCCTAACAGTTGAGTAAAGGATGGAGTGCACAAAGAGCTAGCAGTTGGTCCTATCGTAACCATGCCAGACACCATACACAGTGGGTGTGGAAATAGAGGAAAAGAAGATACCTGTGTAGAGACCAGAATAGAGAGATGCTGGCGTCCACTGAATGTGCAGGACCAAGGATGACAGCAGGTCCGGGTTTTGGTAACCCTGTGACTTCACTTTGTCCATGGAGTTAGGAAGGAGGATACCTCTTTTACTGTCATAAGTGGAGATATTTCCTTAAATACACAACTGGCCCTTCTCTACTCTTTACCTATTCTACCACAGAGCTCTGGAGATTTATCTCATCAATGAGATGGTGAACAAGACCTGGGCTCTTATAAATGTGCTCTGCCTTCGGTTTTGTTCTGTAGGGAGCAAGTATTGAGGGCTAGATTCAGGGAAGGCTCTTCCTATGAGGATAGCACCCTATCCAGCAGTGCAAAGGTGTCTAAGGCTAGATGATGGTGTCTGCAGTCCTTCTGTCAACAGACACTCAGTCCCTTCCTCCAGTCTTGCTTGTATCAGTAAGAAGGGTGATGTGTAGATAGGGTTCACAGGCAGAAGGAATATTGCTTGTATTCAAAATAGATGTGCTCCTATGTCCCTAGTGAAAAATACACATCCTTCTTCTCCATACTTTATGAGGTGTGGCTTTTTGAAGGATTATTTTATGGTTTGGGGCCAGGAAATATTGCATTGGGGGAAATCCCCTTGGACTGGGCTTGACCTGAGTTTGAAGAGAAAGTGCTTGGAGGAGGAGGTAAGATGAGGAACCGGAGCTCCCTGCCTACAAGACTGGCCCTGAGTGTGGGCTCTGAGGGCTTCTGGGGAATGATCTTTATTTGCCGTTCAGCAACTCAGGGTAAGGAGGTCTTGCCTATGGCGCCGGACTCTATGGCTCACCAGTGGAAATGCCAACTACTTGAGAACAGAACCCAGGTCTTCTGGGTTACAACCAGCTCCTCTGTCACAAAATTCAATGAATATACATGAGAAAATGTAACTAGGAAAATGGAGGGGATGGGTGGGTTTGGGAGAAATGGGGGAGAATGATGAAAGGGGGTACATTGGTCAAGATGCATTATGCTCGTAAACTCACATGTTGAGTTGAAACCCCTCTGTACACTACTTAAAGATAATTTAAAAAAATTAAAAATTGTCCCTTCTGGACAGGGAGCAGTTACAAAGAGCAAGCAGAGAGATGGAAGACAGATGGAGGGATAAATTAGAGTAAGGAAGAGGGTTCTTTGGTGGAGAATTAATCAGTCTAGATCATAGTGCTGTGGGAATTGGGTGTGAATAATTTGGTGGCATTTTATTTACTTATGTTTATTTATTCTTTAGTGCGAGGGATTGAACCCAGGTCCACATGCATACTAGGCAAGCTCTTTATCATTATGTCTCAGCTCTTATTTGGTTGGTATTTTAAATGTATCAAATCCTGATCTGAATCCTCTTCTTGGTTTGTTTGTTAACAAGGAAAAAAAACCCCTCTTGTCTAATCTGAATCTTTAAAAAGACAAAGCTAATGTTTTCCATCTCTTCCATGTATACCCTGACATTTGCTTTGTAATTTTGAGACTTGCCCACCTCAGGGTATTGTCAGTGTGGGAAGGCAGGTGAAGAGGCAGAGAGGATGTTATTTCTCATTTCCTGCAGTGCACATGGGGTCCTTGGCTACCCTTGTGGACGGCTGAGGAGCGAGCCTCTGGGGCCTCACGACATTGGTGGTGTGACTGCAGTGCTATTCTGGGAGGATGACGCACAGGTCCAGGGACGGTCTCTTTTCTAAAGATGGCTGTGTAATAAGATTAAAACTTCAGAGGACAGCTCTGACTCTCCACTTTTGAAGTGCTGGGCTAAAAGAAATTCTATCCCAACACAGTAACACAGACCCTGCTGCAGCCCCTTATCAGATAGACCTTACTATATCTCCTCCGGGCTCTACATAGGTTGGTCTCTCTGCCTAACTGCTCCCCCTTCCTCCCCCTTCTCCTCCTCCTCCCTCTTCTTCCTCTTCCCCCTTTTCCTCTTCCTTCCCCCATCCTTCTCCCTCCCCCATCCTTCTCCACCTCCTCCTCCCACTCCCCCTCCTCCTCCACTTCCTCCTTTACTCCTCCTCCTCCTCCCTTTTTCTTCTCCTTCTCCTCCTCTTCCTCCTCCTCCTGCTCTTCCTCCTCCTCCTTCTTCTTTTTCTTCTTCTTCTTGTTCTTCTCCTTCTCCTTGTTCTTTGTGTGTGTATGTGTGTGTGTGTGCGTGTGCCTGTGTGTGCGCGTATGTGTGAGAAAGAGAGAGAGAGAGAGAGAGAGAGAGAGAGAGAGAGAGAGAGAGAGAGAGAGAGAGAGAGAGAGAGAGAGAGAGAGAGGATATTGGGACCTAAACCCAGAGCCTGGCCTCTGTCCATGATCTTTCTGCTTGAATTTAGCACTCTACTGCTTGAGCCACAGCTCTACTTAGGGTTGTTTTGTTTTGTTTTGTTTTGTTTTTGGTGTTAATTGGAGTTCGGATATGCCTGAGCTGACTTTGAACTGAGATCCTCAGATTGAAGCCTGCTTCATAACTAGGGTTACAGGCATGAACCATTAGCTCCTGGCTTTAACTCTTCCTCTCTCATCCAATGGTTCTGTCTAAGTGAGTGCTATATCCCCAGGAACCTTCGATACTTGTAGCTCCCTTTCACACAGAGAGCTCTTGTGGTATCTTATGTGTTCCAGTTCTAGGTGTGAACTGTTCACCTTCTTTTCCAGTAGTTATCAGTTGGAGAACTCCATAGCACCAAGTATGCAGGAGACCCTCAGTAGATACCTGTGAGCTGCATCCAGCTCTGTGACGAGACAGCCACACATACCTTTGTTCTAACAAGGTCCAAGAGCAAGAAAGGGAGTGGCTCATGTTGTCATCCATAGCAGCCTGGCTCTAGATGTTCAGTGTGTGTGGATACACTGCAGCTCCAGTGTGTAGAAGATGGAACCTTCAGCAGGTGAGGCAACTTTGCAGGGACAAGCAGATCATATTGGACTGTACAATGTTGTGTCCAGCTCTGTCCTCAAATGATGAGAAGAGCCTCCACAAAATTCCTCTTTTGAATCACAGAAAGGTTAGACAAATGGGATTGCATGAAATTGCAGAGCTTCTGCATGACAAAGGACATAGCTAGCAAGATCAATAGAAAGTCCACGGATTGGGAGAAGATCTTCACTAGCCATATAACAGACAAGCGTCTCATATCTAAATTATACCTGGAACTCAAAAAATTAAATCCCCCAACAACAAAACCTCAAAGAAACAACTGCCCAATAAATAAGTGAGCTAAAGACTTACAGACAAACTTCTCTGAAGAGAAAAGAAGGATGGCCAATAGACACATGAAGAAATACTCAACCTCTCTAACCATAAAAGAAATACAAATCAAAACAACATTGAGATACCACCTCACAGAATGGTTATCATCAAGAATTCTAATAACAACAGATGCTGGAGGGCATGTGGACATGGTTGTTCAACCACTTTGGAAAGCAGTATGGAGGTTCCTCAAAAGACTCCACATAGAGCTCCCCTATGACCCAGCAATGCCACTTTTGGGCATTTACCCAAATGATCACAAACAAGACCATACTAAAACTACCAGCACAACTATGTTTATTGCAGCATTATTTACCATAGCTAAGATATGGAACCAACCCAGAAGCCCCTCATTAGATGAATGGATCAAGAAAATATGGTATCAATGCTTGTTAAGCAATGTACTCATTACCTTGCCCATGTAATTGTAACCCCTCTGTATGGTATTTTCACAATAAAAATTTAAAAAAAGAAAATGTGGTATATATACACAATGGAATTCTATGTACTCATTACCTTGCCCATGTAATTGTAACCCCTCTGTATGGTATTTTCACAATAAAAATTAAAAAAAAAGAAAATGTGGTATATATACACAATGGAATTCTATTCCTTCATCAGAAAGAATGACATTGCCCCATTTGTTAAGAAATGGAAGACTTGGAAAATATTATATTAAGTGAAGTAAGCCAAGCCCAAAGAAACATAGGTCCCATGGTTTCCCTTATTTGTAATAGCTAGTATATATCTGAGACAAGCAGAAAAGTTCAAATAAGTTGATGTTAGACGAAATGAACCCCAAGGTAAGGACTCGAATGTTTTTTCTTTCTTGCCATTGTTTCTAACATATTTATAAGATATTTCTTTGTTGCTTTGTATGTCCCTCTCCCATGGTATAACCCCTGTTTTCACTGTATTTGACGTTGGTATAATTTGTGGAGGGGAAGGGAAAAAAATTGTTTAAATAGAGATATAGGTGGACCCATTGCAACAATGAGATGTACAAGACATTATGTCAAAAAATCGAACTTTACAACTTTGGTGGGGGCGGCATCGGGGGTGGGAGGTGGGGAGGGGAAATGGGAAGGGATGGAAAGGGGAAACAAAGGAGGAGGCAACAATGCTTGATAAGAAATGTACTCATTACCTTGCTCATGTAATTGTAACCCCTCTGTATGGTATTTTCACAATTAAAAAAATTCCTCTTTTGAATAACCCTTTGTTTGGAGGATGGAGAAGAAATAATGGACACATTGGGGCTTGGAAACTTCCATGCTTGTTGCATGGGTGACTGTGTTTCCTCTGATCTGTGGGCTGACCTGGTTTATGTGACATTAGGACAATTTGATCCTATCTGCCTCCAAGGTCATGGAGTGGTGCAAGGCTCCTGCCAATTTTTGACTTGCAGGGATAGCCTTGGTCAGGCCATCAGGGTGATGATGTTAGCTCTAGGTGATCCTATTGGGTCACTTTTTCTTTTTAAATTAACTTTCATCTAGAAAGTTAAGTGGGTGTGAGTAGACTTTGTAAAAATATTTGCATATCTCATTTCTTTGTCTAATTAGTGTTAGGAGAGCAATGTCCCAGTTTTCATGCTTGAATAAATAGTTGCTATGGTGTAAGGTGCTCAGGGGTGGCTCGCTGCGGTGCTTTCCCCTTCTTAGAACTTTCCATTCCCTCCAAGCTTTGCTCTATTCCATGCTCCTGACTTTTCTTTCCAAAGAACTAATCTTGTCAGCAAAATGATACCTTATACTGCATAACATACTTCCTCAAGGTAGAGAACATGTTTGTCAGTGGGCCAGCGTGGTTCTGAGCATCACGTCACTAGAGGATGCTGCTTGCCTACACTCCATTTTAAAAGTAAGGGGAATCATAACACTGGGAGGAACTGAGTTAAGTAGAGGCTTTTCTCTGACCTGCTCCCACCTTTGCATATGACCTGCAGCCTCTGGCTTAGTCCTCACAGAAGGACTGGAAGCCTCGCTCTATTGGAAGAGCCCAGGTGCTTCTTATCTAAACCAAACATAGCAACCCTCATCTCCTGAGAATGCTGGTGGGATGTAGATGTTGTATTTTGATGTGCAAAGCTGTCACAGTGTGCCTAACACAGAGAAGCCTGTCTGAAGACTTCAGCATGCCTTTAGTTATTTCATGACGTCACCTAACTGGTAAGAGATGCTACCGAGATTTGAAGCCAGGACTGTGCCTGTGCCTGTGTCTGTCATAAACAGAGGGAAGTTGTCCAGTTGGGAGTTTGAATGTTTGTTTTGTGGAAGGGCATTTTGGAGGGAGAGGGTGAGACCTTGAATATGTGAGCATGCAGAGAGAAAAGGAAGTAGAAAGAGATCAATGCTACCTGGAAAAGGGTAGTTGACTGTCAGTAAGATCACAGAGACAAGATAGGGCCTTATATACAGGTGGAAGGCTGGCCCCAAATCAAAGCAAATGTGTCCTCCTCAGAGATAAGAGAGAGAGAATTTGAAGAGAGAGGGAGCTGCAGAGGAATTTTCAAGCAGGAGCAAGAAAGCTGCAGACATTCCAGAAGAGGATTTCTGTCCTTTCAGGAATGCAGAGGGCCAGGGACCTGGGATGATTGTGGACACTTCGGAAGAAGAGGCACATATTTGCTTTCCATCACTATGACTCAATACATGAGAGGAATGGTTAATTTAAAGGAAGAAAGGTTTATTTGATTTAGTTTGGGAGGTTTTAGTCCACTGCTTTGGTGTCTATGGTGAGGCAGAGCAAGTGCGTGGAGGAACCATGCTTCTCACTACATGGTGGTGGGTAAACAAAAAGAGGGAAGGAAGGGGATAGGGGACCCACCACCCCCTTAAAGGGCTTAGCCCTTCCAAGAGGCCCAATTCCTAAGGATTTCACTACCTAATATTGCCACATGCTTGCAACCAATACCTTAACACATGGACTTTTGGAAGATATTTAAAATCTGAACCACTGCAAAGCTTAATGTCCACAGTTGTTTAAGAGAAGAGAGGCGAGAAGGCAGATAGCTTGTAGAGGCCATTTTAATATGGGATTTTGAAGAGTATGCTTTGGTTTAACTTCAATTCATGGCAGCACCAGCTGATGTGAAGGTGAAGGAGACAGGAAAACAAGATGGTTGGGATGGCTCAGATTTGCAAGTGTACTTGAGCAGGGTAGAGTGAGGTGAGAACTGCCGGGAAGGTAGAAATTAGATGAAGGCCCAGAGATGAACATGGGAGGAGAGGGAAGAAAGAGAGACTGCCCTCTTCCACCACTGCTAGTTATGCAGAATGTGAGTAGGAACTTCCAGTGCATAACACTGATGAGCCACCTTTGGATCTCATGGTCCAGCAAATACACAGTGTCTACATGGGAAATGTTATGACAAGAATGTCTGTCTTTACCCAACTATGACTTGAAGTGCAGTCCATTAAAGCTGGCTTCTAATGCCCTGGACTCATGGTCCAATGGCAAGGGAGGTCCTGCCTGCCCTCAGTTCTTTGTTTTTCTATCCTGGCTGTCAGAGGGGGTATTAATGGAAGATGTTCAAGAATGAGATTCCTTATGAGGAGCCATTTAAAGCATTTCCCCTTCTCTTTCTTACCCATTTGTTAGCTTCTATTAATGTAGGTGCCAGAAGATCAGATCTTGCTGACTAGAGGATGAACCTTCAAACAAGCCTACCTGCACTCCTTGGAGGGTGTAGACTATCACATGCAGTGGGTCCCAGAGATGACCAGTCATGTGGGTAGAGAGAAGCTCTCTTCTTTCAGTATGTGGCTCAGAATGTGATGCTGTGGGAACTTCATTGAGACCTCTGGGGCCAAGGAGGTACCTGGTTCATTTCTTTCCTGCCCCAGGGTAAGTGATCACTGACTAAGACTGGATAAAGTACTGCAGTTTGAAGCCAGTCCAGGCAGGAAAGCCTGTGAGGCTCTTATCTCTGATGATGCACTACAAAAGCTGTGGCTTAAGTGGTAGAGTACTCATCTTGAGCAAAAAAAGCTCAGGGATAGAGCCAGAGCCCTGAGTTCAAGCCCCAGGATAGGCACACTTGCGTGTGCGCACACGCGTGCACACACATACACACACACACACAAGCAATTAAGATCTTTGTGTGCAGTTCATTTGTAATGTCTTCAGGAGTCTGTGGGAACTCTTGTCCTAGAGCTGGCTACTCGGTATGAATGTGGCTCCCTCTACATGGTGAGAAAACTGTTGGAGTCCACAAAAGCCTCAAAGATCTCAAAGATGATATGGAACAATAAAAGACCCCGAATAGCAAAATCGCTCCTCAACGGAAAGAACACTGCTGGAGGAATATCAATACCAAATTTCAAACTCTACTATAAAGCCATAGTAATCAAAACAGCTTGGTACTGGCACAAGAACAGACCTCAAGACCAATGGAGTAGAATTGAAAACCCAGAAATGAACCTACAGACCTAAAGCCATCTAATCTTCCATAAGGGAGCTAAAAAAATAGAATGGAAGAAAGAGCCTCTTCTGTAAATGGTGCTGGCAAAATTGGTTAACTACTTATAGAAAACTAAAGCTAGATCCTTATATATCACCCTGCACCAACTCCAAATGGATCAAAGACCTCGGAGTCAAAGCAGACACTCTGAAAACATTACAGGATGGAATAGGAGAAAGCCTAGGTTTCCTTGGCTCAGGCCGAAATTTTCTTAATAGACACCTGGAAACACAACAAATCAAAGAAAAGGTTGGACAAATGGGATTGCATGAAGTTGCAGAGCTTCTGCATGGCAAAGGACATAGCTAGCAAGATCAATAGAAAGCCCACAGATTGGGAGAAGATCTTCACTAGCCAAACAACAGACAAGGGTCTCATATCTAAAATATACCTGGAACTCAAAAAATTAAATCCCCCAACAACAAATCCTCAAAGAAACAACTGCCCAAGAAATAAGTGGGCTAAAGACTTAAAGAGAAACTTCTCCGAAGAAGAAAGAAGGATGGCCAATAGACACATGAAGAAATGCTCAACCTCCCTAGCCATAAAAGAAATGCAAATCAAAACAACATTGAGATACCACCTCACCCCAGTTAGAATGGCTATAATCAAGAACTCTAACAACAACAGATGCTGGAGGGGATGTGGACAGAAGGGAACCTTACTGCATTGTTGGTGGGAGTGTAAACTTGTTCAACCACTTTGGAAAGCAGTATGGAGGTTCCTCAAAAGACTTCACATAGAGCTCCCCTATGACCCAGCAATCCCATTTTTGGGCATTTACCCAAATGTTTACAAACAAGACCACACTAAAGCTACCAGCACAACTATGTTTATTGCAACATTATTTACCATAGCTAAGATATGGAACCAACCCAGATGCCCCTCAGGAGATGAATGGATCAAGAAAATGTGGTATAACTACACAATGGAATTCTATGCCTCCATCAGAAAGAATGACATTTCCCCATTTGTTAGGAAATGGAAAGACTTGGAAAAAATTATATTAAGTGAAGTAAGCCAAGCCCAAAGAAACATAGGCCCCATGGTTTCCCTTATTTGCAATAACTAGTATATGTATGAGTCAAGCAGAAAAGGTCAGATAATGTGATGTTAGGAAAATGAACCCTTAGATATGTATTTAAATTTTTTTTCTTTCATGCATGTGTTTCTAACACATTTATAATATTATTTCTTTGTTGCTTTGAATGTCCCTCCCCTACAGTATAACCCCTGCTTTCACTATATTTGATGTCGGTATAATTTGTGGAGGAGAAGGGGAAAAACAAGTCGTTTAAGGATACAGGTGGACCCCTTGCAACAATGAGAAGTACAAGTTGTCATGTCGAAAACGAACTTTACAACTTTGGTGGGGGGAGGAGGAGGATTGGGAGGGACGGAGGGAGGCTGGGAAGGGATGTGAAGGATAAACAAAGGAGGAGGCTGCAATGCTTGATAAGAAATGTACTCATTATCTTGCCCGTGTAATTGTAACCCCTCTGTACAGTATGTTCACAATAAAAAAAAGAAAAAAAGATCTCAAAGATGTTCTTCCAGCTTCCCAAGACAAGGGAAGTGTGTGTGTGTGTGTGTGTGTGTGTGTGTGTGTGTGTGTGTGTGTGTGTGTGTGTGTGTGTGTGCTAGTATTGGGACTTGAACTCAGAGTTTGGGTGCTGTCTCATAGCTTTTTTTGCTCAACTTTGCTGTTTGAACCACAGTTTCATGTCTGGCTTTTTGCTGGTCAATTGGAGATAAGAGTCTCACAAACTTTCTTTCCTGGGTTGGCTTCAACCTGTGATCTTCAGTTCAGCCTCTTGAGTAGCTAGGATTACAGTCATGAGCCTATAATGTGCACAGAAAACTACACAATCACACTAGAGAGAAAAAATGAAAGCAACACAAAAGTCCTGTTGTGGGTCTGACACAAGACTGGACATGGGTGGAAGATGAGCAGCTGGCTGCGGACAGTGTGGGAAAAGATCTGCACACAGACAGCAGCTTCCATATATGTTATGCTGAAGTAGTCTGCAGAGGGCTGGGTGAAAGCCAGGGTAGAGCATGAAGGCCTCCTGGGGATGGTGATGGTTAGGAGTTGATGGGATTAATCTGGGATATGAATGATGTGAGAAGGGCATTGAGGGTGGATAGGATGGAATGTGAAAGGGAATGGACCCATGGCCTATGTTTTGTGTGCTGGACAGGAATGAGAGGGTTGGAGTGATTAGAAAGGGACTAAGAACAGGTGAAGAGGCTTCATCTCATGGCCACAAAGTCCCAGAAGGTTTACAGTAGACTTCTGGGATATCAGCTCTGGGTTTTCAACTGGGAGGCAGCCTCAGTGGCAGTATTTGCCATGCTTCCTGTGAGGGAAGGTGACACTCTCTAGGAGACAGAAGTGGTATTGTAGGAAGGACAGGATCTAAGCCAGATCAACTGGAGACACTGATTCTAGGGAGGGACTGAGCAGGCAAGCTGAGAATGACTGGGTGGGGGAGCCCCTGGCTTACTTTTTATGTGGTTGTCATCTCAGTGTGCAAATGCTTAGTGATTGTGATTTGGCCTTTTCTTTCTTTTTTCTTTTTTTTTTTTGTACTTTTTTTAACTGCAAAAATACTGTACAGAGGGGTTACAGTTACATAAGCAAGGTAATGAGTACATTTCCTATCAAGCATTGCTGCTTCCTCCTCTGTTTTTCCCCTTCCATCCCTTCCCTCCCACCTCTACAACTCCCCCCCCCCCCCCGCCCCATGTTGTAAAGTTCGTTTTCAACACAGTGTTTTGTGCATCTCATTGTTACAATGGGTCAACCTGTATCCCTATTTAAGCATTTTGTTTTTTCCCTTCTCCTCCCCAAATTAGAGAAGTGTATATACAAGATGCAAGGCACTGGAATCAAACACAGTGAAAACACGGGTTATTCCATGGGGGAGGAACATACAAAGAAACAAAAAAAATCACATAGTACATTATAAATACGTTAGAAACAATAGCAAGAAAGAAAAAAAAGTTGTGTTCCTATCTTGGGGTTCATTTCCCTTAACATCATCTTATATGGTCATATATATACATAGCATTTGACCTTTTCTGCTTGTCCTAGATATACTAGTTATTGCAAATAAGGGAAACCATGGGACCTATGTTTCTTTAAATGGAAAGACTTGGCCTTTTCATATTACATCTTAAGCCTGCTTCTCAAGTTGCTATATGATAACTTATAATACCCACAATATATTGAGTAGAGCATGTTTGCTGTTTTAATCTCTCATTATTTGTAGCTATCTACACTCTTTCAATTTTTACCTTGTGTGCATCTTTGGCTTTTTACTTTTTTAAAAATTATTTTCTTATGGACAACCTGAAAGTATTGATGTGATCATGACTCCATAATACCTTTTGTCAGATCATTTTCCAAAAGATCTGTGCTGAGTTTTAAGGCTATAGATAGCTTACAAATGAGCTCCTCCTACTTGCTCATGTTTACTGTCACTTGGCTGTTTTTCCACATGGGAATCCTGTGAACACAGCAATGACTGGCAGGTACAAAGTATTCATTTGGGACTGGACACTTTGCATACTTTGTCTCATCCAGCCCTCTCAACAAGTGTACAGTATTGTAATCCTCAAGATTATGATCAGAGAGACTGAATCATTTGCCCCAGGTCATGTGACTAGGAAATGGGTTGGAATGAAGGTAGGTTCTTAGGAACTCTTGCCATAAGTGATCACCATCTCATACTGTCACATCACACAGTTCTAATGTCCATTATGTAGTGTTTTTGATGAGGTTGGTGATTTTCCCATATGTTTGTTACTTGTTGTATTTCCTTCTCTGTTTTTATATTTTTTCTTTTAATGGCATTTATAAATCTCTGTGTGTGAGAGAGAGAGAAAGAGAAAGAAAGAGAAAGAGAGAGAGTGCTGGAGCTTAAACTCAGGGTCTCATGCTCTTGCTTGGCTTTTTTTTTTTTACTCTAGGCTGGCTGAATAATACCTCTACTTTTAGCTTTTGGGTGGTTAATTGCATATAAGAGTCTCATGGATTTTTCCTCCTGGTCTGGCTTTCAATCAGGATCCTCAGATCTTAGCCTCTTGAGTAGCTAGGATTACAGATGTGAGCCACCAGCACCTAGCCACAATTTATTATTTGCTAACATCTTCACGTGGTATCTCCACTCTAGTTCGAGGGCTAGTGCATTTCTTTCTTTCTTTTTTTTGTCGGTCGTGGGCCTGAACTCTGGGCCTGGGCACTGTCCCTCAGCTATTCAGCTCAGGCTAGTGCTTTACCACTTGAGCCACAGCACAACTTCTGGATTTTTCTGTGATGCTGAGGAATCAAACCCAGGGCCACTTGCATGCAAGACAAGCGCTCTTCCCACCTTCCCAGACCCTAGCATCTTCTTCAGGTGTGTGTGTAGGGTCCTCAGGTATTTGTGGGGTCAAGGTGGCATTTAGCTTTGGTCTCGTGCCTCAAGGTAGTGCTCCAGATTTTAGTTGAGATGGTAGTGCATGGATCAGGTTCTGGTGGACGGCAGTGTGCTATTATATTTTCCATCATTTGGGGTTAAAGACACAAAAAGAACATGTTTAGACAACCTAAGAAACCTGCTTAGTTTTCACTGCTAGTTCTGAGCTAATTTCCACTGATTTAGCAACTCCTGTTTCACATCTGCCCTTGAAAGCTCCTGATATGAATTACTGGCTTTCTGAAAAATCTGGGGGAAAAATGTAACATGCACACACACACACACACACACACACACACACACACACACACACACACACACACACAGCCTCTTCTTTTCCCAACCTTAAGTATGGTATGTTCTTTAGTTTCTTTCATTTTTTAAAAAAGTTTAATTTCAAGGGATATGGAAGAGTAACATCATGAAATAAACTCAATAATGAAAAATGTGTTGCTATTTTTCTTCCTCCTACCTATCTTGTTTTCTCCTCTCTTGGTGGGAATGACAGAAAGGAGAGCTGTGGTGCATTGGGGATCTAAGGCTTACCCTTGGCCACAATGAAGCCAGCCCCATCCTGTCCTTGCTTGTAAGCAGAACATTGAGGGCACCTCTGCCTACTCGGTGTGGGTCTCCTGTCAGCACCAGGAGGCTCCATTTCCCTCATGTCTGCCAAAGGGCTTGAGTTCACAGTGAATACAGTCCCTGGAGCTGAAGACATTGAAATGCCACTTAGAGGACATTAACAAAGAAACATGACATTTCACTTTAAGCCTTTGCATCAGTATCATCATCATCATCATCATCATCATCATCATCATCATCATCATCACCACCATCAGCACCTAGAAGTTTCAGAGGTGCTAATTGTGTTGCTGAGTTCTTTCCACATATTATCTCATCAAAGCTTCTCAAACTCAATATCAGAAGGCCAGCTAAAATCACATTTTCTGATTCAATGGGTCTGAGGGAAGTCTAAAAATTTGTATTTCTCCCAGTTTCCCAGGAGGCAAATACTGCTGGTCCTTGTGTGTGAGGTTTAAGTTAATCTCCCTGAAAGAAGAGAATATGAGCTTCACATCTCATTGAGGAAACAGAGGCAGTAAAGGTTACAAGATTTGACCACAAAGGTCAAATCTTGGCTGCTAATCACAAGCATCTCTTAGCTCAGCATGGTTAGCTTAGCAAAGGAAGCAGCAAGAGCCTAAAAAAAGCCCTGGGAGACACCTGTAGTAGAGAGCGAGAGAGCATGGTGTGGAGAATGTGATGGAGTTTGAAAGTTAAACTTAGAGGGTCAGAGAGGCTAAGGTGGTTCATGAGGAAGACCAGCCCCTATAGGGCTAGGATGGAGTCTTTGTTTATCAGCAGAGAGTATCTGGGAGAGTGGAGAAGGGGTTAAAGAAATCCATTCTACAGATAAGTTGATGTTAGGGAAATGAACCCCAAGATACGCATTCAAATGTTTTTTTCTTTCATGCGATTGTTTCTAACACATTTATAAGATTATTTCTTTGTTGCTTTGTATGTCCCTCCCCCACAGTATAACCCTGCTTTCACTGTATTTGATGTCGGTATAATTTGTGGAGGGGAAGGGGAAAAACAAATCGTTTAAATAGGGATACAGCTGGACCCATTGCAACAATGAGATGTACAAGTCATTATGTTGAAAACGAACTTTACAACTTTGGTGGTGAGGAGGGAGGAAGATTGGGTGGTGGGGCGGGGGGAGGATGGGAAGGGATGGGAAGGGGAAACAAAGGAGGAGGCTACAATGCTTGATAAGAAATGTACTCATTACCTTGCCCATGTAATTGTAAATCTCTATACGGTATTTTCACAATAAAAAAAATCCATTCTATGTCAGATATGATAACGTATACCTGTAATTCTAATTTCTTTGGAGGCTGAGACCAGGAGGATTGTGAGTCAAGGCAACTTGGACAAAAGTTCAAGAGACACCATCTCAACCAATACAAAATTGGGTGCAGCTGGGCACCAGTAGCTCTCACCTGTGTTCCTCGCTACTCAGGAGGCTGAGATCTGAGGATCGTGGTTCAAAGCCAGTCCTGGCAGGAAAGTCTATAAGATTTTTATCTACAATTAAGCACCAGATAAAGGCCACAAGTAGAGCATTGGCTCAAGTGGTAGAGTACATGCCTTGAGCACAAAAGCTCAGGACAGTTCCCAGGTCCTTAGTTCTAGCCCCAGGGCTGGCACAAAACAAACAAAAAAACAAAAAAACCCTGGGTGCAGTAGTGTGTTAGCTGTCTTTTCAGCTACATAGGAAGCATAAATAGGAGGATCACTGTTCAGTCCAACTTAAACAAAGAGCGAGATCTTATTTTGAAAGCAAAAAGGACTGGGGATGTGGCTCAAATGGTAGAGTACCTGCCTAGTAAGCACAAGGCCCTCTGTTAAAACCTTAGTATCACTAAGGTGGTGGGGACAGGTAATTTGTTTTGTGCATCACTTCTCTGCTCACTTACTCTTATGGGTCCTGGTTCTGTTTGTGTGGAACTCTGTCAATACTGTGGCTATTTCTATAAAATTCTGTCCACGTTGCTGTGTAATCTTTTCTCCATGTTATGGCTCTGTTCATGTGAGAATCTTTCCTTGACATGATTCTGTGTGACCATACCGTAACTACTTATGAGGGGTGTCCTGGCCAGGCTGTGGCTCTTTGTGTGTGTGTGTGTGTGTGTGTGTGTGTGTGTGTGTGTGTGTGTGTGTGTGTGTGTGTGTGTGTGTGGTGTGTATGTGTGTGTGAGACAGACAGAGACAAAGACAAAGACAGAAAAAAAGACAGAGACAGACAGAGACAGAGGTAGAGATGGAGATAGAAAGACAAACATACAGAGTGACAGAGACAGACAGACAGAGGGAAGGAGGGGGACAGAGAGCACCTTGAATAAGAAGTACAGTAGGCAGAGATCAGGGCCCTGCAGTCAGGCGGGTGTTGGGGAAGAAGCACTTCCTGATGACCTGTGAACACAGAAGGGAATTCCATGCTGTCTCTATGGTTGTTTCAGCCATTTCTTTCTTTCTTTAAAAAAATTATAATGTATTTTAAAATGTGTTTTTAGAAATGATGATTATTATTTTATAAGACGCATACTGTCTGCTTGGTGCTTTATATGGTGTATCGGGCTGCAGCTGGAGCACTTCTGGGTGTGTTATGGCAAATTATTCTCAGATTACCCTTTAATGCAGGAAGGGCTGCCTGGTGTCTGAGCTCCCTGGGTCATGCAGAGAAAACCCCCAGGCTTGATGCAAAACAGCTGCCTCAGTCAGCTGGTCCAAAAAAGGAGCACTTTCAGATTGAAGCAGTAGGAAAAAGGGTTTTGTAGCTGGTGGAGATTTTGGGGGAAAAAAAGTTAAAATTACTCTTTCCTGGCCATTAAAATATGATTTAATTTTGTTACTAACAAATTGTATAAGTCTAAAAAAAAAAGAAGCTCTCTAAAGGGGAGTTTGTAAATTATGTTCTGGCAGCATTTACAGAGTGTCCTAAGGGGCATTCCCCAGGGAGGGCCCCGAAAACTCCCAGTGACCTCTGTGTCCCCAGGCCTCAGCCTGGCTGGGCAGGGGTCAGAGGTCCAACCCAATGGCCTCCCTCCCTTTTCTCCTGTGGGGCCCTGCTGAGACCAGTAGCAAAGAGGTCAATTGTGTAAGGCCTCCCTTTGTCTGAGTGGCTCTATAGAAGTCTCTGAATGCCAAAGTATACCCCTACACATGTATATGCATTGCATGTACATCTTTATGATGTGTATGTGGTACCTGTGTACATGCAGTATTGTGTAAGCAGATGTGTGCACATTTTAGTAAGTGTGTACATGATGTGCAGTGAGAGTACACACATGTCTGAGTTGTGTATATATTTGTAAGGTGTACAGATGTGTGTCTGTGTGTGGGTTAATGCACATGCACATGCATGCACATGTATATGAGACTTGCATACAGTGTTTCTGAGCCACTGACGTAAGTTCTAGAAGGAAACAGTTTGCCTGGATTGTCATCTTGTAGGATGAGGGTTCTCAAGGAGGTGGTAGTAGCGGTACTGGTTCTTTTTTTTTTTTTTTGCCAGGACTGGGGCTTGAACTGAGGACTTGAGCATTATCCTTGAGCTGCTTCTGCTCAAGGCTAGCACTTTACCAGTTGAGCCACAGCAAAACTTCTGGCTTTTTCTGTTTATGTGGTACTGAGGAATCAAACCCAGGGCTTCATGCATGCTAGCCAAGCTCTCTACCACTAAGCCACATTCCCAGCCCAGTGCTGTTTCTTAAGGCTGAAAGAGGAAAAGCTCTAACTCATCTCGCAGCAGATTATACAGGTGCCTGTATCTGGTGTTCACCATGGTAGGAAATAGGCAGAATAAGCATACAAAGACTCCTCACTCACCTTTGCCTCATTGGCCCATTCCAACTTGGGCTTTCAAAGCAAGACCCTCGAGAACTTTCTACACTGCTCCTACCCATCCCTCCTCTCCCCTCCTCCCCAGCCCTTTCAGGGGTGCTTGATTAGATTCAAGGCATGTTGTGTGAGGCTTCAACCACATGGTAGGAGCAACTGTGAAATGCCCTGGTTCCATCCACAATGGACTCCACAGAGCCTCAGGGCCTTGGCTTATGTCCTGTCATCTTGGTCCCTGAACTGCCTGTTCTCATAGACGCCCACAGGATGCCATGACTGATCTTTGGTGAAAACTGACGCTGTCCACTGATGTTTCCACAATTCAAGGGCCTCCTTTCAAGAATGACAACAAAACATATTTGACTCAGAAACTGAGAAGAGACAAATAAAAAGGTTTCACTTTCTTAAAAGATTGATTTCCCAGCTTTTAACCTGCACAGCTGCCATTGAATAACTTTCAGCTTTCTTCTTGTTCTTACCCCTCCCATCCCCATTTCCTCTCCTTATTCCAGCAAAGGCTTATCTTTCAACTGTAGAAAAGTCACCAATTAAACTGCACTCCAAAACATCAAAATATTCATTCAGTAAAATTATCTTATAATTAGCTGAATTATCATCCAGAACTTTTTAACCTCAGGAAGTGTAAAGTGACCCAGCCTGTGAAATCTGTTAAATCACTCATCCTGACCTTTCTGGCTATAGTTTTTGCTTTTCTTTTCTTTCATTTTTCCCTAAAGTAACTTACTCCTTGTCTTTTACATTTTACATCTTTCTCTTCTGTTTGCTTAAATCCCAAGGAAAATGTACTTTAGTTGAGATAGACCATTGAGTGAACTGAGGCGAACTGGCCCTGACTCCTGATCACTCACACCATCTTTGGTCCTGCTTTTCCATGCCTGCAGTAACAACACAAGGTTGAACTGTCCTGCAACTAATATATTCCAGCACTAGCCAAGGGATTCTGCAGTATGTCAAACTCGACAGTGACACTAGGATTTCTTAGCTCAGACACTGGGCTTTCTTAGCTCAGCCACTTTCCCCTCTCCTTGTCTTCTCTCTACTTTGTACCTCTGCTGGAGTCCCATCTGTTACCTTACACCACCTAGGGAAACATCAGAAATGACATCTTCTATCTCCACTCCTAACCATATTGGAGACTCTCAAAGAAACCATGATATTTGGGGATCTTAAAGTGTATCTTAGACTTCTTGCACAGAAAAGGTATTAGAGATGACACAAGATTTTCTGATTTTTGGCAGTACTGGTGTTTGAACTTGCCTCATGATTATTAGGCCATGGTTGCTCTACCACTTGAGTCAAGTCTCTAGCTCTTATGTGCTTCTGGACACATACATTCAAGGGACTTGTTGAATAGGGCATTAGACACTGATCATTGTTTTTTACATAATTTCCAAAGTTCTAAAAACAATTGAAAAATTATTGGCCCACATGCACCTTTTCATAAATTGAGCATTGCCTGTATATAGTACTAGTAGTGGTTGCTAATATTCAAAGAGTTTTATTTTAGTCTGTCAGAGAGTAGGTACACCTAGTCAACTAGTCAATTACAGAAAAATTGCTTCATGGTTATCTTACTCTTGTGAGATAATCACTATTTTGCTCATTTTGCAGTTGGGAAATAAAGGCTGTCTGTGAGACTCAGTGACTTGCTGATACACAGGAATCTGGTTGACTGACATGTGTTTGTTGTGATTGGCTGCTGCCTTTTTGTGCATAGGCTAACTTCCCAGCCTTCTGACTGACTCCCCAAATAATCTAGAGGGGTTTGCACCACAACCCTTCAGGAGAAGGGAGAAATTGTAGTTCCACCTCAGTTTCCTGTGGCCTCTGTATCTAGAAGAGTGCAGGATCTCTTCAGGTCACGTATGTATTTTTGAGTCAGTTTCTCTGCTGCTCAGAATTGAGGCATACTGCCCATGAGCTGGTGGGGTTGTAAGTGCTGAGCTGATTTCTAGGTCACTCCTGGTCCTACAGGCCAGTTTCTCTTTGATAGCCTGGGCTCCACTTTTTAATTTAATTTTTAAATTAATTTAGTAATCTGTATTATCTTTAAGTAGTTGTACAAAGGAGTTGCCATTTAACAAAGCAGTATATGAATACAATACATCTTGGTTGATGCCACCCCTTTCAATATTCTCAACCAAACCTTCCCAAGCCCACCTCTTCCTTTGCTTTCTTAATTTTACAGGGTAGACATTGAATTTTAAATTGTACTCTGCCTCCTTCTCCTCTTCATTTCTCTACCCCTTC
Source organism: Dipodomys spectabilis (assembly GCF_019054845.1). Taxonomy (NCBI): domain Eukaryota; kingdom Metazoa; phylum Chordata; class Mammalia; order Rodentia; family Heteromyidae; genus Dipodomys; species Dipodomys spectabilis. The sequence goes on along the minus strand of NW_024870864.1, from coordinate 1,618,302 downwards.
ATTCTTGACCCCACCCCACCCCTTTCTTTATTTTACTTTATTTTTTTTATTGTCAAAGTGATGTACAGAGGAGTTACAGTTATATAAGGAAGGTAAGAAGTACACTTCTTGTCAAAGTTGTTACCCCTTGCCTCATTTTTCTCTTACTTTACCTCCCCCAATACCACACCCCCAAGTTGTATAGATCATTTTCAACGTAGTGCCTTGTGTATGTCGCTGTTGCATTGGTTCCCACCTTGTCCTTTGTCTCACCATTCTGTTGTTCCCCTTTCCTTCCCTAATTCAAATAAATGCATATACAATACCAGGGTACCAAAATCAAATACAGCGACAACAGGGGGAAAGAACATACAAAAGAAACAAAAAATTCACACAGTACCTTAAAAACAACCAAAACAAAGTAAAACCTCTTGTGTCCATATCTTGCAGTTCATTTCATGTAGCGTCATTTTATATGGCCATATGTATATAAGTATTCAACTATTCTGCTCATCTGCTAAGGTTATCCTAGATGTATACTAATTATTGCAAATAAGGGAAACCATGGGACCTATGTTTCTTTGGGTCTGGCTTACTTCACTTAATATGATTTTTTTCCAAGTCTTTTCAGTTCCTAACAAATGGGACAGTATCATACTTTCTGATGGAAACATGGAATTCCAATATGCATATATATATATATATATATATATATGCATATTGGAATGCCACATTTACTTGATTCATCTACTGAGGGGCATCTGGGTTGGTTCCATATCTTAGCTATGGTAAATAATGCTGCAATAAACATAGTTGTGCTGGTAGCTTTAGTGTAGCCTTGTTTGTAAACATTTGGGTAAATGCCCAAAAGTGGGATTGCTGGGTCATAGGAGAGCTCTATTGCATAGTCTTTTAAGGAACCTCCACACTACTTTCCAAAGTGGTTGAACAAGTTTACACTCCCACCAACAACGCAGTAGGGTTCCCTTCTGGCTACATCCCCTCCAGCATCTGTTGTTATATAGCCATTCTAACTGGGGTGAGGTGGAATCTCAATGTTGTTTTGATTTGCATTTCTTTTATGGCTAGAGAAGTTGAGCATTTCTTCATGTGTCTATTGGCCATTCTTATTTCCTCTACAGAGAAGTTTCTCTTTAGCCCACTTGTTAATCAGGAAGTTGTTTCTTTGAGGATTTATTGTTGGAGGATTTAATTTTTTGAGTTCTAAGTATATTTTAGGTATGAGACCTTTGTCCGTTGTATGGCTAGTGAAGATCTTCTCCCAATCTGTAGGCTTTCTATTGATCTTACTAGCCATGTCCTTTGCCATGCAGAAGCTCTGCAGCTTCATGCAATCCCATTTGTCCAACCTTTCTTTGATTTGTTGTGTTTCTGGATCTTTCTTAAGAAAATTTCAGCCTGTGCCAAGGACTGTGCTCCACTTTTTGCTCCTGGGATGGACGTGAAAGGATACCTACTCGTGGCTTTCTTGTCCTAATCTAACCCTGGCGTCAGACACATGCTGCCATCCCACCCCTTCTTGGTTATCCCAGAGCTAAAAGAACCTCATTCTGCCAGTCATTCCTGAGGATGTTTCTGTCTGATCCATAGTAAAACATTCTGCACTTCTTTATACCCTTTCAAACACAATGGTTCTTTAAAAGTAATGGAAACCAAAGCTCTATGACTTGATATTCTCTGTGAAGCATTAACCACAAGTCACTTAAGGAAATGTTTAGAAAATAATTGCCCATATTGGCTTAATTTGCTTGTGCATTCAGCAGGCTCTTGATCTTATTTAATTTGTGTTTCTCTTTCTTCTTAATTACAGCTTGGGTTGACAATAGCCATTCGTTACAGCCACAGGTAAAGCATTTTTTTTTATCTTTTAAAGAAATATGTTGGGTTAGTTTAGAGCTTTTGGTTTGCTCAAGTCTTGAAGTTTTTGAGTTTATTTTTGGTTCCTACTTTTCTGTGGTATCTATGGCACAGATGAGATGTGGTCCTAATTGTTTCATTGTTAAGAGCAAATTGTGCTTTTGAGGAATAGTGGCAATAGGTGGAATATTTATATTCAAATACAAAAAGGGATGATCGATAGCAGGGACTTGGAGGTGATGTCTGAACATGCCTAAGAATGAGCATGTAAGCAAGGGGTGTTCTGTGTGTGATTTGAGGACTCTGTGAGACCCTACCCCAGCCATGTTGGCCTCCTCCTTCTGCCTTGGTACATCTGAGAGTGGCAAGGATAGCTATATTTGTATCTATCTATAGCTATAGATACAGATATATATCTTGCTTCCGAATTTCTACTTTTGCCTTAACGGCAGCATATATATGAACATAACTTGTTTCTTTAAAATTTTTTATTGTTATTGTAAAAGCAATGAAGAGGGGTTATAGTTCCATAAGTCAAGTAAAGAACACATTTCTTTTTAGACAATGTTACTCCTTCCCTTGCTCTCCCCCAGTTTTTCCCTCCATCCCTACCCACAAATTATATAGTTCATTTTCAACATAGTGTATAGTAAGTACCACTGCTGAACTTGTTGACCCTTTGTCTCTCCATTTCTGTGCTCCCCCCTTACCCACCCAAAGACAGATACATGAGCAAACAAAAGAAAAGAAAAAAAAACAGTAAAGGGGAAACCTCTTTTTTTTTTTTTCATTTCCCGGATCAGAGGTGATCAGAGGAACATAGGCATTGTGTTTTTGTGTTCTTTCCCTACGAGTATCCTCCTTTGGTCTCACTGTGCGAATAGCTAAAGTCCTGTATAATTTATTATGTCCTGGTGTATTTTAAATCCAACTTCTGCATATGAGAGAAAACATGCACTGCTTATCTCTCTGAGCTTGGATTACTTCATTTAATATGATTTGTTCTAGCTCCATCCATTTCCCTGCAAATGATATAATCTTATTCTTTCTAATGGCTGTGTAAAATTCTACTGTGTATAGGTACCACAGTTTTTGGATCCACTTATCTACTGTAGGACATCTGGGCTGTTTCCATAACTTGGCTATTATGAATAGTGCAGCAATGACCATGGATGTGCAAGTGTCTTTATGGTATCCTGGCTTGTGTACAGCTTGTTTCTTAAACAACCAGTGAGTGCACTCCTGTACTACAAATGCTTGTTTTTAGGATCAACTCTTTCTTATTTGCATATATCAGATAGTATTGTAATTTTAAATTAAATTAGTATTGTAATTTTAAATTAAAATTAGACCTAGTCCAAAATAGAGTGACAAGCTCTGTCCCTCCAGTCTCTATTCTGTGCTCACAGCCTCCCCAAAGCACCACCCTTCAGTAAGGGTGGGGGAATGTCTGGTTAGCTCTGAACAAACACACAAAGGATTACTTTATTCAAAACAAGTTTGCTTCCTTGTAAGTACTTTGAGAAAAACTGTGTTTTCAATCAAAGGGTGTTGCATAGCAGTTCCCGCTTTGACCTGGCGGCTTGGCTCTTAGGAAAAGAGGAACTGCTTTGGGATAAGGAAGTGTTTTTGAAATGTAAGGTTTTGTCTTAAACTTGTTTCTTTTCAAGATGGATGGAAGACACACCTCAGATTGTGCAAGAAGAGGGTGCTTGAGATTGTGTACAGTTAATATTAGTTCAAAGTCACTTTACATAAGTACATTTTACCCTATTCAAACCAACCAATCACAAGCAAATGGTGAACCTGAGCTCAACCATTCTGAGCACAGGGGCAGGGCCTACTGTGTTAGGGATAAATAGGGGCAGCCTGCCTGCTCTGTATGCATGCTTGTCAGATTTGGGGCACTCTTCTGCAGATGTAAATTTTGCCTTGCTGGGACAATTCTTTGTTTTCATGTCTATCATTGTGACTCCAACTGGTTCTTGGAGAGCACTTTTATAGCAGTGGGAAAAGGGGAGTGGATTTGAACTCCTTGGAATGATGTGGGAAGATAGAAGCATGTGGAAGAAGGCTGCCCCAGGGAACTCCTGGTCATGGAGGAGTAAAGAAATATCTTTCCTTACCCTGTAACAGAAGGCAGATAACCAGAGGGGCATACAAGTTTATTTAATGTAAATTTTACATTAGACAGGAAACCTTCATAAGCAAGTGGAGACCCAAGACAGAGAAGTAGGACTAGCCAAAGTGCCTGAAGTTACTTTGCTTGGCCTTTTTTTTTTTTTTTTTTTTTTTTGGTTGTGGGGCTTGAACTCTGGGCCTGGGTGCTGTCCTTCAGCTCTTAGCTCTTCAGCTCAAGGCTAGTGCTCTACCACTTGAGCCACAGCACCACTTCTAGTTTTTTGGTGGTTTATTGGAGATAAGAGTCTCAAGAACTTTCCTGCCTGGGCTGGCTTTGAACCATGATCTTCAGATTTCAACCTCCTGAGTAGCTAGTAGCAGCCACCGGCTGCTCGACCTTTTTTTGCTCAGCTTCTCTTGTATTCCTCTCCTGTGACTTCAGAGATCACGATGCTTTACTGAGTATCAGGTGGGCAATGAGAGCCTTAGGATCTGCTTTGGGGAGGGGAAAGTGAGAGTGACCTTCCTCTTTTGTTAGTTTCTCAACTCCAGAGCTGCCATGTTTTGGGGGTAGTGCATCTTGAACTCCAACCATTGCTTGTATGTTCTAAGAACAATACACACACAGAAAGTGTCCTGCAGAGGTGTGTTGTTGCCCTGCCTACACAGGCTATAGCCGCTGAGGGGGCTCCCAGCTACTGGCCCTTAGGAAGCCTGGTGTGGATAATACACTGAAGCCTACACACCACAACTGATTGTTTGTTGTATGGGTTATATTGGTGCAAGAGGTTGGAAATTTTCTCTCAGCAACTTGTGAGGTCTTCTTTTGCTAGAATGTTCTAAATATGCATTATTCCAAAAGAAGTGTGTATACATGTGTCTGTGAGAGAGAGGTGAGAGGGGGAAAGAGAGAGAGTGAAAGAGGAAGAGTATTAGAGAGAGATTTAACATTTCCTTTCTTTGGGTTGAGATTTTCTATCAGTTATGAGTTCTGCACATCCAGGCCTGTCTGTGTCTCTTCCCTAGGGAAGATCTCACTCCACTTCAAAGAACTCCTTTCTGTGATGGCTAAGGTTAGTTCCTGAGGCTCTGCAGAGAATTAAAAGTTGTATAGAAATGTATAGACTGCATGGAAATTGAGAATAAAGCTTTCTTTTTAGTTCTTTGTCAGGCTGAAGGCCTTTTGCCCAATCATTTCAGAATCAGATAAGTTGGTAGAGCACAGGTCCCGTCTGGTTGGGGTCTTTGCCCTTGATCATAAGTAGGCTAGTATTTGTAGAGAAGATTCTGGTTCCTTCTCTAGAAGCAGTGGTGGATGTCTGCCATTATTATGTGTAGTCACCAACACTGTACTTGGTGACAGACACTCTGCTCTAGGATGGGGAAAGTTCCTCTCACATGTGAGTAGCTGGTGACTTAGACATATCTCCTGCTAGGATGGGATGCTAGTAAGTTCTGGAAGAAGCATTTTGTCATTGGCTCTCCCCTTTGTTTCCTCTTTTTCCAGAACAGCTTGACCTTGATAAAGGAAATGTGGTTGAGAGACAGTGGTCATGAGACTGAATGGAAAGATGTACATTGGAGCCACAGCCCTACAGGAGCTAAGAGTTCTATTATGATGAAGGGAAAGAAGAGGGAACACCTGTCAGGGCTTCATTATCATTTTTATACTCTGTCTTAAGCTCTGAAGCTTCTTTAGACTTAAGACTTTGGAGCATGCTGAGAAATTTCACTTCTAAATCATCTGTCTTGATCCTGAGATGAGCTTCAATATCCCAAGGTCCAAGGCATTTCTTTTATGACATTTCATTCAGAAATCAGTTGGACAATTGCTAATGGCTGTTAAAGGGGTCAATATTCCCCAGATTTGCAGCCTCAGTTCTATTTTACCAGCTGAGTCATTTGGGACAGGTCACCTGTCTCTCTGCCCTTAGGCTCTGCAATCTGCGCTCCAGTTTGTCTTGGACAAATTCCATACACTCTCGTACTCTCTCTCATTTCTTAGTTTAGAAATAAGTCTCTTGGGGGTCATTATGGAGAATAGATATCATAGCTAGGAAACTCTGAGCCTGTGTCAAGCAGTGAGGAAGCCTGTGATGGAGATGGTGTGACTTTCAAAGCATCGGTCACCTTACTGACAGGGCATAAGGGAGACACTGTTGAGTTTTTCTCAGAGACTTTGGAACTTTGGAATTGTTCATAATGTAGCCATATTTATGACACCTTCTCCAGTTCCTATGGCCACCTAATATCACTAACTTATCTTGCTACTCTGTTCTTTGGACCTGGGATATGAAACAGGCAGTGTCTATTGTCAGGCTTATGTCTACTACATCAAGTCTGAAGCCTCTCCTGGAAGACCTGAGGGCTGGAGACCAGTTATCTGAATGCTAGTTCATTTGTGTGTCAGTGGAAGATACTAGCCAGGGCCTCTGTTCCTCTCCACATTAGTTACTCTGGACCCTCCTCTCAATGTGGTGGTTGTCTTTCTCAGAATGACTGTCCTGCAAAGAGAGGAGAGCTAGAAGCTCTCTCCTTTCTGTGACCCAGTCTGATGTCACATAGCATCACTTCTACCTTATTTCCATGAGTGGAGCAGCCACAGCTCCCACCTGTATTCAAAGGGAAGCAACAGAGACCCCAATATCTCAGCAGGTCCTAACCAGAGCATGTGGAATGGGAGATTGCAACATGGCTCTCTTAAGAAAATGTGGTCTTCCATAGAGTCCTGAGTGTGGAATCTCTGTGTGGAGTACTTATAAGAAAAAAAGTAAGATATTGTCTTTTCTGTAAGGCATTTTCTAGTAGAGAATGCATAAGAGAGGTATGTCAAGACTTAAAAATAGACACAAATCTTACAGGAGGAATGAGTGAATCAAAGGAAGCTTTAAGCAGGTGAATTTCAAGCCAACTTCAGTCTTCTATCATGACAAAGTATGAGGGAAGCCCAGCTGTCTCAGGTGAGTCTGCTGGTAGGCTAGTTGTACAAGTCCCTTAGACTGTTACATCATCTTTAAATCTCTGTTTAGCATTTATTTAGAAGACAGGCAGAGTTTTCAGGAAGGAAGGTATAGAGACATGAGGTGAATCCTTGCTGCTTCACATTACTTCTGTAATTGTAATTGTAGTGGTTGTCTTTTTTTTTGTTGGTGGTGGGGGCTGAGCTCTGGACCTGGGCACTGTCCCTCAGCTCTTCAGCTCAAGGCTAGTGCCCTACCACTTGAGCCACAGCATTGCTTCCAGCTTTTTTCTGTGTATGTGGTACTGAGGAATGGAACCCAGGGCCTCATGCATGAGAGGCAAGTACTCTACCACTGAGCCAACTTCCTAGCCCATGGTTCAGTCTTGATGTCAAGCTTAGAACTCACTCTTCACAACAAGTCCTGCAGAGCACTAGATGGAATGCAAGGAAGAAACATGGCAGAGGACTGCTGTACTTGAACTTGTCTCTTCAAGGACAGTCTCACCCAAGCATCATAGCAACTTGCTCCTGTTAGCTGACTTCTTTGCTTGGCAAATATGGCTTCCCTTTGTGCTGTTTCCAGGGATGTCACCTGCAGGCTGCCTTGGTCTCTGTTTTGGCTGTAGAGGGTTAATTGTAGGGTAGGAATTCTTTACCTATTTAAATGCACCAAAACCTGACCAAACAACCAAGCAACAACTAAGTAACTTGGAGAAATTACAATGGGAAGTGATGAGATTGCACATAGGAAAAGAGAAGGCATCTACTGAACCTCTCTCTCTCAAGTTCCAAGGTTATTTTCTCCTTACCTTTAGGGCTGAAGACCTGGGAGTGAGTGGTAGCCCAATAAAACAACAATGACAAAAGGCTGTTGTCCCCAGCAGTTGACATCACCTGTACAGGAGTTAGAATAGAGGAGCAGACAGAATGATTTGAATGTGATTGAAGTAACTCAGAGATCCCATGAAGACTTGGTTGGGCCTCTTTCAAAGTTTAATGTCTGACTCACATAAGGCAAGATGAGGAGAGCCACCAACAAGCACTTGACATGTCTATGGTCTGTCATCTTCAAGCTGGTGGAAACAAAGAAGGCCCAATTCAAAGGTGTGTTTGCAAAAAACAAATTCCTAAAACACAGAATTATAATTTCAGATCTATGAAATACTATAGCACGGTAAATTTATGGTAGGGAAGAAGCTCATCTTTGGGAAATCCTTATTTGCTAGGAACTAATGACACTAAGAAGGTGTCACTGAAGAGTCATCTGTAGGTCAGGCCTGGCTCCTCTTCCCCTTGTTCTTTGTCCATTTTTTAATCAGTGGGCACAGGACTATGGATCTTTTCACTTAGCAACCTGCAGGCCATTGCATTGCAGGGTGGAGGTTCTTCTGCCCCACTGATTTCTGGCCTATCACCTGCCTCTTCCCTCAGCCAGGAGAAGGAAGATGCATTTCTAGTCTTGTCTCTTCTTTAAAAGCCTGTATCAACTTGTTTGGACAAGTTGAAACTTCTGTGCCCTCCCTTCCTTCCTTCCTTCCTTCCTTCCTTCCTTCCTTCCTTCCTTCCTTCCTTCCTTCCTTCCTTCCTTCTCTCCTTCTCCCTCCCTCCCTCCCTCTTCCCTTCCTCCCTCCCCTTTCTATTTCTTTCTTTCCTTTCTCCCTTCCCCTCCCCTCCCATCTCCTCCCCTCTCCTCCCCTTTCCCTTCCCTTCCCTTCTGTTTATTTTTTTGTGTCAGTCTCAGGGCTTGAATTTAGAGCCTGGGCACTGTTCTTGAGCTTTTTTGCTCAAGGCTCATGCTCCACCATTTGAGCCACACTTCTGGCTTTTTGGTGGTTAATTGCGATTAGAGTCTCACAGACTTTCCTGTTGAGGCTGGCTTCAAACCATGATCCTTAGGTCTCAGCCTCCTGAGTAGCTAAGATTGCAGGTTTAAGTACTTTCTTGAATCATATTTCCAGCCCTTTTGTTTTCATATTTTGTTGGACATATGGTCCTGAAAACTTTGCTTTAACTGACTTCAAAGTTGTGATCCTCCTGCCTTTACCTCCCAAACAGCTATGATATTATAAGTGAATGCAATAAAGCCTAGCCTAAATTTAATTTGTTAAGGAGCGGCCTCACTTGACCTTTGATTACTTTTTATTATGGGGTTGTACCTTGTATTTACAAAGTTCTGTGTGAGTCACTTCAAAGACTCATGGTTGCTACTGAGAAACCAAAAATGGTTTCCATTTCCTTGTCATGTTTACCTACCCAGGGCCTGGAACTGAAAACTTCCTGAGTCTTTTTTTGTATGGGTAGGGATACTTTGGAAGAAAGGCTTGGAACTGTAAATTCGAATCCCCAGAATTGTTTTTAGTATAACAAAGGAGCCAAGACTAAGAGCAATGATGGAAAATCCCAGTAGACCACTGTACTAGATAGGGATGGAGAAGAAGAAAAGGGAGGAGGCAAGTGTGGTCCCAGAATGACAGTGATGGAAAGAGGGGTTCACTTCTGCAGAGGAATGGACTTGGGGATGATCTTAAAGGAGATGAGTGTCCAATCACTGGTGGCTCAGGCCTGTAATCCTAACTACTCAGGAGGCTGAGATCTGAGAATCCTGGTTTAAAGCTAGCTTGGACAGAAAAGTCTGTGAGACTCTTATTCCCAGTTCACCAGCAAAAAGCCCAAAGTGGAGCTTTGAACCATAGTTCAAGTAGTAGATCACCAGCCTTGAGCAGAAAAGCTAAGAGACAGTGTCCAGGCCCTGAGTTCAAGTCTAGTACCAGCACATGTGTATGCGAACATGCTTGTACATGTGCATATACATACAAACAAAGAGATGTGTGTCAGGAGGAGAGGAAATCACTGAAATTCTATAACCTCAAGCTGCTAGAAACACAAGGCAGAAATAAGGGCAATGGATCCCAGAAAAAGAAGGGATCACAATAACTCAGTAGCTATGTATATAATATGATCATATAAAATGATGCTAATCAACATGAACTCCAAGATATGGAAACAAGAGGGTTTTCTGTTGTTTTTAATGTACTGTGTGAAGTTATTTTCTTTCTTTCATTTCTTTTTTCCTTTGGTTTATCCCCTGTTGTCACAGTTTTTGATTTTGGCACCCTGTGTCTTTCATATACATTTATCTGATTTGTGGAAACGAAGGGGAATAACAAAATGGTGAGAAAAAGGGCAAAACGTGAACCAATGCAACAGCAATAGTCACAAGACACTGTGTTGGAAATGAACTTTACAACTTGGCAAGGGGTCAAGAGGGGAGGGAAAGTGGGAGTAAAATGAGGGAGGGGTAACAAAGTTCGACAAGAAATGTACTCATTACCTTACTTATGTAACTGTAACCCCTCTGTACATCACTTTTATCATAAAATTAAATTAAATTAAAAAACAGAGTGTGAGGAAGATGCGGTGGAGTTGTGAAGGGAGAATGTGACATAGTCACATTCAGTGTAAAAGTACAAAGCAAAGTGAGCATTTGCCATGACTGACAGTGAATTGGACAACTGGTCTTGCCCGTGTTTCATTTATTATCATGGCATTTAAATTTACTGCTATAAAGCCAAGTCATTTTTTCAGAGTGGAAAATTGCCTCTTGATGTTCATTCCTCCCTCCCCCCTCCCAGTTTGGCTTGAGGTTTTCAGGTAGAATCCATACTGTGGTGACAGCTGGGTAACCCCTAGAATTGTTCTTTGCAGATAACAGCTCTCAGGGCTCTACCTCCCACACAGGGGGAAAATTGCTCCCCACCGTGTTCCCCACTATGTAGGTGTTTTGTTTTGTTTCCTTTTTTTTTTCTCTTTTTCTACAAGATTAAATGAGTTCAGATGTTCTGATCCAGTGTGAAGTAGCCTGCTCTCTCCTGATGTATGCCCCAGAGCAATGATGAAAGAGGAAACTGGCCCCCAGGTGGGCATCTCATCTTTACCTCTCATTGCTCTACCACGGAGAGACATGAGTTCACAGTGTAGGCTTTTTGCATGTGCCATGAAAGCAGAGAATGAAAGCAGCAAGTTCCCCTAATGGAATGGTTTGATGTTGTTGATAGTCTTTAATAAATAAGGAAGGAAGAAAATTTCCCACTTGGCTTCCCTATAGTTAAATGGAAGGCCACAAGGGTGAGATTTTTCGACAGTCTACAACTGATTCTTTTCTATAACTGACTTAATTTTTTTCTGTTTTCTCATAGACCCAAAGAAAGGCCAATTTTGGTATTCATTGAGGCCTGTGTCCAAACTTAACATTGGAGTTATAAGCTCCCTAGAAGGCTTTGGCATTCTTGAGTGTGGTGGGAGGAAGAACAATGAACCTGCAAGTGACTAGTCCCAGAGCCGCAAGAGGGTGCGTACGGTGCAGTGTTGCTGTCCTTGACCTGAGCTGCTACGGGCATGTCCCCACCGCTAACATGCAGATCTGTGATTAAACAGCCATTCTAAGACCATGTTCATATTTTAGTTTTGAATGAGCCCAGATGGCTCAGCAAGAAGTGAAGGGTCATGTGTTCTCCAGTTTTGATTTAGATTAGAAGCAGAGGTTTGGAGTCGGCAGATGAATTTGAAAGCTTATTGAATGGACGGGCAGCATCAAGGAACAAATGAAATTGTCCCCTTGAAAAACAAAATGGGTAAAGACAAGAAACAGGGTGATCAGGCTCACTGGATTTTGATTTCAAGTGTTGGCAGATAGCTCACGATTTCCATTTGGAGCTAGTTTGATCTTGTGGAGACAGCCGGGAAAGACTGCTGTTCTCCAAATTTTATAAAAATAAACAACAAAAAGTGCTTTTTTGTCTCTCTTTTTCCCCTTCCAGGGAATAGTTGTTTCTGTCACCAGGCTCTCTGGCTGACGTCCCATCTGTTTTTGTTTTTGTTTTTTTCTTTGCAAACTTTGTGGTGAAGCTCTAACCAGACTTATACATAGGGCAGCCAAAAAATTATTCAACCTGGATGGTATGATTTTAAAAGCAAAGCTATCTTTTGGAGGTTGCATCTTTTAGATACTCTTTACACAAAATATTGCCCCCAAAAGGCAGACTGTAAATACTCACGGAATGTCCATGCTGTATGCCTTAAATTTCAGTGAGATCCTTGAGGGCTGAAGGTTTGTCATTATGTCTCATGGCAGAACTTGGCATGGAGCTCTGTTGTGTCTGATGAGTGACAGAAGCTCTTCAGGGTCCAAAGGAGTATGCAATCTCCTGTCTCCCCTTGTCTTCTGTCAGGTGGGTAGCCTCATTCTCTAGGACCTTCTGGTTGACCACATGACCATTTGTTAAACCTGGTCGTTGGATGCCTGCTGCCATACCCACAAGGTAATCTCTAGGGAAACTTACCCCTGTCAACAAAGGGGTCTCTCTCAAACACAGATCTGATCATGTCTTTCTTCTCAGGAGCTTCTATGAGGTTCCATGTTTAGAGAATAGAGCTGACTCTGGGATTTGAGACCTTTGTCTCCTCACACTGAACTTCCTACCTATTCTACTCATTGACCTTGCTATTTCCTTTGAAGAACTAACTTTGTCTACCATGAGCTCCCAATATCCCCTTGGATGTTAGTTCCTTTTAAAAGATTTATTAAAAAGCCATGCAACTTTCTGTTATTAGTCTCAGGATGCTTCTTATGTCAGAGTCTACCTTTGTCTTCTTTCTCTCTCAGGCCGCAAGTGTAAAGGCAGACTAGAATTCCTGTCTATTCACATGGGTCTCTTCATGGTCTAGAGCTAAGGCCATTTGACTGAGCAGTGCTATTTTAATGGGTCAGGAAGACTGTAGATGATTTGTTTTTTTATAATATCTCTCTGAGAAATGACCCTTCCCTTACATTCAACAGCTAAGATATCCAATCCAATTGATTGAGCTTAAAAATATCTCAAATTAAATCCCCAAGTAGGCTTTTCTGTAGAAACTGACAATATAATACAAAATTTTATTTGTAAAGACAAGGGACTTAGATTAGCCAAAGCAATATTGTTAAGAACAGTTAGGATATGTGCAGGGTCTTGTTTCAGGACATAGTCTTAAGCTTCAGCCATCACTTCATTGCTATTTCATGAGAGTATAGACATATAGGCCAATGTGACATTTTACATGTATATGTAGATATATATATACATATTTGTGTATGTCTACATATATACACATGTATACATATGTAGACACACACATATGCACATACATACATATATTTATATGTTGTAAAATGTATGTCTACATATGTATGTAGATATACATATACACATATATACATACTTATATATGTGTATATGTATGTATGTACCTATATATACATGTATATATATAGGTACATATATATGTATGTCTCATGCTTAGTAGACAAGGACTCCAGCACTTGAGCCATGCTCCTAGTACTTTTGCTTTTTTTGTTTTTTTCAAAATAACGTTTTGATCTAACATTGTCTGGGCCTGTCATGAATTACGTTTCTCCCATATCTACCTCCTGAATAGAGAAGTATACTACCACACTTGACTTATTTTTGAGATAGGATCTCAATAACACTATCTGGGTTGGCCTTGAATCAGACTTCCTATCTACTTCCTGAGTAGCCTTACCACATGCCTTGCATTTAGTACAACAATGAGCACACATGGGTCAGGTCATAGGCCTAAATATAAGGCCTCAAACTGCAGACTTAAAAAAGAATCCAGCAAGTCTTATTGATTGACCTTGGGAAAAATGAAGTTTTCTTAAGACGCAGAAAAATATGACCTATAAAGGAAAAAAATTGGTAAAATTAAAAACATGCTCTTTAAAAAGCAATTCTAAGGATTTGCACAGCACGTATCTGAAAAAAACAGTTGTATCCAGATGGGCACGCCTATAATCCTAACTTTTCTGGATGTTGATATCTTGAAGATCAAAGTTTGGAGCCTGAACACAGGCAGAAAAGTCCAAGAGACTCAATTTACAGTTAGTCACAAAATGCCAGACTGGAGGCATGGCTCAAGTGGTAGAGCTCCAGCTATGGGGAAGCAAGCTGAACAGAGTGAGAAGTCTTGAGCTCAAGCCTTTAGTACTGTCACACAAACATATACACATGCTCAAATGAGATATGTTAAAGACAGTGGGGGGGGGGGGGGTAGGAAGAAGGAAAGAAAGAGATTGAGAGAAAGAAAATAGAAACTATATTATAGTTTCTTAAGAAGAAAATAAATGAACCCAACTTAATAAATGGGCAAAATTGTTCAAACTGAGAATTCATCAAGTATGATATACAAATGGCAAGTAAAACCATGAAGCAGTACCTAGCATCATTAGTTATCAAGAAACTGAAAATTTAGACCATTACACATACTATTGAGTAGAATGTATTAAAGACCTCTATATTCTATATACCCATTACCTGACAGTAAAAAAGATTAAAAAAAAAAAACCCAACCTGCCAATCCCAATAATATGAGATGCTAAGAGTATGGAGTAACTGCTGTTCTGATACAATGCTCTGAGAAGCCAAAATGGGATGGACACTTTGGGAAAACACTCTCATAGCATTTCATGATTATCACCTAAGAGAAATGAAAACATATGTCCACTCAGGCACTAATATGCAAACATTCATAACATTTCTATTCATTATGGCCTGAAACAATCCCAAATGTCTTTCAACTGGGAGGTTTACAAATTGTGGCTCTTCCATATAATGAAATACTAATGAGTAATAAAAGATAGTATAATGCATGAGAGAAGTCAGGCTCAAAATTATATAGACCTTGCTAGTTGCCAGTGGTTCATGCCTCAAATGCTTGCTATTCAGGAGGCTGAGATCTGAGGATTACAGTTTGAAGCCAGCCTAGGCAGGAAAGTCCATCTCCAATTAACCAGCAAAAAAGCCAGAAGTAGAGCTGTGGCTCAAGTGGTAGAGTACCAGCCTTGAGCATAAAAGCTAAGGGACATTGCCCAGGACCTGAGGTTAAGCCTCATTACCAGAACAAAAAGAAAAACAAAGTGCAGAAACTATGTGATTCCATTTGTGCAACATTTATTTTTATTGTCCTTAAGTAGTTGTACAAAGGAGTTGCTATTCACCAAAGCAGTTTATGAATGCAGTGCATTTTGATCAATGTGTTTGACATTTTGAAAAGGGAAATGGTAGTCAAGAGAGGTTGGGATTGACTAGAAAAATGCCGGAGGATTTTTTTTTTTTTGCAAGAGGGGCAGTAATAGATGTTTTAAACTTAATTGTTATAGTTAAACTACTATATGCTTGGTAAAATTACTTTTCTGTAGTTAAATGTAATGTTAGTGAGCCTGAATTAAAGAGAGCTAAGGTAGGGAAGCCCTTGCGCCTTTTTGGTTTTTGAGGTACAAGACCTGGTTTCCAGTTCTGTTTTCTAAGAGCTGTTGTGCATGGATGGAGCAGCTATTTCTCTAGAATTGTGTCCTTTTTTATGCTTTCAGGGTGAGGTCTTAAGTTCGTGCTGTTGCTCACTTCATCATTTGCAATGAAGGCAAGCTGTTGGGTGTGCAACTGCACCCAGCTCAGCTCAGCTCACTTGTCTAAGACTTTCCACATAAACACAGGTGCAGTCGGGTCCTTTGTCAGCTGGGGACGACCCAGAGGGAATGGGGCTTGAGTGAGGCCCTCTCACTGGAAGCAGTTCAGCCTCAGGCAATTGAGTTTGATCTTGTCCTGCACCCACGAGGCTGCTGCCAGGCCGAGAGTGTGTGAGAAGCGGTTCTTCAGTTGGGTCCACTGTGCCCTTGGGGGCCCTGTGCCCCTGTGCTAGCTTTGGCGTCTTTCCCTTCGTGGAGAGGTTGCAGGTGCCCGAGGTCACATTCCTGGAGGCATAGCTCATCCCATCCATCTGGAACGTTTACCCGAAGCTGACCTCTCCCTGGAGACTGGAGAATATGGGGTGCAGCTGTGTAGCTTTGACAGTGAAAAAGTAGTGCCATGTTCTTGCCCCCGTGAACGTGGCAGGAACATGGCAGGTGTCACCCCAGCTTTTACTTGTTTGGCTACCACTGAGTGCTGAGCAGAGGGAAAGGAGTTAGGGAAGAGGGACAAAGAAGCCTGGACAAAACCCAGAAACACTATCATTATCAAATCAAAGGGATGCCATTCTGCCAGGGCCAGAGGAGACCACCACGGCCAAGGCCCAAGGAGGCCAGTGTTTCTGACAGCTCAGCTGAGTTAGAACCTGCTGTTACCTTTTGTTCATTCTCCTGACGAATGCCTCATTGCCCTGGCCTGCCAGTGAGCCTGGTGTCGGCTGGGGAGCCAGTTTATAAAGGCCCTTGCTTATGAGTCTGTTGAGCTGGACACTAGCAGGTTCTCTAGACAGAAGAGCTGGGCACCAGTGAGATGGAGGCTTTGTTAAGGTAGCCTCAGAAGGTTCTGGACTTAATCTCTTAAGCCACGGGCTGTGGCTCACACCTATAATCCTAGCTACTCAGGAGACTAAGATCTGAGGATCGTGGTTTGAAGCCAGTCTGGGCAGGAAAGTCCATGAGACTTATCTCTTCAAGCTGTGGCTTAAAGTGGTAGAGCACTAGCCTTGAGTCAGGGACAGTGTCAGGCCCAGAGTTCAAGACCCACAACCACAAAAAAAAAATCTTCTAGTAATCAAGATGCAGCGATTTTT
The DNA here is from genome assembly GCF_019054845.1 of Dipodomys spectabilis. Lineage (NCBI taxonomy): Eukaryota > Metazoa > Chordata > Mammalia > Rodentia > Heteromyidae > Dipodomys > Dipodomys spectabilis. Next base: position 1,601,753 of record NW_024870864.1, on the reverse strand, counting down.
GCTGTATGAATCATAATTTGGCCTCTTATGTGGCTCACAAGTCTTCCAAATTAGCCAGGCACCAGTGGCTAGTCAGTAATCTTAGCTACTCAGAGGCTGAGATCCAGAGGATCTCAGTTTGAGGCCAGCCCAGGCAGAATAGTCCATGAGACTCCATCTCCAAAATAACCAGCAAAAATCAGGGATGGATACATGGCTTGAGTGTAGTATACCAGCTGAGCAAGCATAAGACACTAAGTCCAAACTCAATACCATCAGAAAAACAGTCTTACAAATCAAGAACATTGCACATATTTGGAGGGGCATCTCTTGAAGAAGGCAGCACCCTCCTGGGGGCCAGTGCAATGAAAAGAGTCATGCTGAGGCAGCTCTGTTCATTTTCAGGCGGTGTCTCGTCACTTAGGTTTTACTCTGTGGAGAACACGGAGAACCTCCGACCAACACTTATTGGCCTTTTCCAAGGTGAATGCTGCATGTGCCTCTGTTATACAGGGCTGTCTTCCTTAGTATTCCAGAACTTCCTGGGAGATCATGGTGGGGTGGATGCTGATAAGTGCTTTTTGGGTAGGAAGGAGTCCATGTTAATATCTGTGGGTCCCCTCTAGAGGATGAGTGTTCCCTCTGCATTCCATCCTTGTTGGCACACACTGGAGGCAGTACACTGGGCCTTATAGACAGCAGCATACTGTGTGATTTGCTTATGCTCCTGCTAGTCTAGTGGTTCCAATCCAGGGTTTTTTTTATCTTCAAAGGATATTTATGATTTTTTGGTTGTCCTGACTTGGAGGTTACTGTGGGTGTCTCATGGGAGGAGAGCAGGGATGCATTAGTATCCTACAATGCATGGGGCAGCCAGTGGCAGCAAAGAATCATCCAGTCCAAACATGAACAGTACCCAGATGGAGAAACACTACCCTAGACTAATTGAGAGCCCCTGAAGGTCAGCACAGGGTTTATTCTTTTTCTGTCTTCAGGGCTTGGCATCATATGTTCAATCAGCGTAGAGTGAACCAAACTTTCCATTGAGAGACTTATGTGTTGTGTGGTTTTGAGTTGATACAATATTCTTCAGTATTCCCCCAAAATGTTTTTGTTCTATTGTACTTACTAGCATTTTATTTGTCTGTATAAGTCAGGCTTTAATTAAGTATATCCATGAGTGGGAGAGAGATGGTAGCTCTTCTAAAATGGCATAACCCTCAGAACCCATCTATGGCTGTCTGTGCAGTGATACAGAGAGAGATCAGCAGCAGAACTCGCTGTTGCCCCCTAGAGTGGGCAGCATTCTTTCCTGGTTTGACTTTCGGTGGCAATGGCAAGTCATGGAAAGGAGTTGTGCTGTTGATAATCCACAGATGTGACCAGAAACTAGAAAGCAGTTTATTAGTTTACTTCAGGGATCCTATTTCTAATCTCCCATTTCCCCTTTTAGAATCTTCAAAAGCCAAAAAATGAGAGCTTAGACATGTGTTTTCCTACACTTCTAGTTGAATATAGATTAATTGGTTCATTCAACCAGTATATAGTAAATATGTACCGTGTAGAAAATAAAAGCAAAAAATACACAAAGAAGATGATGAAGGAGGCCCTTCCTACACAAGCACATGATGTGTATGGGTGGAGAAGTTTTGTCAGCCAGACCAGGCTCCATCAAGTGAGTTGGAGAAAACTTCTGGAGGAGGAAGAGAAGATTGTAAATCAGTGATAGGTAGAAAACAAAAGGTGATTCATCTCTGTATTGTTAAACTGAATTTAATTTAGACTAAAACCATCTCCATCTATTTTAGGTTTGGTGTAGAAGTTTCTTTTATATAGTGAATTGTAACCTAACTTGATTCATGGATAGTATCTGAGTCTCAGCCAACCATAGCCACGGAACTTCATGAGTCAGAGGCTGAAAGCTGCCCAAACATGACCATATAAGGTCAATGCCAACTGCAGCCAATCAGGTTGTTTCTTTTCTCTGGCTATAAATGCAACCTGCCCATGTGATGGGGTCAAGAATTTGGAACCATATTGGGGTCAAACTGATGCCTACTATATGAATGGTTTCTTTGCTTAAACAAATTCTGAAGGTTTCCCTTTAATGGTGCAAATTCTAGACTCCTCTTTCATGTAGCTCTTTGTGATCCTGTGGGCAGAGCCCCACAATATCCCCCATCACATTTTACCCCAGGTGAATCTAGACATTGGAACTCAAATCTCTGACTCTCAGCAGACTGCATGTTCCCAAAGTGTGTCAGCAACTTATCCAGAGTGCTGGTATAATTTCCTGTGTCTCAGAGCTGTGATGAAGCCTGAAGGCCCAAGGAGGAGTACTTGTTTGCTGGCTGCCAGCAAGAGGGATAGAGAGATGTTTGTAGTGTATCAGAGGTGGAAGCTTGGATATTGCTGATGGAAAAGTTTCATTCTAAAATAAATTTCTGTAGGGAACAACTGAGTGGATTTATGGAAGAGCATGAAAGAGACTTAAGAGGGTAGGTTAGCGTGACAAACTATTTTGGGTAGCTTCCTGGCAGAGGTCTGGAAAGATGGGTAGAAACACAGAGGAGGTGAAATCCACGTTCAGTGATCCCAGAGGAAGTAGAGTTTGCTGAATGTCCATCACCTGGCTCAGCCTATCTCTGGGTTCTGTCATCTTGATGGTCAAGAGTTGGAGTATGATCCAGCCACTAACTATGCTCCAATAAACTCTTGCTGTTGAGCTAACTGATCCCAATGGACTTGTTTTGCATGAAAGAAAACCTAGAAGCTTCTTTTTAGTCACATGTCTGCTGCAATGAAAAATAGTAGGGAAAAAGAAAATATTAGATGTTGGAAATAAAACTGCTTATAAAGAAGGAACTTCTTTTATGTCTTCTTCTATACTTGTTCCTTGAAATATGGATACTGGGTCTAACTGGCTCCATCTTGGCATCTTGGTGGATAATGGGGACTTTCCAAAAACTCTTAGATGTAAAATTCACTTTCCCATCCCTATCCCCAGGTGATAGATGTGCCTGAATTCCTAGAAGCAGGGGCAAGGACTTGGACAATAGGTTCCTGGACCTACCAGACCTGTATTGTGAACTGGCAAAAGTCTCTGAACTCTGGAGCTCCCTGTGACCCTGCTTCCTGACCATTGCCATATTTTGGCTCCACCACCTCTGCCACCATTGTGCCACGCCTTGTATCTCCTGACTGTCCTCAGGTCAATGTGGTATCCCTGTTGAGGTTGTTTTTCTGCTTTTTCTTTACTACCCTCATGGCTCAGTTTCCTAACAGTATTAAGTGCATTGATGGCAGCAAGTTTGGGGGAGACACGAGTCCACATGCAGTCATTGGCTTACTAATAAAGATTCTTGATTCAGCTCTATAAATGGGTTTCTCTGTATCATGTGATCAAATTCCCATATAACAATGTGCACACGTATGCCAGTCATAGGGTTTGAACTTAGGGCTCGGGTACTGTTCTTGAGCTTTTGAGCTCAAGGCTGGCAACTCTACTATTTTGAGCTATAGCTCCACTTCCAGCTTTTTGGTGGTTAATTTGAGATAAGAATCTGCCTGGATTGGCTTTGAACCATGATCCTCAGATCTCAACCTCCTGACAAGGCAGAGACACCATACCTGGCATACTTCACTTTTTTTTAATATGTGAAAATGAGTATAGAAGAAAGAAAAATAATTTTTCCACTTATGAATTGCTGTTTTGATCTTATAGCTAGGACAAAACAACTACAGGCAATACTTTAGACAACAAGCTTCTTAAATTCTTCACCATTTAACCATCACAGCTCTTAAGATCATTATTACTAATTCTGTTTTGTAGACATGGGCATCCATTTTCAGAGGCTGAGGAATTTGTCCAAAGCTACACAGGAACCACACCATTATACCAGAGGTTTTTTTATTAACCTGGATATAGCTATGAATTGGAGATACCATTGGAGAAAATGCTCCCTCAAATCAAAGGCTACTTTGATGTAACTGATGGCTTGCCAAAGAAATAAAATACACATTATGAAATAAAAGACAGAAGATCCTATGTACTAAGGGGATATGCAATGTTAAGTCTCAACTCTGGTATGGAATTACAATGGTATTAATTTTATTAAGGTTGCCATGGCTACTAATAACTCTTGCTGTTCTTCAGAGTCTGCCTCTGTTCTTTCCTTTATTTACCCAAAGATACCAGGTAGGATATCTTTAGCTGGGAGAAACAGAAGACCCTGGCTTCACTGTTGTAAACAGAAAGGGACTTAATGATTTCTGAAGTGAGATAATTTCAAGGTGGTTACTTAATGGCTCAGTGACATCCTCAAGGACCAAAGCTGCTTTCATCTTTCTCTCTGCAATCTTCAGCATGTGAGTTTTGTCTCATGGTCACCTAAAAGACCACTAAGGTTCTTGATATCACATGCAGTTATTATATTGAAAAGCAGGCCAGTCCTTCTCATCCTCTGAGTCTCTTTAGAAGTGTGGAAGCTTTTTTACAGAACCTCCCAAGAGACTTCCCCATCTTTCTTGGCCAGATAAACCCATTGATCCATTATTAAGGCCACAAGTAGCCAGGGAAATTGGGATGACAGTGGTTGGGTTAGTGAAGCATAGGGAAGTGTGGATTGCTTGAACAAAACTGGGAAGATGTTATGAATTAGGAAGGGGAAAGAGGCTGGGTGAGCAACTAGAAATGTTGCTGAATATTTTAAGAATATTTTTATTATGGAAAAATCTCAAACACAAGGTATTCCTAATTCTTTATCTCCCAGTTCTTTCAGTTATCTATACTTCAACAATTTCATTAATTTTGATTTGCCCCTTCATTCATCTGGAATATTTTAAAACATATTTCAGAGGTACATCATTTTTACATGATTTTTACATATGCTGAGTGCTTTATTTACCTGTCTGGTCACACGTCCAAAGAAAAAAGCTGTTTCAAGACCTAGGCTGACCTGGCAGTAAATTACTTCTTGCTACAAGAGAAAAGACAACATTCCTCAGAAACAAAGAAAACAAGTCCTGGGGAACAGGGTTTCCCATCCAAAGCTCTCATCAAGTTGCATTTGGAGTCCTTGGGAAACAGGGAAACAGGTGTCCTGGAAAGTTCAGGGGAACGAAGGGGCCTCCCTGCCCCCCAGACATGGAAGGTGAGTGGAAGTTCAGCCCGGCATTTGTCATTTCCACTCTCAGGCTGATGAGGCGCATGCTTTCTAAGAGTGGGTTTTGGTTTGATGACACCTGTTTCTGTGTGTTAATAGATTTCTGGGGTGAGAGAGAGCCGGGTGATGTCACCCACAGGTGTGTGAGCCTGTGGTGGCGGTCTGGTGCTTGGCATTTGTTTCACAAGATGTTGTTAGCCACATCTGTCCTCAGCTTGTGAGGGTCTTTGCACCAGGAAGCTGAAGAGAAAGATGTTTTAACCAGAACAGAAAGTCAGATGAATTAAATTGGCTTCAGGCTGGGTTGCAAACCCATGTACTTTCCCTCTGGCTTTAGCTGATTTCTTTTAGTTATGGAACAAATTATAAATGTTATTTTTTTTAAATATCACTGTAGCAGTCAGTGTATATTTCCATGCATGTTTTTTTGAGAGTCTTAAGCCCACCTGTTTAATTACACATTTGAAAGCCTTCTCTTCCTCCTCATGTCTCAAACAGGAAGCTTGCCTTCTTATTTTCCTTCAGCTTTCAAACCTTTTATCTTGTTGAAGAGAGCTCACATGTTTTATGCAAGGAGGTACTTTTGCTTATAACAACAACAAAAATATCGCCTTTTCTATACATGTGATTCTCCATTTCTAAAGGACAATTAAAGGTCAAATTGCAAAGCTGAATCAGTTAGAGCTCAGTGTTCAAGATATATTCAACCTGAGCTGATTTTTATCTGCCTGTGTTTTTTCAAATGTTCATATTTGCAGGAGGGAATTTAAACACATAAGTGTTTTGCATAACTATATTTGAAAAATGTTGAGAGGCAGGAGGAAGGAGAGAGGATGTAGTAGTGACATGAAATGGTGCCATTTGACTTTGTATTCATTCAGAGTGGATGGCTTGTGTAGCAGTTACACCATTTCTTAGCATAGCTTTCTAGAATGTGTGTGTGTGTGTGTGTGTGTGTGTGTGTGTGTGTGTGTGTTGTGGTTCGTTGTTCTTTGTCTCAGGCACTGTGCATTTCAGTGCAATGTGAGAATCTATCTGACCCCAATACATTTTATTTGACATTCACAGCTGGGTTGCTGGAGGATAGTGTAGGCCATTAAAAAGAACGCGAAAGAAAACACAGTCTCTTCGTCAGGACACTATGAAAGGGAGACTTACTGTGGCATGAGCACACCTGCAGGAAGAAGAGCAAAATCAACTGGACACCCAGGGGAAGGGCAAAAGAAACACAGCTGTTGGTGATGGCTCTGTGTGGCTAGGAACATTACCAATGGTGAAAACTGTTCCCTGTTCGACTTGTAGAATCTTAGGATGCTCTGTGGTCAGAAGGGTGGATGGCATATGTGAGGTATTATCTGCTGAAGGAGTTCACGTTTGTGTGTGGTATCCAGCGACTCTTTACGGTGGATAATGCTTCCATGGCATCTAGAAGTGGCTCCTGAGTTCCCTAATATGCAGGGTCCTGCCAGGACTCCCCAGGTGTCATTGCTCAGTCTCAGATAGGAAAGAAGGGTTGTACGGAGTGGATTCCAATCCTTTGAAGGCTATTCCTTTGCCTATCCTCAGCCACAAAGATACTCTAATAACCTCAGCCTAGTTCACATCACCTGCCTGCTCCATTTTTCCCTTCCTGCTTCCAAATTGAGATTTGACAACATGGGTTTCATACTTCATTTGATCCAGTAAAAGCAACTTTCCATCTGTGTGTGTGTGTGTGTGTGTGTGTGTATGTGTGTGTGTAATCCTGTGTAGAGATGTGAGACAAGATCCCTGGCCACTTGAGCTGCAAAAGTCTGTCCACACTGCCTGATCACTTGAACCTTCTCAGTGGGTGTACTCATTCTCAGTCTGGCCTGGGAAGTCAGTGTGATTTGAATTCACCTTGATGGATCTTGGTGCAAATGCTGAGGGTACCCAAGAATTCTCTTTTCGTGTACAGTGCAGAGACTGGGGCTTTGCAGATACAGATATAAACTTGGGGTTATTCTATGCAAGTAAAACCCTTCACTGACAACCTGGTAAAGAGCACCAGGAAGTGGCAACTGGGTTTATCTTCATCTTGGGGAGCACAGATGGAGTTGGTTGATTTAAACAGTTGCCCATTATTCACAGACTCTCCTACTCTGCCTGGTGAGAGTCCTGCTGGAAGTGAATGTAACTATTGAGCCAAAGTCCTTGGTAAATCCTACTGGGCTTCTAGGACTAAGAAGACATTTTTTAATTTAGTTTTTTATTATCAATAATAAAAGGGTCACCATTATACAATTAAAAGCTATCATTGTACAAAGGAGTGTTAATTCAACAGGTCAATTTATAAGTATAATGCATCTTGATCAATGTCACCCTGCCATCATTCTACCCTAAAGATGACATTAAAAATAGTTTTGCTTCAGTTTTAATTTTTGTAAAACCAAACTAGGTTCCAGAGTGTTCAGGCATTTTCAGAAGCTTCTGTTTTCGTTTTGGTTTTTATAAAGTTCACTGGAAATTTTCTGGCATAGTTAATAACCAAAAAGAAAAACAAACAAAAAATCTGACAAATACAGCTTGACAGTTGACTTAACATATGTGTCACTGATCAAGGTTTATTGTATTCATATACTCCTTTGTTGAGTGGCAGTTCTTTTGTACAACTACTTAAAGATAAATATAAAATTAAGGGGGAAAAAACAAGCTACCATGAACTGGATGCCAGTTCATGCCTGTAATCCTAGGTACTCAGGAGTCTGAGATCTGAGAATTATGTTTCAAAGCTAGTTCTGGCAGAAAAGGCCTTGAGAAACTTAACTACCAAAAAGCCAGAAGTGAAGCTGTGACTCACTTGGTAAAGTGCCAAGCTTTGAGTGAAAAAAGCTAAGGGACAGTGCCTAGGCCCTGAGTTCAAGCTCTAGTACCAGCACACACACGTGCACACATACAAACACACACAACTTTCATGAAACATACAAACCACTGGAGATAATTGTGGCTTTTCCCAGTGGGGGTGGAGGTTTAAGGTGTGCATTTTGCTAGCTGAGCTCTGGAAAGACTCAAAAGAGAACTGCTTTCTGGCCACTTTCAGGTTTTATTTGTTCTCTTCTTCCCATGTCTCCTGCTCATATATTCTGCTTCCTGACCCAGAACAGGCACACTCAAAATCTCCCCCCACCCCAGCTATGTTATTAAATGGTAAACCTTTAAATTCAGACTGAATAGTTGATGGGAATTTCTAAACACAGAGTTAAATTCTGCTCTTACAAAGATGGAACAAAAGCTCCCTGTCTTTTGGAGGTCACTAATCCGGTGTTTGCACCTTATTGTCACTACGTAATGGTTGAAAACCTTGGAATTATTTCCAATTAGTGGGCTTTGGTGGATCTTGCTCTCTGAGCTGTTGACCCCTCATGTTTGTTTAGCAGGATTTTCTCACCGGTTTTCACCTTGCTGAGCATTGTTTTGCTGTCAGGGCATCTGAACAGCTCCGTGTGACCCCCACAGTGATGTCCTTGTTGTGAGACTGGGGGATCTGTTGTGAATTTTGTGATGACAGATGGCAGAGGCATAAAGGACAGCTCTCTGGGCTTTGTGAGAGGGGATTTGTGCTCTCAGAATCTCTTTTACTCTCTCTTCTCTGGAGGCATGTCTGTAATTGCTGTCAGAGCTGCCACAGTGCCCATTTAGCACAGTGTGGCCTCTGAGATCCAACACCCTCCCATGTCAGCACACACCTGCAGCAGCACACACCCCAGCCCTCCTGGGCCCCCCTTGCCAAGTCTCAGATAGCTCTCAGCTCTCAGCCATCTATGCCGGCCTCTCCTTGTATGTACCCTGGAGCTCAGGGGTTTAATTCGATTAAAAAAGAGTCATCTGATCTCTAGAGATCGATGGACCGAGTTATAAAATGGGGCCTTTTGGGTGCTGCTTATAAAACAGGCATTTGTAATGAGTGCCTTTTAGGCACTGCTTGAGACTTAAGAGGCTGGTCTTAGTGGAGAGTGCGTATGTTGGGCAGAAGCCCAGGATACAAAAAAAAGGACTAGCTGAGTTTTGGAAATTGATGTGAGTAACCCTATGGACATTCTTTATGGCCCTACCCAGCATCCTGCTGTGGACCCTTCTCATAGCCAAGGAAATCCCAAAGACTCCCAGCAAACAGGTACCCATGATGAAAGAGCTGTGGTCCCCCTGGGGAGGGAGAGTGGACCTCTATTGCCAATATTTATATGCTAACGGGAATCCTAGATTTCTGGCTGCTTTGGAACACTGGGCAGTACCCCAACACCCCAGCCTCTACCCACAGAGCAGCCACCACCTGGAGGCCAGTGGCAGCTGCCATTTTCAATAGAGTCATGCAAGTTTTCAGTTTTTTAAGAAAATCTTGCTTCCAACATATTGTATTCATTTCCCTGCTCAATCCCAGTAAGCATTTGAGTTGGAAAATACCTAATTTGTTCTAATTCCCTTAGAGAAACTGAAATGTAAATAAATAACAAGACTCTTAGACTCTGTCCTAATGAAAGTAATGGAAGATGGAGAAAATGTTTCATGCCATAAAGATGTTTCCATTGTTCTAATATGTGAAATTGAAAACATCATCTCTATGGAAGAGGGTTTACTAACTCCTTGTGTCCCACCCTATAATAGACTATCATATGGCCATAAAAGCATTGGTCATGATGTTTCTAATAACATGGAAAGATGCTTGTAATAAAATGTTGAATTAAGAAAATAAACTTGACACCAAATTGCATTTTCAGGACACTCCAACTATCATCTAAAAAGTATTAAGCATACTTAGAAGACTGGAGGGAAGTTTGCCAAAATATTAAAAGTGGTCACTCTTTTATATCCAAATGGTTTGTTATTTATTTTATCCTGGTTTTCCTAATTTTCTGCAATGAATGTGTATATCTTTTATATTCAGAGAAAGGAAACATTAGAAATAAAGAAGAAACAGAAGCCAGGCAGATTAGATCTCCTCTGACATTCCCAGGCAGTGGGAGATCAAGGATTCAGAAGAGGTCTTCTAATCTACAGTTCCCTGATATGAATCTACAGTTCTCAAAATCACTTCCCTCCTCAGGTCCAGTCTAGCCATAAGTTTTGCTATCCATACTGGGGTCTATAGTCCCAGGGCACTCACTGAGAGTTGTACTTTCTGTGGGTATGCTTGTGTCTATGAGAAGCCTATAGAGACATTTTACCTTCAATTCCATTGTTATGAGCAAACCTTAAGTACTAAGCAGTTGTAGCCCCTGAGTAGATATAAGTGAAGTCAAGCACTATTCTGTGCCATGCTAGTTTTATGACTTGTGTGACTTGTGAGTATATTTCCTTAGGGGCATTTCCTTAAGGCTTGGTTGTCTCCATATTTTGCTCTTCTTCAATTTTCTATTTATTTTTTTATTTTGTCACTGGGAGGGATAATCCAAAGAAAGCCATTCAGAATTCCTCTGGCAGAACAGTGACACTGTGCTTAAATAAGCCCAGCACTCATTGACTTCGCATCTACAATAGCTTATGTTTCTTTTTTAAAAAATAATTTTTATTGTAAAGGTGATGTACCGAGGGGTTACAATTAGATAAGTCAGGTATTGAGTACATTTTTTTTTAACAGTGTCACCTCTTCCCTAATTTTCTCCCTGCTTTTCCCCCTCCCATAGCTTATGTTTTTGCAGGTGTCTTGAGGTCCAAGGACCTGAAATCTATCTTAACTCCTGCTATGAATTGCTGTGGTAACTGTGATCAAACTTGTACTTCCTTAGCCCATCTCCTTCTGTATCCAATGGAAATAAAGCATTTCCTGTGGAACAACTCTTTGTTAGGTATGTGGTTCTGCTAGGAGAATTTTGGTCAAGAATTTCATGGTCCCTTGAGGAAGAGGAAGCCCCCACAATTGAACAGAAGAGCACCTCCATCTCTCAACAACAGATTCAAATTTGACTAAGCTCAGTGGAACCCAAAGCCACTCATTCTTCTATGACAAGAAATTCAGCTGTCTAATGATCCAGAGAACTAGAGATACAGCCAATAGAACATTCCATCCTTGTAAACACGCCCTTAGGAGGCTAAATTCTCTTCTAGGGTTGCTGAATTACAGGAAGAGAACACTCTCACACATGTGGAGATCACCTTTTCCAAGGTGACTTTAGCTGAGACTATATTTCCCAAGTATAACTCTAGAGCGTTGACAGAATTTATCTTAAGGCTCAATCTTGCCTGTGTTTCTGGAGCTCTATAGAGTTAACCAGTCTTCCTTCCAACAATTCTACAGTACAATATTAGGCCTAGTAAAATATTAGTATGGCTTCAGAGGTGGGGCTTGGGGTCACATAGACAACCAGATTGATTCGGGGCAGCCTTGTGACCAGATTCTCTCTGGAACCTCAAGATCAGTACATCTGGCTCTGAATTGGCACCTGTTGGCTCAGAATTTCTAAGAATAGGACGGATGTGCAGGTGAGGGCCCTGGGCAGTCAGAGAAGGCTAGGTCAGCCAGGCAGCTGCCTCCTGGCTCTGCTGATAGAAGCTTTTATTTCTTGCATATTTCTGTATAGTGCATGATTTCTGTAAATTTATACTTCTGAAAAGACTTCTAAAATCAGAATTTCCCCTTCAAGAGAATTTCTGGTTGCTGTGGAAATGAATACAAACTGGAATTGCAAGAATCAATATTCCAAAGCCTACATTGCCTGTTGCAAAGAAATGGAATTGCATGTTTCCAGCTGTGAAGGCTGAAGGGAGAGGTGTGTGCCTAGGGTCCCTGTCAACTGGCTAGAGGGTAATGTGTGCTGGTGAGGGTATCTCCTCAGAGCCACCTCTCAGATCCTTTCATTTTTACTTCACCTCGCTTTTGCATTTCTCAGTCATTGAACTATGACCTGATTTCACATTCTGAAACTGAGTATGTGTCTTGATTCTGTGTAGAAAAGGGCATGTCAGATTGATGAGTCACCTTTCATTTCAAGCCCAGCGAGAAGCAGTCAACCTAAAAGGCACTGGAGGAATGAGCATTTGTCATCTTTCAAGATGGTTATATCTATTTTTAAATTTTACTTTCCAATGCACAAATGATACAGGAGCATATTGTTATTTTAAACCCCTGAATCTTCCCTGCTTCTCCCCTGCCCTTCCCAGAGGAAACATCTCCAGATGTTGTGTTATGTGTGCATGCATAGAGAAACATGCAGATTTATTGTGCAAGTATGTAATTTTGCATGTAAGTGACAACAAGTTGTTCTACAACTTGGTTTTCCCATAGAATAACGTATCCTGGGAACCATTCTGAATTGTTCACGAAAATCTGTTTTATTTTTAATTGCTGTTGTATACTCTATGGTATATTCTGGTTAACTTAACCTACAACTTCTGGATAGGTAGAAGGTGATTGTATTTTTCACGAAGCTGTGCCAAGTGGAAAAGGGAAGTGCACAGCAGATTCAGGACACAGAAGTGTGGTGTGACATGGTTTCCTGAGACAATGGGACTCTAACTATGGCTGAAAAAAGTCAAATGAAGCCTAGAAAGGGGGAGGGAAGGAAGGACAGAGAGCTGGGGAGTGAAATCAGGCAGGGCATTTGGAGTATGGAACTGGGATTTGCCTTCATCAGATGTCAAGAAGCACGAACACTAACCCAGATTTATTTTTAGAGCAAGGGGCCTTGGAATGTCTGGAAGACAGGCTCAGGTGCTGGTTAGTATGGGAGTTTTTTTTTTAATCTCTCTATGTCCACCTCTATGTCCATCTATTTATATATCCAGAAGTTGACAATTTCAAAGAACTGATTCTGATCATAGGGGTCTGTCTGCAGGCTGTGCAATACTGTCTTGGCCACAGTAGATGTCCATTGGTGTTTGGTGATCAGAGTATCAGTAATCTGAAAGGAAATAAGATTTTGCAGAGCCTAGATAAAGGATGGAAACAGACAGAATTTGCTTCTGGTGGTTGGATACCAGAGGAGGATAATCTTAATAATGAATGGACAGGGCAAGGAGAAGGAGAAAAAGTTTCAGTGAGACAGATCAAGATTTGTTAGAAGTTTTGGATGGGCCAAGTCTTTGTGTTTTAGAAATTATAATAGAATGATTGTTTTTTTTGTGTGTGTGGGGGTAGCAAAAAGTGAACAGAAAACAGTAGCTGAAAATGTCCAATCTTGCTGTAAATGCAATGGAACTGATTTGTTTACACATGTACAATTTCTGTGGGCTACATGTTTGGGTAAAGAATCTCAGGTACTGAATGGATAAAGGATGGCTAAATTGTTTTATGCATAAACAAAGTGATGGCCATTCTGTCAAGGGAGCTTCTTAATGAGATTTCTTTCAGAAGCTTGACTCATCGTAGTTGCTTTTTCCTGGCCTTATCAGTTCCCCTACTTCCTCTGGGTCTGCCATTTGTGGCCTAGGAACCTTTTCTTAGAAGCTCATTCTGCTACTCAAGATCGGCTGATGCACCTTTTCCCTGCTGGGGGAAGCGGCCGGTCATCAGCAGCTGTCCCCTCACATGACCTCAGTGCTCTTCCATGTGGAGCTACATGCTTCCCTGAAGGCCTTACTCTGGGTTTTCACATGTTCTCTAGTACTTACTTTCTCATTTTGCCAATACCATATACAAACCAGGATGATGTGTTTCCCCAAGTGTTCTCTTTGGAAAAAAAAAAAAAAATCTGTGGTCATAGAAATAACATTGTGACTTTGCCAGTTAACATTTCCTGGGTGCTCAACATGAGCGAGGTGCTGCTCAGATCATTTTTCTATGTGATTTACTTTCATCACTGCAGCAACGCTGAATATCTCATTCTATAGCTGAAGACTGAAGCACGGAAAAGGAGTATATTTGGCTGAGGTCACACAGCTAGGACATTGTTAACTCGCCCATTGCCACCATCTCCTCTGACTCTGAAGCCCACTAACACTGTGTATACCCAGCATCTCACATCACCTGCTTAGCCGGGGCTGTGCATTTGATAAAGTATGTACATGCTGGTAGTTGTGGCATTATTTGGGCATGGGATGAGCCACATATACTGTTTACAGACTATGAGATAAAAGGTCCAGGGAGTTGCAGTTCAGAGTTCTGTCACCTCATGGCCTTGTTGAGTAAATAACTTTCTTTTTTGTTCAACAGTCCCTTCTGGAGGTCACTGGAGTAGATCATATTTTCAGCTTCCCACAGTGGCAACCAAATAATGGATCAGTTCCATGGCTTATATGTATTCATATAATTTCACTTCCAAAAGTATACACTCTCCCAGGGGCATAGATTAGCACTCCTGGACTGATGGCTCTTATGTCTCTTCCAACTGGATAAGGCCCAACTGGATCTGAATGAATCCGGGATGCAAGAATCTATGTTGAGTGAAGCTCCATGAAAGACACAGGGGAGGAAGAAGCCCCTTGTCAATTCAAAGTTACAGTAGAAGGGGAAACCTTGTCAAAATGAAATCAAGGGACTTTCCAAATAATCAGTATTTGTGTTATCAAAGTACATGTTGGTTTGTTACCACCTCCAATGAAATTGCCTAGTTGGGCTTCTAATTTGTTTAGAGGTCATGATGTACCCAAGAGGCAGGAATGGGGCTCCCTCCTTGCTAGCAGTTGGGGTGCCCTTGAGTTTTGGGTTAAATGAGGTCATGGTACTAGGGCAGAGGCCAGAAAAGGTTAGGGTTGCTCCGGAGGCACTTCAGGTACACCTCCAAAATCACTGCAATGCTGGGAAATCTGTTAGTTGCTATGTGGATTCCTATTACATGGTGCTACCCTAAGCATGACTTTAGTGCTACCTTTCAGAACTTGAAATTACCATTAGTTATGTATTGGAGAATATTGTATCAATTAGGTACTGCTGGTCAGAATTTTCAGTGACATTGTTGGATAGAAAATATTTTGCATTCCTTGAGCAAAGTATTACACTGGAAATCTGCTTTCTATAAGAATCACTAGCCAGGATAACTCATGTGGAGCTAGTTTTGTTAGTCTGAAGAAGGTCTCCATGGCTCTTTCTGAGAAAGAGCTACCTTGTCCTTTTATTGAGATGAAGACCATTTTAAAATGCAACTATGTCACTCCATATACTTTGTTAGCACTCTACTCCTAGAAAAGAAGTAGACAACAGTATGGAGAAAATGGGGGCACTTGACCCAGCCCAGTAGACAAGTAGGAGTTTTAACTCTTGCATGATGAGCACTGGAAACTGAGAAAGTTAAAATGCTGCTTATCTAAGGGGACTCTGGATTCAATTTGTCAAAACTTGCCACTTGGGGATATTACCTGAGAGAAATCTCCTGGCTAAATATGCGTTTGTGATCATTGTTGCTAAGATGAAGGTCAAGTTCAAAGTCAAAATCACTGGTATGAAGAAGAAATTCAAGAAAGGAGTTAGCCCTGTCTCCATAGAAACCAGGAGCCTCAGTGTCCATTCCACCTGCGATCCAGCCTCCTCTGCCCCTGAGCTATCTCCACATGGGTACTGTTTTAAGAAACCAGTACTCAAAGTGGCCTTAGATTCAGGGGATCCTTTCTCTGGGAGCCAGAATCCTACTGGCTCACCCTACAGTGAAGAACAGCTATGACACACTTCTCCCACACTTCTGCCCTTCACTTCTTTGATGAATATAAGCTACTGTTTCAATTATTGACTGCTGCATATCACACTTCCCTGAAAGCACATAAAACTGTAACAGCTGTTACTGTTTACCAACTATGGGTCAGAACAACTTTGGGGATTGCTAATGCAGCTGTGCTCAGCTGGGAGCTCAACTGAGGTCTTTTTTAGTGGCCTCCAACCATCTAGTTATCTAGGCTGGACTTCCTCTCAGGTCCGAAAAGGAAAAAAGTAGAAGTTTCCAGGCCTTCTGAGGGGATATGTGGAACTGCATAGTATACCTTATTCTGCGTTTTCTTGGTTAGCACTGAGTCCCACTGAGATTCACATGGAAAGAAACTAGAGACATCTCTTGTTAGGTAGGGTGTTGGGAATTTGTAGCTGTCTTGAATTTGGGGTATACCTGGGCCTGACTGAGGTATGTGGAGGCAGGTGAAGAGACAACTAGCCAAGAGAGCCTGCTTATGGACCAGGTGTCCCCTAACTTGTGGGTCTACTGTCTTCCACAGTATTGGCCTACTAGAAAGTACTCTTGCTGGCCACAGGGTGCACTGATGGCAGAGTGACCTTTCACAGGTTCCCAGGCCCAGGGAGAGCTATCCATCACACTGTCCAACTATGGCTCCAGGAGGCTGTAGAAAGTGACTTGGGTCCACCTGCTTTAAAGCTTTGGGAGAGGCCTGGGATTTAGTTCTCTTGAATAAGATGTGGCTGATGTAACATTTCTCTTTTTTAATATGTTGTTTAATTGTAAAAATACTGTAAAGAGGGGTTACAGTTACATGAGCAAGGTAATGAGTATATTTCTTATCAAGCATTGTTACCTCCTCCTTTGTTTTTCCCCTACCATCCCTTCCCTCCCACCTCTACAACTACACTCCCCCCTACCCCCTGCCCCCACCTAAATTCTAAGGTTTGTTTTTGGACATAGTGTCTTGTACATCTCATTGTTACAATGGGTCCACCTGTATCCCTATTTAAGCATTTTTTCCCCCTTCCCCTCTCCAAATTAGAGAAGTGTATATACAAGATGCAGGGCGCCAACATCAAATACAGTGAAAACAGGGGTTATACCATGGGAGAGGAACATACAAAGAAACAAAAAAATCTGTTGGGGAGGGAAACAAGGTGAATCTCTAAACAGTGAATCTCTAAGCCTCATGTTGAAGGGAAAGGGTGTTCTACAGGCCTGGGGGGAATAGCACCAGGTTGCCCGATTGTGATCAAATATATTTGACCTGTACAGTAGAAGTTTGTGTAGCATGTCTACTTTTCTATTCTTTTCTAGTCTTTATTTCATCATAAAATGAACGTGTCACTGTGAATTTCATTGGTGCCCTAGGCAGATATGCGCATTCTTCGATGGTGCACACACACTTATATACCCCATGCCAGGTCACCTTGTAACAAAGTAACAAGGCTGGAGGAGGCTCTTGTTGTGAAACTGTTTTACCCACACCAGCCAGAATGGAGGTGGCATTTTCTCAGGGCTCTGACCATAGGTAGTAGTAGTATCTTTGGGTGCATAGGGGTGGTGGGTGCCTAGGCAGCTAGTGTTGGGGATCTAGGAGTCCGGTGTATCCCAGATGTTAAGTGAATGCTGTCACTAGAAGGTCTTGCCTTGGCTAGGTATTAAGGCAGGGTCTCAAACTCGGAAAACAATGTGGCAAATGAGGGTGCAGAGGATGCTGTGAGCCTCAGGTGGCAGCACAGTTACTAGGACTCTCTTCAGAAGATTTTCTAAGTAGTATCTCATTTATGACTTTTAACCATGTTATGGCAATTATATGAATCATCTCTTTCTCATTAGGGCATAAGGTAGGGGAGTAGGAAAGGGCCAGGTGTTTCTTTAACCAGTGCCCCTTCCCCACCTCCCCTCAGTCTGTCTACAGAGTAGTCTTCTGTTAAGCCTTCAAATTGCCCTGGCTCCTGACATAGGAGGGGAAACAGGCCTCCCATAGCAGAAGCAGAAGGATACAGGCTTCCCTATGCTTCCCTCTGATCTAGCCCATTTCATTTTCTGCATCTGCCCAGTCGTTGTTATACACATGGAGTCCCCCAGTAAAACAACTGGGCCACCACAAATTTGGAGATGTACCCGAGAAAGATCAAATGGAGCCCTTGCCTTTTCCCAGTTTGAGGCCAAGAACAGGACACAAGCTCTCTCCTTGGCCCTGGTGCCCCCCTATGTGGCACTCTCCATGCAATATACTGACTGTAGAGTAGGCCAGATGCCCAGGACACTGAGCTGCTACATAAGAGAGGCTGTGATGCTGGAGAAAACAGCCCATAGTGGAGCATGAGGACAGTCACAGTTGCTTGATTGGGAGAAGTGCTGCAAGAGGGAGCCCTCCCCCAACCACCTGTGGGGAGCAGCAGGGCAGCAGGAGGCAGAAGGAAGCCAGTAGAGAGCTCTGGAGGGCTGAAAGGGCTGCCCACAGCAGGGCAGGCAGACATGACATTTGTTTGTTCAGGTTGGTAAACATCACCCAAATCACCAAGATGTGGCTCAGGCTTGCTACAAAATACCTCTTCCCACCCCCAGCCCTAATCCCTAGCTCCCATCCAAATGGCACCTGACATCTCTCATTCAGAGCTGAGCAGGGACCCTAAGGTCACAAACAGGAAGCCAACTGGGGATGATGGTGTCATCTCTGGAAAGAGGAAGGAGCAGGGCAATTAGAGCAGAGTCCTCCAGAGCCTACTCTGAGCTTGACCTTGAGTGAACTCATCTCTGTCCTCATTATGAGGCAAGGGGGAAGGGCAGGATAACATTTCTGAACATAACTCTGTGGCTCTCCTAGGTCAGCATGGGAGTGGGGAAGGCTGTTGTTCCAATCATGACCAGGATGCTTCTAATTATAGTTCCCACTACAGGCACACGTGAGGGTTTCACAGGTAGAGCAGGTGTGAGCTCATGGGGATGTGTTGCTGGTATGTTGGAATTATTGGTTTTAATATTTGCATCATACCCTGAATTTTAAGATTATTGAATTTCTCTCCAGACACTCTGTGAGGAAAGACATGTCTTTTCTGTCAAAACAAAGTGGTTCCAGCTTATAGCCAGTCATCATTTTGTATTTTTGTTTCCTGGTACTTATATTTCCTAGAACTATTTGCTTCCTGACTTTAAACTATAACTGTCAGCTGTGTTGTCTGTAGCCAAGCCAGCTGTATCAAGGGGATGAGTGCTTACCAACAGCCTTAAAAGCACAGACTCCCTCCCCGCACCAGTGGGTATTTTTTCATTGACAGAATGCTTTCTAGCTTCCTTAAATCACCCTGCCACCCTGATAACCAATCACAAATAGAATGTGAGCACAGCTCCTACTAGAGAGGGGGGACAACACCACTCTTTATGTCAATATACAAACTGAGTGGGCCATGCCATTCAATGTGCCTGTTTAACTCTGGGTAGAGTGACTATGCACCCTTCTGTGCAAAAGTAAATTGACTTGATGAGATCTCCTTTATCATTTGTGTCTATTTCTGGTTAATTTCTTGAATGTCTCATTTGGACACCAGAGAGTCCAACAACCTTGAATCAGCATCCATGAGGGTGAGAGCCTTTTATGAAATAGGTGCTTCAGATCCCAGAGCCATGAACTGGAGATCTTCAAGGTCTCACCTGTGTTCTCTAGGACTGTACTGCTCTCCGGCTTTGTCCCCTTTTCCAGACTTCAGGAAGATCATCAACTATAAACAAACATAGTTCTAATCTTCCAAACAGTGACCTGGATCCCTCAGAGACCCTGAGATGGTACCTACGTGGACAAGGCACTGAGTTGGAGGGAAAGGTCTGTTTCTAAGTGGAACACTTGAGAAGGGTGTTTGAATGGAGAATGGCCATACATGCAGAAACCCACCTTTCGATAATTCTTCTCAGCCATGGGAAGACCTATGGAGAACATTATTTCAGGGTTCTATGTCAAGACACTTCACTTTCTTAAGTGTGTCTTTGGGCAGATAATACAGCTTTGGCCAACAGGTTACCACCGTTAGAGAATTCTTTTTAAACCTTTGACACACAAGACTATATAGATACAGGTGGGGCATGCTATGGAGCCCCAAGATATGTAGACCTGAAAAACAGGAGCAAGTCATGCACATGGGTGCTCATTTGTGTGTGCACACCTGTGTGCTCTCTGTATGTGGTTTATCATGTGGCTTCTGGCTAGCTAGTCCTTTCTAGCTTCCCTCCTCTTCCCTCCCAGTCCCACCTGGATCCTTCCAAGGGGAAACCTGCTTTTAAAAAAAATGTGGACAAATTTGCACCCTGCACTGTGTCCAGCTCTGCAGGACTGGCAGCCACACTTTGTCTGTGCTTGGGGTGGAGGTAAGGGTCCCCTGTATCCTGAAGCTGTATGATTTAGGTCATCTGCTAGACCTACAGATAAATTCCACCTGCAGTTATGTAAATCAGGGTCATAAAACATTTTCACCTTCTACAAAGAAAGAAAAGATTAGAGCAGGGAGTAGGTGAGTTGCTGGCTGGAGGACAAGCAGGGAAGGAAGGGCACAATGGTTTCTGAGGAAATCAAGGACAAACCTGTTCTTTCATACTTGTGTGTGTGCCTGTGTGTGTGTTTGTGTGTGAGTGTGTGTTTGTGTGTGTGCTGGTCTTGGGGCTTGAACTCTGGGCCTGGGTGCTCTCTCTAAGTTGTTTTTTTTTTTTTTTTTTGCTCGAGGCTAGCACTCATCACTGGAGCCACAGCTCCACTTTCGGCTTTTTTGGTGATTAGTTAGAAATAAGAGTTCCACAGCCTTTTTTTTCCCAGGCTGGCTTTGAACCACTGTCCTCTGATCTCAGCCTCCTGAGTATCTAGAATTATAGGCATGAGCCAAGGCACCTGGCTTCTGTTCTGCCATAGTTTTTGAAATGCCAGCTTGAGTCCTTTCAGAAAAGCAGAGAGCCAGAGTGATTCTGCCCTCAAAAGGACTAGACTTCATCATCGTATTGACTCTTCTATCTGTGGACTTGAGGGTACTTTAGGAGATGTTCCTCACAAAACTCTGTATGTTGCACATATCCTCTGGCACTGCTAAGTGGGCAATGTGGGGGCTTCTGAGCCACGTGTTCTGGATGAGAGTCACAGTTTGCTGTCTGGTCTCCCTGAGTGAATTCATTTGGTGAGACAGACAAGTTAGAATCAGTGGGATGACAAAGTATTTCTTTTAGCAATTTTTGTTGAGGTCATCTATGTACTGAGCCCTGTTCTAGACACTAGGATATGATGGTGTGCAAAATGGATGAAAGTCTTGCCTTTTGGAGCTGACCAAGCCTGTGGAGGAGACAGAAAGAAGATAAACAAGTGAACTGTGCGTTGCATCAGTGATATCTAGATTGAGATGGAAAAGCTGGAGCTTAGTCCTTCCTAACACTTCCCCTCCATGCTTGGCTTTGCTGACAACAGTGATCACCATGAATTGTGCCTGTTGATGCCTCTAGAGTCTTCCAATAACAGAACTCAGGAGGTCTTCAGTAGGTGAAGACAGGTGAATAAAAAAAAAGATCAGATGATTTGGGTTGTTTTCTGCTCCTGCCATGGCAAAAGTGAGTGTGGCTTGTTTCTGCCTCTCTAAGACCTCAGATGGGGGTCAAGCACACAGAGGTTTAAGAGGGCTGGGAAGGGGCTTTCTCCAGATGTCTGACTCAAAGTCAGTGCTCAGGCTGGCTGTGCTCTGCTGAGAGCAAGGTGTCTCGATCCTACATAAGCTGTCCTGACTCTAATTCAGGACTTGGAAGACTAGCATTGGACCAGCCTTCTATTGAGGATCTGCCTGTCTGTTTTCTAGGTGTTCATGGAAATAACTATAACTTCTGTTCTTATTTATGTAGACTTAATAAAAATTCATATAACTACAGGAGCTGCTCACATGGGATTTTGTTGACTTGTTTTTTTCCCAAACAGTGTGTGTCTAGCACAAAATACAAAGTAATGCTTTGATGGAAACTACAAGGTTGATATTGCTTAAAAATCCATAGGATTTCCTTTTCTTTCAGACACACATGCTGCTTGAGTCACCATATCATGTGAGTGTGTGTGTATGTGTGTGTACATGTGTGTGTGCATGCACATGTGTGAGTTTGTGTGTTTGTATGTGTCCATATTATCTTGTTTTTATGAAGGCTGTGCTCTTAATAACATTGATGTCACGCATTCCTCTGATAAGATTATGAAGGTCAAAGAAGGATGGTGAAGACAGAGAGGAAGGAGGAAGCTGTACTCAATCTCCATGGCCATTAGACTCTTGCCCATTCATGATAATGATTTCATACCTGAATGCTGTGCTGCCCTAAAATGTTGACTCCCTGACCGTGTAGGAGTCCTTCCTGAGCTTGGGTTCCATGCCTTTGGTCTGTAAGGGCCTTGTAGCAAGCATTCCATTGGGGACCAGAAAGTTGAATGTGGGAAAATCAGTCAGGAACATTCCCTGGGTTGATTTTTCAAAGTTCTAAACAAAGCTTATTTTCAATGTGGCAATGATCCATCTCACCCCAGTTAGAATGGACATTACCAAGAAAACAAATAATAGCAGATGCTGGAGGGGATATGGCCAAAGGGAACACTACTATACTGTTGGTGGGAATATAAGCTGGTTCAACCACTCTGGAAAACAGTATGGCGGTTCCTCAAAAAACTAAACATAGAACTACCCTATGATCCAGCAATCCCACTCCTAGATATTTATCCAAATAATCACAAGCAAGGCCACAGTAAAGCTACCAGCACAAGTATGTTCATTACATCATTATTTACTATAGCTAAGATATGGAACCAACCCAGTTACCCCTCAATAGATGAAAGGATCGAGAGAATGTGGCACACACACACACACACACACACACATAAAATGGAATTTTATGCTTCTATCAGAAAGAATGACATCATCCCTTTTGTAAGGAAATGGAAACACTTGGAAAAAATCATATTAAGTGAAGTAAGCCAGACCCAAAGAAACATAGGCTCTGTGGTTTCCCTCATCTTTAATAATTAGTATATGCTTAGGATCGTCCTGGCAGAGAATTGTAATAGCTCCATAGCTATGTACGTATGACCAAACAAAATGATGCTAATTGAAATGGACTCCAAGACATAGAAACAACAGGTATTTGGTTGTTGTTGTTGTTGTAGTTGTTGCCAATGTACTGTATCTAGGTCTTTCTTATTTTATGCCATTCTTATTTTTCCATTGGTTTATCCCTGGCAATCACTGTTTTTGATTCTGGTATACTGTATGTATATGCATTTATCTGATTCAAGGAAGGGAAGGGGAATAACAAAATGCTGAAACAAGGACAAAGGATGACCCATTGCAACAAGGATACTCACAAGACACTATGTCAGAAATGAACGTTACAACTTGTGGGGTGAGAGGGGAAGAGTGGGGGGGGAAGTGATAGTGGGAGAAAAACAAAGGAATGGGTAACAATGTTCAACAAGAAATGTACTGATTACCTTAATCATGTAACTGTAACCCCTCTGTACAGTATTTTTACAATAAAATAAAAAAGAAAAGAAAGCAAAAAAATTAGAACATGATTCATATTCTGAAATATCGTGAGTCTTTCCTGAGTTTTGACTCTAATGAGCAATAAAGGATCTGTTAATTTTATTTTATTTTATTGTAAAGATGCTGTACAGAGGGGTTAAACTTACATGAGTAAGGTAATGAGTACATTTCTTGTTAAGCATTGTTATCCCCTCCTTTGTTTTTCTCATAAGACACTATGTTGGAAATGAAGGAATAGTAGAAGAAAGGATCTGTCTTATAAATATATCTAGCTTGAATATTTTTCTTGGTGAAGAAGAAAGAGAAGCAGAAAGGATTGACATGCTCATTTCACAGACTGGGAAAATCCATGTATAACAGAGGATGGGCTTTCTTTCCAGGAATTTCTTGGTTCAGGGCTGGGTAAACATTTTCTGCAAAGAGCAGGTGGTAAATATTTTACGTTTTGAAGCCTAAGAGGTTTCTGTCACATCTACTCAGTTCTGCTCTTGCAACTCAGAAGTTATAGATAATATGACAGTAAATGGGCATGGTCAACTTTGTGTGTGTGTGTGTGTGTGTGTGTGTGTGTGTGTGTGTGTGTGTGTGTTTTCTGGTACAGTGGCTTGAACTCAGGACCTGGATGCTGTTTCTTAGCTGTTTCACCCAAAGCTGGAGCTCTACCATTTGAGCAGTAGCTCCACTTTTGCCTTATTTGCTGGTAAATTGAATATAAGAGTCTCATGAACTTTACTGTTGGAGCTGACTTTGAAGCTTTATCTTCATATCTCAGCCTCTTGAGTAGCTAGGATTATAGGCATGAGCCACTGGTATCTGACTTGGCTGACTTTAAGGGCTCTACCAGAGGTGGATAAATGAGAGCTAATTCTCATACCTTGTAAGCACCCAGATTAAATGGTCACTTTGTAGTTGGTTTCCTTGTTTGAAGCTGAACTACATTTTGGTAAATAACAGACAGGATAGTACAAGTAGCCCTTCCAGGAAGCAGAGATGGGTACAAATGTGAAAAGCTTCTTAAAAAATGCTTTACTAAGTTGACAGATGAGGTGAAGTGAGTAATAAGAAAGCAGTACTACTAGATTGTATGTACAAACCCAAGCTGATGGTGCCTTCTGGGTATCTAGTAATCCCAAGGCATTCCACGTATCCTGTTCCACCAGCCATGTGCTTATGTTTGAGTATAAAACCCAGGATGATTATAAGATGGGGATTTGGATTGAAAATTCTGTTAAATCTGGGTCCTGACAGTGTGACATTGACAGTGAAAAGTA
Source organism: Dipodomys spectabilis (assembly GCF_019054845.1). Classification (NCBI taxonomy): domain Eukaryota; kingdom Metazoa; phylum Chordata; class Mammalia; order Rodentia; family Heteromyidae; genus Dipodomys; species Dipodomys spectabilis. The sequence continues at coordinate 1,577,241 of NW_024870864.1, read as the reverse complement.
GAACCAGGAGAAAAGATAGTAATGATAAAGAAAGTGTTCTATCTTGACCTTGGATTTGATGAAAGACTTAGAAAACTACATAGAGCCTGGATAGAATTCCCAGATTTGTATGCTTCAGAATTCCCAAAGTGAGAATTTAGTTTGAAGTCATCCTGAGCTGAGACTAGCCAGTGGACCTGGGAATCAATATAAAATCTCTGGAAGAATTTTTTGAGGCAATATTAAAAAGAACATGATCTCAAAATGTAAACTCAAATGGCACACAAATAAATAATCCATAATGAACCCTGTCACCAGAAATAATAAATAATGATATTAGACCTGCAGAGACTGCAGATATTATTAGATGCAGAAAATGAAGTGTGTTTAATATATTTAAATAAGCAAAAAAAAACTATTAAAAGAATGACCAAGTAGTAAGGCTACCAGAAATGGCTAAGGACATGAAAAACAGTGAAGAAATTCTTACAAATAAAAAAGGTCTAATAACTAAAAGTGGAAACTCAAAAGACAGTAAACAGATTAGATACAACTCGAGAGAGAGTTAGTAAATGAGAAGTTCTATCTGAAGAACTTATACATAAAACATTACATAGAAACAAAAGATAGAAAATATATAAGACGTTAGGAATCATACAGGAAAGTGAGAAATTTCATAAGTTTAACTGATATACTAGAAATAATAAGCATAGAGAAATTAGCAGGGGAAATATTATAAGAAATACAAGATGAGAATGCTTCAGAATTGATGAAAGACACAAATTCTGAGTGAGAAGCCTACTCAGAGAGAATGAATAAAAAGAACTCACATCTGATTCCACTGTATTGAGTTAAAGGCACCTGGCACAATGGGCAGGCTTCTTGTCAGCATACCTCTAGGACAGAAGCCCATGCGATGCTTTCTGAACTGTTGAGGGGAAAATAAATTACTCTGAAATTCTGTACTTACAGATACTTTTGAGAAATACAACTATGGATATTTGGAATAAAAGCAATGGGTCCTGGGGCTGGGAAGATGGCTCAGTGGTAGAGTGCTTGCCTTGCATACCCGAGGCCCTGGGTTCGATTCCTCAGCATCACATAAGCAAAAAGAAAAAAGCCGGAAGTGATGCTGTGGCTCAAGTGGTAGAGTGCTAGCCTTGAGCTGAAGAGCTGAGGGACAGCGCCCAGGCCAAGAGTTCAAGCCCCACAACCAGACCCCCCCCCCAAAAAAAAGCAATGGGTCCCTACCCCCAGAAGAAATGAAGCACATTCTTTTTTCTCATATACTTTAGATAATTTATTTTAACATTTTAATAAAAAAATTGAGAAAATTGGATCCTACAGCTTGAGATAGATTGCTTCAGAAAATGTAGCAAGTCTGTAGTGATAATTTGTTGCAGTTAGTAATAACTCTCCCTTTGTATTTAGTTCACTTCTATTATTAATTATTTTAATTTTACTCATTTTAAGTATTTTACACATTTACTTATTTTCATTTTAATTAACTTTAATTTTAATTATTAGTTATTTAATATTAGTTGTACAATTGGGGAGTTCATTGTGACATTTCCACCATTCTTTCTATTGCATTGGAATCTTTTATTTTTTCAGGCACTAAGTTCTTTTTTTAAATTTTATTTTACTGTAAAGAGGCTGTACAGAGGGAGGCATTAATTTCTATCTGAACCAACTGATTTGTTTGTTACCATGTGAATTGTCTTATTTTCTTCTGAAGGACTTTACTGTTCACCACTGTATTTTCAGCTCTAGGAAGTACATGGTTCATAGCAGCTCTCAAAAAATACTGTTGGGCTGGGAAGGTGGCTCAGTGATAGAGCGCTTGCCTTGCATGCATGAGGCCCTGGGTTCGATTCCACAGCACCACATAAGAAAAAAGAAAAAAGCCAGAAGTGGCGCTGTGGCTCAAATGGTAGAGTGCTAGCCTTGAGCTAAAGAGCTGAGGGACGGCGCCCAGGCCCAGAGTTTAGGCCCCATGACCAGACCCCCCCCCAAAAAAAATACTGTTGATTGAATAAATGATTGAATGGTATCTCGTTTCTCCAGTGAAGCAAAAGTTAGAAAGCCTTACATAAAATATTCACACCTCAATTCTACTCAGTGTCTAAAAGATTCTCTGCTAATGGGCCTCTGCAAATTTCTTTGAGTACAAATCTTGTTCTTTCAAGATCCCCTTCCATGTTCCCATCTTCTTTATTTAGCTGGAGTTTGATATGGTCCTATCAGCTAGGCTGCATAGCAGAGTCTTCTTGGTGTGATCTTGACAGGTCACGATTTCTGTGAACCTCTTTCTCTGAAAACTTTCAGCTTCAATCATATTTACTTAGTGTCCAAATTGCCATATGCTTCTCTCACATTCCACCTCAGCTCATTGAAGACTTCTGATTTCTTGTCCTTCCCTATCTATATTGAAAGGGCAAGGGAACTGTCCATTACCAGTTCTTCTAAGGAGATGTTGTAGATCATTTATAATCTGTAACCACTTCTCCACAGTTGAACGTCTCTGCCAATACCTGCTAGAAAAGCAAGTCCCTGTTCAAGACAAGTCACTGAAGTCTCACTAGATGTACGCACAGTCAGGGTTGAAGTAAAAGTGATCTTAGCCATCATCCAGTCTGGCTCTTCCACAAGAAATGCTAAAGATGAATTCTGCAAAAATGGGTTTTCCTCAAGTGACTTTGGAAGACTAGGTTGGAGGTTCCCCTTCTGCAGTGTTCCAGGCTTTTGACAAGCTATTAACTGGATGCTGTGAAAGTGATTAGAGAATTCCAGCAAGTCTCCAAGTCTTTTAAAACTATTGTGTTTGCTGATTATCTTTAGCACTAGAGCTCCTTCTGAACTCTTTGCACTACTTGAGTTGGGTTTGCAGCATCCTAATGAAAAAATGATCCAGGCAGGCAGTGGTAGCTCATGCCTGAAATCCTAGCTACTCAGGAGGCTGAAATCTTGAAGATCATGGTTCAAAGCCATCTGGGGCAGCAAAGTCTGTGAAATGCTGGAAGTTCCCAGGCCATGAGTTTAAGTCCAGGATTGGCACAAAAATTATTCATGAATTCTATCCCAGCTTGTGATGTTTAATAAAAAGCTGTCTCATTGGCATGCAGTGAATATTCACCTCTCAGGTTTTGTAGACCTGTGGTCAGATCTTGCCCACTGTCTGTTTATACAAGTATTTATTTATATACAAATAAATCCTTTTGTTCATGATGCTTTCATATAATGGTGGAGTTTATTTGCACCAGAATCTCTGAAGCCTACAAAGTTAACTGATTTTTGGCAAAAAATATATGCCACACCCAACTGCAATCACCAGAGGCAAGTGTGGAATCAAATACTATATGTCCTCTGATTATGTTCTCATCTTTCCATGAAAACACAGTATGAAACAGCTCTGGGCCCCAACCTTCTGCCTGCATCTCACAAGCAGACACCGTGATGCACAGCTACCTGGTGTTATCCAATCACCACACCTCTCAGGATGTCCAGTGCCTCTGAAAGCTCAAGAGCATTAGCAAAGGCAATTGTTACAAGAAAGGGAAGAACATTTTTACCTCTACTTAAAAAAGTTTTAGGCTGGACCAGAGAATAAAGTTGACATAAACCAGATTAACAAGAGGAAAGCATACACGTTGATTTAAGTTTTAAATGACATAAGAGCCCTTAAAAGGAAATGAAGAGCTAAAGAAGTGGAAAACTCAACTGTTTTTAGATTGACCAAAGAGGAACAATGGTGAAGGGTTAAACTGTGTAGGAAGGCAAAGAAGATAAACATTATTTTAATAAGGCCTGTTTGTACAGACTTCTCTCAACCATTTGGAGTTTTAAAACCACATGCATGTATTACATTAATATTAAAAACTGTATTTTGCCTTCTTAATAGTTGATAGGCTATGTTGGACAGGTATTTTCTCTTGTGGTCTTTACCTGTTGTTCACCACATTTCTTCCCTGCTGGCATGGTCTTCCCCTAAGATTTCCTTAAAGTCCCACATTCGCACTCAACTGGAGTTAACTTTGCAGAAGTGGATATGTTGCCGTCTCAGACTTCTGCCCCTTGTCCATCCCAGAGTCACATCCTTGCACTGTCTGCTGTTCAGTTTTCAGCTAGTATTTATTGAACTCCTAGTGTAGGCCAGGACCATTTCCCAATGACTGGTTTTTAGTTAATGGTTCTTGTACTTGCTCCTGAAATCCCCTGTTGCTTTGTTGGCTTTTTCCCTGACATATCCATCAGCACCACTGTGTTGCCTTCAGTCTTTTCCCCATGGTACTTGGATGCTGTTGTTTTGTAAGTGGTTGCTGAATGAAGTTTAGGACATGGGGACAACTGTTTATGGTCAGTAAGTGGAGCTGTGGTCAGAGTGGCAGAGCATCAACCTTGAACCAAAAAGCTAAGGGCAGTTCCCTGGCCAGGTTCAAGCTCTACTACCAGTGCATGCATGTACATCCACTCACACACCTGTGTGCACATGAGTGCATGCATGCATGCACATACACAGAGTATAGTTTTTCTAGTTCGGTAGAAAGTCTGGCACTTTCTTTTTAGATAATATCCATGTTTTGCTTTCTTTTTCACGGGGGGGACGTTTGGATGTCTTGTTTGCTGATGGTATTTATCTCTCCTTTCCTTATAGGCACACATAATTCCCAACATTCATTTGCAGAAAAAGACAATTGAATAATTTGAATAAATAAATATTTAAAACAATCCCCCAAAGAATCATTTAACATATATTCAAATTATTTTCAAATAAACTTGCTGATAAATATTTAGTACACTTTAAATGATTAGGTTTTTTTTTCTCTGTATTTAGCTTGGGCTTTTACATAGACATTTGTTCCTGTGGGAATTAGTTGTCTCACAATTAACCCATACCCAACTCCCATTGCTGGGCATGGACCAGCACATCCTGTGTCACGACAAAATCACCCCAGCAGGGGCCTAAGTGGATGAGAATACGTTGAAGATCAAGTTCCAGCATGACTTTGGGGCTGCAGGCAAATGACTGGGCTTTACTGGGATTTGGCTTCCCCTATTACCCTCAAAAAGATCATTAAAAAATTAGCTTTTGTTCCTCATATGAATGTCTTAGCACAGTGTCCATATGTGGCAATAAGTTGTTCATACATTCTTATTTCATTCATACAGTTGTTAATACATTCTTATTTCCCTGCCTTATCCCAAACACACAAATCCCAATAACTACTAAGATCTTCTCCACCCATCCCTTCCTAGACCCCAAGAAAATGCCAGTGAACTACAGAGTAAGGAGAGTATGAGTCTCGTGAGACACCGCCAGCAGCCTCCCAACCCCTGGTTTATTTTTCTGTGCTTATTTTGACAGGACTGCCAGAAGTTATTTATGGAGACTGTAACATTTTTTACACTACCTTTCCCCCATTATCTAAGCTGGTGATGATCTAAAGTCATCGCTACACCTGCAGGACAGGATAGCAGTGATCTAATTTAACTTAAGTTCCTTTGCTTAGGGGAAAATTATAGATTCAAATTATAATAGAACTTGAAGGAAGTTTTTAGTATCTAGGGAAAAAACTGTGACAGAAGGTGCCATTTAAAACTTATGAATAATGTACAAGCAAAAGGAAATTCATAGTTACAAGAGCAAACCTGTCTGTCTGAAGAGAATTGCAGTGGAAAGCAAAGGTGCCAGCCCAGTAGCTTTCCTCCAACAAATTAGCTTAGTACCACAGCTAAATTTAGCATACCTTCTGCATGGCATGCTCCTGAAGTGGGTTTTGTCTTACATTTCAGAAGTCTTCTATTTTATCATCAAAACGAACATCTGGGGACATTCTAATTGCTATTTTGTACTCAACTCTATAGAATTTTCAAGTGCTTACATTTGCCACCCGGCTGCACAAACTGCCTTGATTCTGTACATCCAGGACATGATGTAGGCAAGGCAGTAGGGGTAGCAGTACATTCCTGATAGTGGGAAATTGAAAATTCAGGAGCCCAAAAGGAAGTAAAATGTTTTTCTCTGATTATTGAAACAGCCTTTTCCAGATAAAATTTACATACCACAAAATTTCCCCATTTAATGTATATAATGCAATGGTTTTTGATACATCTACCAAGTTGTGCAGCTATCACCATGATCTAATTTTATAACATTGTTGTCAACACCTTCCAAAGGGATTGGGGGAAACCATACCTGTTAGCAGTCACTTTTGTGTGTGTGGGTGTGTGGGTGCGCACAAGCACGCCAATACTTAGACTTGAACTCAGGCCTGAGCACTGTCTTTAGCTTTTTTGCTCAAGGCTGAAGCTCTACTATTTGAGCCATACCACTTTGAGCTTTTTGTTGGTTAATTGGAGATTACCTGGCTAGCAATCATTTCTCCTTACCCTTTGATAAGAACTAATCTTTCTATCTAATATATAAAGACTTGCCTGTTCTGGCTATTTTACGTTAGTAAAATAATATATGATCTTTTGTGGTTGTTTCATGCACTGACACATTGGTTTCCAGATTCTGTGGGTTGTATTATAGTATTACATATTCCTTTGAATGTTTCAAATATAGTTTCCTTGTATGGTTATACCACGCTTTATTGACCCATTATCAGTTGAACCTATCAATTCCACAATGGCTTTCACCCTTCAGCTCTTGTGAATATATTCCTATCATAGTCATGCACAAGTTTTGTATGATGGAGGTTTTTGTTCTACTTTATAGGAAATTTCTGGGTTACATGGAAACTACTTGTTGAACATTTTGAGGTACTTACTACCAAAATGTTTTTCTTTTGGCTGCAGTGTTATGCATTGTTACCAGTAGTTTATTAATTACTATTATTTTTTGTCGGTCATGGGGCTTGAACCCTGGGCTTGGGCGACGTCCCTGCGCTCTTCAGCTCAAGGTGAGTGCTCTACTGCTTGAACCACAGTACCATTTCTGGTTTTCTAGTGGTTTATTGGAGATAAGAGTCTCATGGACTTTCCTGTCCAGGCTGGCTTTGAACCATTATCCTCAGATCTCAGCTTCCTGAGTAGCTAGGATTACAGGCATGAGCCATCTGCACCCGGCTGCTACCAGCAGTTTATAAGAATTCCAGCTTCTGCACATCCTCACCAACACTTTTAGTGTTTGTCTCTTCATTATTTTAGCTAGTAGGTATGAACTGTGACCTGGTTAGGATTTTGAATTATCTTACTCTAATGACTAATTTCTAAACATGTTTTTATATATTTATTAGACATTTATACATCTTTTTGGATAAATATCTACTTCCATCCTTCACTCATTAAGAGAAATTGGGTTGTTTATCTTTTTATTGGTGAACTGTAGAATTTTTTTCTATGTTCTACATAGTGTTCACTTATTAGATATATGATTTGTAACAATTTTCTCCCATTCAGTGAATTAACTTTCTAATTGTTTTTTGATTTTGTTGATGATGTTCTTTGTTAATATTGATGAAGTATCTTTTTAATTATTTTTTTCTGTTCTTTTCACTTTTAGCATCATATCTAAGAAATCATCAAAGGTCACGAGCGTTTAATAGTATGTTTTTTTCTATGAGTGACATAATTTTAGCTTTTGTATTTAGGTTTTTTATCTATTTGGAGCTAACTTTTGTGTGTATGATCTGAGAAAAGGCCCACCTTCATTTTTTTGCATGTGGATATTCATTGTCCCAGAATCATGGGTTGAGAAGATTATTCTTTCACTGTTGACTTATTTTGGGACTATTTTTGGAAAAAAATCAGTGGATCACTAATGTTAAAATTTAATTTGGGACTCTCAGTTCTATTCCATTGATCTACCTGTCTATCCTGTGACACTGCATACTGTGTTGGTTATTATAGCTGTATAAATATCCTTATACATGTGTATCCTTTCAGACTGAGAAGTGTGAGCCTTCCCTCATTTTTTTTCATTTTCAGTATTATTTTGGGTATTCCTGATCCCTTCCGTTTTATGGAAGTTTAGGATCACCTTATTAATCTCTGAAAACTATGGCATTTAGGATTCTAATTGGAATAGTATTGAATCTGAAGATCTATTTGATTGGTATGACTACTTTTTCTTTTAGTATCATACTGAGGATGGATACCAGGACCTTGCAAATCTTAGACAAGTTTTCCACCACTGAGATAATTTTTGGCCCTTTAATTATTTTTTATCTTGAGACAGGCTCTTGTTAAGTTGCCTAGACTTGTCTCAGACTCACTGTGTGACCCAGGCAGGCCTTAAACTTTCAGTCCTCCTGCCTCAGCTTCCTGAGTAGATGAGATTATATATGTGTGCAATGTTTGTCTCAGCATTACTGTCTCAGTGATACTAAATCTTTCGGCCTATGGACAAGAGATAGATTTCCATTTATTTAGAGCTTCTATCATTTCTTCCTATAATATTTTTAATTTTCAGCGTACAAGTTTTACACTTTTATATTAGATGTATTTTTCATACTTCACTCTCTCGGATACTATTATAACTGAGATCATTTACTTAATTTCATTTTGAATTGTTCACGGGATGTATAGGCAATAAATAATTTCTATATGTTAATCTGTGTCATGCAACTTAGCTGAATTTGATTATTATTTTCAACATCTTTTAGTTGATTCTTTAGGATTTTCTATATACTAGAAAGTAAGTAAAGTAAATAATTGGAATACAATGACAGGATGTTACTTTTTATTTATAGTAATTTCTGGTCTTAAGTCTATTTTTTCTGATACTAGTATCCCCGCTCTAGCTCTCATAGCTGCTATTTACATATCTATTTTCCACCTTACTCTCAGTTTATTTGTCCCTTTGAATCTAAAGTATGTCTCTTATATAGGATACAGTTTGAACCTTGAATGTTAAATCTAGTATGACAGTCCTTGTGATGATTGTCTGCTTACCCTGAGGTGACAGCCCTACTTTTTAGGTAGGACTCTGAATACGGAGAGTAGTTCTTGCTTTTTTCAGTTTCTCCTTTCTGGTGTGAGACCACCACCACCCCAGGAGTAAGCTGGGGCAGGGCGTTCGGGTGCTTTCATTCCTGGCCTGGTATGTCTATGGTGGAGCTTCTACCAGATAACGGGCAGCTGGGGAAGTGAAGGGAGCCTTAGTCTTCTTTATTATAACAGCCTAGAGTAGAGCTTCTGTAATACCTAGTGGAGATTGGAGATGATGTCCTATTAGACTAAAGCCATAGCACTAGACCAGGAACTGTGAAGTGCTGCACTTGGACACAGCTGATTGAAATTGAGCTTCCATCATATTTAGCTGTTGGTGAGGGGAAAATAGACATGAATGAATCATGGCTTGAATTCCACAGACTCTCATGGTTCTTACTGAAATTGAGTAGATAGTTCTCTGTTTGCTAACTATACATCCTAAGAAAGCTTCCAGAGCTCGAAAGTGTTGTTTTAGAAATCATGTTTAGTAATTAAATGAGAAGTACTGCAGTATCAGCACTATTGTGTGTAGGCCAGCATAAGCAATGGAGTTCATCCAGTGATGAGAACTGGATTGGTTTTCTTGTTGAGTGAATTCTCTGTTCTCACATTCAGCCATGACAGAGGTGTAAGAGGACCCTGGCCTCTTGACTCATGCTTAGTGCTCTGTGGTCTAGCCACCACTAGCTTCCCTAAAGCTCTCTGAAATTCATCCACTCAGGCTGTCATCCTATTTGGCATCCCATGATTGTATATTTTCCAATATCCTAAGATCTTACACAGAAACTCAAGTGACCTTGCAGAAATTTATTTCCAGGCTGTATTCTTACAAAGAAAATGAATTATTTTGTCACAGGCATAATACCTTGTTAATTTGGGAAACACATTTTGTAAAGAAAACCATTGTTTATTATTTTTTAATTTTCACTATGTAACAAGGAAACAAAGAAATGAAATGGATTTGTCACAGTCAGATGATGGCATTGCCCTTGGGAATCATCCTGGAAAGGACTAGAGTCAGATAGCAGACGAGGCAGATCAAAGTTGTCATGGAAGGAAGAATGACAAACTAAGAGATGTGGAAAGGTATTAGGCACTGTGCAAGCCCATCTATGTCTGAAGGGCAGTAGACTATGGTGGCTTTTTATTGATGAGGTTTTGGCCTTGACAACAGATTTGTTAATTTAATACCTGACATCCAGATCTTGGACTTAAGTGGGACACATGGCTAACTGTATAGCAAGGAACTTTAAAATGGAGGATGAAGTCATTTTTTCCTAGAGGGATTCTTAATAAAATAGATGCCTTAAAAGAATTTTTTACATGTTAAAATTAGTATATGATAGTTATACAGAAGGGATTTATTATGATTTTTCCATAAATGTATAGAATGTATTCTGATCAAACTCACCCACTCTATCACTCTTCCTCATTCCCTTGTCTCACTTTCTTAAAACAATTTCAACAAATTTCATTGTTCTATTTTCACACATGTATGTTAAGTACTTGGATGGTATTTACTTTCCTTTATCCTCTCTATCCTCCCACTGGTTCCTACTTCCCAACAAGTTCTGTTTTACATTCTTCTCATTCATTTTTAGGTGTATATTAAGTGTACCATTATGTTTTCTTACATCCCTATATCATACTTCAATTGTATTAACCTCCTCTTTATGCTCTTTTCCTGTCTCTTCTGTTGTTCTACTATTACTCAACAGCTTCAGTGAGTTTCCTTATGACATCTTCATACATTCCCACAATGCATTTTGATATTACTCACCCTCCATCATTCTCTTTCCTTGTCCATTTCCCTAACCTCTCCAAACAGCTCTACAATTATAGTCATGTTCTCTTTCCCCATGTAGTTCTAGAATTCTCATTGGAGGCCAAGTGGAGAACTTGGATTTCTGTTTCTGTCCAATAATTATGACTTCTTTCTCCAGCACAGCAGGGCAAGATAGATAGATAGATAGGTAGATAGATAGATAGATTGATGGATAGATAGAGAGAGAGAGAGAGAGAGAGAGAGCGATAGACAGACAGACAGACAGAGACAGAAACAGAGAAAGAAACAGAGACAGAGGGACAGAGAGAGAAAGAGCCAATATCTCCTCATATAACTTTAAATGTATATCGTATTGAACCTCACTCATCACACCTGGAAGAGTTCAAACAATGAAAAAAGTTATCAATAGATGCCAATACGGAGATGATAAAGAAACTAGAAAAACCTGAAAAATATTTTTAAACAACTGCAAAGACATTTGAAACATGAAAAAATTAAAGAATCTTGGCAAAATAGAAAGGTTAAGCCTATAAATGGAGACATAAAATAGAGTAAGAGGATATTTTAAAATGGGGAAATACAATAACCTAAATTTTAAAAAAGAAACACAAAAGCACTTCAATTGATACTCTCAGTAGCACAATGGAGAAGATAGAAGAAAGTCTTCGGAAGTCCCAGATGGAAATTAGAAGAAAGCAGAGCGGGTGACTCCCACAATCCCCAAATTTGTCAAAAGTCATGACCTACAGACTCAAGAAGCCAAGCAAATCCCATAAGTATAAACTCAGCAATTCACTTGAACACATATTGTAATGACATGGGAAATTAAGGACAAGAAAAATCTTGAACGTAACAGAGAGAAACCATTTGAATCGCTGTAAATTTCTTTTCAGAAACCTGTGGGTATGAGAGGAAATAGCATGACATTTTCAACCTCTAGAGAACCATCAAACCAGAATTCTATACTCAGCAAATGAAAGAGAAATGGAAGAGTTAGTAGACTTATCCTAAAAGAATAGAGTTAAGAATTTCCTTAAACAGAAAAGCTAAAAACAAAAAGAGGCTTGGAACATAAAGAAAGAAGAAACAATAAAGGAAGCAAAAATATCTACCTATTGAGTTCTGGAAACTATGGTTAATATTGGAGCAAAACTCATGACACTAATGTGGTTCTAGTGAAATTATTAGAAATGCTTACGACAACCATATATAGGAGACAAACCTTATTTTTCACTGGAACTGGTAAAAATGATGGCACAAGTTAGCTGTGCTATTATCCACAGCTACAGATACAGATACAGTAGCCAGAGTAACCACTAAAAATGCTATATAGAGCTATACTCATTAACACAAAAATACATCAAAATGGACTTGCTTAATATTCCAATGACCTAAAGGATGGAAGAAAAATTAAATCTCAAAAATAAAAAAGAATATAATTTTAAAAGATTTTTAGCCCTAGCTGGGCACCAGTGGCTCATGCATGTAATCATAGATACTCGGGAGGCTGAGATCTGAGGATCGTCATTCAAAGCCACCCCAGGCAGGAAAGCCCGTGAGACTCTTATCTCCAGTTAACCACCAGAAAGCCAGAAGTGATGTTATGGCTTAAGTGGTAGAGTGCTCACCTTGAGCTGAAGAGCTCAGGAACAGCACCCAGGCCCATAGTTCAAGCCCCATGACTGCCCCCCACCCTTGCAAAAAAAAAGATTTTAGCCCTAACATATTAATAATTACATTAAATGTAAATAGCCTAAATAATATAATCAAAAAGGAAAGCTTGGCAAAGTAGGTTAAAAAACATAGTCAAATTCTATGGTGTTTCTAAGAAACTCACTTCAAATACAACATAAGCTAGGCAGAGTGGTATATGTGATAGTCCCACCTACTTGCAGAGACACTAGGAACACAAATTTAAGACCAGCTCACCCAATCTCAAAATAAAATATTTTAAAAAGGTCTGGGGTGTGTGGCTCAAGTAATTGAGTACTTTGTCATTACTACAATTTACATATATATGCATATAATATACATAGCTATAAACGCATATGTACATTAGCAAAGAAGAAAATCTCAAATATAAATCTAAACTCTTAAGAATCTAGAAAAAGTGCAAAGTAAACAGAAAGGAAACAAGATGAATGGAACAATAAGCATAAGAGTAGAATCAATGAAATAAAAATTAGAACAATATAGAATATTAATCAAACAAAAAGCTAGATCACATCAACAGATCCAAGGTCAAGAACCACATGATTATCTCCACTGATGCAGAAAAGGCTTTTGTTAAAATAAACACCCATTCATGTTAAAAACTCTGGAAAAAATAGGAATAGAAGGAACATTCCTTAAAACAATAAAAGCCATATATGACAGACCAATAGCCAATATTATACTTAATGGGGAAAAACTACAACCAATTCACCTAAAAACAGGAGAAAGGCAAGGATACCCACTCTCTCCACTCCTCTTCAATATAGTTCTGGAATCCTTAGCCAGAGCAATACAGCAAGAAAAAGACATTAAAGGGATCCACAAAGAGGAGGAAGAAGTTAAACTATCCCTTTCTGCCGAAGACATGATTTTATATCTTAACAATCCCAAAACTTCCATACCCAAACTCTTAGAGCTTATAAACCACTTTGGCAAAGTAGCAGGATTCAAAATTAACCCACAAAAATCTGTCACCGTTCTGTACACCAACAATGTCCAAGCAGAAAGGGAAATCAAGGAAACAACCCCATTCACAATAACCTCAAAAAAAATGTATCTAGAAATTAACCTAACCAACAATGTAAAAGATCTATTTCATGAAAACTATAAAATCCTAAAAAAGAAGTCCTAGAGGACACCAAGAAATGAAAAGACCTCCCATGTTCCTTGATAGGCAGAATTAATATTCTGGAAATGGCCATACTGCCAAAATTGATATATAAATTCAATGAAATTCCCACTAAAATCCCAATGACATACTTTACTGAAATAGAGAAAACAGTGCAAAAATTTATAGGGAACAACAAAAGACCTAGAGTAGCCAAAGCAACTCTAGACCAAAAAAAAAAAAAAAAAAAAGAATGCAGGAGGAATCATGATACCGGATTTTAAGACATAATAACAAAGACAGCTTCGTATGGGCACAAAAAGAGACCTGAAGACCAATGGAACAGACTAGAGGACCCAGAAATAAAACCACATACATACAGACAGTTGATATTTGACAAATCCATACAGTGGAAGAAGCATAGCCTCTTCAACTACTGGTGCTGGGAAAACTGGGTGGGCACATGCAGAAAACTAAAAGTGGACCCTAGCTTGTCACCATGCACTAACATCAGCTCAAAATGGATTAAAGACCTTAACATCAAACCTGATACTCTGAAACTACTGCAGGACAGAGTAGGAGAGACAGGCAAGAACTTCCTAAACAGACTCCCAGGGTCACGACAAATCGGACTACCTTAAAATAAAAAGTTTCTGCACAGCTAAAGAAATAGCAACCAAACTAGCAAAAAATCAACAAATTGGGAAAAAATATTTATGAGCAATTTATCAGATAAGGGCTTAATATCCATTATATACAGGAAATTCAAATCTAACAAACCAATCATGAAATGGGCAAGGGAGCTAAAGAGAGACTTCTCAGAATAAGAGATAAAAATGGCAAGAAACACATAAGGAAATGTTCATCATCCCTGGCTGTAAAGGAAATGCAAATAAAAACAACACTGAGATGCCACCTTGCCCCAGCCAACGACAAATGTTGAAGGGGATGTGGAGAAAGAGGAATGCTACTGCATTGCTAGTGGGAATGTATACTAATACAATCACTTTGAAAGCAGTCTGGAGGTACCTCAGAAAGCTAAATATAGACCTTCGCTATGACCCAGACATACCACTCCTAGGCATATACCCTGAACAACAGGAACCAGGATAGAAGGACACATGCACCTCCATGTTCATTGCAGCACTGTTCACAATAGCCAAGCTATGGAAACAACCTAGATGCCCCACCACAGATGAATGGATCCAAAAACTGTGGTACCTATATACAATGGAATATTATGCAGCCATTAGAAAGGACAAAATAATGGCGTTTGTAGGGGAATGGATGGAACTAAAGAAAATCATTTTGCGCGAGGTAAGGCAAGAGCAAAGAGATAAACAGCACATGATGTCCCTGATATGTGGATGCTAAAGCCAAAATTCAAGGAGATATGACAAAGTAAATAGGACTTGAGAAACAATGGACTGCCACTCATTTTGTCATAACATTGCTAAATGAGTCCATGTTATTGACCACATATATGATATATATACATACATGCAATAGAGGGAAGCTAGGAGGAGGACTAGAATCAGTGGGAAATGGGAAAACACACAGAGAGGCCCATCAGCTGCATAGATGAAAATGAACTAAACAACCCAAAGACAGTGATGGGAAGGAGGAATGAGAGGGAAAGAGAGAACAGCTTACACTAAGCAAAAGGACAGAAATGTAAATATCACCTGATGTGGAAGAGATAATTGTATTGTCAAAGCTCATAGAATTCACCAACTTTATAGACCATGATAATGACAATTTGCCTTGTGAAGGTTAAAATGTGTTTGTGTCTTTAACTAAGTATCACTATTCCACAATACTGTGAAATATGTAAAATTTATGTAATCACCTAATCTCAATTTTAAAAAAAAGAAGAAAAGAAAAGAAAAGTGAGAGAAGGGGTGTGTTAGGGTGACAATGTTATCAGACACTTTTTATTCATATACTGTTTTGTAGAATGGGAACTTCTTTGTACAACCACTTAAAGATAATAAAAAAGAAATAAAATAATAAAATCAAGATAATAAAAATATAGAAAAGTAAATAAAAATCTAGATCTTTTAAACAGTAAAATTGACAGACCTCCAGCAAGACTATAAAGAAAAAAGCAAAAACACAAATTACTAATATCAGTAATGATCCAAAGGATATTACTAAAGGTATGTAGAACATCATAATAATAAGAGAACATTTAGAACAGCTCTATAAGTTCTATAAATCTGAAAACTTTAAAGGAATGAAACAACTTCTCTAAAACCACAAAACACCTCAACTTAATCAATATGTGAAATAATTTGAATAACCCTGAACTACTGAGGAAATTGAATTCACAATTTAAAAACTTATAAACAAATCTTTCACAGGAAAATTCTACCAAACACTTAAAAGAATTAGCACAATCTCTATAATCCTGAAAAAATATTCAGAAAGGAATATATTCTAATTCCTAACCAAATAAAGATGATACAATGAAAAGAATACAACAAAACAATATCGCTCATAGACACAAAACCCTTAATAAAATATCATAAAATAGAAATTAATAATATATTACAAAATATGTAACAGGAAAAAATGGATTTATTTCAGGAAAGCAAAACTTATTCAAAAATCAATACAATATACCATGATAACAAGCTAAATAAGAAAAAAAATCACATCAGTTCATAGAGAAAAAATTTGACAACTTTAACATTGTTTTATGATCAAATTAATTTAAATTTGAATAGAAAGAAATGCCCTCAGCATGTTAAAGAACATCTACAACACAATGCACAGTTAATATTATACTTAATGGTGAAACACTGAATTTGTTATTCCAGAATATAGTGGTAGAGTTTGTAGCCAGTGCAATAAGGCAAGAAAAGGAGATAAAAATATGTATAGTGGAAATAAAGTAATAAATCAGTCTCTATATATACATGACATGAGAGTTTATGTAGAAAAGTCTAAGATATCTTCAAAAATTTTAAATCATCCCCTCCAGCATCCGTTGTTATTAGAGTTCTTGATTATAGCTATTCTAACTGGGGTGAGATGGTATCTCAATTTTGTTTTGATTTGCATTTCTTTTATGGCTAGGGAGGTTGAGCATTTCTTCATGTGTCTATTGGCCTTCCTTTTTTCTTCTTCGGAGAAGTTTCTCCTTAAGTCTTTAGCCCACTTATTTATTGGCAGTTGTTTCTTTGAGAATTTGTTGTTGAGGGATTTAATTTTTTGAGTTCCAAGTATATTTTAGATACGAGACCCTTGTCCGTTGTATGGCTAGTGAAGATCTTCGCCCAATCCATGGGCTTTCTATTGATCTTGCTAGCTATGTCCTTTGCCATGCAGAAGCTCTGCAATTTCATGCAGTCCCATTTGTCCAACCTTTCTTTGATTTGTTGTGTTTCTGGGTCTCTTTTAAGAAAATTTCGGCCTGCCAAGGAGACTTAGGGTTTCTCCTATTCCATTCTGCAATGTATTCAGAGTGTCTGCTTTGACTCTGAGGTCTTTGATCCATTTGGAGTTGATTCTGGTACAGGTTGATATATAAGGATCTACAAGTTTTCTACAAGTGACTAACCAATTTTGTCAGCACCATTTACTGAAGAGGCTGTCTTTCTTCCATTCTATTTTTTTAGGTCCCTTATTGAAGATTAGATGGCTATAGGTGTGGGTTCATTTCTGGGTTTTCAATTCTATTCCATTGGTCCTAAGGTCTGTTCTTGTGCCAATCCCAAGCTGTTTTGATTACTATGGATTTGAACAACAGATCCTGGAGGGGATGTGGACAGAAGGGAACCTTACTTCATTGTTGGTGGGAGTATAAACTTGTTCAACCACTTTGGAAAGTAGTATGGAGGTTCCTCAAAAGACTTCACATAGAGCTCCCCTATGACCCAGCAACCCCACTTTTGGGTATTTACCCAAATGATCACAAACAAGACCATACTAAAACTACCAGCACAATTATGTTTATTGCAACATTATTTACCATAGCTAAGATATGTAACCAACCCAGATGCCCTTCAGTAGATGAATAGATCAAGAAAATGTGGTATAACTACACAATGGAATTCTATGCCTCCATCAGAAAGAATGACATTGCCCCATTTGTTAAGAAATGGAAAGACTTGGAAAAAATTATATTAAGTGAAGTAAGCCATGCTCAAAGAAACATAGGTCCCATGGTTTCCCTTATTTGCAATAACTAGTGTATGTCTGAGACAAGCAGAAATCGTCAGATAAGTTCATGTTAGGCAAAATGAACCCTAAGATAAGGACTCAAATGTTTGTTTCTTTCTTATGATTGTTTCTAAGCTATTTATACGGTCATTTCTTTATTGCTTTGTATGTCCCTCCCCCATGGTATAACCCCTGTTTTCACTGTATTTGATGTTGGTATAATTTATGGAGGGGAAGGGAAAAAATTGTTTAAATAAGGATACAGGTGGACCCATTGCAACGAAGAGATGTACAAGACGTTATGTCCAAAAATGAACTTTACATTTTTGTCTGGAGGGGAGGAAGGGAGGAGTGGGGGGAGGGAGATGAGAAGGGATGGAAAGGGGAAACAAAGGAGGTAACAATGCTTGATGAGAACTGTACTCATTACCTTGCCCATGTAATTGTAACCCCTCTGTATGGTATTTTCACAATAAAAAATAAATAAATAAAATTTTAAAAATTAAAAAATTAAAATCAGAAAGGACAAATTATATGTATAAAATTAATTTTATTTCTATATACTAGTAAGGAATTCAAGTGGTACAAGGTTTAAATACAAAATACCATAATCAGCCATGTATTCATTAATGATAGGAACTTATTCTGAGAAGTGCCATTAAAGCAGTTTGTCACTCTGAAAGTATCACAGAATGGACTTACACAAACTAAGATAGCTGTGACATCACTATACAATGTAATCTTGTGGAATCACCATCATAGATATAGTCATTTGCTGAGACATTATTAAGTGGTATGTGACTGTATAATTGCTCTTAAAATGGAAATATTTAGGTGCAAATTTAACAAAATATGTGTAATTTTATATGATGAAAACTACTGATGAAAAATGGAGATATATCTCATGCTTATGGGTCAGAGGATCCTGCTATTATTTGAAGAAACTATAAACATTCTTTTCCTTTAGTGCTGCAGATTAAGGGTGAAAGTGGAAGTGCACCAACTAGCCCTTTAGCATTAAAGGAAATTCACATTGTCACGAATAGTCTAAAGCTAGCCTGAAGCATTAAGAAAAGGACATCATGCCAGATGCTGGTGGCTTATGCCTGTAGTCATATCTATTCAACAAGCTAAGATTTCTAGGATCAAAATTTGAGGTCAGCTCTGAAAGAAAAATTTACTAGACTTTATCTTCAAATAACCAGAAAAAAATCAAGGCTGGAGGCATGCCTCAGTGATAGAACACCAGCAGTGATAGAGTACCTAGAAAATGTGAGGCCAAGTTCAAAGTTCAAACCCTGGAGAAAGAAAAAGCAAAGCAAGAAAGGAGAGGGAGGGAGGGAGGGAAGGAAAGAAGGAAGGAAGGAACGAAGGAAGGAAGGAACGAAGGAAGGAAGGAACGAAGGAAGGAAGGAACGAAGGAAGGGAAGGAGGGAGGGAAATGGACATTTAGTATAAAGAATACCTAGAAAGAGAAATGGACATGTACTATAAGGAATGTTTCATTGTCTGACTATTGTCTCCTGATCAAGGGGAAATGGAAGAAAGTGTTGGTCTAGATGTTTGCAGTGTTTGTTTCCTTCCTCTTACTGTTTACAAGATGGTCAGGTTGCCATCTCCAGGATGACAGCAGGTTCTGTCTGGCTGTTGAGACAGCAGGATGTATCTAGACTCCACACTTCTCACAGAATGGAAAAAGATGGCTTGGCTCCCAGAGGGGTTGGCACCCTTGCTTCCATGCTCTAATGTCTGAGGTGCTGGGGCTTCTGCCAGATCTCTGCCATGATGCTGATGATAGAAGGTGTTTATCTCCATTTATACATTTTTAAGATAAAAAAATTCAACAGTAAATTATTACACACCCCAGGCAGTCTCAGCTATAATTTATGGATCTACATCTCCCACTACTGTTATTTTCTTGTGCATTCATTAAGATGCAATTTTCTTAGAAGAAAAATCTCAAGGAATCACAGTTCCGACAAATAGCATTAAGCATCTTGTCACTCATAGATATTGCTAAGGCTATAATTCTGAAAAGTAAATTAATTTCTCTTGTGTGGGAATCAACTGAATAATATTCAGGCTCTTCTCTAGGGTTGGCTGATTGGCTTTGTAAAGAACCTGCTGCTTCTATGGCAACACAGCGTGCAGGGGGGCTCTGCCTACCCCACTGTCTCGGGCTGTGTTGTCTGCTTTGTCTCTACCTGGAGTTTGGGGAGAAGAAAGTCTGCTATTATTCTTTGATGCAAGTGCTGTTAGATAGCTTTCTAATGCATGAACATGCACACACACGCGCACACACACACACACACAAACACACACACACACACACCACTTTTTCTAATAGGTTAGTAGACTAAGCTTGTTTGTGTCTTAGCAATTTTATTATTTTTTATATAAAATCGGGAGAAGGAATCTCCCGCCCTTTTATTACACTCTGAAACTCATTTTAAAGCAGTTTTAGTGACTCATTATAAGTTAGTTCTTTGTTTGGATTAAAAATTTAAAAGAAGAAGAGTGGCTCTTTTGGAAAGATTTACAATGTCTTTCCTAGGTAAAGGATGAGTAGAATGCAGGTAATTCTAGTAACTCTGGAGTGA
Source organism: Dipodomys spectabilis (assembly GCF_019054845.1). Lineage (NCBI taxonomy): Eukaryota > Metazoa > Chordata > Mammalia > Rodentia > Heteromyidae > Dipodomys > Dipodomys spectabilis. Next base: position 1,556,951 of record NW_024870864.1, on the reverse strand, counting down.
ACGATAATGACTGAGGATGTCACTTTCTCTGCCTTGAATACCTACTATGTGTCATCTTTCAGTCTTTATGATCATTATCAGCCCCAGTTCAGGACTGAAGAACTCAAGACTCACAGAGTGTGTGTAACTTGCCCAAGATAACACACTGGCAGGTGACTGATGCACATGCAAACAAGGAGTATCTGATCCAAAGCCTGATTTTTTTTCTTTTTTTGTAATTTTTCTTCTGCCTCCCCCTACTGTGATGTTTGGAAATGTGCTATTAGCTTGATCCCAAGATACCTCCCTTCTAATCTCATCAGCAGCATGAAGTACCAGAACAGAACAAGAATAAACTCAGCAGAGGCTACCAGGGTCCTTGGAGTTTATTTTAAAGAGCTTTGCTTGAGCCATCATGTTATAAGTTGCATTCACTCTTGTTGTTTTCATTGACCCTTTGAAGAAGAATCTAGAATAGCTAGTCTCAGATCCAGGGTGATCCTACTAGATCTTGCTGGTCAGGATTCTACCATTGATCAGAAATGACACACTCAGTGGAAATGTAGAAATGGTTCTGCAGGTTTTCTTTACTGTGCTGTCTCTTGTCTGAAGGACTTCTGGGGTCTCCTATGAATTTAATATCGATCAGGGATGCTTTCCTGTTGCTGATATATATATATATATATATATATGTATATATATATATATATTATCATCTTTGAGAAAGGGAAAACAAAAAGAGAACTAAAGAACTGTTACAAGGCTCTTTGTCCAAAGACCTGCACTCTGACCAAGGCAATGTAGGTCCTAGTGTTTACAAGTGCTGGAGTAGAGCACTAACCTATTTTGCACAGAGTTTTCAGCAGTAACAACAAAGCAAGGATTCTTCATTTCTTTCTGTAAATAAAGGATTTTTATATCTAAAACCTGTCCTTGTCATTGGTCTCATCAGAATCATTGAGAATCAATGACTCTAGCTTTTAGCAGTTGACTACCTAGACTTGATGGAGAATGGTGCTTGGGAGGCAAAACTGTTATTTTGTGGGATTTCTGAATATCAGAGGGGCACTTTGTAAACTCTTTCTTGGGGCCACATTGAATATATAATCTCAGTCAAAGTTACTATTAAATCAGCATTTATCTACATGCAATATACACACTCATAGACACAAAGAGGTAGTGCTCTTCTGTCTCCTCTATAGATAGATTAAAAGTTGTTCACTTGAAGAAAGACTAAAACATGGTAGCTATAACGTATTTAATCTGATGTCTTGATCCAAGATTGCTTAGACCTCAAGGGAAACTATTAAACATTCAGACTTTAAAAAATTGACAAAACATTTTATATGCAGACTGACTCCTGTGATCCCAAGCTTGATCCCAGGACAGATCCATTGGGGTTGAGTATGCTGAGTGTTGAAGCTACCCATTTGGGTGTCTGATGCCATCATGTATCTTGATAATAAGAAGCCAAGTTTTGACATTCTGGCTGGCCAGCTCGACTCAGTCTTCTGTGTCCAATCTGTGGCATTCAAGTTTCCTGCTTTGTCAAATATCTTCCTTCTGAGTTGCTACATCCAGCAGTACCCCCACAAAGGAAGAGAATCAGGAAGAGAAGGGCTGTGAGCTCTCTGAGAGCTTTCTGAAGAATCTCTGGGAGCCTCTGGGAGTGGGGTCTGAGCATCCACCCAGGGCACTCCCCTAGTTGAGTCTGCAGTTAGGTCACCACTAAGGATAGTGCACACAGGAAAAATGGTTCAAGCTTGGGAAGGAGCTTAGCTTTTGATTGCATAGCTCAGCACTTTTAACAGTGAAGGAGAAAGGTTTTATATTCTCTCCCTCTGGCTACAGGGATGCCCACAAACTGACTCGAATCCCTAAGACATCTCAGGGTCAAGGACAGAGGCTCAGCATTGTCCTTCTTGCAATGTAACTGGCTGTCACTCACAGAAGACTGATGCAATGATGCTGCCGAGCCGGAAACATGGGAAGCAATTATCTTTTTAGTAGGTCACTGGCCTCCTTTGGGAGGAGAGACCAGAGGGAGAGTAAGGAAGGCTGGCGGTGCAGTCCCCCCAGAGGCTGCGCCTGCAGTAGCTGCCTTGGTGATTAATAGCCGTGTCACTTTCCACGAATGTTGTTTTAAGCAGCCACGTTCAAAATTGAGTGGGAATGAAATAAAACAAACCAAAATAAATGTTTCCTCTATTCCTCAGGAGTTGGTGGAATCCAGAAATAGCTTTGCCAATCTATAATTTTAAATGGCATCATCCACTGCGCTTTCTGAGCCCTAGATTTATTTTCACGTGGACATCACTGTGCATATGGATACTGATCTTTGTTTTTAAAGATCATGAAAATTTCAAGCTAAGTCACTTTGGTTTTTTTATTGGGCAGGGAAAGAGTTACTGCAATAAAAATTTATGTTTACAGGGAAAAATATAGCCTTCACATGTGATTTTAAAAGAAAAATAGTAACTTGGTGGAGGAAGACAGGAAGAATATTGTGTCCATATAGATCATATTCTGGAACAATAAAAGTGTCTGGCAGGCAGTAATTGCTGGCCAGCTGCAGGATTACAGCCCTGGAAGCCATGTGCAGGGCAGCATGCCAGGATGTTGGCAACAGGAGTCTGGGCCCTCGGTGCTCCCCATGGGCTCCTGAGAGCATAAACAAGAAAACGACTGCATAGTGACAGGTCAAGGTTTCCACATGGACCATATCCTCTAAAGCCTGGCCTTGATGTCCTCTCTTTCTGCTGGCTTGTGTTGCAGACAGGCTACCCACTTGAGGCTAATGGTAGCAGACACAGGGCTGACCTCTGGCTGTAACAGCTCCAAAGGAGCCAAAGGGTCATTAGCCTTTAGTGTCACTTTCCCTCCTGCAGAAGGCAGAGTACACATCAGATGAGTGAGAAATCAGTAGTAACTCCTGCTTAGTGCTTGGGGAACTATTAGTATCCTGAGCTGGGTGGGGCGGGGAAGAGTTGGGTACTGCCTGCCTATAGCCCTTGGTACAAAAGCCACTGTAGAGTGGGCTGCTGGCATGGGGGAAATTGGTCCCTCCTTCTTCTGCTCTCTTGTTTTCTTCATCCATCACCAGCCTAACTGTCCATTGGCTCCCACCCAGCTTCAGGTATGGTGAGCATTACAGATCAACAGCTGATCACCATTAAAATTTGCACATAGTTTCCAAGGGGCAGGGGCACATCATGTCACAGGGAAAGCCCCAGGGATCAGCGAGGAAAGAGTAATAGAAAAATGTAGACAAGAAGCCTGATTGTGGTTTACAAAGGAAGGAATGGGTGAGGCAGGATACACAGGCAAACTGGGATAGGATTCACCAATTTGGGTAATTTTAGTGGGCCCTGAGGCCAAAGGACTGTCTTCAGTCATCTGGCATCTGGCCCTGGGGTGGCTAGTGAGGGAACCACTAGCCAGTGGTATGAGAGCCTTATGGAGGAACCAGTTGGGGGTGTGGGTTCTGGATTGGTTAGCCTGCATTTGAACGGCATGTTCACAGGCCTGTCATTTGCTATCTTTAGGACAGAGCTATCCCTGGGAAGGGTAGGCTTCAAGGTCACCAAGACCCAGGCATCAAAACACCAGCCACAAAGAGTTAGTACTTATGTGTGGGTGCCAGGCTGAAAGGGAGAGGTGCTGGGTGTGAGGGGAAGGATTTTATACGGACAGCTCAGGACATTCTGAGTAGTAGCTGCTCTCTGCTTTGTTTCTGTTTGGTTTCCAAAGGGGGCATATTAGAGAAGAAAACAATCTGAAAAGGCTGAACGTGGGGAGGGAACAATTGGCCAAGCCACCCAAAATGCGTCTAGTTAGGTGTGTGGTATTTTGGGGTGAGGCTGATGGAGACTGAAAGCCCAGTGTGGATAGAGGTCCAGAATGAGAATAGCCTGTGAGAGATATACAGCAAAAAGGCAGAGCCCAAGTGGACTCTTGAATGGTGAGTCAAGACCTTTGAATTCTATTCCAAACAAGATGCTCAGAGCTGTTTCACTCCCTAGGAGATCTTTGAATAAATTCATAGACTCATGTACAATGCCTACAGCTGTGTATCACAGTCACAGAACGTAATTAACTGGTTAGGTTGCTGAGGCAAATGGTTCTGGATGAGGAAGAAAAAGAAACTTACTGTGGTGGGGCTGGAAACACAATGCCTCTCAGGTCCAGCAAGCAACTTCTATGGTTTTCTTGCTTTGGGAATTGGAAACAAGAGCCATGGCTTGACCAAAGAAGTTCCTGTCTCTGAGCATGTGTTCAGATGGCCACACTTTTTTGTTGTTGGTGGTGTTTATTTGTTTGTAAATTTATTTATTTATTTGTTTGCAAGGCTGTAAATTCCAATTCTTGTGAAATGTCCTAATCTTTGTGAAATCTAGCATCAGGCTAGCTAAACTCCCTGTCAGCACCGTGAGAGATACTCTGAACTGCCACCTGGACGCCAATGGTCTCTTTATGCTCTGTGCCTGTCAGCTCAGGCAAATGAAAGGGTCAGAGAGGGAATGGAACCACAACAAAGTATGTCTTCATTGGGAAGCTGAGGCACAACAGATTGGAGGGTCAGAGCCAACATCCAAAGACCTTCCCTAAGATCTTACATGGGCCACTTTGCCATACTTTGCATTCCTGCCACACCTTGCCTATATTTCATTTATTATTCCATTCCTTCAGTAGCACCTGCTACAGGCCACACAGAAACACCTCACACACAGAAACAGGAAACTCCAGGGGACGCCCTTTGAATTTGTATGGATGTCATGACTTTTGAGTAAATCAAAGACAAAGGTATCAACAACAGTCACTTCTTTTCCTGATTATGCAAGATGATATTCTTTCAGCACTAAAGAAGGAAATACTTTTGATTGACGGGGTGGGAGGCCAGGCCATGTTTCAAGCCCCTAAAATCCTCTCCCTCGTTGTCTAGGTTTTCTCTGTGTACTGGGCTGTCAGCTTAGTGTGTGGGACTTGACCTTCTTAACATTAGATGTCCAAGGTCTAGTGTGTTCGCTAGGCACAGAGAAGAAACCCAACTGCCTCCTAGAGAAGTGAGTTCTATGTGGCTATATGTGGTTTTGATGAACAAGATTTTAGCTATAAAAATCATAGCAACTTTACAGCAGTTACAAATAAAAGTTAAGTGATTGGGGACAATGCCATTTGAAAAATGACTATATTAGACTATTGAGGCTGCTATAACAAAATACTGGTGGGTTAGATAGCAGGTATTGGCTTCTCACAGTACTGGAGGCTGGAAATCCAACATTAAGGCCTTGATGTCTTAAGGAGGTTCCTCTTCCTGGCTTACAAATGGCTGCCTTCTTGCTGTGTCCTCACATGACCATTTTGGTGTGCATGAGGAAAGAAAGAGGGAGTGAAGGACACACGCACACACAGATATAAGAAGAGACAGAGACAGAGAGACATGATGGAAAGACATGGTCCTCCTCCTCCTCCTCCTCCTCCTCTTCCTGCTCCTGCTCCTCTTCCTCCTCCTCCTCTTCCTCTTCCTCCTCCTCCTCCTTCTTCTTTTCCTCCTCCTTCTTCTTCTTTTCCTCCTCCCACAAGGCTATCAATCCTATTGGATTAGCACCCCATGGTTATTTCTTTATTTAACCTTAATTACCTCCTAAAAGTCCTATTTCCAAATAGTTACTTGGGGGTTAGGGCTTCAGCAAATGCATTTTGTGGGGACACAAAATAACCTAACATTATGATGACACCATTATTGCATCTATGAAATTTTTTTGTTTGTTTGTTTCATCATGATCCAGCAAAAGCTGAGAGGTTTCCCCGCAGACTGCCTGGCCTCTCATTTGGAGCCACTCCCTGCTGTGGTTGGATATATGCAGGGATGGAGTGAAGGGCCATAGGCCAGGGCAGGGTGGGGTGGGGCTGCATCTTGGGACAACTGTCTGTGGGTCGTTAAACTGGGTCTGGGGAAAGACAAGCCCCTGCTCACAATGCTTGCAAGTAGCTACTTCTGTCTCTGCCTCTGGCTCTGCCTATTATTTATATTTACCACCTCCCACTTGTGTCAGGTTTGACATCTAGACACCCTTTGCACCAAAAAAAAATCAGAGTGCCTTTCTTTGCATTATTAATGAAGACAATATTAAAAAAGAGAAGTATGTTTAAAAAAGTCTTCATAGAATATAAAATTGTTGAAAAACATAGCTCTTTATTCTTGCTCTGTGAATGATGGATGGGATTCTCCAGCCCACTGTTGTCTGCAGCACAGATTTATCCTGAGTGTTTGACCATGTAGCACTCTGTGTATGTGTGTGTGTGTGTGTGTGTGTGTGTGTGTGTGTGTGTGTGTGTTGTGTATGTGCATGTGTGGGCACATGCATATATGCGTGTACACATTCATATGTTTTTATAACATGTCTTTTAAGAAATCAACATTGTTAAGTGTGGTGGTGCATGCCTATAATCCCAGCATCAGAAAGGCTGAAGTAGGAGGAGGTCAAGGTCAGTCAGCTTTATAGCAAGACCTTGCATCAAAAATTTATTTCCTACTCTCCAAGAAATCAGTGTTAAGTCAAGAACTGTTTGAAGACAGAATGTAGCCCAGCTCAGGATCGTGGAACATAGTCCTGTGCAGAGTAAAGGGTTTCTCTCTACAGGCCTGGACTCAGTATGGTGTAGGGTTCTGGTGTTGCCTGTAGGGGTTCTCCCACATCACCTTACAGATTGCTCCCAGGACAGCCCTGGTCCTCTTGGCATAGCTGCAGCATAGCCACTGTCTGCGGGGCTCAGGGATTTGAGGCAGAATATCTTTCTGTGCAGAACTGCAGGGGGCTTCAGTGGGTTGAGAGTAATGACCTAACTGTGAATCTGACAGGAACACGGGGGCTAACATTGCCCTCCTCGTTGGGAATGTCCTTTTGAAATATGTTCTAAGGTACGGCTTCTGTCCTATTAATTATGTCACAATCCTAGTAAAAGCTGTGTAATTAATGATCACAGGGCACTTGGAACTATAAAATGTCATGTAAATGTTAAGGAGTACAAATTACTCCATGTATTAGATATTATCCTTCCTACCATGGACTATTTTGGAGTCAGCATTTCTAGAAGAGCTAGAAGCATTTCTATCAGACATTTAAAAAAATATCTTAGGGAATGAGTGGGAAAGAGGGAACAGCTGACACTAAGCACAAGGAAAGGAATGTACATATCACCCGATGTAGAAGAAATAGCTGTATTGTCAAAGCTCATAGAACTCATAAACTTTATAGAGCATGATAGAGACAATTTGTCCCATGAAGGTTAGAATGTGTTTGTGACTTTAACTAAGCATCACTATCCCACAATACTGTGAAATTTGTGAAATTTATGTGATCACTTAATCACAATAAAAAATTGCCAAAAAACAATCTTAGGACGTCTTAGGATCCTAACCACATTTTTAGGAATCTTGAGTTTCTGTATTCTGTAGTATTTGAAAGGCTAATGGTTAGCTGGCACTTGAAGCTCTGGAAATGAGGTTGCTCAACACATTTTGATTAAAGCTTTCTTACCTCTCTCTAGCCAGAGACAATTTGGTCCTGAGGCCAGAGAAGAGGTGAAGATCATTGAGCAACCAAACACACCTCTCTCCCGCTGAAGCCTCACCTGGACACAGTGTTGGTCTTGACCTTTGCCAGCAGATGGGATGGCTCTGGGGTTGGCTCTCTGCAGGTGAATGTGTTACCCAGGCACTAAGAAGGACTTACAGGAGAGGAAGGGGCAGGGCTTATTCTCTGTGAGCAGGAAAGACCTTGTGTTTAAAATTGAATGTCAAATGCTAGGAGTTGATGGCTTATACCTGTAATCCTAGCTACTCAGGAGGCTGAGATCTGAGGCTTTCATTTTGAAGCCAGCCTGGGCAGGAAAATTCATGAGACTCTTATCTCCAATTAATCAGCAAAAAGCTGAAAGTAGAGGTGGTTCAAGTGGTAGAGTCCCAGTCTTGAGAGAAAAAGCTGAGAGAACCCAGGCCCTCAGTTTAAGCCCCCATGTCAGCATACCCCTAGCCCCACCCCACAGTCCCACAATCCCACACTCCACACTTTCCCACACAAAGCCCAAGTTAATGGTGCAAATCCAATCTTGATGTCCAGAAGAATGAAAGCCACAGAGAATTTGAATAGTTTCAAGCCAGTGTTTCAGTACAGTTTCTAAAAGTTTAAATATCTCTAACTTCTAAATTGACAATACAGGTTTCAAAATAGATCACGGTTTGTGCAATGTGAATGTAAGGGAAAGAGATAGAGTACTGAATAAAAGAATGGGAATAACATTATAAATGCTGTGGAGATTCTCATTTTATCACAGGCTTTGATTGATGCCTTTAGTTCTTCCTCCTGCATCAGTAACACAGTGCTTGGGCAGTTGCATCCTGTTGCTATCATTGCTTCATTGTAAACATAAGAAATTTAGAGGGTTTTCCTGAAATTATAGGGCCAGGAGGAGGTATACTGGGAATAGAACCCCAAACCCTGGACCCTTCTATTGTCTTCTTTCTTCTCTACCATGAAATTCTGTTTCTCAGTGTTAACTCTAGTAATCAACTTCTGAGAAACAGCATTGGCATGTGTTTGATAATTTGCACACTATTGAGAAGGTGATCATCAGAGAGAAGTCCCTGCTGTATGTTGTGTGCTGCTGATGTGGGTAGCCAGCCACCTTGAGTCTAGTTGGGAGGGCTTAGAGATGTATCCAATACTGATCACACACAAGGTTAGAGAGCTAAATGCCAGTTTTCTAGAGAACCAACAGTGAATTATACAGACTGAGTTTAAGAAACAACACTAAGATGAATCCAAGCTACCTGAAAAAAAAGTAAATCACTTAAACCCAACATCTATTACTTAAAATGTTTCTAAGATGTTGCCAGGGGCCAGAGGCTCACACCTGCTCAGATCTCAGGCTGAGAGATCTGAGTATCATGATGCAAAGCCAGCCCTAGCAGGGAAGTCCCATGACACTCTTCTTTCCAATAAACTACCAAAAAGCTGTAGTGGAACTGTAGCCCAAGTGGTAGAGCACTAACCTTGGGCAAAAAAAGTTCAGGACCAATATCCAGACTTTGACTCAAGCCCCAGGATGGGCACACACACAAAAAATGTTTCTGAAGGTTTTATGAGATGTAATTTGCCTGTAGGAAATGTACATATTTCAGTATATAGTTAAGTGAGTTTTGGCCAAAATAAACATGATGTAGTGAGCACTCCAACCAAATATAAACCATTGTTATCTCTCCAGCTAATTCTTCAGGCTCCTTGCAGTTGAACCCTATGTCAAGAATTCTAAGTCAGTACCATAGCAGAGACAAGTAGCTTTCTCTGATTTCTGTTCCCATGGTTCCCAAATGAAATCACACCATATCCTTTTGTTTCCAGTGTATTTTCTTCAACACAATGTCTTGATGTTCCTCAGTGTTGCTCCTAGTTTGTTAATTTTATTACTGAGAAGAAACATAAAATGATCACAGTTTGCCATATATCTGAGATGCTTTCAGACTTTAAGCTACAATAAATAGCCACAGTAATAGCTTTGTACAGGTTTTTTTTTTTTAATTTTCTACGAGTGAATAACTAAACAAGACTTGCTGAGTATTTGGGCAAGTGTGTGTCTAACATCATAAAAACTGCCAGTTTCTGAGGGCTATAACAGCAACAATAGATAGCTAGACTTTTCTTGCTCTACTCAGAAATCATGAATAGATGAGGAATAGCTTTCTAGTATGGTAGAAAAGGCACCTGAGGGCCAAACGCTTATGGGCTGGGCTGACAGACTCAGAGGCTTAGAGCTCCAAGTCCTGAGAACGAAGACTTACCAGCCTTTTGAGGCCAGAGACTGATGGCTACTGGAGCTAATAGCATCTAAGTGCTCAGGTGAAGGTCTACCACTCTGGGCTTTGACTACCAGTGGCCCAGTACTTAGCTACTAGCATGATCTTCAGCTCCTAGTAGGAGATTTAAGTTTAACTTCCAATTCTTTTTTGATAGCATTTTTATATTGATCTTTTCATGTACATTCTCTCTAATTTCACTTATTAATTTGGTAGGTCTTGATAGACTCTAGGATTTTCTACTTATACATTAAATATAAATAAAGAGTTTCATTTCTTCCTTGCCAATATTTATCCTTTTCTTTTTTCTTGCTTTATTAGACTGTTAAAAGCTCCGATACAAATTGAATAGCTGTGGTATGAGTGGATTTTATCTTGTTCCTGATATTGGTAGGAAAAACATTTTGTATTTCACCATTCTATACTGAACATTCACTGAATTATCTTTAGTAGATGGAGTAAGCACCCTTTTACTCCTAGTTGAGCATTTTTATTATGGATGTTGGATTTTGACTGTAGGATTTGTCAAAAAAAAAAAAAAAAAAGGTATGTATTGCCGAGAGCTACTGGCTCATACTTGTAATCCTAGCTACTCAGGAGGCTGAAATCTGAAGATTGCTGTTCAAAGCCAGCCCGGGCAGAAAAGTCCATGAGACTCTTATCCCCAATAAACCACTCAGAAAACCAGAAGTGGCACTGAGGCTCAAGGGGTAGAACACTTTCCTTGAGCTGAAGAGCTGAGGGACAGCGTCCAGGCCCAGAGTTCAAGCCCCACAACTGACAAAGAAAAAAGGGGTATGTATTGAAACGAGGTGATCTGACTTCTCCAGATTTTCTTTTTCAGTACTGTTTTGGCTATTCTAATTCCATTTTTGCTTCTGCTCCTTCTTGAGTGATTAAAAAATTATTAAAAATTTCATATAAAGTTTTTGTTGCCATAGTTTTTGATGTTGACTATAGTGTTACTTATCATTCTTTTAACATCTGAGAGTCCATAGTAGTTTTCTTTCCTTTATTCCTGGTATTTTTTTCTTTCTCCCTCTCCCTCTGCCTTTCCCCACTTTTCTTTCTTTTTTCTTTTTTCCCCACTTTTCTTTCTTTCTTTCTCATCATCATCATCATCCACTCATCAGTTTGGATAGATGCTTATCAATAATGTTTTCAATATGAGTCATCAACTTCATTGTTTTTTGCTTCTAATTTTTTTTGGTGGTTACTGGGGTTTACACTTTCTAGACACATACTCTCCCACTTTAACTGCACCTCCAGCCCTTTTTGCTCTGATTCTTTTGGAGTTAGAGTCTCACTTTTTTTTTTACCTAAGCTGGCTTGAACTGATCTTCCTATTTATGCTTTTCCCCATAGCTGAGTCTGATAGGTTTGAACAATCATGCCCAGCCTTTGCTTTTGAGATGAAGTCTCTTGAGCATTTTTGCCTGTCTTGTCAGGAACTGCAATTCTTTTGATCTCAGCTTCCCATGTACCTGGGATAACAAGTGTACACAACTATGCCCAGCTATTGGTTGAGATAGGATATAGCAAACATTTTCCCCTGGTTGGCCTCCTGATTTGATCCTCCTGAACTTTACTACCTGAGTAGTTAGGATTATAGTTGTGAGTCACTGGTATTTGGCTGTTTTAAATTTAATTGCTATCTACCCCCAGTATTATTAATTTCCTTCTGCTTGCTCTGATATAATCCATACTCTTTTGTGCCCTCTCTCAGTCTCTCTCTTAAGGTGAAGGATTAAATTATGATATTGACACATTCTTTCTTACATACCATAATCATTTAATACTAAAATTTCCCTTGAAGCATTGCAGCTGTATATCGCTTCTTTTGGTATGCTGTGTTTTCATTTAAATTAAAATAATTCAATATTTTCATTTAGACTTCTCCTTTGGCTCATGGATTATTTAGTGTTGTCATAGCTCCAAGAACATCCGCTGTATGAATTTTGTTCTTTATGAACTCATGACCAATGTGCCTGTGTGTATGTGTGTGTGTGTGTGCCTGTGCTGCATATATGTGTATGAGTGTACATGCCCATTTATATATAATGTTACATGTACACTTGAGGCAAATATGTATTTTTATGTAATTAACAAAGAATTTTATAATATTAATTGGATCAAGTTGGTTAATTATGCTTTGCAAAAATGTATATTCTTAGTGATTTTCTGCATAATTGGCCTTTCAATAAATGAGAGAAGGCTGACTTTTCAATGATTAATTTGTCCATTTCTTCTTTAAGTTTTACCAATTTTTGCTTACAGTATTTTGAAAGTTATTTTTAGGTGCATCCATGCATAGGACTTGTACTTCCTCTTAGATAATTGAATGCTTTGACATTAGGTAATTTATTTATCTCTGAAAAATATTTTCTATCCTCAAGGCCATTTTGTCCTTTATTCTAAGCATCTTCTGTTTAATGTTTTCATGTATTTTCTTTATACTTTTAGTTTAACCCGCTTATATCTTTAAAGTGAGTTTCTTGTTAATAGCATATAATAGAATCCTGCTTTTTATTTATAACTTGACAATCTTTGACTTTAAACTACTGAGTAGGCCAGTTTCATTTAAAGTAATTATTGATATGTTTGGATTTAAGTCTATCAAGCTAAAGCTGAATTTCAGTTTATTCATCTGTTTGTGTTTCTTTTTACTTTTTGACAGCTCTTGAGTGAATGAGCTATTGTTTATTATTCCACTGTGTCACTTTCATGACATTTTTATATTTTCCACACACATTTTAATTGTTGGCCCAGCTTTTATAATATGTATTTTTAATGAATCAAAGGTTATTTTCAAATAACTTTCATTTTTACCCATGTAGTATAATAATCTTAAACAGTGAATTCCTAACTTATCTCCCCATCTTTTGAGCTAAAGTAAAATTATATAGTGTATTTCACTCTTTTTTTGTGTGTGTGTGTGTATTTCACTCTTAAATATGCTACAAACACTTAATATGTTTCCACTTTCTTAGGATTCTAGAATATTTTATTGGAATTAATTTCACCTGTTTTTCTAAAAATGGAAAATCTAAAGCGACATAGCTTAGTTATTTTTTTTAAAAAATTGTTGTTTTAAGACAAAACTGAGGAAAATTGAATTATATACTTCTATTTATTCCCTTTCCAAAACTGTTAATTTCTTTGTGAAGATCATTTTTCTAACTGATGCCATATTTTTTTTCATAAACATTTATTTTCTCTCCTAAAAACGAATTGTATTCCTGGCCTTTTAGAGCATTAACTCTCCTTCTTCTTCTTTTTAGCTTCCATCTCTGGTTCCTCCCTTTCCCAACTCTATTTTTTCTCTTTACTGTACACTCATTCTGGGCTGTGATTAGATCACATTCTATGGATTTGATGAGCATCTAAATGTTGGTAATGCCAATGAGATATTCTGTACTGAACTTTTTCCTGAGCCCCAGCCTTCTACCGAACATAAACCTCAGGATGTCTAACAAACATATAAAAATTAATCTCAGAAAGGAACTCTTAATTTTTAACTCAAACCAACTCATATTCCAATCTGTTTTTGTCTTAGGAATATATACACTGCATGTTATTCAAGTAATTAACCAAGAACTTTATTCCATTCTTCCCCTGGTACTGAATACCTTTTTAAAAAGTCCTGTGAGCACCAACTTCAAAAAGCATTCAGGGTTGGTTCCATATCTTAGCTATGGTAAATAATGCTGCAATGAACATAGTTGTGCTGGTAGCTTTAGTGTGACCTAGCTTGTGATCATTTGGATAAATGTCCATGAGGGGGATTGCTGGATCATAGGTGAGTTCTATGTTTAGTTCTTTGAGGAACCTCCATACTGCCTTTCAGAGTGGTTGAACCAGCTTACATTCCCGCCAACAGTGTAGTAGCATTCCCTTTTGGTCACATCCCTGCCAGCATCTGTTATTAATTGTTTTCTTGATAATGGCCAACTGGGGTGAGGTGGAATCTCAATGTTGTTTTGATTTGCATTTCTTGTATGGCCAGCGATGTTGAGTATTTCTTTATGTGTCTATTGGCCATTCTTATTTCCTCTCCAGAGAAGCCTCTTTTTAAGTCTTTGGTCCACTTATTAATGGGGCGGTTGTTTCTTTGGGGATTTGTTATTGGGGAAGTTAATTTTTTGAGCTCTAGGTATATTTTTGCTATGAGACCCTTGTCTGTTGTATAGCTAGTGAAGATCTTCACCAAATCTGTGGGATTTCTATTTATCTTGCTAGCTATGCCCTTTGCCATGCAGAAGCTCTGCAGTTTAATGTGATCCCATTTATCTAGCTTTTCTTTGATTTGTTGTGTTTCTGGATCTTTATTTAGGAAGTTTCAACCTGTGCTGAGGAGCCCTAGCATATCCCCTATCCCTTCCTGTAATATTTTCAGGGTCTCTGCTTTTACCTCGAGGTCTTTGATCCATTTGGAGTTGATTCTGGTGCACAGTATATAAGGATCTAATTTCAATTTTCTATATGTGTATAGCCAATTCTTCCACCATCAGTTTTGAAGAGGCTGTCATTCTTCCAACTGATAATTTTGGCCCCCTTATCAAATATTAGGTGGCCATAGGTCTGTGGGATCATGTCTGGGTCTTCAGTTTTATTCCATTGGTCCTCAGGCCTGTTTCTGTGCCAGTACCAAGCTATTTTAAAATTTTTCTTCTTGTAAAGATACTGTACAGAGGAGTTACAGTTACATGAGTAAAGTAATGAGTATATTTCCTATCGAGCATTGTTATCCCTTCCTTTGTTTTTTACCCTACTATCTCTTCCTTCCCCACCTCCCCAACTACTCCCTCCCCCACCACCCAGAAGTTGTAAGGTTCGTTTTCAACAGAGTGTCTTGTACATCTCATTGTTATAATGGGTCAACTTTGTTTCAGCATTTTGTTGTTTCCCTTCCCCTCTCCAAATTATAAAAATGTATATACAAAATACAAGGCACCGGAATCAAATACAGTGACAACAGAGGTTATACCATGGGGGAAGAACATACAAAAAAAACAAAAAATCACATAGTGCATTAAAAACAACAACAAAAACAAAGAAAGACCTCTTGTGTCCATATCTTGGGTTCATAATCACATAGTACATTAAAAACAACAGCAACAAAGAAAAAACTCCTTGTGTCCCTATCCTGGGGTTCATTTCGCTTAGCATCATCTTATATGGTCATATGTACATAGCTTTTGACTTTTTCTGAGCAAGCTATTTTTATAACTATAGTTTTATAATAGAGTTTGAAGTTTCAATAGATGAATGGATCAAGAAAATTTGGTATATATACACAATGGAATTTTATGCTTCTATCAAAAAGAATGACATTGCCCCTTTTGTAAGGAAATGGAAACATGGAAAAAATCATATTAAGTAAAGTAAGCTAGACCCAAAGAAACATAGGCTCTATGGTGTCTCTCATCAGTTCATCAAGCCTTCTTGTTATCTTTGCTCTCAGGTAACTATAGGAAAAATTTTTTCTTGATGTTATTTTTTTCTTGATTCTTTTTGGTATTTTTTTTTACTTTGTGTTATTCAGGGAACAAACCATATCTGCCCTCTTTCTCTATTCTAAAATTGTGACATTTCTTTTGACCTCATCATTTCCACCTGAGGTTTTCACTAACTTCTGACAAAGCTTCTCTCTTTCCATATACCCTCACCCCCTTTGACCTTGCCCTACTAATCCTGCTTCATCTAAACCAGACAATCCTTGGGCCATAAGGTTCGTGTTTAGTAGCTCCGAACCTGTATTAATGTACAATAAACCCATCAGATGAGCTTTTCACAAAACATAGATTCCTCCATGGAACATTCCTCAATACAATAAAGGCTGTATATGACAAACCTACAGCCAGCATTATACTCAATGGTGAAAAACTAAAGCCATTTCCTCTTAACTCAGGAACAAGACAAGGATGTCCACTCTCTCCACTTCTCTTCAATCTAGTATTAGAATGCCTAGCTACAGCAATAAGACAAGATGCAGACATAAAGGGGATCCAAATAGGGAAAGAAGAAATAAAACTCTCCCTCTTTGCAGATGACATGATCTTGTATTTAAAGAATCCCATAGACTCCACTCCCAAATTACTCAAGCTGATTCAAAACTTTGGCAAAGTAGCAGGTTATAAAATTAACCCCCAAAAATCAATGGCTTTTCTGTATGCCAACAATGAGAAAAGTGTAGCTGAAATTAGGAAAGCAACTCCATTTGTAATAGCCCCACAAAAAATAAAATACCTAGGAATTAACTTAACTAAAGAAGTGAAGGACCTCTATGATGAAAACTTTAAAATCTTGAAAAAGGAAATCAACACAGAACTTAAAAAATGGCAAAACCTCCCATGCTCCTGGATTGGAAAGATTAACATCGTGAAAATGGCAATACTTCCCAAGGCTATCTACAAATTCAACGCAATACCTATCAAAATTCCACCCTCATTCTTCAAGGAAACAGAAGAGGCAATCCAAAAATTCATATGGAACAATAAAAGACCCCGAATAGCAAAAACGCTCCTCAGCGGAAAGAACACTGCTGGAGGAATATCAATACCAAATTTCAAACTCTACTATAAAGCCATAGTAATCAAAACAGCGTGGTATTGGCATAAGAACAGACCTCAGGACCAATGGAATAGAATTGAAAACCCAGAAATGAACCTACAGACCTATAGCCATCTAATCTTCGATAAGGGAGCTAAAACAATAGAATGGAAGAAAGACAGCCTCTTCAATAAATGGTGCTGGCAAAATTGGTTAACTACATGTAGAAAACTAAAGCTAGATCCTTATATATCATCCTGCACCAGAATCAACTCCAAATGGATCAAAGACCTTGAACTCAAAGCAGACACTCTGAAAACATTACAGGATGGAATAAGAGAAACCCTAGGTCTTCTTGGCTCAGGCCGAAATTTTCTGAATAGAGACCCGGAAACACAACAAATCAAAGAAAGGTTGGACAAATGGGATTGCATGAAGTTGCAGAGCTTCTGCAGGGCAAATGACATAGCTAGCAAGATCAATAGAAAGCCCACGGATTGGGAGAAGATCTTTACTAGCCATACAACGGACAAGGGTCTCATATCTAAAGTATACTTGGAACTCAAAAAATTAAACCACCCAACAACAAATCCTCAAAGAAACAACTGCCCAATAAATAAGTGGCCGAAAGACTTAAAGAGAAGCTTCTCTGAAGAAGAAAGAAGGATGGCCAATAGACACATGAAGAAATGTTCAACATCCCTAGCCATAAAAGAAATGCAAATCAAAACAACATTGAGATATCACCTCACTCCAGTTAGAACGGCAAAAATCAAGAACTCTAACAACAGATGCTGGAGGGGATGTGGACAGAAAGGAACCTTACTTCATTGTTGGTGGGAATGTAAACTTGTTCAACCACTTTGGAAAGCAGTATGGAGGTTCCTCAAAAGACTTCACATAGAACTCCCCTATGACCCAGCAATCCCACTTTTGGGCATTTACCCTAATGTTTACAAAAAAGACCACACTAAAGCTATCAGCACAACTATGTTTATTGCAGCATTATTTACCATAGCTAAGGTATGGAACCAACCCAGATGCCCCTCAGTAGATGAATGGATCAAGAAAATGTGGTATATATACACAATGGAATTCTATGCCTCCATCTGAAAGAATGACATTGCCCCATTTGTTAGGAAATGGAAAGGCTTGGAAAAAATTATATTAAGTGAAGTAAGCCAGGCCCAAAGAAACATAGGTCCCATGGTTTCCCTTATTTGCAATATCTAGTATAGGTATGAGTCAAGTGGAAAAGGTCAGATAATGTGATGTTAGGAAAATGAACCCTTAAATATGTATTTTAATGTTTTTGTTTCTTTCATGCATGTGTTTCTAATGCATTTATAAGATTATTTCTTTGTTGCTTTGTATGTCCCTCCCCCACAGTGTAACCCCCGCTTTCACTATATTTGATGTCAGTATAACATGTGGAGGAGATGGGGACAAACAAGTCGTTTAAGGATTCAGATGGACCTGTTGCAATAATGAGAAGTACAAAATGTCATGTCAAAACCAGCTTTACAATGTTGGTGTGTGTGTGGGGGGGAGGGGCGTATGATTGGGTGGGTGGGAGGGGGGAGGCTGGGAAGGGAGGTGAAGGGTAAACAAAGGAGAAGGCTGCAATGCTTGGTAAGAAATGTACGCATTATTCTGCCCATGTAATTGTAACCCCTCTGTACAGTATGTTCTCAAATAAAATAAAATTAAATTAAAAAACAAAAAAACATAGATTCCTGATAGGGTTCATGTCCCGCTCTGTCCCTGAGCTCCTGCTCCTCTTCCCAGGGTCCTTTATAGGCAACCCCTTTAGTGTTTCCCTTCTCCATCTAGAGATTCAGCCATCTTCTGAGACACAACTCACGTTGTCACTGCTTCAAAGCTGCCTCCAAAGACCCACTCTTGGAATGAGGAGCCCTTATAAACCCTTTGGAAAGGCAACCTGGGTTATTTTGTCACTGCAGCAGTATTCTTAGCTTGAGTTATGACCTATATGAACATAAAAGTTATGGGTTCTTAATGTTGCATCATATCATCTGGTAGTTCTTGAAATGACCTTTTGGTGATTGTATATTATACTTGGCTAATACGTTGGTTGCAAGTATACTGTTTTAAGGTTCCTACATCATCTGTCATATAATATAACACTAATTTAATACAAAAGTGGCCAGAGGTATACTTTATTATACTAGCCCAAAGAATTGTTTTGGGCTCTGCCTCTTATTTACTTGCGGCCACATTGGGAGCTCAAGCAGGCTAGGCTGGGCTCCAGGCCCAGAGGGGCCCCATTACGACCTGTTTCACTGTCTGTCACCTGCATTTAGTTTTTGTCTAGGGAAGTCTTTCTTCTCAACCTATAAGGATAAGCTTCAGGTAAGAGCATATTCAATGGTTTGCCATGTACCAAGGATTTCCTACTGTCCTAAGGCTTTACATACAGTCATTTAATGTCTCAAGACAACAGGGCAGAGGTTTTATTCTTTTTAAAAATAGGGTTTTACATCATATAGACCTATGTCTTGCATGAAATAAGAATTCATTAGTATTAGGAAAAAAATGGTGGAGTTGCACTTCACAATCTGCAGAGACTCATCAAAGGTCTATCCTTGTCAATAAATGGAGTTCAGAATAGATGAGCCCCTTAGATACCTTTTATCCAATGAACATTCTGTATGTGCACTGCACTAGTTTCAACTGAGTCTATTGTGTTGTTGACAAAAAGTCTTACTTTCTCTTCTCTATAGGAAACTTTTGTCTTTTTATTTTTAGGCAGATCTTTGCAGACATTATTTGGTTGAATCATGTTGTTTTCTTAAAAAATCATATCTGACAATCTCCAAATTAAATATTACCATGTAACAATATGATTGAGTTTAAAGCTATTATCTTATTTTGTTTTCTTTTTTTGGGGGGGGGGGTCCGGTCGTGGGGCCTGAACTCTGGGCCTGGGCGCTGTCCCTCAGCTCTTCAGCTCAAGGCTAGCGCTCTACCTCTTGAGCCACAGCGCCACTTCCGGCTTTTTTCTTTTTGCTTATGTGGTGCTAAGGAATCGAACCCAGGGCCTCAGGCATGCAAGGCAAGCTCTCTACCACTGAGCCACCTTCCCAGCCCCTCTTATTTTGTTTTCTATTTATCCCATGTATTTCATTCCCTCTTCCTCTACTACTGCCTTTTTCTGATACTGGGGTTTGAACTCAAAGCCTGGGCACTTTCCCTTAGCTTTTTTGCTCAAGGCTGGTGCTCTACCACTTGAGCCACACTTCCACTTCTAGCACTTCTAGTCCATAAGAGTCTAATGGACTTTCCTGGCTAGGCTGGCATTTAACCATGATCCTCAAATTTCAACTTCCCGAGTAAATAAGACTACAGGCATGGCACCCAGCTTGCTGTCTTCCTTGGATAAAATGAATAACTAGCTTTCTACTGTTAGCCTTTAAACATTATTATTTCTTTTTTATGTGTGAAAATACCATAGAGAGGGGTTACAATTACATGGGCAAGGTAATGAGTGCATTTCTTATCAAGCATTGTTACCTCCTCCTTTGTTTCCCCTTCCCATCCCTTCCCTGCTCCTCCCATTCCCCTTTCCTCCCCCCCCAAAGTTGTAAAGTTCATTTTCAACATAACATCTTGTACATCTCATTGTTGCAATGGGTCCACCTCTATCCCTATTTAAACAATTTGTTTTTTCCCTTCTCCTCCACAAATTATACCAGCATCAAATAGTGAAAACAGGGGTTATACTGTGGGGGAGGGACATACAAAACAACAAAGAAATATCTTATAGATATAAACATTATTATTTCTTGATGATTTCTCTAGAACTTAAAATGTACAACTCCCAGCCTGGTACCAGTGGCTTACACTTGTAATCCTAGCTACTCAGGAGTCTGAGTATCTGAGGATAGCCATTCAAAGCTAGTTTGGACAGGAAAGTCCATGAGATTCATCTCTCCAATTAAGCACAGAAAAAGCTGGAAATAGCGCTTTGGTTCATGTGATAGAGCACTAGCAAAAAGGAGTTCAGGGACAGCACCCAAGCCCAGAATTTGAGCCCCAGGACTGGCAAAAAAAAAAAAGAAAAGAAAAAGAAAGAAAAAATAATAACTATACCTCTGACTACTTTGGTATTAAATTAGTGTTATATCACATGACAGATGATGTAGGAACCTTCAAACAGTATACTTTCAGTATACTTCTCTCCTCTTCTGACTTTTGTGCTCATGTTGACATTCTTATATATGAAAATATATTGGAATATAAAGATATATATATTGTTCTAAATTTATCTTCTAGATATATTGTGAACCTCATTGCTATTTTAATTTTATTTTTCCCTATCAATAGTATCAAGAATAATTTATTTATATTAGACTACATTCAAAGTGTACCAATGTAAACAGATTTGACAAGTGTCTACAACCATGAGAATATCAAGCTACAAAGCATTTCCAGCATCCTCTCAGATTTGCTTTATGCCTCTTTGTAGTTGATCCTTCCTCTGTTCATATCCCAAGGTAACCAATGACCTCCTCTGTGACATTATAGATGTGATGTTATGCAAATGGGACTGTACAGTATATACAGTATACCAGTTTTGACTGCCATATTGCTTTGAGAATCATGCGTATTATGTAATACCTTAGTGTCTATTCCTTTTGAGATGGTGCAGGGAAGCAGATCTGAAGAGCATGGGGAGGCCCTCAGATGCCAGATGCTACTCTCCCCTGGAGCTTCTCTTACATAGCTGGCTACACCACTACATCATCTATCTTTGCTTTGTCCTGCAGGTATGCTGGAGTCCTCCTGGATGAGGACATCTTCCAAGGAAAAGATCTCATCAATAATCATTCCCTGCAGGCTTTGGTGGCAGGACTGAAGGCCTACAGTACCTGGGAAAATATCCACTGCCTGCAGGATTGCCGCGAGTGCACTGGAGGCATGGTGAGTCCCCAAGTTGAGCAGCTTCATGGACACCCAAGGGTACTAGGCCTGCAGTGGAGCCATCCATGCACATGGGAGCACTGTGTGATGGGCAGAGCAAGGATTTATAGCCTGATGGAAATTCTGGCTTCCTTTGTTTCTGAACTCTTTCTTATGAACCTGTGGTCCATACATGTTCCCTTATAGGATGTTTTGAGGACTGACAAGAAAGACCATGCTTATAAAGGCTCACCCACAGTGCCTAACCATGGAGGCCCCCAGAAAAAGTCATCAAGCTGGATTGTCGTAGTTAGTATGGGAAAGGCAGACTCAGGTTGATGAAGAAGTGGGTGAAAGGTCTGCTCTGGTATTTTTATCCCCTGGGGAGAATACAGAAATGACCTCAAGGGTTTACTGCCTGAGAAGGAGGCAGAGACAGAGCGTTTAGAGATACTCACCATGTCCTGAGCCCCAAGCTTCAGAATGGATGATACAGTGAGAAAATTCCTGACAGAAATTGCTGAGGAGTTAAGGGGAATCTGAGAAGAGCTGGACTCTGTGTCCAGTTTTCTCCCAATTCTGAGAGCAGACTCATGTGCAGCAGTCAGAAGGCTTTGCACCTTTGTGGGTATCCAGAATCAGTGATAACGTGGGCCCCAAACATTTCTTTATGGACAGGATACATGTATGGAGTTATGACTTGTGAGTCAGCAACCAGGTAGGATTGAGGCAATTAGCTGTGGAAACAATCTGGGTTTGGCTCAAATAACAACGCCATTTCCAGTTCATCCAAATGTGGCTGACACAGCATCCTCTGCAGCCTCCAGGCGACACCTTTTATAGACGGATGGAAGGAAGGAGCCCTTCTTGAGCCATTGCCTAAATTAATTTAATATTGCCTAAGACATAAAAGAGAGGAAAAGAGTTTGAACCTCATTTCAGAGGAGATTAAGAATAAGTCAAGGGAACCTATAGAATATAAAAGGGGAAGGATACATTTTTGGAAATCGTGATCCCTGATTTCTTTTATCAATGTTGGGGTCCTCTTGAAAGGATGGAGTAAGGAATGGAGCTGCTGTGAGATCCTGAGGGTTTCCTCCATGAACAGTGGTGTTGGTTCATTTGAAAGCCAGCATGACCATTTCTCGTATAGTGGCTAAGTTACAATAGGTCTATCTTGGAGATGGAAGTGGTGGACATGCTGCTTTGTTCCTGTGGGATACTGTGTAGGAGTTCATGCAGAAAATAAAGAGAATGGAGAATAAGCCTCCACTGACATCCCAGCACACTGGGCCAAGGGCCCCGGGTTCTTCAAGGCAGCTAGGGCATAGCCCAATGGCAACCTTTTTCAATGATCTGCCAAGTCAGGTTTCTGGTTTCTACCTGAAGCTCTAGGAGCTGGCTGTCCCTTCAACTAATAGGCAGATAGCATCTGCCTGGAGTCAAACAAGGTTAGGTTAGAAGTGAGATTGAAAATGACCCCTCAGGCAGAGGGAACTTCCACAGTGGGGTTTGGACTTTGCTGGAGCATTGAGCTAGCTCAGATAGTGTCACTCTGACACATGTCTCAACTCGAGAGTCTGCTCAAAGCCACTTGCAGTCTTCTGGTCATCTGATTTCCCTTTGTTTTGTCCTCTCTGCTTTAGTTAGAATGAAGTCTGTTCCCCTCAGAACTCAGGTTAAGGCTGGATTCCCCAATGTAATGGTACTGTGGCAATGGTACCTTTAAAACACTTGGGGCCATAAGGATCTGGCCTATGAACAAAGCCATTTACCAACAGGACTGGATTCCCATCTTGTAGGACTGGATTAGTTCATGTGAGAGCAGGCTGTTAGGAAGCATGATTAGCTTCCTCGGCTCATTTTTTCCTTCACCTCTGGCCTCGGGACCCCTATTTCTCATGTGCTACTCAATAGTCTCACACACATTCCTGTTGTGTTGTTACCCTCATGTGCTAACATAGCCAGAATGCCCTCATCAGAGGGTGGGCAGATGGAGCCAACCTGATTTTGAACTTTCAACCTCCCAAACTGTAAAAACACTCAACCTCCAGTATTTTATGATAGAAATAGAAAATGGTATTCACAGTGCTCAGAGAAACAAGCTCAAGCTCATTTGCCTATTACAGAGAATATGGTAAAGAATACAGATAAATAGCCAGATAAAGAGGAACATGAACAGATTTGGAAGAATCCCAGGTATAGGAGTTTTTAATTCCTGTGGAATTGGGGTGCACCACCGTACTGGCACATGGATACACTCAGCAACCTGGAATGTTTCTGAAGCACCTATTTTAATCGTTATTATGGAGCTTATCACATAGGCATGATTGGTTATTAACTCTGTCTTCAATCCCTCTCTCTATCCTAGAGGATGAGATTATGACCTTTCTGATCATAGCTTGACCTTTCTTTTTCTTTTTTTTTTGGTTCTGGTTGTGAGGCCTGAACTCTGGTCCTGGGCGCTGTCCCTCAGCTCTTCAGCTCAAGGCTAGCGCTCTACCACTTGAGCCACAGCGCCACTACTGGCTTTTTTCTTTTTCCTTATGTGGTGCTGAGGAATCGAACCCAGGGCCTTATGCATGCAAGGCAAGCACTCTGCCACTGAGCCACCTTCCCAACCCCATAGCTTGACCTTTCTGATGTTAGCTCCATTCTGAAGCTGTTCAGGAGCCTGCTGGGAGTTGTATCATTAAAGGTTGTTTCCTAACACTCAGGAAGTTCCAAGGAATTTAGGTGCTCTATCATGAACCAGAGCCAAAGACTAATAGAACAAAAAGGTGCTCCTCTATCAGCATGGCAATTACAAGGGATTTTGGGGAGTGTTGTGTCAGGAACAAGGTAGCGAACAAATACATATTTGTTGTTTTATGTCATTTCTCTTTGCCAGGATCAAGAATGAAAACCAAATGAGTGTTTAGTGTATCATAGGCAGGGGACATCTGCACAAAAGATGAACGTGAAAGTGTGATACATTGAAAGATACCAGGTGATGCATAGGCTGAACTTGGAAGAGGATGTAGGGGAGGAAGTAGTTGATGAAGGAAAGTTGGAATTAGACCCTGCAAAAGTGATGGAAAAAGGGATGGACCCTGTCTGTTACACATGCATGTGGCAGACAGTCAGGGAATACCCGCAGGCACCAGGACCATAGGGACAGCTGTTCATGCTTACAGAGAGCATGGAATGTGATAGGCACTGAAAAATCTCAGCTATTCTCATTGACAAAGGAGAGAATGAAAACTGGAGCATTAGGGCAGCAAGAGCAGGAACTAAATTCTCGATCACTCTATTCTAAAGCTGACAATTAATGTGGGATATGAGTCACTGAGAAATGGGTGATGACCACTTGAAGGTCTGATGGAACTAATGGTTAGATGGCCTGAGGAGTAGATGAACTGATAAACAAATGGGATGACAGAGAGGTTGAATGAATAAATACCTTGTGAATTTATTTTTTTTATTATGAGAATCTGAGATTAATCCACAAAACTGTCCTCTTTTATCTTTTTGCGTCACCATCGTTTTAGTCAGAATACTTTTTTAAAAAAAATTCAACCTTATTTTTACTCTTTAGAGAAAAAGAACACACACACTGCTTATAGATTAGTCATATTCAGGATGAGCATGACCCTCTTGATGACATATTTCTTTTTCTTTGTGTCAGTTCTGGGGCTTGAACCCAAGGCCTGGACACTGTCCCTGAGCTATATAAGAATCTCCTAGACTTGGGCTGGGAAGGTGGCTCAGTGGTAGAGCACTTGCCTTGCACACATGAGGCCCTGGGTTCGATTCCTCAGCACCACATAAGCAGAAAAAAAAAAGCCAGAAGTGGCGCTGTGACTCAAGTGGTAGAGCGCTAGCCTTGAGCTGAAGAGCTGAGGGTCAGCGCCCAGGCCCAGAGTTCAGGCCCACGACTGGACACCCTCCCCCCCCAAAAAAAGAATCTCCTAGACTTTCCTTCCTCAGGCCTGCTTCAAACCATACTCCTCAGATCTCAGCCTCCTAAGTATCTAGGATTATAGGCATTAGTCACTGATAGATGGCATATTTTTGAGGGACAAATTGTAATGTCATATGTCTAGTTTTGATGGTTTGACCAGAGGATGGAAAACATTGTATAATTTACTAAGATCTGAGTTCATTTGTCACCTAATTTTTGCTTCCATTCCAGCCAGCTGGCTTTGTGAAATCCTGATTCTCTTTACTGCTAACTTTAATTGTTGCTGTTACCTAAGATGAGCACCACCTGAGAATGGCAGCTTCTTTGCTTACAGACTGGAGCACATTCTAAATCACATTCATTGTCTATTTTTTTTTTACCAGTTCATAAAAGTAATGTGTATTTATTTTAGAAATTACAATGAAACTGTAGAAAAACAAAGAAAAAAGCAAAAATGTCTCACAACTATACTAAAAGGTGATTGTTTTCTGTACCATATTCTTTCTATGCAGTGTGTGTTTTACAGTTACAAAAAAATTTTTTTACAACCTCTGCTTTTCACCAAAGAATTAATGTGAATAACCTTCCAGATTGCTTTTATATTTCAATGGCTGGTGCCATTTATCATGTTGATAAGTCATTCATTCAATCAGTCCCACAAATTAGACCATATTTTTTGTTGTTGTTGGTTGTGGAGCTTGAACTCTGGGTCTGGGCATTGTCCCTGAGCTCTTCAACTCAATGCTAGCACTCTACCACTTGAGCCTCAGCACCATTTCCAGTTTTCTGGTGGTTAATTGGAGATAAGAGTCTCACAGACTTTCCTGACAGGGCTGGCTTTGAACTCAATCCTCAGATCCAGCCTCGTGAGCAGCTAGGATTATAGGTGTGACCAACTGGTGTCTGGCAGACTGTAATTTTTTTAATTATTACAAATGACACCATAGAAATACTTTAGCACCTAACTTTAGGGTTTTTTTTTTTTTTTAGTTTTGTGCACACTTCTAGTCATTTAAATGATATGAAGTATTTAAATGACATCGGCACTGTGAACAAAGGTTGTACCAATTTTCACTCCTACCAGCAGTCAAATACAGAACTCTTAATGGTTTCTGGACCATGACCCAAGTCATACTGTAATTACAGCCCAATATTTACAAGTATACATACCTGACATTGAGAAATGAGGTTTCAGGAAAGGGTCTGAGCCCCGCTATCGTGTTGTGATCTGGTATTTTTTTTTAATTTTCTGCCATCTTAGTAAGGCTGTAGACATGATTTACTAAAAGGATTTCATGATCTGCCAGTGTGTCCTGTCCTGCTGTTTGCAAAACACTACCTCAACTCACTGATCAAACAGAAAGGTCTTTCTGTATACAGCTGCAAGCTGCTGGTCAGCAGAGTGTGTCTGTAGTGATAGAAAGGAGATAGAGTAAGGGGAATACATTTTTTAAGCCTAGACAGTGTTTTCTTCTTGGACCAAAATCTCTGTTAGTTTAGTTTGCACTTCATGTGGGGGATAAAGTTTTTGTATTTGGAAAGGGGGAAGGAATAAGGGTCTTTATTTGGTTCCTAAGCATTGACACAAACCAGTGACCATTTCTCCCTACCTGCTTAGCTTATCTTGGATCTGGGTTGTAGTAAATGTGCATGGTCACCCTCTCTGTTTGGATTTAGGTGAGAGTTCATGACTCCAGGACTCCTGAACTTCCCTGTGGAAATGTTTGGATTCTGAGATGTGATTTCTCTGCATGAATTGATGTTTCCATCGCACTCAGTGGCTGGCTTTAAAAATGTTATCAGTCTGTGTCAGGAACTCATGAAAAATTCTAAGGTTGGCTCTTTCTACGGGAGTCTTGGTAATTCCTGCTGTCTTTGGGTAATAGGCTGAACGTTTGAAGAGTAATATTTTGGTTTTGAAAAGATGTTCTTTGTGAAATAGATTACTTCAGAGAACAAATAGAAATTGAACCTTGGAGCAAATTATATTTTAGTCTTTTCATTTCTTTTGGTTCTAGGTCTGTACTTTTGCAGCCTGATCAGTAACCTTTTGTGTATAAAGCCAGGATACATCAGTTAGAGCTTTCATAATTCATGTTCATGAAAGCATATTATAGCCCTAATAAATGCTAGTTGAAAATAATTGTGAAGTATCTATACATTCTCTTTAAGTGTTGAACAGAATGCTGGAAATGTGCTCCTTTTCTCAAAGACTAGTAAGAGTGGGCAATTCCATATACAATCCCTCTATGAATGGAATTGGGGAAAGAACAATGAGATTTTACTTACATGAGTGACTTCTGGCCACACTGAAGTAACAGACAGCATATAACCCTTTTTGACCTAAACAATCTATTCTCCCTTGAAAAGGTC
Organism: Dipodomys spectabilis; assembly: GCF_019054845.1. Taxonomy (NCBI): domain Eukaryota; kingdom Metazoa; phylum Chordata; class Mammalia; order Rodentia; family Heteromyidae; genus Dipodomys; species Dipodomys spectabilis. The sequence continues at coordinate 1,529,325 of NW_024870864.1, read as the reverse complement.
GATATATCTTCATTAAACAATTTACCAAACAATGGCCATCAATGAATAAAGGAAATTTTCTCTCTCTTTATCTCTCTCTCTCTGAAAGGAATAAACTGATTTGATCCAGTTTACTGCCTTGAGAGAGGCAGTGCTGAGGAGAAACTGATGTAGAACCCACTGAGTTGAAGACTTGGAGCTCTGGATCTGAGGCAAGACCAAAACTTAGTAGTTCACACAATAGAGTAATGAACAGAAGCAAACAGGACAAAGGGAGAACTAGAATCTTGCAGCAGGTCTCCCTTGAATACCCAGCTGAGTGTTGATTAGTGCTAAGAAAAGCATGATGCAGAAGTAAGGAATAGTGCAAAGTGCTCACATACCTTCAAAAAGAAATGTTCCATGATAATAAAGATGACAGCAGATTTCTCATCGAGAGCAAAGCGAGTGAAAAGAATGTGGAACAATCACTTCAAAGTAATGAAATGAAAAAATAAAATCAACCTAAACTCTTATATACAACAGAATTATGTTTCACAAACAAAAGTATAAGGAACACACCTTCAGAATTGCAAAAGTTAAAAGAATTCATAGCAAACTTTCTTTTGCTATGGGAAGTCTTAAAGGAAATTCATCAGACAGGAGGAAAATTATATCAGATAGGAATAAGGATTTACATAAAGGAATAAAACACACAAAATAGTAACTATGAATAAATATATAAAGCTGCTTTTCTTAGTATTTTATGTTTGTTTGCTTTTTGAGGTACAGTCTTACTAATATAGCCAAAGTTGGCCTCATATCGGTGATCTTCCTGCTGTAACTTCCTGACTGCTGCTGTTACAGTCATATACTACTACCCTCAGCTTAAGTATTTTTAAATAATTGATTGTTAAACAAAAAGAGGACCATGTAGTGTGAGTTTTCAACATATGTAATGACAATAGCACAAAAGCCAGGAGGGAAGAAAAAAAAGTGTGCTATTGCAATGTTCTCATAATATATGTGAAATCATATAATATCACTTGAAAGTAGATTCTAATAAGCTAAAGATTTATGCAAGTTGAGATTTCCTTATCCAAAATGTTTATGATTAAAAGTATGTCCGGTTTTAGGAAATTTTAGGTTTTTCTCTATAATCTGAAACTTTTTGAGTTCTGCTGCTCAAATGTTTCAGGTTTGGGATTTCCAATTTTTGTGCCCTAAACCTTACACCAAAATAATATAGCAAAAAGTTGTTATAGTTTATAAGTGGTTGAAATGGAATTGTAACAATACCAAATTAAAACAAAAGAGGCAGAAAATATGGAGGAAACTGGGGCCAAAGAATTACTTATCTTGTTCAAGTTTAAGCACTAACAGGCAGCAGAGCCAAGTTTAGAACCCAGAATCTGTCTTTAAACACCCTGCTCCTGTGCCATATGCAAATTGGATGTACTGGTTCTTCACCATCTACTCCAGAAAACAGCTTACTTCTCCCTGATAGGATGTGCACAGATTGAATCTTATCTATAACTTTGAAGCTATGTAAACTTGGGCAGGCCCCTCATCTGTCTGAACCTGTTTGCTAGTATCTACACACAGGTCTTGCTGAACTTCCAGGTGGTTAGTGTTAATTAAACCTGACCTTGCTGTGGTGGCAAAGGTCTATCAACAGTCTCTTCTTTTCCTATTAAACCTCCTGAGATCATTTCCTACCCTTTACTCCATTATACAGTCAGGGAGGTGAGGAGGGATGTAGTGAAATTGCTCACCCATACCTCTTTGGTGAGTCAGGGAGGAGCTAGAACAGGAGTTGGCAGCTATTTGGGATTCCCAGTGGCCAGTGCTTTGTGCTTACACGTGTTCTGCATTTAAATGTCTATTCTCAATATGTAAGTGGATACTCAAACTGGCTGCACTTGGACGTGATGAAAACCCTTCTCCTGCCCACCTGAGAATGCTGCCTTCACAGCTCTCAGTTGGTGACTGAGAGCCCACTCAATTGTCTCTGATTAGTCATGTGATTCAGGCACGGCTGCTTCTCTTTGTTTTCCACACTTTCTTTAAGGATTGACACGGTCAGTTAAATTCTGAAGACTGTTGATGCTAAAATATAATTATTTATATATTGTTTTGTTTTATTTTTGTTAGTGATGGGGCTTGAATTCAGGGCCTGGGTGCTGTCCCTGAGCTCTTTTTACTCAAGACTAATACTCTACCACTTAAGCCACAGTGCCACTTCCTAAAATATACTTATATATTGTCTCTTTTGTCCATGTTCAAGCAAACCTAGGTTTGAATTTCTGAAAATTATCTCTGAAGGAAGTAAGAAAATAGGCCTGGATCTTGTATTTCTGGCTATGTGGACAGACGTGGGAGGAGCTTCGTCATGGAAGGCTGGTACTAGGTTTGGTTTCAGTGGAATCTCATGATCAGGACTCTGATGTTGGAATTTACCTCCTGAAAACTACAGATTCCTTATTTCTTAAAGCCTAGCTCCTGCACAGGCCCTCAATAAGTACTTTCAGCCCTCCATATCCATGGATTCCAAACTTTAGATTCAACCCACTGTGCTTCAGAAGGAAAATTGTGTCCATCCTGAACATATACAGAATTCTTTTTTCCTTATTCTTATTCCTTAAACAATACAATATAACTTCTGGCATAGCATTTATATTGTATTAGGTATGATAAGTAATTTGGAGATGGGTTAACATAAACAGGAATATGTACATAGGTTATATGCAAATTCCCCACCACTTTATATACTGGTCTTGAGCATCTAAAGATTTTTGGTGTCCATAGGAGGCTCTGGATTCAATTCCCCACAGATACTGAGAGATGACTGTGCTTGATTCTCCTTCTCTTCTCTTTTATTGAATATATAACAAGTTACACTGAAAGATCTCAACTCTCCCTCTCCTGCATCACAACTCACTAGATACGGATGGGAGCTCCCTGTCTGGGCTCCTAAGGGCACTTCTTTGGACTAAGGGCTCAAGTCATAGTCTAAGTAAGCATCAGGGTGCACAAAAACAAGCCTGGAGTCTGAATACAACACATAGGCCCTTTTGTTCTCTTTACTAGAGTATAGTCCTACTGAAATGATACATATGCCCAGAGCCCAGGGCCATCTCTTCTGCCCTTTGGGTTCCAGAAGGTACATTCCTGGGCTTATGTGTCCTTGTTCTCAGTCTCCACAGCAGTCCCATCAGCTGCATTTCTCCTCCATGTGTTTCAGAATCCCACACACAAGAGCAAAACTGGCCAAAGCCTAGTAAAGAAATAGCCATACAAAACTGAGCCAGGCTGAAGTCTCAAAAGAGATCTGCGATCCAGCATGATGATAAGGTTATCAGAAAACAAGACTTGACCTTCCCTTTCATGTTAGACATGGAGCTGCTGTTTGCTGTTCACAGATATGATCCAGCTGGTCAGTGCCTGAGTGATTACATTTAACGATTGCATAAGAAAACACTGAGACAATTGGAAATGTTTGTAAACTACAAAAAAAAAAAAAAAAAGTGTGATACAGAGCCCCTTGCTTAGTCAGTAGACTTTATCCCAAGACTGATTCCTCAGGGATATTCATACCACTTCATTTATCTGGCACCAACCAACCCTTGGAACAGAACCAAGGCCAGAGATATACAAAACAGATCTCTGGAAATCCCAAAGAGCTGTCACAAGGCCTGTGTGCTGAAGCACAAGCCCTTACTCCACTGCTGAAGGAGCCTGGCCAGCTTCTACTTTGAGCCTGCTCATGCTTGTTGACACTCACAAAGGGGCCCAGATTTCCTAGTGCCCTGCATAGTAAAGGTAGAGGCCCTTTGAGTGAAGTCCAGAGCTCAGAGCAGTTAGGAAATACCTGCTTGGGGAGAGGGTAGCACTAGATCTCAAAGAACAGTAAAAAATCTAGGCCGCCCCCCAAAATCCAAGAACACATTTGGTGTCTGACTAGTCTTGAGGAGGACTCAAAACCCACCCCAAACACAAAGCACACACAGGCATTGTGGGCTCTGTGCAGGTAGTAATTTATAACAGGGATGGACAATGGCTTGAGGTCATCCCTCCTCCCCCAATACTACAGATGTGTTATATCCTGGAATAAAATAGCCAGAGGCAGGGTTCTCACTCAGGCCTTCTAAATCCAAGGCACCTGTCCTGGTTTCAGGACTTTTGTCTTTTGTGTATGTGTATATCAAGTATTGAGTTAGAGGGGATAACTTTGTTCCCCTGGAGTCTTTGAATTCTGTGTTAATATTTACACTTAATTCTCATTTAACAGAATCCATTTTTTAATCTTCAGTTTTTCATAGCAATTCTAGGGATATGTGCCTGTCAACAAAGACAAGTAAGTTAGTTTGACTCTACTATTGCTAAGGCCGTATGACCTTCAAATTCTAGAGAAGAAATAGCCAAGAAAAACCCTGGCTGATGCCTAGGTCATGTGTTGCTGGTGATGCTCGTGAAGGGCTCTGCCTTTGAAAGCCACAGGTGAGCTGGCTGAAATTTCATATGAGTAGAGGATACATGTTGGTTGGCTTCACCTTAATGGCAAGTTATTAGTTGGCAGGGGGAGTTTAGTCATGGCCCCTACTCAGAGTGGGTCCAAGGCTGGATGTGGCAAATTTCTGAGAAGGGTCTCCTGAGAAGAGTCCAAGTGTTGGCCTAACTTCCAGTAAAAGGGCCTTCTACTAGGCGCAGTCGTGTGGTTACTGTGGTTACCATGACAACCATGTCAGCTACACTGTGCTTAGTTTCTTCCTCAGTTTTTTAGGGCACAATATGGTTTCTGATGAAATCTTTCCCTCTTTCATTTCATTGGCCAGAGACTTCTTTCTCCGGAAGTGTGGTGGAACTTCAAGAAAAATCCCACCATGATAGGCTTCTGGATTAAAATCTAGGCATCTCCTCACTCTCCTGTCACTTTCTGAGCATTTACAAGTCAGTGGTTTGTATTTATAAGGAAAACAATATCAGAATCACCTTATGGTTGTAAATGATTTGTCAATACTGAAAGGACTTCTCTCCATTATTAATCAATTCCTCTTCAAAATAGCCTTTCTTTCTTTCATTCTTTCTTTCTTCCTTCCTTCCTTCCTTCCTTCCTCCCTCTTTCTTTTTCTTTCTTTCTTTCTTTCTTTCTTTCTTTCTTTCTTTCTTTCTTTCTTTCTTTCGTTCTTTCGTTCTTTCTTTCTTTCTTTCTTTCTCCTTCCTTCCTATTTATTGTTTTCTTTCTTTCTTTCCTCCTTTCCTCCTTTCTTCTCTCCCTTTCTCCCTCCCTTCTTTCTTCCCTCCCTATTCAATGCTTTCTTATTGTCTTGCTTTAGTTACTTTTCAGGTACAACCTTCAATTTTTGCCTGGAGCCAGCCTCAGATCACAGTCCTTCTACCTTCTAGTGCTAGCTACTATGTCTAGCAAAAGACATTTTCATTTCTGATTCCCGGACATTCTCCAAGTGTCTGCTAAATAAAATGTTATTTGTCCAAATCTAGAAAAAGAGTCAGGGTTCTAAATCAAGCCTTCCAAAACCAAGGCACTTGTCCTTGATTCAGGATCCTGCCTGTAAAAATTTTTAATTGTTATTATAAAGGTAATATACATATAATGTCAGGAAGTGAGTACATTTCTTTTTGGACAATGTCACCCCTTCCCTCACTCTCAGTTTTCTGCCTTTTTTAACTTTTGGATAGTTGGAGGTTATGACTCTGTTTCCTGGCCTTCTTTTTTTTGTTTTTTTGTCAGTTGAGGGACCTGAACTCTGGGCCTGGGCACTGTTCCTCAGCTCTTCAGCTCAAGGCTAGTACTCTATCACTTGAGCCACAGCACCACTTCCTTTTTTTCTGCTTATGTGGTGCTGAGGAATCGAACCCAGGGCCTCATGCATGCAAGGCAAACACTCTACCACTGAGCCACCTTCCCAGCCCCCCTGGTCCTCTTGATCTAGTGTTAATCAATATTTTACATGTAACCCTCATTTGACAATCTATGGTTTTTAAATAAACATTGCTGTCTTTTGCTTTTTAATCTGTAGTCACTATAAAAAAATCATCCCTTGGGGAGAAAGTCCACATGTCATCTTTGGGATAGTCTTATTCCAAAGTAGGTCCTATCTTGTCAGGCAAATGAGAGTATATGAATAACAGGCAGTAAAACTGACCCTCATCACTGATAAAGAAAAGAGAGATTGCCAAAACGACTCAAGAATAATCCATTTCATTGGCAACTTTCCTTTGAAGGCTTTAACCCAAACTTCTTAAAGGCAAAACAAGGGGATTATAAATTTCATGTGCAATGGAGAGCATCCAGACATATGAGAGAATAATGGATAGCGTTGGCATCCATCTTGAGCCAACTTCCAAATTTGGAATCTACTTTATATTGTTATCTTTCTCATTTTATCCTCTCTTGAAATGGTCCATAAGTTGTTTTACCAAAGGATTCACCCCATATTGCATCAAAGAAGCAAGAAGAGCTGGAGGCAATGTAGCACCTGGAGTTGACTGTGATCATCTTTGCTGAGATTCTTTTGGATTCAAGTAAGAGACTCATTACAACTACTTTGTCAAGCCAGAAAAGAAAATGCATTGAGATAGAGGGGGAAGGAGGAGGAAGGGGAAGAGAAGGAGGAAGAAAAAGAGGAAGAGGAGGAGGAGGAAGAGGAGGAGGAGGAGGAGGAGGGGGAGGAAGGGGAGGAGGGGGAGGAGGAGGAGGAAGAGGAGGGTAACACAGGGAAATTGGTTTAGGTCTCATAAGGACCAAAGTCTGGAGTGCAAGCATACCTTTTCAAGGTCTCTCCATCCCTCAAGATTCATCATCTTACTCTTTGTATCTCTTAGTGTTCATTCTCTTTGCTCTGCTCTTCTCTGTTGTGTGTGTGTCTGTGTCTGTGTCTGTGTGTCTGTGTCTGTGTGCTGGTTGGGGCTGGTATTTCAGGCCTCAGCTTTTGCTCAGCTTGTTAGCTCATGGTGGTGCTCTACCACTTAAACCACACCCATATTTTCAGCTTTTGCTTCTTAATTAGAGATTAGAATCTTAAAGATTTGTCTGCCTGAGCTGGCTTCAAACCTGGATTCTCAGATTTTAGCTGAGTAGCTAGTGTTGTAGGCATAAGCCTTCTGTTTCAGGCTTCTCTGTATTTTTTTTGGTTGGTTGTGGGGCTTGAACTCTGGTCTTGGGCGCTGCACCTGCAATCTTCAGCTCAAGGCTAGTGCTCTACTGCTTGAGCCACAGCTCCACTTCCAGTTTTCTAGTGGTTTATTGGAGATAAGAGTCTCACAGACTTTCCTTCCCCGGGCTGGCTTTGAACTGTGATCCTCAGATCTCAGCCTCCTGAGTAGCTAGGATTATAGGTGTGAGCCACCAGTGCCCAGCTTCTCTGTACTTTTGACTGCTCTTTGACTATGGAGAAAACTTACCACACATTCTTAAAGCAAAATCTTTATGTATGAAATACTCCAAAATACTAAATTTTTTGATTGCTAACATGAAAAGTGGAAAATTTCATACCTGACCTCATGTGATTGGTTGAATTTAAAATTCAGACACTCTAAAAATATTGTATAAAATTACTTTTAGGCTATGTTCTTGAGATACATGAACCATAAAGTTAGTGTTTAGACTTGAGTCTCATCCATAAGATGACTTATGTATATGTGAAAATATTTAATCCTCCACATCCAATCCCAAGCATTTTGGATAACTGTATAACCTTCCACCCCAACCACAATCAGAGACACAACGCTGAATATTGCTTTCTAAGTCCTCCCATATTTTTAACTAGCATTAGTTAATATGAATCCTCACAATAATCATATAGTTTGATAATATATGTGTGACACATGGGACACAAGGCACTTAAACCATTTTCCCAAGACTACTGAACCTGATGGTCAAACCCAGACTGTTCTGTTCTGGAGGAGAGCCATTGAACAAAACAACCTCTTTCTAGGTACTGCTCTTGTTGTTGTTAAATATTTTTGGGTATGCATGCTCATCCTGAGACTTGAACTCATGGCCTGAGCACTATACCTGACCATTTCTGTTCAAGGCTAGCTCTCTGCTATTTGAACCAGAGCTCCATTTCTGGCATTTTTTATTTTTTAACTGGGGGTAGAAATCTCATAGACGTTCCTACCTCCTCTGGCTTTGAACTGTGATCCTCAGATCTGAGCCTCCTGAATAGCTTAGGAATATAGGCACTCAATTTATGATAATTATTTTTGTATTGGTTTTCTTACTTAATACCACTGTAGGTGAGGAAATGGCCTCTTCTGTGGTGTTGAACATGGTCAGTTTCCATGTGTGTCTCAAAGAAATGTGTGCTCTGTAATTGGATGCAGTTTCCAATGTGACCAACAAATCAAGATAATTAATAGCATTATTATTAATTATCAAGATAATTAATAGCATTTCAAATACTTCCTATCCTTACTGAGGGTTTGCTTTGTCTGATCTATCAGTTATTGAGGGATGTTTGCTAAAATTCCCATTGTTGGTGGTAGCTTTGACAATACTTCCTTGTAATACTACTGATTTGGTTCTTACAATTTTAAAGTTGTATTAATAGATAATTACACAGTATCCTACAAAATGAAGAAAAGTGAGGGAATGAGTGTGTTGGAAGGGATGGGTGAGAATGTTGAAAGGGGTGACACTGATCAAGAAGTTTGTATTCATAAACTGCCTTATTGAACAGCAACCCCTTTATACAACTTCTTAAAAATTTTTAAACAAAGAATTATCTTTTGAATGAATTGATTCTTTCCCTCTTAAGTAGTTATTCTCTCTATCCTTACCAGTACCTTAAATTTTCATTTTGTCTAATATTAATATGAAGACAAAGTTTCTACTAGCTGATATGGTACCCCACTGTTAACTGAAAATTTTATATTTATCAGCTTAGTCTAAATGTTTATTGTGATCACTGATATATTTGAATTCATTAATTTCACCTCACTCTTTATTTTTATTTGTTATGTCTTATCTATGTGTTTGAACGTCTTTCATATATATTGTAATTTCCCTTTTCCATCTTTCCTGCCTCTAGTTTTCACTCAATTTATGTTCATTTTGTAGCCATCCAAACAATATTAACACACACATTTAACTTACAAAATCTAAATCATTACCTTTCATCCCAACAATATTGCTTTAACCTAATTTGCCTTAACAAATTCCTTCTAGTACAGTTATTGTCAATTACTTCAATACTACATTTTCTAATGCCCCTAATTAGCCCTCCTATTTATTATTACATGGAACCAGTGTTTCTTTAGAGCTACCTTATTTCACAAACTTCTTTGCTCACAATTCCTTCTTGTATAACATTAATTATTTCCCTTGTTTCTAGAATACTTTCTTCAGAACACCACTTAGTGTAGGTCTGTGGTTTCTGTTTGTCAGAATATGTCTTGATTTCACACTGAATCTCAAAAGGTTACATATTAAGTGTAGAATTCCTGGTTGAGAGGTATTTTCGCTCAGTTGGCCACCTACTATTTTTGTCAGGTCACCATGGAGTCCCTGTTAACTCCGTTCTAAGTTTCCTTCTTGCTTCATACCTGCATGAGTTCTCAGTAGCATTCCATCAGGTTGTGTTCCCTCAGGGATGTATCACCTGCCCTAGCCTCAAGTAGCTGGACACAGGCATTCACTGCCATGCCTGGCTTTGTCTTGCTCTTTGTTTTCCCATAGAGTTCCAATTTTTCCTTTCTGGAATGTACTCTCAGAGTTTTAATTACCTATTTTGTGTATCTGAGCAGTGTCTGTATCTCATGACAGCAGGACCATATCTATGATTCACCATGGGCAGCCCTGTGCCCATTTAAAGATGAGATACATAAAGAATTTCCCTACAACCCACATCCCCAGTCCCTAAATCCTGAGGGCATAGTACAACAGCAGCAGAGTCATCTCAAAGCATGCAGGGAAAGGTGAGGCAACTTGTCATCCTGTTTGCTGAAGCCTAAACTGTGAATTCACAAGACTCAACCAGGCCTGGGCCATCTCCATACACTTCGTCTTCTCACATAAGGGTTCTTTACCACTTGTAATGTTAGAGATGGATGAGAATAAATTTAAATCAGTGCTAAGTCTCTGGCTTGAAGGGTCAACCTTGCTATATTTTTAATTGGTCTTCTCCCAACAAATAAGATGGATTTCATCTGTTTTGTTTTCTTTAAATTAACAAAATTTACCCTCAATTTATTTTAAAAGGGAGAAGGCCTGTTTCTAATTTGTTCTGATACATTTATTAAATGTAATCATCCAGTAAAAAAAAAATTAGAGATGTTAAAAACAGCAGGAAAATATTAAACTTTCAGAGTATGAAGTTTGAATCACAGACTGTGTTTTGTGGGGCTCTCACTGAAATGGGACACGACCTCAGTGACATTCACAATTAGTTGCTGAGCTGCTCGACGTAACCCAGAAGGCCAAGAACAGGGAATGTGCCTACCCTATGTGCTCTGTCGTCATGGAACCATGATTCTGGGCTGCACCACTCCCTGAGGATTCTGCTGGCTTTTGGAGCATGGGTTTAGAGTTCTCTCTGCCGATCCCACATTTCTTCTTTCCTTTCTTTCTTTCTTATTTTATTAAGAGTGAAGTAACCTAATGGAAAATATTACTCATTTTTTTGGATGAAACCTTTTTGTTCCTGCACTCCTCTCTCCTTCCCTGTTCCCCCTGCTCCAGCCCAATCAAGAATATATGAGCAAATGCCTCACTCTGGAGTCTCATGTGGAAGAAGAAATTTTTTTCACTATGTAATGCAGACCTAAAGTGCTGTTGAGACCCTTAAGATGATGGCTTAGAGAAGGCTTAGCTCACATGCCATAAGATTTATCCACACTGGAGAAGCAGTTAATATGATGTATCTCTGGTTGGAACAAACATGATGAGAAATGACATTTCCCACTCACTCTATTGATTTGTCTGCTAGGGCTGCCATGTGAACAACAGAATTCTCCCCATTCTGGAGACAAGAAGACTGAGATCAGGTGTTAGCAGGGGAAAATCAAGCATCTCTGCTTGGTTTGAAGGTGGTCTTCTTCTGATGTCTTTACCTGCTCTTCCTTCTGCATGTGTCTATGTCTAAATTTCTTCTTCTTATAAGGACACTAGTCATATTTGCTTATGGTAACCCTAAGGACCTCACTTTAACTTTCCTCTTTAAAGACTTCATCTCTAAATGTAGTAATCTCAAGTACTGGGGGAGTCAAGACTTCAACATACAATCATAAGGGGAATGCAGTCTACCCCATAACACATACATACACACAGGCACGCATACATACAGACATATATACATACACACATGCAGTCTTGTAGTATTAAAGGCCTTCCAAAAGTATATTCTTAGTTGTAGCTTGAGGTATACTATGGGTCAAGTTATTCGGGCCTGGGGTGGAGAGATTCCCAATAGAAATATACAGCATACTCCCTAGTCAGACTTCAATGACTAATGTGCTGTGATGAGCAAGAGCTTAGTTGAGAAAGATGTGGATATGTTTGAGAGAACTGAACGGTCTGGCTTTCTCTCAGCCCATAGTTCCAAAATGATGCAAGAGCCTGAAAATTGTGTGTAATATATGTGTCAGCTTCCCTGATGATGTACATGATGGATGCAAAAATCTTCAACAAAATGCTAACTCCTTACAAACTGAACGTAATAGTACATTTAAAAGATTACCCACCATGACCAAGTAGAATTCATTACAGGGATGCAATGATAGTTCAACATATACGAATTAATAAATATGAAATATGCCACTAACAGTCTTGAGAATAGTTAAGCATAATCACTGCTCTAGATGTAAAAGAAGCATTTGAAAAAATCCAACATCATTACTAAAACCCAACAAATTAGATAGAGAAATAATGTAAATGAACTCAATAAGGCCACCTGACAAATCTATAGATGTTTTCCTCTAAGATCTAGAAAACCAAGGATGCTTTCTTTCACCATTTCTATTCAAGGCAGTATACAATCTTAGCTGGAGCAATTATGTAATTGAAAGAAATATATCCAAATTGTAAAAAAGGAAGTTAATTATTCCCATTTGCAGATGACATGGTCTTACATATAGAAAACCTGAAGCCTTCACTGAAAATACTATTAGAACTCATAAATAAACAGTAGCATTTCAGGATGCAATGCAACAATAAAATTAATAGCAATTCTATAGCAAACTATCTGAGGAAGAAATCAAGGGAACAATCTCATTTACAATAGCTATAAAAATTCTTAGGAATAAATTTCACTGAGGTAGCAGAAAACTTCAAAAGAAAATTGTAAGACTGATGAAAACAATGGAAGTTTGAAGCCAACATGGACAGAAAAAACTCTCTAAGATTCTTATCTTCCATTAACCATCAAAAAAGCCAGAAGCTGAGCTGTATTCAAGTGGCAGAGTGCCGGTGTTGAGCAAAAAAGTTAAGGGACAGTGCCCAAGCCCAATACTGGCAAAAAAAAAAAAAAAAAGCAAAACAATTTCTACAGAGAAGTAAACAATACAATACTAAGAAGAACCTTAATAGCCAAAGTAATCTTAATTTAAAAAATTAAACTAGAATCATCACTTGAGTATAAATCTATAGTAACCAAGACAGCAAGATAGCAACAATAAAAAGAGCCCAGAAATGAATATGCATACTTATATTTCATTAATTTGTCAAGAACACATTGGATAAAAGACAGCTTTCCCCACATAATGGGGAAATTGGATACCCACATACAGAATAACATCAGACCCATCTTTTACCATGTGCAGAGACTTAAATGTGAGATCCTAAACTATGAACTACAAGGACAAAACATAGGTGAAGTACTTTAAACTACTGACCTAGGCAAAGTATTTGTTTAGATAACACCTCAAAAGCACAGATAACAAACGCAAAATGAAACAAATGGGATTACATTAAGCCAAAGGCTTCTAAACAGCAGAGAACACAACAGTGTGAAGAGACAACATACATAATAGGAGAAAATAGTTGTAAACCATTCTTCTGGACAAGAGAAAAGATCCAAAATAGATAAGGAACTCAGAATTACTCAATAGTAAAAACACAAACAACCATAAACCTAACAAAAATGTTCAGTAAGAATAGGCAAAAATCTAAATAGACCTATGAGAAAATTGCAAATTGACAAGTACATGAAAAATTAATACTAAATATCATTAGTCTCCAGGGAAATGAAAACGAAAACCAAAAATACAATTATCACTTTATCCCAGTTCACAAAGCAGTTACCACAAAGACAGAAGGCGACAAATGTTGGTGAGGATGTGGGGAACACCGAACCCTTGTACATCGCTGAAGAGAATACAAAGTAGGACAATCATTCTATTATATGGTATAGAGGTTCCTCCAAACATTGAAACTACTAACACATGAACCAACAATTGAAATATGCCCGAAAGAAATATAATCAATATGTTGAAAAGATATCTGCACACCCATATTCATTGCAGCACTCATCACAGTAGTCAAGATAGGGAATTGATCTACTTATCCAACACCAGCTGAATGGATAAAGAAACTAAGATATATGTATGTATGTATGTATATGTGTATGTGTGAATGTTATTCAGTCATGAAAAGAATGAAATCCTGCTATTTGTGAGCCAGTGGATATTGGTATTAAGAAAATAATCCAGGCACAGAGAGACATAAAAACTGATCTCATAGAAGCAATGCCTCCATCAGAAAGAATGGCATTGCCCCATTTGTTAGGAAATGGAAAGACTTGGAAAAAATTATATTAAGTGAAGTAAGCCAGGCCCAAAGAAACAACTGCCCAATAAATAAGACTTACAGAGAAACTTAGGTCCCATGGTTTCCCTTATTTGCAATAACTAGTATATGTCTGAGACAAGCAGAAAAGGTCAGATAAGTTGATGTTAGGTGAAATGAACCCCAAGATAAGTATTCAAATGTTTTTTTCTTTCTTGCGATTGTTTCTAACATATTTATAAGATGATTTCTTTGTTGCTTTGTATGTCCCTCCCCCACGGTATAACCCCTGCTTTCATTGTATTTGATGTTGGTATAATTTGTGGAGGGGAAGGGAAAAAACAAACCGGTTAAATAGGGATCAGGTGGACCCATTGCAACAATGAGATGTACAAGTCGTTATGTCGAAAAATGAATTTTACAACTTTGGTCAGGGGGGTGGAGAAGGGGGGGTTAGGGGAGGGGAGATGGCAAGGGATGGAAAAGGGAAACAATGGAGGAGGCAACAATGCTTGATAAGAAATGTACTCATTACCTTGCCCATGTAATTGTAACCCCTCTCTATGGTATTTTCACAATTGAAAGAAAGAAATAAAGAAAGAAAACAGCACTGCAAACCCCTTGGGAAGTAGGCAAGGCTAGTGTGGACAAAACAAATGGGAAACACCACTGAATCCAACTTCCAACTTCCTTATTTTTTCGTGTGTGTGTGTGTGTGTGTGTGTGTGTGTGTGTGTGTGTGTGTGTGTGTGTGTGTGTGTGTGTGTGTGTGTGTGTGTGTGCTGGTCCTGGGCTTGAACTCAGGGTCTGGGCATTCTCCCTGAATTTCTTTTGCTCAAGGCTTGAGCAACAGCTCCACTTGGAGCTTTTTTGTTGTTGTTGTTTATTGGAGGTAAGAGTCTCACAGACCTTCCTGTTTGGGCTGGCTTTGAACTGCAGTCCTTGGATTTCAGCCTCCTGAGTAGCTAGGATTACAAGGATAAACCACCTTTCTTTCTTTCTTTCTTTCCTTCTTTCTTTCTTTCTTTCTTTCTTTCTTTCTTTCTTTCTTTCTTTCTTTCTTTCTTTCTTTCTTTCTTTCTTTCTTTCTTCCTTCCTTCCTTCCTTCCTTTCTTCCTTTCTTTCTTCCTTCCTTTCTTTCTACCTGTCTTTCGTATTTGCATATATTAATTGTACAAAGAAGTTTAACTGAGAGATTTTAATATATGAATATAATGTACTTTGACCAATTCATCCCCTGTATCATTCTTTCTTATCTTTCTCCCTCCACAGGTTTTTTTTTTAATTTACAGGTTTACTGGGTTCTTTTACACTATCTTCATTGAATGTACTCTGTATTCGTCCCCCTCACCATCATGCACTGTTATCTCCAGCAATGGTTCCCTACCCTTAAAAACTTCTAGTCATATTTTGTTTAGGCCTACATTCTGAATAGATGAAACAATGCATAGATAACAGTTTTCTGAGCTTGAATCGTCTCATGTAACATCGTGTTCCATCCATTTTTCTGCATTCCATTCTTATTTATGGCTGAACAGTATACTGTTGTATATATATGCCACATTTCTTGATCCACTCATCAATTGTTGGGCATGTATGCTGATTACATCATTTGGCTATTTGTGTAATGCTACAATAAACATAAGTGTTCAGGTACTAGTATTGTATGTCGACTTACATTCCTTTGGATAAATGCCTGAATGATACAGGTTAGTTATATGGTGATTCTATTTTTAATTCTTGAGGAAACTCCATATTGATTTCCATAGAAGTTGCACTAATTTGCATTCTCATCAACAATGTATAAGAGTCCCTTTCCCCCTGAATTTTAGTCAGCATTTGTTATTGTTTGTGTTCTTGGTGATGGTTGTTCTGACTAGGGTAAAAAGGGTTCTTAATATTGTTTTGATTTGCATTTCCTCTATGGCTAAAGATGTTAAACATTTCTTCATGTATTTATTAGCCATTTGAACTTCTTTTGAAAATTGTCTAATCATTTCCCTATTTATTAATTGGGTTATTTGTTCTTTTTGGTGTTTAATTTTTTTCTACATTCTAGATTTTAATTTTTTGTATGATGAATAGATTGCAAAAGTTGGGTTTTCCTTTTCATAATGGTTTTCTTTTATATACAGAAGCTTTGTAATTTAATGCAATCCTACTTGTCAATCCTTGTCTTATTTCCTAAGCAATTGGAGTCCTATTCAAAAGGGCATTACCTTTTCCTATATCTTCAAGTGTTTTCCTGTAATACTTTCAAAGTCAATTCTTGAATTATGGTCATTGGTCCATTTTGAATTCATGTTGATACAGGATGAGAGACAGTGTCTAGTTTTGATCTTCTGAATGTAGATAGCCAGTTTCCCCAGTATCATTTTTTTAAGAGACTGACTTTCTTCCGATGTATGTTTCTGGTACCTTTATCACATACAGGTGGTTGTAGCTAAATAGGTTTATTTTTGAGTCTTCTACTCTACCCATTGGTCTACATGTCTGTTTTTGTTCTAGAGACATGGCTCTGTAGTATACTTTAAGGTCAGGAATTGTGGTACCTTCAGAATTTCTCATTTTGCTTAGGATTGCTTTGGCTCAGGATTGCCTTTATGTTGCTATATAAATTTTAAAATTGATTTTTCTATTTCTGTGAAGAATGACATTGGACTTTTGGTGGGGATTACATTGGATCCATATATTACTTTCAGAAGTAGAAATTTGGCCAATCCATGAACATGGAGAGTCTTTCTATCTTTTTCATAGTTTTGGTTAAGTTTATACCTAGGAGTTTTCATGTTTGTTTTTCTGTTATTTATTTGCAATAATGGGGTTTGAATTGAGGGCTCGTGCTTGCTAGAAAGGCACTCTATCAATTGAGCTAAACCTCTAATCCCGATGCCTAGGATTTTATCTTTTAGATTATTGTGACCATTCACTATTTCTGATTTCCTGATTTCCTCAACTTGTTCATTGTTGGCATATAGAAAGGTTATTGTTTTTTTTAATTAATAAGATTTTTATTGTGAAAATACTATACAGAGGGGTTACAATTACATGAGCAAGGTAATGAGTATATTTCTTATCAAGCATTGTTGCTTCCTCCTTTTGCCTCTTCCTTTGTTTCCCCTTACCATCCCTGCCCTCCTATCTCACCGACCGCTCCCCCTCCCCCCCACCAAAGTTGTAAAGTTTATTTTTCAACATAACATCTTGCACATCTCATTGTTGCAATGGGTCCACCTGTATCCCTGTTTAAACAATTTGTTTCTTCCAATTTCAAGATAGAAATACTTTAAGCATCATAAAATTTGAATATATACTTAAAATATATTTTAATATATATGTTCAATGCATACATTGAGTAAATATGTCTTGAGTACAGGTTCTGCTCCAGATATTGCTTTAACTCCCAGATAGGGGAGTGAATGCAACATAACTTTTATTTGAGGAAAAGCCATGATATATAGAAAGCATATAGTATGTTAGAAAATGATAAGCACCTTGTGGAAACAAAATAAAAGAAGGGGCAATAATATTTTCAGAATGAAAGGTAAAATTTTACTCTAGTTTACAAAAGTACTTGCTGAAATTGCTGAGCAGTGGCCTGGTTAAAGCAAGAGAGGGAAAACTTTCTAAATAACATCACATGATTTTAGGCCACTGCTAGTTTAATATCTGTCTGAGTATTACATATATGACCTTGACCTGTGAATCTCTCCTGAATAAGTTGTGTATGTGCCCATAGTATATGTGTTTGCTTTCTTGTGACATTTATTTAGTTAATGAAAACATCCTTATATATTTCTATCTCTTTTTATCAACTAAAATAAAAATCTATCAGGAAAAAAAGAAAGTTTACTGATATTTTGTATGTTGATTTTGTATCCTGCTACTTTGTTTATCATATCTAAGAGTTTTTGGTGGAGTCTTTAGGGTCTTCTAAGGATGGGATCATATAATATCATCTGCAAATAGGGATAATTTGACTTCTTTCTTTTCCATTTGCATTCCGTTCAGTGTTATTCTTACCTTATTGCTTGAGGTACTATATTGGAAAAGTTTCATTTTTCTGTTTCTGGGTTCAGAGGAAATGGTTCCAAGTTTTCCTTGTTTAATATGGTGTTATCAATAGGTTCATCGTATATACATATATAGCCTTCTCCACCTCTCTCTCCTCCTTCTTGTCCTTCTCCTCTTATCTTCCTCCTCCTTCTTCTTTTTGAGACTATGGTGTGATAGTCTGGGATCAATCTTGTGATCCTCTTGTTTCAGCCTTGGGAGTATAAAAACTCTGGACCATTGGACCATTATACCAGCCTTCATTTTTCCCTTGTTTTGTTTCATTTTCTGTTTGTTTGTTTGTTTGGTTGGTTGGTTTTTTTGTCGGTCATGGGGCTTCAACTCTGGGCCTGGGCACTGTCCCTCCACTCTTCAGCTCAAGGCGAGCATTCTACCACTTGAGCCACAGCACCACTTCTGGTTTTCTGGAAGTTTATTGGAGATAAGAGTTTCACGGACTTTCTTTCCCAGGCTGGCTTTGAACCGGGGTGCTCAGACCTAAGCCTCCTGAGTAGCTAGGATTACAGGCATGAGCCACTGGCACCCAGCTGTTTTTTTCCCTTAAATTACAGTTTTCATTTATTGTCTTTAGTAATATAAAAAAGTTCATTTTTCATTTAAAAAATGACAGATGCACATACATACAAACTGTTTGTAAACATTTGTCTCCAAACAATTTTGGATCCCATACTTAGAGATGGTGGTATCTACTGGTTCGACTGTGCTTTCATGAGAATTTTTTTTTCCTTAGAATGTTTGAAACCCCTGGTCACCTGAGTTCCAAGACAGTGTCAGAGAACAAGAACTTGTTGCCTTTTCCTCCAAAATTCTTAGAAAAAGGACTTTGTTTCTTCAACATTTTATAGATAGATAGATAGATAGATAGATAGATAGATAGATAGATGTTAGCTGCTGTGCTTAAAACAGTTGTAATTTTTTCTCAACACAGAAGTGATGAATACAGAGCCTGAGATGATTCTAGAACATTCTCAAAGTCTCCAACCCTTTACTTTCTTCATCTGCAACATGGGAGTAATGCCTCCTCAGAAGGCTGTTGTGAGGAGAGGAGAATGAAATGAAGTAACTGAACTTTGTGTGAAGCTCTTAGCGGTTTCCAGCTTCTAGTGAGCACTCGATGTATAAGGTATCAGAATGATGAAAATGAGTCAGCTCTGGCTTTCTGGATGAGGAACGTGAAACATAAGTGAGTTCATTCAGAACCTGAGTTCATGTGGTTTGCCTTTGAGACGTGGGCTTAATCCTGTGATTATGGGATGGGAGAGGATATGGAGATACATAACTTCTCTAAGTTGGGAAATTTACTGATTTATTCACGCATAAATAGGGTAACTTGGAATTCTGATGGGCCTGTGAAGATGCTTCTGCTTCTTTCTATCAGTTGATGTCACTATCCAGTCTTGATGGGGAAAAGGGAAGATGGCTGGACCTTAAAACAACCTGGTTATTTTCCCAATAAGAAGGAGGGCTGATGCTTACAGGTTTTCAGGGCTCAGCAGCAGCAGGATCCCAGAAGTCCTGTGGGCATTTTCAGAAATGAATTGGATCCCCCAGGCATTAAGGGTTCCTGGAGATTCAGATGTATGACTGTTCTTTAACCACCCTTCAGTGACCTTCTGTGTCCCTAAAGCCTTAAAAAATTAACAGGGATAAATTTTGTCATTCTTATTTAGAGCTAGTATGCTAACTACAAATGTTACAGAGAAGAGCTGGAAAAACCTCTGAGATGAATGATAAGCTAGAATGATTTGTGGAAGCAGATTTGGACAGTGAGCAAGATTTCAGTGATTTCATAAGGAGAACAATGAGCTGGAAAAGAGGCTATGGAAGAGTCAGGGCCTGAGGCCAAAGACAAGCTTTGTTTCCTTCATGTTTTGCCTGTCCTTAAACCCAGCTTCTTTTGAGCCAAGTCTTTCACTTATGTGAGGAAATAGTCAACACTTTGAAAATAAGTTGAAGGTTACTGCCACTGAAATTGAATGTCAGGGAGGAGAAAATAGGAGAAAGGATTGGATGAAGAGGAAGAAGAGAGAGAAGGGGGGATTAGTCCAGAGTATGACTTTATGATGCACAATGGCAGTTAAGATATTTTTGTTGCCTTCCAAGAATTTTCAAATGTCTGTTTTCCACCTTATGGGATTGTGTAGAGTGAGGTCACATCACTGACACCTTAACAAAAAGTATAATCACTAGTACCTTGACATATGTTTGAATAAATAACATTTAGAAAAGATATAGAAAATCCATTTAGAATTGTTCTTAAATTTTTAAAGTTTATTTTTATTGTAGGCAATACTGGGGATCAAACTCAGGACGTAGCAAACGCCAGTCAAACACGTTTTACTGAGCTATATTCCCAGCCAAAATACAATATGCTTTGTTAATAATATTTTAGAGGGCTGGGAAGGTGGCTCAGTGATAGAGTGCTTGCGTCACATGCATGAGG
This sequence comes from Dipodomys spectabilis, assembly GCF_019054845.1. Lineage (NCBI taxonomy): Eukaryota > Metazoa > Chordata > Mammalia > Rodentia > Heteromyidae > Dipodomys > Dipodomys spectabilis. Next base: position 1,509,103 of record NW_024870864.1, on the reverse strand, counting down.
CCCTGGGTTTGATTCCTCAGCACCACATAAGCAGGAAAAAATGGAAATGGAGCTATGGTTCAAGTGGTAGAGCGCTCGTCTTGAGCTGAAATGCTGAGTAACAGCACCTAGGCCCAGGGTTCAAGCCCCATGACCGACAAAAAAAATTTAGAAAAATACAACATGCCTACTTTTAAATATTTTTACTGCTAATAAAGGCAATACTGAATTAGTATTTGTGACCCAAAGATTGATGTGATGGACCAAAAACTCTTACAGTGATTATTCAGAGGAGATTTATGGCTATTCTATTCTTTTCAATTTTCTACATATTTTTTATTTCAAAGAAAATATTAGTCATGTATGATAATGGGATTGCAACTTTAAATTGTGGTTTTTATTCTTTCTTTTCTTTTTCAATAGTGTTACATGATGGAAAATGGAATCTCAGGCCTAAAGTGTGACACAGATGTGTTGGTAACTTTTGTAGGTGACAATGTTATTTTGCCTCAGGTAAGAGTCAGGAAATGTTTATTTATTTTAAATGATACAGTTTTCAAGTAGTTTGAAGTGTTTCAGATGTTTTATCATTATCTGATGCCTTCTCTTAATTGGCATGTGTTTTCCTGTCAAGCAGCTGGTATGTGTGTAGCTAAACAGGGCATTATTTCTCTTTTAGCATCTTTCAATATCTTTGATGTTGAATTATGTCTTTTTTTGTTTCTGAAAACTACTGTGTATACTGAGTCAGATTCTTCTGTTAGGAAGGCCATTCCAAAAGTGTATTATGCACCTGAAGATGAACAGCAAAGACATACAAAACCAATTTACAGAAGGAGGGAAACACAACCTTAATTGAACAATTTACAATGTGGTTTTTCTTCTCTATGGGTTGTTATGTGCCTTGCACTTGCTTGGCTTGCTTGCTTGGCTTGGAGCCATGCCTCCAGACCAGTTTTTTGTGGCTATTTTGGAGATGGAATCTTGTGAGCTTTTCTGCCAAGGATGGCTTTGAACTGCAATCTGATTCTCAGATATCAGTCTCCTGGTTAGTTAGGATTACAGATATGAATCAATGGTGTCCAGCAGTATTGTTTTCTTTTTATGTTTTTATTAGCATATAGTGATTGTAAAGGGGGTTTCATTGTGATATTTCCATGCATGCATGCCATGTACCTTGATCAAGTTCACTCCCTCTATCACTCTTAAAATAATTTGACCAGGTTTTATTGTTCTTTCTATATATGCATATGAAGTTCTTAAATCATATCCATCCTCCTTTGCCCATTCCATTGACCCTCCCTATATTCCACTGGTACTCACCTCCCAACAGAGCTTGTAAAACATTGTTGTCATTAATTTTCTCTAGTACATATTAATTGTGTAAATAGAGTGCCTCATGGTATTTCATACCTGCGTGTAGTATGCATTGCTCAGATAATCCCTCTGTTGCTCTTTCCAAGTCCTTCTTACCCTTCTATTATTTAATAGCTTTCAGTCAGTTTCCTTAGGCCACCTTTATATATAGACATAAGATACTTTCATATCACTATCTCATATTAGTCTCATCCTCCCTCCCTCCCCCTGACAAGTCCCCAAACTTTCCCACAGTTAGAATCATATTATATATATGTGGGTATATTTATATGTACACATATATATGTATTCATATGTATATTTATAGTACCTGATTCTACATACGAGGAAAATCAAGACGTATTTTATTCCCATCAAATGGCTCATGTCTAAGAGCATGCTAAAGTCCCCTAGTCAGTGAGAGCTCAAAAGGCCTTCTTACATGTTGATATCAAAATATGCAATTCTACTCTTGGGGCTCTAAGGTGATAATCCTAAATACAGAAAATCTGTATGGCATAAACATTCTAAATGTACATTGTGTATTACAGAAAAATTATTGTGTAAATCATGTTCTGACCACTTGGTATGGAATTATATAGTTTTTAAAAAAGAACACTTGCAAAGAGTTCTGGTTTTAGTTGAAACTAGAAGCATATGGTAAGTAAAAATGATACAAGGTGTATATATCATATGATCACATTTATGTTTTTCAACAAGAAGAATGGTAACTTCTGGTCTGCTAACATGGAGCAGCTACATTCCCCTAGGACCTACCTCTTACAACTAAATATCCTGAATGTAACCCATAAACAAGTGGCAAAAAGATACTCTGAAAGGAGAAAGGGAGAAGGCAGTTTCCTAGGGATCTTGGGACTCCAGGGATGAAAAGCAATAATTTATTTGGGTTTCTTTATTGCTTCCCATATATCTCAATTTTAAAAATTGTGCCAGGATAGTGTTGGTAAAATCCAACAGAGAGATGAACATACCTATCAGGACCCTTTGCTATATTTCAGGTTTAAATAGGATCTCACAATATATTACCCAAATAGCCTGGATAAAATTTTCAGTACTTCCTAATAAAAAAAAGAAGCAGAAAAAAAATACAACTTAAATGAGAAAAATCAATAAATGCTGGCACTGAGGAAAACCAGACATTGGAATTATAACAAGGATTTTTTGACTGAAACTCAATTTATTTTTTATAATTATTTTTAATTTTCAAAATTTTATTGTAAAAGTGATGATGTACAGAAGTGTTATAGTTATGTAAGTTAGATAATGAGTACATTTCCTTTTGAACAGTGTCACCTCCTCCCTCATTTGCTCTTAGTTTTCCCCCTCCAGTCTCCCCTCCTCCACAATTTATAAAGTCCATTTCCAACAGAGTGTCTAGTAAGTATCACTGCTGAATTGGTTCACCCTTTGTCTCACCATTTCTATGCTTCCCCTTTCCCTCCCCAAATCAGACAAACACATACAAGACAGAGGGTACAGAAATTTAAAAAAGCGACAAAGGGGAATTAAAAAAAGAAAAAATGTACACACTACAATAAAAAAAACCTCTAGTTTCCATTTCTTGGAGTTCATTTTGATAAGCATCATTCTGTATGATCATATGTGCATAGCTATTGAGTCCTTGTGATCTTCTCTGAAGAGTATCTTCCTTTGTTCTCACTGTGTGAATATTTAGAGTACTGTTTAATTAATCCATGTCCAAGTGTAATTATTTGTCTTTTACTGTCCATTGGGTTTACTTGTAGATTGATAGGCACATTCTAATCATAACAAATGAGGGAAAACATACAGCCTATGTTTCTTTGGTTCTGGCTTACTTCGCTTAGTATAATTTTTTCCAAGTCTTTCCATTTCCTTACAAATGGGGCAATGTCATTCTTTCTGATGTTTGCATAGAATTCCATTGTATGAATATATACCATTTTCCTGATTCATTCATCCACTGAGGGGGATCTGGGTTGATTCCATATCTTAGGTATGGTAAACAATGCTGCAATGAACATGGTTGTGCTTGTGGCTTTAGTGCAGCCTAGTTTGTGGTCAGTTGGGTAGATGCCCAGGAGTGGGATTGCTGGGTCATAGGGAAGCTCTATGTTTAGTTTTTTGAGGAACCTTCATACTGCTTTCCAGAGTGGTTGAACAAGTTTACATTAGCACCAACTGTGTACTAGCATTCCCTTTTGGCCACATCCCACCAACATCTGTTATTGTTAGTTTTCTTGATAATAGCTATTCTAACTAAGGTGAGGTGGAATCTCAATGTTGTCTTGATTTGCATTTCTTTTATGGCCAGAAATGTTGTACATTTCTTCATGTGTCTATTGGCCATTCCTTTTTCTTCTTCAGAGAAGTCTCTCTTTAAGTCTTTAGCCCACTTATTAATTGGGATATTGTTTATTTGAGGATTTGTTTTTTGGGAGGTTTAATTTTTGAGGTCTAAGTATATTTTTTTTGGGTCTGGTTGTGGGCCTGAACTCTGGGCCTGGGCACTGTCCCTCAGCTCTTCAGCTCAAGGCTGGCGCTCTACCACTTGAGCCACAGCGCCACTTCTGGCTTTTTTTCTTTTTGCTTATGTGGTGCTGGGGAATCGAACCCAGGGCCTCATGCATGCAAGACAAGCGCTCTACCACTGAGCCACCTTCCCAGCCCCTAAGTATATTTTAGATATGATGCCCTTGCCTGATGTATATTTAGTAAAGATCTTCTCCCATTCTGTGGGCTTTCTATTTATCTTGCTAGCTACTCACGACAAGGATTTTAAAGTAATCATCAGAAAAAATGCTTCAATGTTACTTGCAAATTCCTCTGAGAAAAGTAAAAACAATATAAAACTCTCAGTAAGCCAAGAAAACAGTAAAAAAATAAAAAAATAAAAAGGGAGGAGGGCCAAATGTAAATAATAGAATTGAAAAATACAATAACTGAAATAGCGGATTTGCAGAATGGCCCAAATGGTGGGGTAAAGATAGAGAATAGAATCAATGAACTGAGGTCAGATCAATAAATTCTGTCCAATATGAACAACTCAAAATTTAGAATCTCAGAAACTTGGATAACAATACAAAAGAGTTAAGACATTATGTTACAGCATCAAGAGAAGAAAGAAGAAATAGGATGATTAAATACCCAAGGTAATAATGGCTAGGTATACCTCAAATCTGTTGAAAGTTATACAACTACAGATCCAAAGCACTAAGTGAACCTCAACTAAGAGAAACCCAAAGAAACTCCCCGTAAAAGAGTGGAAATATCTTTCCAGGATGAAGAGAAAATAAAAATATTTTCTGGTTAAGGAAAACCAAGAGAATTTGGTTTACTAGCACATCTGTGTTTAAAAGGTGGTTAAAGGAAGTTCTCTAGACAGAAAAGAATAAGCTAATGGGAAGCTTAGAATTTCATAAAGGAAAGTATCTTGAGATGGCTAAAAACAGGTATAAATACAATACACTCCCAAGGTTAATATATTTGATGTCTGAGGTAACAATTGTAACAGCTTCTGATGTTTTTTTGCTCAATGTATATGGAAGAAATACAGATAGAGTATATCCTTGGCCATAAAAGAAATATCAATAAATTTAAAAGAATTTAGATGATTCAGAATATATTTTTCAATATAGTAGAATGAAAGTAGAAATCAGTAACAAGAAAAACAGGAATAGAAAAGCAGTAGCTCCAAGAGCTGAGAAAGTAAGCAACACATTTTATGTTTTAATACAATAATTGTTCAGTCACAATAAATTGTAGGATTAATGGGTTTCACAGTAGCATTTTTGTATGTGCGTACTTCATACTTTGAGAGTATACATCCTCCCTACCACCTCTATTGCCCCCCTCCTTCTCTCCTCTCTGCTTATCCCCTCCCCTCTCCCTCATGGCCTATTTTCTAGGTTTGTCAAAAATGATTTTTTTAAGTTTTTGAAAGAAAGTGTGGAATATTTGTCATGCTTAACATAATAATCTCCTATTTCATCCATTATTTTCACAAGCAACATTATTTTATTCTTAATGTTTGTGAAAGTGATAAGAAAGTTTATTGTAAAAGAAATATGCCACAAAAAGAGATTATGTGGGAAGACAGCACTTCAGATAATCTTTAGCCATTTTCTACCATCTTCTGATTTTATTCTTCATAACTGAGTAATATCTCATTATGCATATATACCCATTAAGGAGTTTTACCCATTCTCTTCTAGAGTGTGGGAAAGGAAAGAATATTTTGCACCTGGTTTTAAAAGAATAGAATTACCTAGGTACTAAAAGACAATAGAATTTTTTAAGTAAAACTGTATTCCATCTCTCATGAACCTAGATACTAAAATCCTCAACAAAATACTAACAAACTAAATTTGTCAATTCATAAAAAGAAGCAAAATTCACAGTAAAGACCTGTTAGTCTTTATTCCACTAATTGAAGTAAGGTTGCTTCAACTTGCAAAAGTCAGTCAAACACAATTCACCATATCAGCAGATTAAATAAAAAAGAGTTATATGATCATATTAATTTGCACAGAATCATTTGACAAAACTCAATCATCTTTTTATGGTGAAACCTTTCAGCCAACTAGTAAAGAAGTGAATATCTAAATTTAATAAAGATAATCTACAATGTCATTCTTTCTGATGGAGGCATAGAATTCCATTGTGTATATATACCACATTTTCTTGATCCATTCATCTACTGAGCGGCATCTGGGTTCGTTCCGTATCTTAGCTATGGTAAATAATGCTGCAATAAACATAGTTGTGCTGGTAGCTTTAGTATGGTCTTATTTGTGATCATTTGGGTAAATGCCCAAAAGTGGGATTGCTGGGTCATAGGAGAGCTCTATGTGGAGTCTTTTGAGGAACCTCCATACTACTTTCCCTTATTTGCAATTACTAGTATATGTCTGAGACAAGCAGAAATGGTCAGATAAATTGATGCTAGGCAAAATGAACTCCAAGATGAGGACTAAAATGTTTTTTTTTCTTTCTTGTGATTATTTCTAACATATTTATAAGATTATTTCTTTGTTGCTTTGCATGTCCCTCCCCCATGGTATAACCCCTGTTTTCCCTGTATTTGATGTTGGTATAATTTGTGGAGGGGAAGGAAAAAAAACAAGTTGTTTAAATTTAGGGATACAGGTGGACCCATTGCAACAATGAAATGTACAAGGCGTTATGTCGAAAAGCGAACTTTACAACTTTGTTGGGGGATGGGGGGAGTGGGGGCAGGGGGAAGATTGGAAGGGATGGAAAGGGGAAACAAAGGAGGAGGCAACAATGCTTGATAAGAAATGTACTCATTACCTTGCCCATGTAATTGTAACCTCTCTATACGGCATTTTCACAATAAAATAAAAAAAGATAATCTACAAAAATTATAGCTACCATTATAGTTTCAAAATTTACATGGAAAAGTACAGGGTGTAGAATAGCTCAAATAAAGTTCCTATGGCTCCAGCAACCCAAATGGTGTACTATTGATAAAAGGATATACACATGGGTAATTGGAACAGAACAGGGAACTCAGAAGGAATCTCATGAAAATATGCCTGTTCATTTTTGACAACTATAATAGTAGTTTAATGGAAGAAAAAGAAACTTTTTCAATAAATAGTGCTGGACTAATTTGTATACTTGTAAATTTATTGTAAATGTAGTAAAATAAACCTCAACCTAAACTTCACATCTTTTGTGAAATTTTATATTTTATATCGTTACCTAAAAATAAATTGTAAAATATAGAATTCTTGGGAACTATTTCTTAAGATCTGATGTTAGGAGAAAATTCCTAGTATTGACATCAAAAGCATAATTCAAAAAACAAAAATTTAATAAACTGTAAACTTCAGTAAAACTAAAAAATGTTTACCCTATGAAAGACCCTGTAAAGTTTTCTCTGTTGAAATCTAAGAGTTCTTTATATATGCTAGACCAAATTCTTTGCCAGATGTGTCATTTGCACATGTGCTCGCCTCTGATTAATTTCTGGAGGATGGAATGCACGGTATAAAATGGGAATGAAATTGATAGATCAATTTGAGCAGACACAGCTGGGGATAGAGTTGTTTTTCTTGGCCAACTCTGAAGAGATATAGGATCACAGGACACAGAGTAGAAGAGGTATTGGGACAGAGAGCTGGGCATTCCCACAAAGGTATGCCTAACAAGAACTGCCAGTTTCCCTCATCAGAACATTTGACCACAGCAGTAGCATCAGCTGTATCTCCTGCCATCTGCTTGCTGTGGGGAGTGCCTGCAATTGGTCCCCTTAGGTGACTACACCCCTGAGTATATTCACTTGGTGAAGGCAGCTTGCCTGCTTGCCACTAGTCAACACACCATAATATGACACCTGTGGACAGCCCCATGTACCCAGAGTTGCCAAACTGTCTAGTCTCCATGGTCAATGCTTACATAACAAGTGGAGACAGTACTGGCTGCTTGCACTGTCTATTCACTCTTCCTCTTCTGTGTTTTGTGCAAAAAATTGATTCTCCTAATGAGAGAAAGAAACCTCAGGAGACAAGGGTCAGAAACTGGTTGCAGAGATTCATGACATTCTGGAATTACCCACAGTGCTTCCAACTCTTTCTGAAGAGGAACGTATGGTCTTAAAGGTGCTGGGACTGCTGTGCCATGGTTGGAGTGATGTGCTCTAGAATTTCTTCAGATTTTCCATGTTTCCCTATAAACAAGATTACAGATTTCCCAACCCTTTTATTATTCCCCAGGGCAAAGGTTATAGGCCCTTGGAGAAATTTAATTACATCCTCCACCAAATCCAATTACTATTCGCAACCATGGAATCCTATTATTACTTTCTGTAGCTTCATTAGAGCTATACCAAGACATAACCCTTCCTGGCATATTTCCTGAAGAATGGCAGTGAGAGCCTTTGCACAGAGTGACCATTACCCTGCAGGGAAAATATGCAAAATAAAAATGACCCAATGTGAAATTACCTGAAGGCCTAGCAGAAGCATCTTCTTCTTGCCTGGTCCAGGTGGCTTCTGTTAGAGAGCCTCCTGTCTCAGAGCTGCTGATAGCATGATGTGTGCTCGCTGACTGGAAACGTGGCAGTGATATTACCTCCTTCACTATCCAGAACAGCAAAGACTATTTCTCCAAGCAAGTGAAGAGTGGATCCTTTAGTGCCAGATTGTAGTAGCCAGTCTTCAGAACCAAATCTCTTTTATACTCTTGTTTAACACACTAGACCTTAGACTTGATCAAGATGTGGCATGGCCAAGCCAGGCCTTTCCTACGGGGAAAGGCCAGCCTTTTTTCCTTGTAGGAGTGGCTTGAATTGTGCTGTGGACAGGCACATTGATGCATGTCTTGTCCTAGCAGTGAGGCATCAGCCACTGGGTTCTGTAGTTTCTGTTAAGCTGAATGGAGAGGGACAGCGGCAGGGGTGAAGAGACCAAGTGACAATTGGTTTCTCCATAAAGAAGCTGATTCCTTACAGAGTTGCAACCTCTGAAGGTATTTTCTTAAAGATATTCAGAGAAGAACAATCAAGCACCATCAGATTTTTTTCTTATTTCCAACTTTAACTATGAAAAAATTTCAAGAGAAAAAATTTAAAAATCAGTATAGCCAGGTGCAAGTGGCTCATGCTTGTATCCTAGCTACTCAGAAATGATCGCGTTTCAAAGCCAGCCCAGGCAGGGAAATCCATGAGACTCTAATCTCCAATAAACCACCAGAAAACCAGAAGTGGCGCTGTGGCTCAAGTGGTAGAGCACTAGCCTTGAGCTGAAGAGCTGAGGGACAGCACCCAGGCTCAGAGTTCAAGCCCCATGACTGACCCCCCCCCAAAAAAAATCAGTACAATAAATATCTGGAGATACCCTCTAATTCTCTCATCATCTGTGTATGTACATGCACAAATAATTTTAAAGTGTTTCGTGGATTTCAAAGCTCTTCATCCCCTAAGAACTTTAATACTCATTTTTAAAAGTAAGGAACAAACTATAATTCCATTATCATATAAAATATGAACAATAATTCCATACAATTGACTACTAAAGATGATCAGATACTGAGAGAAGATCAACTGCATATAAAAGAAAGAGCAAAATGAACAAACCATTAGCCAGGCGTCAGTGGCTCCTGCCTGTAATTCTACTACTCAGGAGGTTGTGATCTGAGGATTGCAATTCAAAGCCAGCCCAGGCAGGAAACTGTGAGACCACTGTAAACCACTCAGAAAACTAGAAGTTCTGTGGTTCTGTGGCTCAAGTGGTAGAGTACTTGCCTTGAGCTGAAGAGCTGAGGGACAGCGCCTAGGCCCAGAGTTCAAGCCTCACGATTGACCAAAAAAAAAAAAAAGGTGAACAAATGGAACAAGTGGAACTAGAAGCAAAACAGAGAAATGAAAACTAACTAGTAACCCCAGAGATGTACAATGAACTACATTAATAAAATGATGGCAGCCTGCCATGAAAAATGAGCACTCAGAGAACCACATGTGCCTCACAAGTTAAAAGCATACACTTGGAAAGAACAAAATCTAATCTAAAGACTAAAAAATAAAATTCAAAGGAAATTCCCAAAGTAAAGCTCAGGAAGAAAGACCAAGGGAAAAGAATGACGAAAAAAAGCTAAGTGATATGGATGATCAGTTTAGGAAATCTAGGGTATTTCTGAAAGAGGCTTCAGTTTTACAGATCAAAACAGAGAAATAAAAGAAAGTTCCCCAGAAATGAAGAAAGGCACAGTCTAGGGCTTAGTGGAGCTCACAGGAAAAGGTGCCTTTAAACAGCCTAAAGCTTTACAGAGCATCAAGAAAGGACAAAAAAGTTCTCCAAAACCTCAGACTGAGAAAACATTCAATTATTTGCTAAACTTCTCAACTTCAGCTTTGGTTTCCTGTGCTTTTGAGATTATATCCCCTCCAAACTGTTGCCTTTACCAAGGTTTCCCATATGTTTTCTTCTAGTAGTTTCAGTGTCAGAAATTATTTAGATCTCGGATCCCTTTGAGTTGATTTCCATACAAAGTGGAAGGTAGGAGTCAAACTAACCTTTTTTTGCAGATGATATGATTTTTTTTTGTCGGTCATGGGGCCTGAACTCTGGGCCTGAGCACTTTCCCTCAGCTCTTCAGCTCAAGGCTAGCACCCTACCACTTGAGCCAAAGTGCCACTTCCAGCTTTTTCTGCTTATGTGGTACTGAGGAATCGAATCCAGGGCCTCATGCATGCAAGGCAAGCACTCTACCACTGAGCCACCTTCCCAGCCCCATGATATAATTTTATACATAAAAGAAATACACCACCAAAAGATTATTAGAAATGAAAAACAAATTCAGTAACATTGCAAGATATAAAGCCAATATAGAAAAATCAGTAATGTTTTTATATCCAATTAACAAGGTGACTGAGAAAGAAATCTGTTAATGATTGCTTAAAAATACCTAGGGATAAATTTAATCCATGAAGCAAAAGTCCTCTACCATGAGAATTGCAAAACACTAATTAAAGAAACTAATGACAAAAAAGAATGTAAAGACCATATTCATGGATTTAAGGAAGGCTGGTATTGCTAAATTGGCTATACTATTCAAAGTGACATAGATACTGTTCAATTCTCATCAAAATACAAATGATGTTCTTTTTTTCTTTCTTTCTTTTGTGCTCTCCTGGGGCTTGAACTCAGGGCCTGGGTATTGTCCCTGACCTTGTTTTTATGTTTCTTGTTTTTTGTTTTTCTCTCTCAAGTCTAGCACTCTACCACTAGAGCTACAACTCCACTTCTGACATTTTGGAAGTTATTTGGAGATCAGTCTCACAGATTTTCCTACCTGGGTAGGTTTTGAAACCCAATTCTCAGATCTCAGTCTCCTGAGCAATGAATCTTTAAGTAACTACAAAAAAAAATTTAATGCTAAAATTTATATGGAAGCACAAGAGACCCTGAATAGCACAAGCAATATCAAATTAAAAATTTTTTAAAGATAACGTAATACTTGATTTCAAGATATACTATCAAGTTCTAAGAACCAAAAAAACATGTTACCTTGGACCAATAACAGAAAAGGGATCCTGAAATAAGCCCACCTTCCTGCAGCCAACAGGTGACTGATAAAAGTGACAGAAAAATACCCTGGACAAAGGATAGCCTCTTCCAGGTGGTGCTTGGAAGAAGATATCCATATGCAGAAGACATGAAGAATTTAAAAGACATGTATGCTCTCTGGAACTAACCCAAGATGGATATACATAAAAAAAGACCTAAGTGGTAGCTATGTGGGAAGCCCAGAAAACAATTACTCTAGATTAGACCAGGAGGGCAGAGGGATCAAAAAATGACTTTGCAAAGGAAGTGGTTTCTGTTGAACAAATAGCATGGTTAAGCAGCAGGAAGATTTTAGTGATATGATGGAAAAGGCATATGTTTCTTTTTGAAACAAGAGAAAGAAAAGCCCATTAAGACTCCAGGAAAAACAGACGGCTCAAAAAAAAGCATGCTCCAACTGTGGAACATGGCATGAGAATCTATTTGACCTTGACACTTAGAAGCTTCTCCTGCTACCAAAACAAAACCTACTGACAAAAATGAGTATTTCTGGAATGAGGTATCAGAGGCAAGGGGTTGAATAGGAGACTTTTAGTTTTTTAGTTGTCTTGCATTTTTAAAAATCAAGTATATTTAAAGCTGTTAAAACATAAAACATAGTCCTTCTTTAACTACAAAAAGTGGGAGAGGAAGATAAGAAGTGAGGAGTAACTAAGTCAGGAAGTTCTTTAAGAAAATGAAGGCAGTCAAAAGGGATGCATTGTTGGTGGGAGTGTAAACTTGTTCAACCACTTTGGAAAGCAGTATGGGGGTTCCTCAAAAGATTCCACATAGAGCTTCCCTATGACCCAGCAACCCCTTTCGGGCATTTACCCAAATGATCACAAACAAGGCCATGCTAAAGCTACCAGCACAACTATGTTTATTGCAGCATTATTCACTGTTGCTAAGATATGGAACCAACCCAAATGCCCCTCAGCAGATGAATGGATCAAGAAAATGTGATATATATATATGTATATATATATATATATATATATATACATATATATATGAATTCTATGCCTCCATCAGAAATAATGGCATCACCTCATTTGTTAGGAAATGGAAAGACTTGGAAAAAATTATATTAAGTGAAGTAAGCCAGGCCCAAAGAAACATGAGACCCATGGTTTCCCTTATTTGCAATAACTACTACTTATCTAGAATAATCTTATTAGATAAGCAGAAAAGGTCAAAAGCTATGTACATATGACCATATAAGATGATGCTAAGCAATAGGAACCCCAAGATCGGGACACAAGTGGTTTCATCTCTGTCGCTGTTGTTTTTAATGTACTATGTGATTTTTTTTGTTTGTTTCTTTTGTATGTTCTTCCCCCATGGAATAACCCCTGTTTTCACTGTATTTGATTCTGATGCCCTGCATCTTGTATATACATTTTTCTAGTTTGGGGAGGGGAAGGGAAATAATAAAATGCTGAAACAAGGATATAGGTTGGCCCATTGTAACAATGAGATATACAAGACGCTATGTTGAAAACTAACTTTATAGCTTCGGGTGGTGGGGGGACTTGGGGAGGTGGGGAGGGAAGGGATGATAGGGGAAAAACAAAGGAGGAGGTAACAATGCTCAATAGGAAATGTACTCGTTACCTTACTCATGTAACTGTAACCCCTCTGTACAGTATTTTTACTATTAAAACAACCATATAAAAATAAAAAAGAAAGATTCCCAAATGTTTCTCACCATGTTCTTGGATATGACGAATAGATATGGGGCTGAAAAACTGGAACTTCTGAACCATGTAGTGATCCAAAACGAACAGTCTTACTAATGCCCAGTCCTCTGGCTGTAGGTGAGCCCCAGCGATCAGCCAGGAGAGATGTTGAAGATGCCAGGAGAAAAGTACAAATATTCTCAAGAATCAGAAGTGAAGGTTGGCTCAACCCAGTTGCTTGGCTATGGAACATCAGTTCTAAAGGGCTGAGATCTGGATCACACCAGAGAGAAGAGAGCTCTGGATGACAGATCTGCTTCTCTGAAATAGAAGCTGCCTTCTCTTCTAAAGGTCTCCTGGAGAGCAAAGGGCCCAGAAAAACTAGGGAAAGTAGTTAAGGTTCCTTCCCGAAGACCTTCCCGAAGATGGGAAGTATCATCTAGAATTGCCCATGATGATAGAAGAAAAACCTAGAGGAGGTATGGGCAATGAGGCCAGAGGTTAATGAAGTCTGTGAAGACTGTAGAATAGCCAAGAATATGCTTGGAATTGAAGCTCAGGCTTCATGGAAGACAGGTAGTGACAATGGAAATTTGGGAATAGGAGAGCTGTGTAGGGGCTAGAATTGATCTAAAACATTTCCAAAAAGTGATCATCCATTTTTTTTTAAATTCAGAGTGGTTTGGGGATACTTATTAAGAAGCTGACCACAGTAGTTTGAGCAGACGTTCTGTTTTACTCTTTCTAAATCCACTGACCCATATAACAAACCTGGCACCAAATTTTCCAAACCAGATGTTGCAGCATCTAAATATTTAAACCTCCCTTCAAGGATTCCATATGTGAACTTTCAGAGAAAGGGAGCCATCTGAATCTGGGCCACTTGTTTATCTTTACTTTTCTTCTTCCAGAAATGCCTTCATTTTCTGCACAGACTCTGAGTTTTACAAATAGTGATTATAACATTGCTATACAAATTGGCATCTATAGGTTCTGGACAAGGATGCATTAATTGTGTGTTTTAATTTTGATGATAATCTGAACATAGTCTAAGTGAGGTAAGTAAATCCTTTTAACAACCGACCTTAAGCAGTCATCTGTCCTTATCCATAAGGAATATTCCAAAACTCCTGGTAGATGCCAGAAGCCAAGGAGAATACTGAAGACACTTCCTATGTAATCACACTTCTGATAAAGTTTAAATTATATATTGGCAGAGTAATAGATTAGCAATAATAACTAGATAGTAACCGAAAAATTATAACAAGGTAGTGAAATAAACATCATCTAAAATTTATGAACTATTCCTGGATTTTTTTCATTCAGTTTTTTTTCAGACCATAGGAGGAGGAGCTAGTGTGTTTATAAGCCTTTGGGACCAAATCATTGATCCTCAGGAGCCATGAGGGAAGACAAGATTTCAGCTTGATATAACTGAAAAGGCATAGTTATGCCAAACAAAGGCTCAGGGACTGGGACGTGGTCCTGGAGGGAGGGCTGGACAGCCACAGGGAAGTGGGGAAAGCAGGCCTGTGCCTCAGCTGGCAGAGCCAAAGGAAAGCCCACTCCGAAGAGCTCCACACACAAAGATTGCGCCAAGTTCATGCCATGCTCTTAGGGCTGTTGATGTGAAACTCATTGGTTTTGTAGCTTTGCTTGTATTTAATTTCATGGTTTCAAGTTGAACAAGAGCTATAAACAGAAAGTGTTTATATCTTGTTTTATATTTTAGCATGTGTAAGTAACATTATAATTTGAAACAACTTAAGTCAATATTGAAGAGAATTTCCTTTTTTTCCTTCAGAAGAGGTTTCTACTTTACTCAATTTGCAGATCTCTCTTTTAACCTTTTCCTCATTGCTGTTTATTTATTTTATGGCAGATTTGAAGCTTCAGTTCATTTCTCATTTCAGTTATGAAAAACCAAACAAACAGTAGACATGCAACATCCACTCCAACCACCCTGGACAGTTTGACACTGTGGCTTGGGTGTTAGGAGGAGGTAACAGATGTGGAAGTGAGGGACTCTATTGTGGAGAGAATGAGAGGGGCCCTGCATTTGGGGTGGGAACACCTATTACCATTGGGAGTTCAGTTTGTACCTGGTGGGATTATCAGTCAGGATACATTTGTCAATATATACTGCTCAAGTTACCATTGGTACACCTGCCACTTGCCATCTTTTACAGTAAACCCAGGGCCAGCCATTGGGTCCATCAGTCCTTGAGAGCCCACCTCTTCCCACAGGTTAGTTTCACTGAACTCACGCTGGAGTGAATTCCCTGGACCATCTCATCAGGGTCTCAAAGCAGCTGCTATACACCCACAGGAAGGACAGAATGTCAAGGGAAGACCTCCCTCAGATCTGCCAGCTGCATTACTTTGGGTTCCCCTGGCCAGGTCAGGCCAGCATGCCCATGTCTGAGCTTTGATTGCTCAGGAGGCTGGGGGTGATGATGGATATGGCCATGTTCTACCTCTTAGTAGAAAAGGGGATGGATCAGAAATTTAAGTCTGTGGCTCACCTCAGGACAAGTGTGCTCTAAGCATGCCAATAGGCACCCAACCATTTGCCTTCAGGACTAAGTAGGGGCCTAAATAATGGCAGCCAATCCAGGAATCAGAGCATGGGAGGAGGAGACCTGGGCAAACAGGGGGCATTAGTCCCTTTCCAGGGTACTGAAGCTTCTATTCTGTTCCCACTGACAGGGGTCCCAAGGAGATCTGGCCTTCCAATTGTTCAAGAGAAAGCAAAACACTTTTTAGAATGTGAAATGGCTAGGGAGGGGCATGGTTAAAGAAACCTGCCTATGGGGTGGCTCTTGGCTTTCAGCCTCCTGATTCCTCTGAATATTTCTACTCCAGCCACTACCTTAGAAACCACTGGGAAGCTGGTGCCTCCCTGAGGAAGAATGAGGAGCAAAAGTTCCTGTCCTTTGGTCTAGTACATCCCTGGGAGTTTGTGGGTACTGACTATAGAAGACCCTGCATTAGGCCATAACTACAAGGGGCTACAGAGGAGGGGTTCTGGAGGAATGGTACCCACTTAGGCCTGAAAGGCAGCCTCATGGACAGTATATGTTTTATCCATTCTGATGACGAATTCCAGGCATCTCTGAGAGTTAGAGACTTCACTTGTAAAATGAGGGTTATCTCATGGGGTTGTAATCACTCCACTGGAATGCTAGGCACACAGTAGGTTTGCAATGAAGGCTGTGTGGTGGTCCATTAGATGACAAGTTTTGTGTTCTTCCTCCATACCAAATATAGCTCTGGCTTTTCTCTAATGTGGTGGGTTTGGTTCATAGATGCGGGGCTCAGGTCTTACTGAGACGTGAAACAATCTGGCTATGTTCTAACAACCTGGCTATTTGCTGCCCAGTTGGAGCTGAGGGTGAGGGCCTTGTACTGTGGGAGGAGGGTGATGTCAGGGAGGCCTTGGTGTGTGGGTAACACGCAGGGAGAGAGAGAACAGACCCAAGGGAAAGAAGGAACAACTCCCTGGGGAGCTGTCCCTGCATCATCTACTGCTACCTCACCCAAGGACCTGGACCCTTTGAGGCCTGAAACCTCAACCATCATGTTGCACTTAGTCTGAAGTTCCAACAAGGGAACAGCAGGCATGGCTCAGGTGGCAGCCTCTCGCACCTCTGCTTCAGCTTCTGTGTTATTGAGAGTGCTCTTCATGATGCAGAAAAGCCCAGTCCTTCCTGTCTGACAAGGTTCAGTTATGACTAGGCCACACTCCTCTGTGGCCACTGAGCTGCAGGTACTGCATATACTGTCAACCTGTCTCTTCTTGCCTGTCTGCCCAGGATGCCACATTGTGGGTCCTTGCATTCTCTTTGGACTCCCAATACTTGACCTTTATAGTACATGTTGGGTAGGTGTAGATTTATTATGAACTTGGTTGGACTCTAGGTTTAAGTCCTCACCTTTCTATTTCCTGTCTGTGTGACCCTGACAACTTGCTTAATCTCTTTAGTCTTCTGCTGTTTTATCCAGACAACAGAATTAGTCTGTTGGCTACCTAAGGATAGCATAAGCATCAAATCAGTTTTTTTCTTTTATTATCTTTTTGTGTGTGTATGTACTATTGCTAAGACTTGAATTTAGAGCCTGGGTGCCATCCTTTAGCTTTTTTCCTCAAGGTTGGCACTTGAGCCACAGCTCTATTTCCAGCTTTTTGCTGGTTAATTGTAGATAAGAGCCTCATGGACTTTTCTGCCCTGTCTGGCTTCAAGCTTTAATCCTCAGATCTCAGCCTTCTGAGAAGCTGGGATTACAGACATGAGCCACCAATGTCCAGCTATTGCTATTATCTTTAAGTAATTGTGCAAATGAGTTTCAGTTCAACAAATCAGCTTATAATAAATCAATTTTCCATCTAAAGAGTTTAGAACAGAGCTTAGCCTTAGAATACACTTAAAGGAGATTGTTGTTGCTATTTTAGATGTTGTATAACTAAATGAACAAGAGAATGAACAAATTAAAGATGCATCTCTACCCTTTAAGGCTTCCTGACCTTCACAGGGAGGAGATCTTCTTTTGGCTTGATGTGCTTTGGGTTTGTGGTGTCCTTACAGTTGCCAACAGTGCTCCTGGGTATCTATGCTGGCTTCTCCATTGGACTAGTCTCAGTCATGTCTTAAATCCCCAGTATTCTCAACAGTATGTACCTTGTACGCAGTACGGGGTAAAGAGGAACAAAGGAAAATACAAAGGATACACTAACATTGTCTAATGGAAAGAGACAAAGGAAGATAAGTTAAACTGAATGCAGCTTTAACTAAAACTAGCAAAAAAACAAACAAACAAAAACTCTAATCACTCTTCAATTGAAATGTGTGAGAATTTTTGCTGGATCTAAATATTTATTTTCTCCTTTTTTTAAAAAAAAAGTCACATCCATGTCTAAGACTTAGGAATTCCTTGTGTGCCTTAGCATCATACCTGTTAGTTTGTGTGTTAACTTATAGTCTTAATTCTCTTATCTTGGCTCCTTCCTGCCCCCTCCCATCTTCCTCCTCATCCTTCCTCTCTCTGTCTTTCTCTTCTTCCTTCTCCTTTCCCTTTCTCTCTCTTTTCCTCCTCCTCATCCTCTTCCTCCTCCTCTTCCTCCTCCTCCTTTTTCTCTTTCTTTCTCTCTCTCATTACCAGAGAAATTTTAAAGATTCTCCTCAAAGAACTCTTGCCATGGTGGGATGCCCAGCATCCATGAAAGGTGAAGAACTAACATGTCTGCAGGAATATCATGTTCACTTCATTTCCTTGGGTGACTCTGAGCTGCCCTTCAGAAACTTAATGTTGCCAGCTATAGAAAACAAAATTCATAGGACACTCTAATATTTTTGGTCAGTTGTGGGACTTGAACTCTGTACCTGGGCACTGTCCCTCAGCTCTTCAGCTCGAGGCTAGCACTCTATCACTTGAGCCACAGTGCCACTTCTGGAGATTAGAGTCTCAGGGACTTTCCTGTCCAGGCTGGATCTCAGCCACCTGAGTAGCGAGAATTATAGGCGTGAGCCACTGGCACCAGGTGACACTCTATTACATTTGTATGTCAGGTAAACAGTAAGTAATATTTTTGCATGCATATGTCTCCTTCATATGTCTGAGTGTCATCCATTTTCCATGCCAATTACACGGGAACTTCCAAAGCCAGGACCATTGCTGAAGCAAAGCCTCCACAGTGGCATATCTCCCCATGCTCTGAAGGGCCTCTGCTTGGTCTATGGCTCTGCTGTCCTCACCTTGAAATCTTGAATAATTTTTGAAAGATTTTCATCATTCCATTTTCATTTTGCCCCGAGCTCTCAGCTGGTCCTTTTCAGGGTTCCTTGGAACAGAATTAGCCCCTTGTGCTGTAAGTACTGTCAATTCTAGTGGCTCCCACATACTACAAACCTGAGTGAGGCCCCAACACCCAGCCCATCCTTGTTGCAGAGTAATTATCTGCTGGGTTTTCCTTAGGACCCCTGATTTTTCTATTCCAGTCAGCTCTAATGTTGCTACTTTGGCAGCAAATACTCCTTGTTAGGCTTTTAAATCCATATATCACTATGCCCGCATAAATCAGCAAAATACTTAGTGTGCAGAAACATTGGCTTTGTCATGGATGCCTTGAAAAGCGACTGGACCTAAAAAATAACATTTATTGGTGTTACATAATGGGTGTTGCATGATGCATATGATATTTATTATAACTGTGTCTCTGATGTCATATTCCTCACTATTGTTCAGACTCACAGTTTTCAAATGTGGGCTACAGAATAGCTTGATTCCAACTGTAGACAGGGTGTTTTAGAAAAGAAAAGAAAAAGAAAAAAGAAATGATGAGGAGAGGGAGAGGAGACAAAACAAGAGAAAGCCAAGACTGGGTGTCAGACTGCTTGCTCAGTCAGCCTGAGTTTCCATTGCCAGGCATGAATAGGCAGGTGCTTTATCACTAAGCCATGCTCCCAGCTCTTTTATGGCTTGTTTATATAAGGTCTCACTTCCTGTCCATACCCTTACCTGGGCAGTGCCTCTTTCAGGCTTCCAGTCATAGCTATGATGACAGGCACATGCCACTAGACCCAGCTCTCAGTTGGGAAGGAATGTCCTGAACTTTTCTATGCCAAATAGCCTCAACCCACTCCCAGTCTTAGCCTCCCATGTAGGCTAGAATTACAGGCATAAACCATTAGTACCTGGCTGATAATCATTTTTATAAGTGAGATCAGTTTGGGGGGGTATCTAGATGATAGCTAGAGAGAATTTCTTGGTATTGCTTTTGCAACTACTCTTTTTTTTGGGGGGTGTGTCCAGTTGTGGGGCCTGAACTCTGGGCCTGGGCACTGTCCCTCAGCTCTTCAGCTCAAGACTAGCGCTCTACCACTTGAGCCACAGCGCCACTTCCGGCTTTTTTCTTTTTGCTTACGTGGTGCTGAGGAATCAAACCCAGGCCTCATGCATGCAAGGTAATCGCTCTAGCATGAGCCACCTTCCCAGCCCACTGCAACTAATCTTGAGTAAATACTTGTAAATAGAAAGTTCAAAAACAACTTTGGTGGTAGGAGAGCATCTGTAATCCCAGCACTTGAGAAATTGAAGCAGATAGATTGCCAGTTCAAGGCTGGCCCAGTTTACATAGCAAGACTCATCTAAAACAATTGAAAATCACACATGTCTATGAAACAACATATTGTACTTAAGAAAATGTCTATGCAGTGGAAACAAACCCAACAGTTGCCTTTCCTAGGAAGTTATCCAAATAAAGAATTGTATCTAGAGTATGTGACACCCAAATCTCACAGTAGCTGATAGCTTCAATTCCTTAATCTTTTACCACGAGGACATCAGTAGAAAAAATAACCTCATTTTTTAAAAAGTCATGTTGATTCATGACCCAGAAAACGAGTGACACTTCTAAATGCTTCTGTGCTATTAGCCAGAACCCAATTTCTCCCTATTTTAAGTTTAGCACAATTATTATATCATTCTAATTTTAATTCTAGCTAGGGTGATTTAATTTTCCCAATTTAAGTTCCTTAGATCAGAAAGGCTGACGTAGTGGCAAAGTTAAAGGGAGTTGTTAAGGGACTGAATATTCTGGATACATTGAAAACAGGAAGAGAAACTTACTAATTCAAGAATGACTGCCCCATCTCCTAAGTCTGTCATACAGTTAGATGGCACAAGGGTAAACACCGTTGCCCACCTGGCACCTACATTTCAGGAAGTAGAAGAACCATATATCGGCCAACATGTTCTGTTCTATGTCATCATATTATAGTAGAAAATAAAGCAAGGGACAACTATGGAGCAAAAGCAGTTGTTTAAATGTTGGAATGCTGTTACTTGTGTAGCTAGAGGGAGATAGAATTAGAGCCAGAATAAATGAATAGATTAGCAAAAACAAGATAATGAGAATGCTAATCTTGGGGATGAATTTGTGAAACTTGACTGCTGTTCTGTTTTGGTTTTAATTCAGAGGTTAGGTCATATTCTCCATTCTTAGTAGTGTTTGGACTTCATACTTATTTTATATAGCAGTGACTGTCATAAAGGTGTTCCTGTTCTTTGATCCATCACAGCTGAAGACATAATTTCCAAAATTCAAGGTAGTACTTCAAAGACACCAAAGGAAAATAATTTATAATGAAAATGAAATCAGCTAGTTGGGGGGTTGCAGTCTGTAATCTCATCTGTTCCATTGGTACAGATCAGTAAGATTGTGGTTTGAAACCAGTCCCAGCAAAATGTTAGCTCTAAACCCAACAAAATGTTGCATGAGAGGAGTACAGGCTTGTGTTTCCAGCAGTGAGGGAGGTGAAAGTAGGAATATCACAGGCCAGGACCACAAACCTGACAGCTCACCTGAAAAAAGCAAAAAAAAGACCTGAGGTTAAGTAGTAAGCAGAGCAGGAGACTCACAAACGCAAGAACCCAAGTTCAAACTGAGGGTGGGTAAGGAATGTAGTCTAATGGTAAGGGCACTTACCTAGTATGTATTACTCCCTAGGTTTGATCCTCAGCACCAAAAATTTAAAATAAATAAGCTCCAGCACCACCACCCAAAAACATCACTGTATGACATACCAGTGCCTGCATCTATACATAGTATCAACATGGCAGCTTCAAATGCAGACTGAGGGCCAACCTTAAGGACCATCTCAATTGGGAACAGTGCTGGTTACCATGGCAATGGAAAAGGAGAGAATGTCTGAGTCCCTGGATACTGGCCTAAAACATCTCTTGATGAAAGTGGAGTTTGAGGGCTTAGTCCCTCCACAGTCTGAGACTGTGTAATCTGATGTGGTAGCTTTGGGCAGATGAGTCAGGCTCTGGAGTAGTGCACATAAACTTTATCACTTAGCTTTCGACAGAACACTAGGTGTCACACATAGTCTTTCGTTGGTTAAACTATCCCTGCATCACACATTAGTGGCTTAGCCCATTAATGCCAACAAAACTCCCTCAGGTAAGGATGCCTTGATAAAGTTTTTAGTCTTCTCCCATGACCCAAATAACCCTCATTACCAAGAGAGGTATTCAATCAAGCCCATAGTATTTATTCTCAAGTAATGAAAACAGAACAATGCTATTTGAGTGAACATTTTGACCTCTAGGTTATCAAGAAAGAATAAAACCAGAAGCACCCTAAATATCCTACTGAATGAGAATGTTTAACTATGATTTAACACAGAGTGTTACGAAGTCACAAAACAAATAAAGAAAATGCTGTATAACAATGCAAACTAAAAATATCACTTGTGATATACTACTGGTGAATGAAAGCATATAGATCACTTTATATGACATATAAAAACATGTGGTCAAAGCATGAACTAATTCAGCAGTGATACTCACTAGACACTATATTGGAAATGAACTATACAATTTGTTGCAGGAGAGAGGTTGGGAGGGAAAAAACTGGGAGAATGAGGGAGAGTGATAGATACTCATTACCTGACTTATGTAACTGTAACCCCACTGTATATCATCTTTACAATTTTTATAAAAATAGCCAAGGAAAAAAAAGCTGGAAACATGACTGAAACAATAGAATGCCTATTTAGCAACTGAAAAGTCCTGAGTTTGAAACCCAGTGATGCCAAAAATAAAATCCAAGTCATGCAAAGAAAAAATACATATGTGAAGTGAAATAAAGAAATTGTTCACTGAAAGGTAACAATGTGTTTCGATTAGTAACAGTCACCTTGAAATTTAGTGTAGCAAAGACCACAGTAATTTTGGGATCTTATAATTCTGTAAGCCAGCTGTTTGGGCTGGTTCATATGGTGTGGTGTTTCTGCTCTTGCTTGGGTTTATTAATGTGGGGACTCCACAGAGTTATGTTGGTCCAACCATGGCCTCACTCACATGTCTAGTACCTATTGTTGCAAACTATCCACTGTGCTTTATTTGCACATTCCCCAAAGCCTGATCACCCAGAGAACATCAAAGGCATGAAGAAAACAGACATCTGCCATCTGGTTCATGGGAGGCAAGTAGGGTTAACTAACTAGGGTCACTTGCCTAGTGTCAGTTAAATAATTAGTCTCAGGGCCAGTGCCAGGGGCTGCACAGACAAGGGGAGAGAGAGCAGCATACAGTGAGGAGTCAGCCCCAGGGAGGGAAGGCTAGATGGGTAGGGTAAGTACCACATGTTTGCCATAGGCAAAGGGGGCCCCAGGAAGGACAGAATCTCATATTTCATTCCTTCCTAGGAGGTAGCAATAGACCTTAACTACCTTACAGTAGTTAACTGCACTGGTATTTTTTACATTCTGAGACATGGCTGATGCATGATATATGTTCACAGGTTGTGGCCCAGGAACTATTGGCTCAATACACCAAGCGGTATAAAGAAAAACGGCTCTTTGCTCTGCTTCAGAGCTGGGTGGCACTTGCTGTGGACCAGCTGAGAACCAGGTATGCTTTGCCCAAGATGTCAATATTACCTACCTTCAGTATCTTCTGTGTGTGTGTGTGTGTGTGTGTGTGTGTGTGTGAAGCATCAGTGCTGGGTATTGAACTCAATTTTTTTCTCCAAGAATTGCACTATACCACTTGAGCTGTGCCTCCAGTTCTGGCTTTTTACTGGTTAGTTGAAGAAAAGAGTCTCTTGAATTTGTCTGCCTGAGCTGCCTTTGAACCTTGATGCTCAGATCTCAACTTCTTGAGTAGCTAGAATAACTGGTATGAACCTCTGGCAGTGTGCGGCCCAGGGTCTTCTTTTAAGCATAAGTTTACAGAGCTTTGGCATGGCATTTTTTATAATCTATCTATCTATCTATCTATCTATCTATCTATCTATCTATCTATCTATCTATCTATCTATCTATCTATCTATCTATCTATCTATCTATCTATCTATCTAGTGAATCTGTAGAAACACCTATCATGTAACTTAAGAACTAACACACTGATGAATTTCTTCTTTCTCCTGTGTTCTTTGCTACATGTTCTCTGCTCTAAACACTTCACAGTTATTAATCCTAACACCTTATGAGGTAGGTTTTTATTTCCAGTTGCAGATGAGGAAACTGAGAATCAGAATTCACTATTTTGCTCAAGGTTACATGGTTCCTGAATGACAGAGCTGAGATATGACCCTAGATAGTCTATCTTCAGGATCCATGCTTTGGTATTTGTGTTAGTTTATTACTACTATTATCTCTAAGTTCCATAGAGAAGACAGGGTGTTCATAGGAGTATTCCTGCAACCTGTGTTTTCACTGACTATTTTATTTCTAGGGTTTATCTAAGTCATTATACATAGTTGTGAAGCTTCTTTGCAATATCACATAATTTTCCATCATGTGCCTATGACTCAATCTGTTTATCCGTTCTAATCTCCAATATCAATCACTAGACACCTGAGTTATATCCAGTGTGTTATTTTATCTTTTTGGTGCCAGAGTCAGGCCTTGAACTCAGGTCCTTGAACTTTCACTCAGCTTACCTCTTTGTAGCTGGTGCTCTACCACTTGAGCCACCCTCTATCTTGTTTTTTTGTTACATAATTGAAGATGGAGTGTTAGTTTCTTTCCCAGGCTGGCTTCAAATTGAGATTCCCACAAATCTCATCCTCCTGAGTAGCTAAAATTACAGACATGCGCCTTTAGCACCCAACTTAGTGTTTTACTAGTCTGCACAAAGCTGTAACAAAAAAAATCAGGTTTATGTTTTCTGGGGAATGTGGAGTCTTTTTTGCAGGGCTTTCAAACTTGGTTGACATGACTCAGAATATTTTACAATATTTTAGACATTCACAGAGCTCTCCACCTTGGGGAGCAACGTGTGTGTGTATTGTGTATGTGTGTGTGTGTGTGTGTGTGAGAGAGAGAGAGAGAGAGAGAGAGACAGAGACAGAGACAGAGACAGAGACAGACAGAGAGAGAGAGAGAGAGAGAGAGAGAGAGAGAGAGAGAGAGAGAGTCTGTTTGTCCTGGGCATTTATCCAGTAGAACACAAACCAAGCTACATTAAAGCTACCAGCACAACCATGTTTATTGCAGCATTGTGTACCATAGCCAAGATATAGAATCAACCCAGATGCCCCTCAGTGGATGAATGGATCAGAAAAATGTGGTGTATATACACAATGGAATTCTACTCATCCATCAGAAAGGAATATATTGTATTGTTTTTTTGTCGGTCATGGGGCTTGAACTCTGGGCTTGGGCGCTGTCCTTGCACTCTTCAGCTCAAGACAAGCTCTCTACTGCTTGAGCCACAGTGTCACTTCTGGTTTTCTAGTGGTTTATTGGATGTAAGAATCTCATGGACTTTCCTGCCCAGGCTGGCTTTGAACCATGATCCTCAAATCTCAGCCTCGTGAGTAGCTAAGATTACAAGCATGAGCCACCAGCGCCTGGCATATTGTATCATTTTTAAAGAAATGGAAAGACTGGGGAAAATAGTATTAAGCAAAGTAAGCCAGAGCCAAAGAAACATAGGTTGCATGGTTTCCCTTATTTGTGGTAATTAAAATATACTTATAAATCTACAAGTAAACATACTAAATGATTAAAATACACAAACACACACATACACACTGGGGGATGAGAAATTATATAAGACTTTTAATTTTATTTCTTAAGGATATTGATCACCATTTTTTAAACTGGTTTCATGGCTCATAAGTATTTTGCAATCTGTTGACTGAAAACTGAATCTCGCCAGGCTGGCTTGGGCATAAAGCTAGACTCTACCTCAAAAGTAGCCGAGGCAAAAAGGGCTAGAGGTATGAGTTTGAGACCCAGTGCAACCAAAAAAATAATAATAATACATGATTAGCCACAAACTTTTAAAGGAGAGCACAACATCTATAACAACAAAGGATAAAGAACCCTTGAAATTATTAGTGTAACACACACACAAAAACAAAAACAGAAATCTGGGACCCTGTGGCTCACATCTGTAATCCTAGCTATTCAGGAGGCTGAGATTTGTGTCATTGTGAAGGTGAGTTGCTCTATTATAGAGTATGCCATTGTCCAACCTTACTACCTAGTGCTGAAGTATTCTTCAAAGTAGTGGAACCACGCCTGTCCAAGTGTTGGAAGGTGCCAGCCACCACCACTAGCAGTCAGGCATCCTGCAGAGCCGCAACTGTGTCCTGTTCTCACCAGCACTTGCTGCTACCAGACTTCTTAAATGTTATCAACACACAAAAGCGATCTCCTACTCAGATTTAAACTATATTTTCCTTATTACTATTAAAGGCGAACATGGTTTCATCCATTTGTTAGCCATTTGTATTTCTTATGTAGTGAAATTGGGGGTTTGCCTCTCCCACTTTTTGTGCCAGTACTGGGGCTTGAACTCTGGGCCTGGGCACTGTTCTGTAGTGTTTTTTCTCAGGCTGGTGCTCTACCACTTGAGTCACACTGCCACTTCAGGCATTTTGCTGGCTAATTAGAGATAAAAATATCTTGAATTTGTCTGCCCAGGCTAGATTTGAACCATGAAATCAGTGCCTCATCCTTGAAATCCCAGTTTCTTGGGAGGCAGAAATAAGAGGATTGTGATTCAAGGCCAGCTCTGGCAAAAAAAATAAAAAAGTTAGTGGGGCAACAAGCTAGCCGAATGTGGTAGTTCACACATGTAATCTCAGTTATGTAGGCAGCCTGGCAGGAAGATCAAAGTCCAAGGCCTACGTGTACAAAATGTATATGACCTTATTTGAAAAATAACTGAAGCCAAAAGGTCTGCCTGGCAAGCATGAGGCTATAAGTTCAAATCCACTACCACCAAAAACAACAACAACAAAAACACCACCCTTGTTTGTAGAGTAGCAAAGATGAAAGTGGGTACCAAGGGCAAAGATGAGGAGAGGTGGCATAGTTATTGTTTAATGGGTTCAGGATTTCATTCTGAGATGATGAAAAGGTTCTGGAAGTGGATGCTGGGAAAAGATCCCAGCCATGTGAACAATAATGTTCAACTCTCCTGGCACACGTAAACACTTTGCATTTTCATTCTGTATTATCGTCTACATTTTTCTGTGTATGGTTAGTTGGAGATCCTACACTTCTTGTTTTCTGTGCTTACACTTCTGTGACCTAGGTGTATGTCAGTGGTTCTGGTTTCATAGAGCTACATTGGTAGCTGTATCTTATCTGGTAGAAGAATTTTGTAAATTATCTGAAAATGGTTAGGGCTTGGGAAAGAAATTTAAACTATTGATTTTTTAAGGACTAATCTCTTTTTTGTATCAGTTTGTAAGTTGTATTTGTCTAAGAATTTATCCTGGTCCTTTGGAACTTTTTCACCACTTTTTATCTTTTGCTTTGAGGGCAGGGGAGCAGATGGAATGATGGAATCAGGGTCTCACTATATAACCCAGACTGACCACAAACTCAGGATCCTCCTGCCTTTGCCTCCACAGTGCTGGGATTACAAGCATGTTCCACTGTGCCCAGCTTCTATTTATATATCTTTTTAACTTCCTTGGATCTGTGTTTATGTCCCCATTGTCCTTCTAAAATTTCCTTCTGTGCCATCTCCTTTCTTGGTTGCCACTGCTCAGTCTCACATGACATTGATCATATTTTCTAAACAATCAACTTTTTACTTCATTGGTCTCTGTTGTACCGAGATGGTTTCCCTTTCATTGTTTTAGGTAGGCCAACAGCCGTATCACCTTGCTCATGCTAGAAAGAGTTTACAGTGTTTTTTTGTATGTATTTTTTTTGGGGGGGGATCCGGTAGTGGGGCCTGAACTCTGGGCCTGGGCGCTCTCCCTCAGCTCTTCAGCTCAAGGCGAGTGCTCTACCACTTGAGCCACAGCACCACTTCCAGCTTTTTTCTTTTTGTTTATGTGGTGCTGAGGAATCGAACCCAGGGCCTCGAGCATGCAAGGCAAGCGCTCTACCACTGAGCCACCTTCCCAGGCCCTTTTGTATGTATTTTTATAATTACTGTATCCATTAGTCTTCATAACCCAAAAGTATTGAACTAATTGCCAAAAGAACTACTCTAGGAAATATTATCTCCCTGTCCTGATTTTTTGAAACATGGAAAATACAATAAATAAATGCTGGAATAGGGCATTTCATATCCAGAGGGATGGAGAGAAAATTAGGAGCCTAAAGTCTAGCTTTTTCTCACTTTTCATTGTTGCTCTCAGATTTCTATTCGTTCATATTGTACCTGGAGCTTAGAAAATCATAAGCTTCCCCCATCCTAGGATTCTTTAGCTGACGGTTCTCTTGATTTTGATGGCTCTATTTGTCCTCATACCTTATAGAAAACTCGTGCAGCTTTTTAATATTTCAAGACCTGACTGGGAATTTTATAGGACTAAAACTGTTCCCTCCAACTTATTAGCTTGAAAGATTTCCAACGTACAAGGAGTTGAAAGAATTGTATGTTTCCCCCCAGTGGCCTCAATTCCATTCTGTCAGGAAACTTGGTCCCCAAGCTAGCCACAAATCATATGCTCGTGTGTCTTTTTCCAGATAGCAGAGTGGGACTGGTTTCCATCACTAGGGGCCTGACATGCTCTCACTCACATGCAACTCTCTGTTCCTACCAAATCTTCCAGGAGAGATTCACCATATGCCAGAGGCTAGATTCCAATTGTAAATATTTGGAAAGTTCTAGCCCATTTATCTTTGTCGCAGTTATTAACCACCAAAACAGTACACCTCTCTCTTTGACTCATTCCATCTATCTATGCATAGCCACTTCACTCTCCATATTTTCTGGTCTCTGGTTTGGATGCACAGGCCAGCCATCATACAGGGCACCGTGTGGCACTGGTGACAGACACAGAAGTGTCAAGATTCTGGTTTGCACTAGGCTGTCTTTCTGTGCTGTATTGGAAAGCATTTCAAATCTTCAGCCAAGCTGGAAGGATTTGAAGTGATCATTCATATGCGCACCTCCCACTGAGAGTCTCTCTCCTGGAGAGACAACTGTGACTATGTTACTGTTCTTACTAAATCATTGCCACGTATTCACAGTCACACATGGCGTGACGGCAAGGGCACGCGTGAGAAATGAGTCCTCAGGAGATTTTGTTGTTACATGGACCTCATAGAGTTAGTTTTCATGAATCTGGATAATATAGGCCAGTCATTCAACAACCCTCTTGTTACAATCCAAACATATAATCCCATGAAGGGCACAAGGCCATGGTTGGCAGAACTCTATGTCACAGTAAATTTGATTTTTGAAGGGGGAGGGGATAATACTGGGACTTGGATTCAGGGCTTTGCATTTGGTAGGTAGCCCATCTGTGTCTTGAACCACATCCTTGGACTTTTGTTCCTTCATTATTTTTTTTTAATTGGGTCTCATGTGTATGCTCAGGCATGTTTGGATCACAGTCCACCTACTTATACTTTTCATATAGCTAAGATGCTAAACATGCCCTATTCTGTTCAGGCACTGTTTGGTAAGAGGGTCTCATGTCTATACTCAGTCTGTCTTTGAGCCGTGAGCTTTCTGCCTCTTGAGGGCTAGGATTACAGGCATGAGCCACCAGCACCCTAAGACAGTAAACTTTTAAAGATATTTTTTTTAGAGTATGCACTAAAGTAATAATAAACCAATAATAAAATTGTTTATTATCATTATTCAGTATTCGTTATTGTACATAATGTGCTCTACTATCATATGCTTTACTTTCTTTTTGGTAGTACTGGGGCTTGCACTCATGGTCTTGCTCAGCTTACTTGCCCTGCTGGTACTCTATCATCTGAGCCATCTGTTGGTTGTCTTGAAGATAAGGTCTCCAGTGAACTTTTCTGCCCAGGCTGGCTTTGAACCAGGATCCTTGGGATCTCAGCCTCTTGAATAGCTAGGATAATAGGCATGAGTTATACTACAGACTATGTGTTATACAGTTTTTTACAACTAGCAGTACAGTAGGTTATTTTATAGTTGCATCAGCATAAACCCTTAACCCATGGCACTATGATGTTACAATGGCTACAGTGACACTAAGCAATAGCCATTGGGATTTTCCATTCCATTATAATCTATAGGATCACTGTCATGCAGATGGTCTGTCATCTTTTACAGTGGATATGCAGCCAAAGACTGTATATTCCATGTATCAGTTCTTCCTCTCATTCACTCACTCACTGCTCATTGTCTTCACTACAAACTACAAACTTCAAAGCAAACTACAGACACCGACACACAACTGGCTACCGTACAAACATCATTAACCAAGCTCAATATTCAATGATGATAATTATTTTTGTCTTCTGTTGCGTTTAGATGCAATGACATGAATGATTATCCGAAATGGAGACCCACTGAATTTTGCCAAATGCATTTACTTCTGTCACCAAAACACTTATCAAGATGAAGGTCATCACAAACAAGGCCACGCTAAAGCTACCAGCACAACCATGTTCACTGCAGCATTATTTACCATAGCTAAGATATGGAATCAACCGAGATGCCCTTCAGTAGATGAATGAATCAAGAAAGTGTGGCACATATACACAATGGAATTCTATGCTTCCATCAGAAGAAATAACATTACCCCATTCATAAGGAGATAGAAAGACTTGAAAAAAATTATATTAAACTAAGCAAGCCAGACCCAAAGAACTGTAGGTTGCATGGTTTCTCTCATTTGTAATAACTAGAATTTATCTAGGATATTCTTAGCAGAGGATCACAATAGCTCAGTATCTATGTACATATGACCATATAAAATAATGCTTATTGAAATGAACTCCAAGAAATGGAAACAAGAGGTTTTTTAATGTACTGATTTCAGATATTTCTTTTTTCCTTTGGTTTATTCCCTGTTGTCACTGTTTTTGGTTTCTGCACCTTTTGTCTTCTATGGAAGTTTATCTGGGGAAGGGAAAGGGAATCACAGAAAATGGTGAACCAATTCAGCAGTGATACTCACTAGACACTATGTTGGAAATTCACTTTATAACCTGGGGGAAGAGTGGAGTTGGGGGCAGGGAAAGTGGGAAAAAATGAAGGAGGGGGTAATACTGTTCAAAAAGAAATGTACTCATTACCTTATTATGTAACTGTAAGCCATCTTTATATCACTTTTACAATGAAATTTTTTTAAGATAGGTCATTTTTCTCAAGCCCTGGGACCACTCTTCTAGACAGATACTATTCTGGTATTTTCCACCATGGATCAGATTTTCCTGTTGGAAATGGAACACACTATTCCATATTCTTTTGTAGCTGGCTCAGCAACTTAGCATAATGCTTTTTGAGATTTATCCATGGTGACATATATATTGCTTTTCACTTATAAGTAGTATTTTGTTTTGTCTGTGCTAGAATTTGTTTTCCATTATCTACACACACACACATTATTGTAAAGATACTGTACAGAGGGGTTATAGTTACATGTGTAGTTAGTCCATTTCCTATCGAGTATTGTTACCCCCTCCTTTGTTTTTCCCCTACCATCCCTTCCCACCCCAACGCCCCCCATCCCACCCCCAGCTGTAAAGTTTGTTTTCAACATAGTGTCTTGTACATCTCATTGTTACGATGGGTCAATCTGTATCCTTGTTTCAGAATTTTATTATTTCCCTTTCCTTCCCCAAACTAGAAAAATGTATATACCAGATGCAGGGCATCAATCAAATACAGTGCAGAATCAAATGCAGTGAAAACAGGGTTATGCCATGGGGGAAGAACATACAAAAGAAACAAACAAAAAAAATCACATAGTACATTAAAAACAACAGCGACAAAGAAAAAAACCACTTGTGTCCCTATCTTGGGGTTCATATCACTTAGCATCATCTTGTATGGTCATATGTACATAGCTTTTGACCTTTTCTGCTTGTCTAGTGAGATTATCCTAGACATTTACTATTTATTGCAAATAAAGGAAACCATTGGACCTATGTTTCTTTGGGCCTGGCTTATTTCACTTAATATACTTTTTTCCAAGTCTTTCCATTTCCTAACAAATGGGGGGATGTCATTCTTTCTGATGGAAGCATAGAATTCCATTGTGTGTGTGTGTGTGTGTGTGTGTGTGTGTGTGTGTGTGTGTGTGTATAACATTTTCTTGATCCATTCATCTACGGAGGGGCATCTGAGTTTGTTCCATATCTTAAATATGGTAAACAATGCTATGATAAACATAGTTGTGCTGGTAGCTTTAGTATGGCCTTGTTTGTGATCATTTGGGTAAATGCCCAAAAGTGGGATTGCTGGGTCATAGGGGAGCTCTGTGTGGAGTCTTTGGGGGGGTTATTTTTTATTAATATATTTTTATGGTAAAGATACTGTACAGAGGGGTTACAGTTACATGAGTAAAGTAATATGTGTAGTCTTTTGAGGAACCTCCATACTGCTTTCCAAAGTGGTTGAACAAGTTTACACTCCCAACAACTATGAGTTAGGGTTCCCTTTTGGCCACATCCTCTCCAGCATCCATTGTTATTAGATTTCTTGATTATAGCCATTTTAACTAGGGTGAAGTGGAATCTCAAATTCCTCAACAAATCCTCAAACAACTGCCCAATTAATAAGTAGGCTAAAGAGAGACTTCTCTGAAGAGGAAATAAGAATGGCCATTAGACACTTGAAGAAATGCTCACCGTCTCTAGCCCTAAAACAACATTAATATTTTGGAAGGGATATAACAAAATGCTTAAATACGTATACAGGTTGACCCACTGTAAGAATGAGATGTGCAAGACACTATGTAGAAAATTAACTTATAATTCCAGAGCAGGGGAGAGGGAGGAATTGGGAGGTGGGGAGGGAAGGGATGGTAGGTGAAAAACAAAGGAGGAGGTAACAATGTTTGATAGGAAATGTGCTCATTACCCTACTCATGTAACTGTAACCCCTCTGTACAGTACTTTTACAATAAAAAATATATATGAAAAAAAGAATGGCTAATATACACATGAATAAATGCTCAACTTCTCTAGCCATAAAAGAAATACAAATCAAAGCAACATTGTTTTCCATTATCTTATGATGATGAGTGGACACCTGAGATGTTTGTAAGTTTTCCATTCCTGAGAACAGAATGCCTATGAACCTTTTTACACAAGTTCTTGTGAATATTTGTTTTTAAGCCTCCTGGGCAAATAATAGGCATGGAATTGCTAGATTATGATGTATGTTTTTTCTTGGTTACACAGAACTTTTCCTGAAATTCTTTAACAACTTCACATTTTCATCAGCAAGTGGGAGAGTTCTGGTTTCACTGTACCCTCCTTAAATACTTAATGTCGGTTTACTTAATTTTAGTCATTCTGGTGGATGTCTAGTTATCTTGTTGGATTTTGGGTTCCATTTCTCTGCTAACTAATGCTGTGTATGTACATTTATTCTAAGTTTTACTTCAATAAAGAGTAATAATTGGTGGTCTTTGATCCCAAGGTACTTACCATAATAAAGAGCTCATTGCATTAAAAAAAAGGGGGGGTAACCTATTGGATGCTGTAATCCTAGTTACTCAGGAGGCTAAGATCTAATGATTGAGATTAGAAGCCTGCCTGGTTGGGGAGGAAAAGTCTGTGAGACTCTTATCTCCACTTAATTACCAAAAAAGCTGGAAGTGGAAATGTAGCTTAAGTGGTAGAGTGCTAGCTTTGAGCAAAACAGCTCAGAGACAGTGCTAGGCCATGAGTTCAGGACCCAGGACCAGCACGTACACACACACACACACACACACACACACACACACACACACACACAGAGTCATTTGACCTTCCTATAAATATATAATTAAAAGGAAGTTACCTCTATCCATATGTCTACTTTTAGAAAGTTTTACTTCAGCTGAGTTCCTAGGGCTGAGGGGGAGGTGCTGGGTCTGGGAGAGGTGCTGGCTGGAACACAGGCAGTTCGCAACCTCAGGCCTCCAGCAATGACCATCCACTAACACCCCTAGATATACTAGTGCTTTCCATCACCAATTTTTACAACCTCCAGCTTTCACAGGAATTATCCTAGAGGAGCTAAAACACACTTCTCAGTAAATTATGAAAATTCCTTACAGCTTCTGTTAAATAGACTGAGGCAAGAAGTCAACCTTATGAGCCCAGACTGATAACAAGCAGTTCTCAATATTGAGAACATGCAGTAATGCAGGTTTCCTAAAGATTGGCAATAAAAATAACCTCCTATCTGCCTTCCCTGTCTATGTGACAGATGATTACTAATTCAGCATTTGGAGGTCTCAATGTGCTGTGTTGTGCTAGCTTTGGCAGCACATATACTAAAATTGGAATGATACAGAGATTAGCATGGCCCCTGTACAAGGATGACATACAAATTCATGAAGGATTCCATATTTTTGTATGTTCTTCTCCCACGATATAACCCTTATTTTCACTGTATTTGATTCTGGTGCCCTGCATCTTGTATATACATTTTTCTAATTTGGGGAGGGGAAGGGAAATAACAAAATGCTTAAATAAGGACACATTGTAACAATGAGATGTACAAGACACTATGTTGAAAATGAACTTAATAAATTTGAGGAGGGCGAAGGGAGGAGTTGGGGAGGTGGAGAGGGAAGGGATGGTAGGGGAAAAACAAAGGAGGGCATCACAATGCGCCATAGGAAATGTACTCATTACCTTACTCACGTAACTGTAACTACTCTGTACAGTATCTTAACAATAAAAGATACATATTAATTTTTTAATGTGCGGTGTTGGTTTGCTTCTAAAAAGTTCTCTCCTACCGCTGATTAAACCACAGCTACTTGGGTTTTTAACTTTTAGGTAATGAGATTCTAGTGGGAGAGCAATCTATAGGAAAGCTGAGTGTGAACTCAGAATTAATCCCTTGCCTTTTAATCTAAATTATCTAGAGGTTCATAGGGTAAGTGGTACAAAATTAGCTCCCAAGTGTCTGGGCCTATACATTGAATAACAATGGTATATCAGCATCCTTGAATTATTGAGACTATTGAACAATTCACAAAGCACTTAGTACCATTTCCAATATACAGTGCATTTCATAAATATTATTCACTGACATACAATTTGTGTCAGGAACTAAATATTCAGTGTTAAGAGTTATTCAACAATGGTTGAATCCATTATTATAAACTCACTTGCTAACAAATATTATAGTTATTAATAAGGAAAGACTATATAAAATGTTGAACAGTACTTATAGTAAATAGAAAGTGGAAAATAATCAGGAAACCAAATATCTCTAATAAACTAGATCTAAACTATGTAAGCTGAAATTGAAGAATGAATTGAAAAAGTGCATGTATACCATCAACAAGAGACAGGATGAGAAATACTGAATGAGAAGAAAAACAAATCCCATGTTTCTTTCCAGTGAAATTTTTTGGTGAAGCCCAAACAACAATAATGATAATAATGATGATGATGGTGATGAAAATGGTGATAATGGTGATGATGATATTGATGGTGATGATGATGATGATGGTAATGATAATGATGGTCAGTCACTGTGTTTTCCCTACAGCTTCCTGGCATTTAACTGGGACACAGTTGGTCACCTCACCTTTCTCTTGAAAGCAATAAATTTTTGAGAAGGGGTTCTTCAGTGGAGTTTGGTGGCCAGAATTTATCATAAGGTAATGATGCACTGTGCTCTCTTTCAAATTTCCTTTTGTCGTGTGTTTGAGGCATGTCCTCCTCATAGGTGAACTATCTGCTAAAGTTAGTAGAGGATGAGTTGGCTTAATTACAAGCTTCAGGTGGATGGACCTGCTTGTCTGGAAGTTGGTATGATGACTTTTTTTTTTTTTTTGCCAGTCCTAGGGCTTGAACTCAGGGCCTGGGCTCTGTCCCAGAGCCTCTCTGTGCTCAAGGCTAGCACTCTACCGCTTGAGCCACAGCGCCACTTCCAGCTTTTTCTGCTTATGTGGTGCTGAGGAATCGAACCCAGGGCCGTGTGCATGCAAGGCAAGCACTCTACCACTGAGCCATCCCCCCCAGTCCCTGATGCATACATTTTAAAGGCAAAATATAAACAAATGTTTTGAAAGCAATATTTCTATATAATTATAAAATGTAACACTAAACCAATCTTTCTATATAATAATACAATGTGACACTTTTATGTCAGTAAGGACAGGGTTACTCAGAATTCTGATGCTTCTAGTTTTTCAGCTATTATGGACAGCACTATAATAAATACTTTGTGTGTGTGTGTGTGTGTGTGTGTGTGTGTGTGTGCTTGTGCACGTGTACACATGTGAGTGCATGTACGCGTGGCTCCTGGAACTTAAACTCAGAGCTAAGACATTGTCCCTGAGCTTTTGTACTCAAGAGCAAAAAATGCTCTTCCACTTGAGTCACAGCTCTATTTCAAGCTTTTTGATAGTGAATTGGAGGTAAGAGTCTAATGGACTTCCCTGCCAAGGCTGGCTTTAAACTGTGACCATAAGATCTTGGTAATAAATGAGTATTATAGTAAATATTCCTGACAAAGTATATATATATATATATATATATATATATATATATATATATATTTTTTTTTTTTTTTTTTTTTTTGGGTCCGGTAGTGGGGCCTGAACTCTGGGCCTGGGCGCTGTCCCTCAGCTCTTTAGCTCAAGGCTAGCACTCTCCCACTTGAGCCACAGCGCCACTTCCGGCTTTTTTTTCTTTTTGCTTATGTGGTGCTGAGGAAGCAAACCCAGGGCCTCAAGCATTCAAGGCAAACGCTCTACCACTGAGCCACCTTCCCAGCCCCACATGTATATTTTTTAGATATTATGTACCACAAAATTAATCTCAATAAACATTAAGCCAAATTGTACTTGTCTGGTGGTGTGTCAAGGTTTGCTTTTCCCTATATTTATTTTGCTATCACTATTTCTCCACTCCCTCTTAGCTTTTTTGTTCAAAACTAGAGCTCTACCATTTGAGCCACAGCCCCAATTCTGTTTTTTTTCTGATTATCTGAAGATAAGAGTCACATAGACTTTTTGCCTGGGCTGCCCTTCTGAGTAGCTTAGATTACAGGTGTGAGCTACCAGTGTCCAGCTCTATGGTTTAATAACAGTGAGTTTTTCCATACATTATTCCATGCATTGCATGAATGGAATAAAATAGAATATATAAAAACATGAACAATTTGTATTCTTGTTAGTTATCTTAATTGCCACTACTAATATAATCATTTTGAAAGTCAATACAATTAGGCATTTATTGAATTCAGATAGTGCTCTGGGGCTAGACCACAAAGATTGTCAAGCAATATTCCTGCTTTGGATAAGCCCACATCTAATTTTAGCCTAAGGTGAAAACAAAGTATGTGCTAAATTAAGACAAAGTCTACAAAGCTTGATGAAAGATCATGGCCTTGTATATTGTAGTTTGTATTTGGAGCTCAGCTAGCTATCTATATATTGGTTTGTGTCTGTCTGCATAACGTCGATATATCTTATAATAAGTGATTCTCTTTCACAATTTGAATGCCCAACCCAGTCTGGACAATTTTCTTAGGATATTGGCCAGGGAAAGGTAAGTTCATCTAGACGTCTAAATTCTCCTAAAAATAATCCTATTATTTGTTTGCTTCAGTATTTTTAAGGAAAAAAAGAAAAAAAACCATGAATGGGCTTCAGACATCTGCTTTTCCTTCTAGCTCTTAAGCAATGCTCAAAATTTTCTTCAAAAGTAGATTTCACCTTATAGATGATTGAACCTCCTATCTGCCTCCTACTCTGGAGTGAACAGAGTCCTGTAAGAGAATGAGCTCTTGGGGCTGAGAAGATGGCTCAGTGCTTGAGTGCTTGTCTTGCATGCATGAGCCCTGGGTTCGATTTCTCAGTACCACAAAAGTAGAAAAAGCTGGAAGTGGTGCTGTGGCTCAAGTGGTAGAGCACTAGCCTTGAGCTGAAGAGCTGAGGGACAGTGCCAGTTCAGGCCCCACGACCAACAAAAATTAAA
This sequence comes from Dipodomys spectabilis, assembly GCF_019054845.1. Classification (NCBI taxonomy): domain Eukaryota; kingdom Metazoa; phylum Chordata; class Mammalia; order Rodentia; family Heteromyidae; genus Dipodomys; species Dipodomys spectabilis. Next base: position 1,471,159 of record NW_024870864.1, on the reverse strand, counting down.
AAAAAGAGAATGAGCTCTTGTAGTCATCCCACAATGCTTTTTCCTTTTTGGAGTAGCCAGACTCTCACTCAAAATGGAGCCAAGAAATGTCCTTGCAAAATGTCCTTTTACAAACGGCCAGGGAGAGAACCCTGCCCCTTGTATTTCCTTGGAAGCTTATCCATTCAATTTTGTCATTATTATTGGTTTTGTTTTGTAAATGACTTTTTACCCACTCATGGGGGGAGAACTAGCTTCTCACATTGAAAATATTCTATCAAGGATGTCAGTCATCTTATGGGGAAAATCTGTAGAGAAAAAGTGATAGGTCATCCATAATCAACATGTTTGCAAATGATTGCTTATTTTCAAGTGTGCATGACAAAATCTCTCTCCTGCTAGTAGAGAGATGAGAGTACAAAAAATAGTCCTACTTAACCAAGAATTGGCTCATGTTCTGTCTCTCATCACTTGACCCCCACTTCCAGGTGTGTAAGAATCCCTGGGAAAGAGTGATTTAAGAAATCTGGTTCAGGTTACACTCCACTGCACTACAAGACTGTGCAGAAAGGAAAAGGGAAGTGGTTTGCAAAGAAGCATCATGAATTATCCTCTACATCTAGAGGCATTAGACTCATTCAGAAATAAGTTATTTTTCTTTCTTTGGAAATCTGGATGAGAACTGATGGAAAGTGAAAAGAACTATTTTAGAAATGTAACATAGAAATTTCTGTTCGGAAAAAAAACATTGTAGCTTATAACTGTTATTGTTAAGGTCAGTGTACAATCTGATTACTATGAATGTATATGAATCTAAAGCTCTTGGTTTAAATCTTGAAAATATAAATTTAAGTTCTTGTCTGTGGAATTTAAGTTCATTTAAGTTCTTGTCTGTAGAAAAGGCAAGCTGTCTATTGGTGATGTATTTTTTGGTGTGCTTGGTGCCTGTCTAATGAAAGGGCCTTCAGATTGTTCTTCAATCAAAAGTCTTCAGGTTTTTGTTAGGTGGTAGTCGGTAGGTACAGGGAAGAGCTGGGAAATATCCTTGTCAATGAGCCCAGACAGGAAAACAAATCCAGTGCTGACTTGCTTGAACTCCCTTGAGAATCTGACAGTAGGGACAAGGGACAGAGTGAGAGCAAGCAATCTGTTTGTTAGATTGAACCAACAACAATTTAGCAACCTGAATGACAGGTGTTTTCTTAAAACTCTCATGGCATAAAAATGTCAAGACCTTTGTTCCAAACACAAATCTTCAAAGACAGGAAACAGGATTAGAAGCCAGATTTCCTGAGGTCATAGTTAAAGTTGAGCTCCCATTGGTCAAGCTGAGTTGGAAAGTTGAGTCATTGGAGGAGAGCTTTGTGTCTCTTTGTAGCTGCCCACGAAGGACCACTTTATGAAAAGAGAGAGGTCCCCTCTCGCAGACTGCAGAACATATTTCCCTGCTCAGTGGGAGACAGGCTTTAAATCCTGACACTCAGAGAGAGAGGAAGAGTGAGATCACAGTAAGTCATACACAGTGGTGGCCTGGGGAGACCCAGGCGTGGAAGACAGCCAGCTTACCTCTTAGTTTCCAGTGCTCCCATGCCATCCAAGCATCTCCCTCCTTGTTGTGCTGTTCACAGGAAATGTTTTCCTCTCTTGCTTCCTTCACCCCATAGCAACCTGGGGTAGTAGTTCATAGTAGGAGTTTCACTACTCATTTTCCCCTCATTTCCAACTTTCTAGGTCTTTCTTTCACAAAAAGAACTCTTAATTCTCTTCCTAGAGAAATCTATCATAATAAGGGAAAAGAAAGGAGAAAGTGGAAGTGGAGGGAGACCATCTAGAGTTCAGATTTGTTTTCTTTGCTGATTAAAGAATTAAAGGGCAACAAAGTGTTTAAAACAGAGCAAGAATAAAGGAAAGAATTTGTTTTTGTTTTTTAAAATATAACAGCAAGCTTATTTGGAAGAAAAGAAACAGTGAAATTCTTTCCTTGTGCAAAAAGGGATCCCAACTAGATGTTTGTACTCTCTCTCTGTCTTTTACTGTTTCTTCTTTCTTACCCCTCCTCTACCCCTCCCTCTCCCTCTCCTGTAAATAAGATCTTTGCCTCTTCCCCCTAAGGGAGTGCTTCTGGTCCAATTGTTCAAGAGGTGGGCAGGCATTGCCAGAAGTCTTGTAAAAGGTTCCCCAACCTTGGAGTACAAGCCTAAAGATTCACTATAATTAGATGTGCCATCTCCACGCATAACTATGGAAGTTGGTATGGATTGGATGAAGGATACGGGAACAGGCACTTGGCCATGGCAACCAAGGGTGCATACCTTTGGGACTCAGAGCCCCAGGTGGAAATTCTTGCTGCATCATCCCAACCATATATACCCCACTACCATGTTGGAGTGGGTCCAGTTTGCCTTGGGGTGAAAGAAGCACCTACCTAGCTGGAAAGGCCTCTCAAAAGAACAAATCCTAGTTATACTCCTAATAATTACATGGGAAGTAGCTATTTCTGTGGAAATGTGAGCTGGAGGGGACTCTTGGGTCTATCTACTCAAATTCACTCATTCTATATAGCCTAGGACCAAGAAAGTGAATCATTTCTTCATAGTATCAGTCACCAATGGCAAAGATAGGACTGATATTTATGTAGATACCCTATTTTTCTCTGAATTCTATTTTTAGCATCTATTGGTTGACTTCCTGGAAACAATGGAAATAATTTATACTAAAGTATTCACTTAGTGAGGGTTTTCTATTTCCCTCATTCCTACCATATTTATTATTTAGAAGCAAGAGCTGTCCCTTTTCTCAAAATTATTTACTCCATTGTTATTGATATCAGTATTGTATCAGTATGGATTCATAGATATTTTTTATGCATTGAGTTACAACAGTATTATTTATTTTCTTGTTCACATTGCTCCAAGCATGGCCGTGCAGAGCTCCTTCAGGTAGATCCCTGCATTGCTTTATGTGCACTAGGCTTACTGGTTTACTTTCTGGCCCACCTTGTAGTTTTCCTCCCAGCATTGTATTCAATCATTTCCTCAAGGAATCCTGGGTCCTCTTACTGAAGAATAATATTTTAGAAGGCAGTGAAGAGCCAAGTGCCAATAGCATATGCATATTTCACCCAGCAACATCAGGATACATGTTCTTCTCAGCAGCACATGGAACATTCTCCAAAATAGACCACATTTTAGGTCACAAAGCAAACTTGTCCAAATTCAGAAACATTGAAATTATAACCTGCATTCTCTCAGACCATAAGGGAATAAAACTAGAACTCAACACCAAAAGCCACCAAAGAAAGTCCTGTAACACATGGAGGCTGAAAAACACAGTTGAACCACCAGTGGGTCATGGAAGAATTAGGAAGTTAATTCAAATGTTCATGATATTCAACAAAAATGAACACACAAATTACCAGCTCTGCTGGGACACAGCAAAGGCAGTACTCAGAGGCAAGTTTATAGCTCTGAGTTCCTACATCAACAAATTGGAGAGATCTGAAACCCACAATTTAATGAGACATCTGAACCTCTTTGAAAAAGAGCAGCAAGGGCTGGGAAGATGGCTCAGTGGTATAGCACTTGCCTTGCATGCCTGAGGCCCTGGGTTCAATTCCTCAGCACCACATAAGCAAAACAAAAAAAAGCCGGAAGTGGCGCTGTGGCTCAAGTGGTAGAGTGCTAGCCTTGAGCTGAAGGGCTGAGGGACAGCGCCTAGGCCCAGAGTTCAGGCCCCACAACTGGACCCAAAAAAAAAAGAAAAAAAGAAAAGAAAAAGAGCAGCAAAATAAACCCCAATCCAGTAGATGGAAAGAAATAATTAAAATTAAAACAGAATTAAATGATTTAGAATTTAAAAAACATAGAAAGAATCAATAAAACAAAGAGTTGGTTCTTTGAAAAAATTAACAAAATTGACAGACCCTTAGCGAATATTATCAGAAAAAGAAGAGAACACACCCAAATAAATAAACTCAGAGATGAGAATGGAAACATCACCACAGAAAAAAACCAAGATTCAGAACATTATAAGGGAATACTTCTCAAAAGTTTATGCTAATCAGTTTGAGAATGTGGATGAAATGGACAATTTTCTAGCAAATTTCAACATGCTAAAACTAAACCAAGATGAGTTAATCCAACTTAACAGACCCATATCAAGCATCAAAAGAACAACAGCAATAAGAGATCTCCCACCCAAGAAAAGCCCAGGACTAGATTGATTTACATTGGAATTCTACAAGGCCTTCAAAGCAGAACTCACACCAATACTCCTCTAACTCTTCAACTTAATTGAAAGTAAAAGTTCACTACCAAACTCTTTCTATGAAGCCATCCAAACCCTCATCCTAAAACCAGGCAAGGGCTTATCAAAGAAAGAGAACTATAGAGCCATTTCTTTGATGAACAACAAAATTTTGGCCAATTGACTTCAACAACTCATCAAAAAAATCATATACCACCATCAAACAGGATTCATTTCAGAGATGCAAAGCTGGTTCAATATATGCAAATCAATTAATATAATTCATCAGATCAACAGGAGCAAGGATAAGAACCATATGATTACCTCAATAGATGCAGAAAAAGCATTTGACAAGATCCAATACCCCTTTATGATGAAAGCTCTGGAAAAACTAGGAATCCTTGGAACATCCCTCAATATAATAAAGGCTGTGTATGACAAACCTACAGCCAGCATTATACTTAATGGCAAAAAGCTAAAGCCATTTCCTCTAAACTGAGGAATAAGACAATGATGTCCACTTTCCCCACTTCTCTTGAATTTAGTATTAGAATGCATAGCTAGAGTAATAAGACAAGAAGCAAACATAACGGGGATCCAAATAGGGAAAGATGAAGTAAAACTATCCCTCTTTGCAAATGACATAATCTTGTATTTAAAGAATCCCACTCTCAAATCACTCAAGCTGATCCGAAACTTTGGCAAAGTAGTAGGATATAAAATTAACCCTCAAAAATCGATGGCTTTTCTGTATGCCAACAATGAGAACAGCGCAGCTGAAATCAGGAAAGCAACTCCTTCTGTAATAGCCCCACAAAAAATAAAATACCTAGGAGTTAAATAAAGAAGTGAAGGACCTCTATGATGAAAACTTTAAAAACTTGAAAAAGGAAATTAAAGAAAAACTTAGAAAGTGGAAAAACCTCCCATGCTCCTGGATTGGGAGAATAATGGCAATACTGCCAAAGGCTATCTACAAATTCAATGCAATACCTGTCAATATTCCAACATCATTCTTCAATGAAATAGAAGAAGCAACCCCAAAATTCATATGGAACAATAAAAGACCCTGAATAGCAAAAACAATCCTTAACAGAAAGAACACTGCTGGAGGAATATCAATACCAAATTTTAAATTCTACTACAAAGCCATAGTAATCAAAACAGCTTGGTACTAGCACAATAACAGATCTGAGGACCAATGGAATAGAACTGAAGACCTAGAAATGAACCCACAGACCTATAGCCACTTAATCTTCAATAACAGAGCTAAAAAAAAAATAGAATGGAAGAAAGACAGCCTCTTCAGTAAATGGTGCTGGCAAAATTGGTTAAACTCCTGTAGAAAACTAAAGCTAGATCCTTATATATCACCCTGCACCAGAATCAACTCCAAATGGATCAAAGACCTCAAAGTCAAAGCAGACACCCTGAAAGCATTACAAGAAGGAATGGGAAAAACTCTAGGGTTCCTTACCACAGGCCAAAATTTTCTTACTAAAGACCCAGAAACACAACAAATCAACGGAAGTTTAGACAAAGGGGATTGCATGAAACTGCAGAGCTTCTGCCTGGCAAAGGACATAGCTAGCAAGATCAATAGAAAGCCCATGGATTGGGAAAAGATCTTCACTAGCTATACAACGGCAAGGGTCTCATATCTGAAATATACTTGGAACTCAAAAAATTAAATCCCCCAACAACAAATCCTCAAAGAAACAACTGCCCAATAAATAAGACTTACAGAGAAACTTAGGTCCCATGGTTTCCCTTATTTGCAATAACTAGTATATGTCTAGGACAAGCAGAAAAGGTCAAAAGCTATGTACATATGACCATATAAGATGATATTAAGCGAAATGAATCTCAAGATAGGGACACAAGTGGTTTTTTTTCTTGCTATTGTTTTTAACATGTTGATAATGTACTATGTGATTTTTTTGTTGTTGTTTCTTTGGTATGTTCTTCCCTCATGGTATAACCCCTGTTTTCACTGTATTTGATCCTGGTGCCTTGAATCTTGTATATACATTTTTCTAATTTGGAGAGGAAAAGGGAAATAACAAAATGCTTAAATAAGGATACACATCGACCCATTGTAACAATGAGATGTACAAGACACAATGTTGAAAAAGAACTTTACAACTTGGGGGGGGGAGGAGTTAGGGAGGTGGGGAGGGAAGGGATGGCAGGAGAAAAACAAAGGAAGAGGTAACAATGCTTGATAGGAAATGTACTCATTACCTTACTCATGTAACTGTAACCCTTCTGTACAGCACTTTTACAAAAAAAAAAAAACATTTTAAAAAAGACTCAGCTCATGCTATTGAGAGGTGAATAGCGCACAAGAACTCCAATCTAGCTGACACAACAATAGATTCATGATTTGATGGCTTTATTAGGTGGTGGAATCTAAGGGTTAGGGCTTAGTCAGAGAAAGTAGGACACAGGACCTGCCTTTGTCCCTGCCCTTCTGATCTCTTAGTCACTCTGCTTCCTTGCTACTATGAGGTGAACTACTTTGCTCTATGTTTTCTGCCATATGCTCTCTCTTCCCATGTCCTAGAAAGAGTGAAGCCAGTTGACAATGGACCTCTAAAGCCATGAGAAAAAAAATCTTTCCTTTCCCCATTTGTTAGGAAATGGAAAGGCTTGGAAAAAATTATATTAAGTGAAGTAAGCCAGGCCCAAAGAAACATAGGTCCCATGGTTTCCCTTATTTGCAATATCTAGTATAGGTATGAGTCAAGCGGAAAAAGTCAGATAATGTGATGTTAGGAAAATGAAACCTCAAATATGTATTTTAATGTTTTTGTTTCTTTCATGCATGTATTTCTAACGCATTTATAAGATTATTTCTTTGTTGCTTTGTATGTCCCTCCCCCACAGTGTAACCCCCGCTTTCACTATATTTGATGTCAGTATAACATGTGGAGGAGATGGGGACAAACAAGTCGTTTAAGGATTCAGGTGGACCTGTTGCAACAATGAGAAGTACAAAATGTCATGTCAAAACCAGCTTTACAATGTCGGTGGGGGGGGGGGTATGATTGGGTGGGAGGGAGGGGGGAGGCTGGGAAGGGAGGTGAAGGGTAAACAAAGGAGGAGGCTGCAATGCTTGGTAAGAAATGTATGCATTATCCTGCCCATGTAATTGTAACCCCTCTGTACAGTATGTTCTCAAATAAAACAAAATAAAATTTAAAAAAAAAAATCTTTCCTTCACAAAGTTGTTTTTTCAGGAGTATCATCATCGTAGTGAAAGGTAACACATCATCTTAGCCATCCTGACCACTCCATTTCTGTCTCTTTCACTTTTTCTTCACATAATTCCAATCTGTATTTCTTTCCTATAACTGAGCACATACAGGTATGTCTTATCAGAGTATATTCTTTCTTATGTGAAAGATAGCAAACTATAGACATTCTTCTACACTGTGTTTTGTCACTTAATAGCATGTCCTGAAAAAAAATCACTTCTTATCAGTTCATTGTGATATACTCATTTATTTTTTCTCAGCTGTAGAAAAATCTACCTTAGTTTACCCAGACTCTCTTAAATGTATTTAATTCTCTCTTCAGTATTTTACACTTTTAAATAATGTCATGACATATACATAATGTCATAATATATACATTTTAGTAGTGTTAAACTTATGTTTTTTGAGTAGATGTCTAGAAAAGAATTTGCTGGACCCCAAGGTAAGTTTATTTGTAGTTTTATTATGTATTTCTTAATTACTATTCAGGGATTGTATCAGTTTGCAAAAGTGAGGTTTTTCTTGCTGCCTGGTGCTTGAAAGCTCTTTAGTGAAGAGTATATTCCCACTTCTCAGAGAAAAATAAATATCAAAATCCATAGCTCCTTAGAGATATTGATCAAGCATCAAGAGATAAAGTACAAACAACATTAAAAATGAAAGAGGCAGCATAACACTTACTTACTACAGACTTTCCAATACAATACACTAAGAGAAAATGATGAGTGACTTCATGTAAATGAATTTAAGAATTTAGAATAAATTCCTGGAGGGGGGAACCCCACAACCTTCAAAAGCCAGTGAAAATAGCCAATCTAAAAATATTTATTAAATGAATTTAATTTGTAAGTAAATAGTCCTGCAAAGAAACCTTTAAGTTCAGACTGTTTTGTTGTTGAAGCCCAACAATCATTAAGGACAAAATAATGCCAGTTCTATGGGTCAGATTTTTGTTGCTCTGTCACAGTACTTGAAAAAGAAAACAATCTAAAGGAGAAAAGGCTCATTTTGGTTCACAGTTTTCAAGGTTTCATCCCGGTTGGCTGGCTCCATTATTTCTGGGCCTGTGGTGAGCCTAACAGTGAAAGGACTAAAGAGACATGGTAGCCAGGAAGTGGAAAGAGGAGAAATGAAAAGGCCAGAGACAGGATACCCCTCACTGGCCAATTTCCTCCAATGAAGCTTCAACTCTGGAAGTTTACACCACCTCCCTAAATAGAGACACCAAATAGGGACCAAGCAGCAAAGACGAGCCTGTGATGACATTCCACACTTAAATCACAATACCAATCTTATATTAAAACTCTTAAAAACCAGTGTAAGACTGATACCAAAAATTATAGTACAAAAAGTACTGTACAATTACAAAAGTACAGTACAATGAAAAACATTACAAATGAATATAGATGAAAATAAAAAAATAACATTTAATGATGAAATTAGCAACATATTCAAGAGAAAAATACATCATAACCAAGAAATGTTTATTCCAGGAATGCAACATTGGTTTAATATTCAGAATCAATCAATCTTATAAATATCAATACATGATATTTACACTAATAATAAAACAAAGGAAAAATTATTATTATATCATGCAATTTTTGTTGTAATTCAATATGAGTGTATGATTTTTAAAAAATCTTAGTAAATGGGAATAAAGAAGAATTTTCTTCTGGGTTCTGGTGGCTCACGCCTATAATCCTAGCTACTCAGGAGGCTGTGATCTGAGGACTAAGGTTCAAAGCCAGCCTGGGCAGAAAACTCTGTAAGACTCTTTATCTCTAATAATCATGGAAAAAGGTGGAAATGGTACTGTAGCTCAAGTGGTAGAATGCTAGCCTTTTTAGTTTTCTTGATAATGGCCATTATAACTGGGGTAAAGTGGAATCTCAATGTTGTTTTGATTTGAATTTCTTTTATGGCCAGAGATGTTGAACACCTACATGCTATTGGACATTCTTCTCTGAGAAGTCTCTCTTTAAGTCTTTTGTCCATTTATTAATTGGGTTGTTAAGTTTTTGAGGGCTTATTTGTGGGGAGGTTAATTTTTTAAGCTCTAATTGTATTTTATATATGAGGCCCTTGTCTGATATGTAAAGATATATAAAGATCTTCTCCCATTCTTTGAGCTTTCTATTTAATTTGCTAACTATATTCTTTGCCATACAGAAGCCCTGCAGTTTGATGCAGTCCCATTTATCCAATCTTGCTTTAATTTATTGTGTTTCTGGATCATTACTTAGGAAGTTTCAACTGGTGCCTAGAAGGCCTAGTGTTTCCCATACCCTTTCCTGTAATATTTTTATGGTCTCTGGCCTTACATTGATGTCTCTGACCCATTTAGAATTTATTCTTGTGCAGAGTGATATGTGAATATCTAGCTTCATTTTTCTGCACATGGATAGCTAATTTTGCCAGCACCATTTGTTGAAGAAGCTATCTTTCTTCCAACCTGTGTTTTTGGCTCCTTTATCAATTATTAGGATATTCTTCTGTTCCATTGGTCCTCAGGTCTATAACAAATGCTGATGGGATGTGGCCAAAAGGAAACTTTATTATACCATTGGTGAAAATGTAATCTTATTCAGCCTCTCTGGAAAGCAGTATGGCAGTTCCATAAAAGACTAAATATAGAACTACCGAATGGTAGCAATCCTACTCCTGGGCATTTATCCAATAGACCACATATAATGCCACACTAAAACTATCAGCACAACTATGTTCATTGCAGCATTGTTTACTTTAACCAAGATAGAATCAACCAAGATGCCCCTCGGTGGATAAATGCATCAAGAAAATGTGGTCTACATACACAATGGATTCTACTCATCCATTAGAAAGACTTGAAAAAAATTATATTAAGCAAAGTAAGACCGAGCCAAAGACACATATGTTGTGTGGTTTCCCTCTTTTGTGGTAACTAAAATGTGCCTATAAATCTACAAGTAAGCACGCGTATATAAATATATAAATGTATATTCACACAGATTTGGACATGATAAATTACACAGGACTCTAGACGTTCACACACTGAGGTCCAAGGAGGATATGCATAGGACACTCAATAGCTATGTGCATATAATCATATAAAATAATAGTTTATGGAATGAACTCCAAGAAAAGGAAACAAGAGATGTTTTGGTTGCTGTTGATACTGTTTTGCTTTCTTTTCCTGTTGTCTTGTTTATTAATCTGTTTGTATTTGGGAGGGTAAGGGAGAGCACAGAAAAGAACAAGTATAACAGTTGGACTCACTAGACACTATGTGGGAAATGAACTGTACATCTTGTGGTTGGAGAAAGGAGAGAAAAACTGGGATAGAGCTAGGGAAAGGAAGACATGGTTCAAAAAAGAATTGTACTCATTACCTGATTCAGGTAATTGCAACCCCACTCTATATCAACTTTACAATAACCATTGAAAAAACTGCTAATCTTGAGCAAAAGAAGCTTAGGGACAGCACCCAGGCTCAGAATTCAAGGCCCAGGACCTGCAAAAAAAAAAGTTTTCTCAGTTTTGAAAGAGCCTATCTGTAAAAATATTAAAGGTAATGTCATATCTAATGATAAAAATTTGCACAATTTCCTCTGTCTAGTTTTACCACTTGTAACTTGTATTTGACATTGTAAACAGGCAGGAAAAAGAAGAAAAGTAAGAAAAGATACAAAGATTGTAAAGGAATAAATAAAACTTTTTATTTCAGCCAAAAATAACCCACAAAATGTTCTATATAGAAAAAAATCTCAACAAACTTCAAACAAAATACTACCAGAATGAATAGATCAATGTAGAACTACAGCTCTAAAACAAGCTTTGTTTTCATATGATATCAATTAAACAGTTAAAAAATAAGATTCAGTTCCTAATATCATTGACAAATATGAGGTTTGTAGAAATATATTTATGTAAATGTCCCAACTGCGCAATGTCTATACACTGAAGACTTCAGAACATTCAGGGAATGATTGAAGCAGCTCTAAGTAGACAAACTTGAAGAGGCAAACCAGGATAATGTGGAAAGATTCCCTATTGCTACCATATTCATCCTTCTCCAATGATTCAACTCAAACTTTGGGGGAAATGTTCGTAGAAGTGGACAAACTCATTTGCAAAGTCCTATGGAAATGCAAATGGTCCAAAATGGTCAACTATGAAAGCAATTTGAAGACATGGCCAGCTGACTCTGCTGACCTCTAAGCTTGTGCTGATGGGCCATAATCCAGGATGATGTTGGCAGAAGGAAAAACAGATCAGTGAAATACTATGGAGACCAGATGTTGAACTAACATGTTTATTTATTCATTCATTCAGTTTTTGACAAACCTATCAAAGAAATTCAACAATGAAAAGCGAAAAACTAGATCTTTGAATGGAAAAAGAACTATGACCTGTTCCCACATGATACACAGAAGCTAATTAAAGATTGATCATTGTCTTAAATGTAAAAGAGAAAATGATGAAGTTCTCCAAAGAAAATATAGATTGTCTTTTGCCATAAACTGACATTTCTTAGAAAGATGTAAAAGGCACTAAATCATGAAATCAGATGTTATTAAATTATATTTTTTCTAAAAGTAAAACTCTTTGTTCTCTGTGAAACACCAGTAAGAGGATACAAAGGCAAACCACAAAAAGGAAAAAGTATGTGCAAGGTATATGTCTAACCAAGTCCTTTTACCTAGAAGATGCTTTCTTTAATCCTACAAGAAAAATTGCAGTAAAGACTTGAAAGTGTACCTCATGAAAGAAGGTAAGAATGGCTAATTAACACAAAAAAACTTTGCATAAGCGTGTTAGTCATAGGGAAATAGACATGAAAACCACAGTGAAATACCACAGCCTACCCACTGACATGACTAAACTAATAGGCTAGACAAGCCTGAATCCTGGCAATGAGCCATGGCAAATCAAAGTGCCTTCACTGCTGCAGGCAATCCAAAATGATCAGATCCATTGAGAAGTTTTTGATAAGGTTAAATATGTACTATATCCCAGGACCCATCAATTTTCCAGGGTTCCAGGCCAAGAGAAATTAAAACATATGTTCATAAAAAGATTTAGACAAGAATGTTTATAGCAGCTTTATTAGTAATAACCACAAACTAGTAACTGTACACCACATGTTCACTGACAGGAGACAAGACAAACAATGGTCTATTTCATACATAATACTGCTCAGCAATGACAAGGAATAAGCCACCACCATATTGAATGGCATGTGTTTAAAGGCATTATGTTTAGTGAAGGAAGCCTGAGACAAAACAATGAGTGCTGGATGGCTCCATTTATGTCACATTTAAGTAGGGACAAAAAAATGACTGGTGGGATGGTCATCACAATTACAGAGGGAATGATGCGACAGCCTGGGGAAGGGGGTAGTGGAGAACAGAAGAGGTCTGGGAAATGCTGGTGCTTTGATTGGTGTAGCTCCAGGGGTAATGATGGGCACATATGGAAAACCACCTTAACATTTATGCATGCTCATATCCGACTGCTGTGCGGTGTACCTCAATGAGAACAAGTAGAGGAGAAACTTAAACCAGGCTTCACAGGCGAGACAGCTTATCTGCCTCAAAGGCACTTTATCTTTTTGTATAAGAAGTTGGCTACCTAGTGATCCAATGGGAAACCTCAGCTGTTCAGTTTTGTTATACCACCTGATGGGGAGAAGGTGATAAATAATGGCAACTGTGAGCCTTCGCTGGGTGTCTAGTCCATATCATCAGGCTCTGTATAAGACACAATTCAATGCATTAAATGCCCTGGCCGGCCAGCAGCATAGAGTTCAGACAGGATGGATAATCGGAGTGGCCTAGGCCATCAGCTAGGGTCATGGAAGTCTGCAAGGGGTGAGTTTTTGGAGGCTGACCTTGGCAGCAGGGAGGGAGCCTCAGAAGGTAGACATTCTACTATGAGATGAGGTGATAAAGGAGAGACCAGTCAGTTGTCAAGACAGGCAAAACTGTGGGGACATCAGCCAAGCCCCAAAACTAGGACTAACAATCATACAGTGGAATGCAGGAGCTTGACCTAGCATGAGCGACTGAACTCAGACCAGACCAGACTGGGATCTGGGGGGAGGTGGTAGTGTTTTGTTTTATGAATTTTTAATTAGCCTATATTAGTTGGACAAGGGAGAGTTTCACTGTAACTTTTTCATACATATATACAATGTACCCAGATTAGATTCATCCCTTTATCTTTCTCCCTTATACTTTCCTCCTTCTTCAGCCATCTTTACCCCTGTTCTCCTCACCCAACCTCACCAGCAGAGTCTGCTTTGTTTTCTTGCTGTGCACTTTTTAGTGTGAATTAATTACACTAAGGGGGTTCACTATGGTTTATCAGACACACATATATTACATTTTAACCAGAATAACCCTCTCTATTGCCTTCTCTTTTCCGACTCTTAAGCTTTGATTGATAAAAGGCTTTCAATTAAGATTCCATATGCCATCTTTAGACAGAGTTGCAATGTATTTCCCAATTATTCACTCTTTCTTCTTTTTCCTCTCCCCTTGCTGTCATCTCTCTAAACAGCTACTAGAGACCGTGATATAGTTTTCATGAAATGAGCCGATGTTACACTTCATCATGCTCCTCTAAGGCCAGTTGGCATATCCTTGTGGCCTCCTAAGGTCATGGGCACTTGTTGAGTTCTTGCTATAGTGAGGAGTCCAGCCGGTTGCCACACAGCTAGTGTTCTGACTTCAGGACTAAGCAAAGGGCACCAACAACATTATTGGACCATGTGCTCTCTCACCCACTGGGCACCAGCTTCCCTCCTGCACCCGCACAGCCAGAAGGGAAAAATTCAGCCTCCACAGACAGAAAATGTTGGAGCAGAAGCCTCCATCAGGGATGAGACATTTAGGACCTACCACACTTGAGATACTGGGATGCAGCATAACTCAGAGAAGGGAGTGTATGCTGATTCCATACCTCCCAGTCCACCTATAGGCCTGAGTCTTAAGATGTCATGTGGCAGCTCTTGGTGAGCTGCTCAGATTCTTGTCTGCAAGCACCTTAGTAGTTAGAACAGGCTGTTTAATACCAAGTGTGAGCTTACTTCTTACCTACTAATATCTCAGCCCTGTCTTCCTACCATGTACACCGAGGAACACATGCCCCCTAGTTCTGAAGTCTGTATTTGTTTTAGAATTCCTAAAAGACTGACCAACAATATTATTCCTTTAGCAGCAGTGAAATAAGTATATTTTGTTGGTGCTTCAGTCTATATTTACATAAATAAGACCAAAAAAAGGCCTGTAAATACCTTTACTTTGATTGGGTGGGTCTTTGATTGAACAGTGCTGTCCCAGTAGACAGCTATGGGCAAGGCTGACAGCTCTGGGTGTAAAGGTGACTAGGGAATAATCCTGTCCTTTGAGAGGAAGGAGTTGCAGTGATTCTGTGCAAAGAGAGAGGCACAGAGTAGAGAGAGGTCAATCCTTTTCTGTGAGTTCACAGGCTGGTGAGGATGTTCACGATAAGTCTTGAACAATAACTGGCACAACTTGTAATTTCTTCTCATCCCCAGGCAGAAAGTGAGGCTGGACCTTCAGGGAAAGGCTTGAGGATGGTTAAGAAGAAATGGGTTCATTCACCCGGAGCATCCAGCCAGTTGGTCCCACAAGTCACAAACTAGAGGGGAAGTAGTGATGGTGGCTGCTGGCGGATCCCCTACCTTGTGTATCCTGTAGGTGGCGCTGTGGACCTTCCATCCTCTACCTTCAGGGGCTGTGGCTACAGCCTCACATGGCAGGCAGTCAAGTGACAGTCTTCATGTGGTCAGTGCTGAGAGGCTGACTTGTTTGAAGGAAGAGAAACCAAAAGCCTGGAGAGTGAGGGGCAGCCCAAGCTGAGGTGGTAGCAGAGAGGCCAGACAGCTAGGTGTTCAATGGGACTTGGGGCCATTTGATGGTGAGTAGCCAAAAGGGGACCTAGAGGGGGCCTCATGCCTCCACCTTGATGTCACTAGCCCACTAAGAGCTCCAAATTGCAGTGGGGTTAATGCTTCCATGCCAGCTGCCTCCTTGTTAGCTTCTCCCTAAGTCCCCAGGTGGGTTTTCTGCACACAGACATATACCCATAGCTTTTCACTCACAGGCCCACAAAGGCCTCCTCCAGCTGCCCCCACACCAGCTGAGCTGCTGCAGACATTCAGGAAACAAAGATCTCCAGGAATAATTTCTTTCCCATATTAAATGTACATTTTTTCTGTCTTATGTTGGCTTTAAGCAGTCACTGAGGGCAGTCAGGTTCCATCACATAGTCTTCAGCTGGATGCAAAGAGTCTATTATTGAAACAAGATCTTCTAGCTGACCAGACTCCAAATGCATGCTTCAGTGCCTGTAAAATCTATTTAAGGCCTCCAGATTGTCCTCCATCAATTCTTACCTCCATCAGAGCCATTAAGGAGGAACCTTACAAATGAGGAAGCTGTGAGGAAAGGCAAAAGGTATCCAACATTTATTTACATGCCTGTTGTTGGACATTATCAAGACGGATTTCAGAAGCCTAGAGTTCAAACGTATGCTAAATGACCAAAGAGAATATGTTATCTAACCATCATGTTTTATTTCTGCAGGCCGAATAATGAAAAGCAGACTCTTCAGTGGACAGTAAAGAGGGAAAAGGGGGAAATTAGGAAGTAATATATTCAGCTTTAGAAGCCTCTTTGCCAAGACTGTATCGATTTCATGTTCTGACAACTTCAGTTAAGCCTCGCTAGGGAAACACTATAGAAACAGGTCTGATCCAACACGAGCAGGTTCCCTCTCCCAGAGCTCTTGGGTGGGAGGAGAATGGCTATGTTTCCACTAGCGAGGCACTTAGTCTTTGGGTCTGTTCAGAGTGTTGTTGGACAATGATGAGAGAACAGATGTCTGCCATGGGGGGAGATGCAGATTCACTCTGCTCCCTCCCTCCCTCCCTCCCTCCCTCCCTCCCTCCCTCCCTCCCTCTCTCCCTCCCTCCCTCCCTCCCTCCCTCTCTCTCTCTCTCTCTCTCTCTCTCTGCCTACCACCAATGCAATGCAACTACCTCCTGCTCAAAGTAGCACTACCTCCTGCTCAAAGTAGCACTCACACTGTAACATGGCAAAGGTTTCAACAGGATGGATGGAAAAACCAGAGGAGGGCACCAAAGTCACACAATGAGGAAGGAGCTTGGGGGGGAGGGGGGGGGGGAGAGACTTCCTAGAGGAGGTGACATTTTTGAAACCAGGAGGAGATGGTTGGGTGGGGAAGGGAATTCAGAGAGAGTTGTATGTTTAAGTATCTGAGGCAAGAGAAGGCGGCACAGATCAGGATAGAGGGGAGTTGTGTGTGCGTGTGTGTGTATCTATGTGCACGTATTTTGTATGTGTGTATGTGTATATATTTTGTGTTTGTGTATATGCATGCATGTGCCAGTACTGGGGCTTGAATTCAGGGCTTGGATACTGCCCCTTAGCTTTTTCTCTCAAGTCTAGCATTCTACTTCTTGAACTACAGCTCCACTTCTGGCTTTTTGGTGGTCAACTAGAGATAAGTGTCTCATGGATTTTCCTGCCCATGCTGGCTTCTAACCCTGATCCTCAGATCTCAGCCACCAGAGTAGTTAGGATTATAGGCATGAGCCACCGGCACGCACAGCATGTGCATGTACTTTAATGCATGTGTCTGAGAATTCATCCTGTGCCAGGTGGTGTTGGAAAGATATCACTGTCACTGTGAACCAGATTGTGCAGTGGTGGAGACCTCTGTGGAGGAATATGGGTGTTCTAATCCCCAGCTGTTGGGGAATAGGGGTGAGGGAGCCCAGCTGGACTCAGCAGCTTGGTTAGCTATCACAAGTCAGATTCTGTGGAGCCAGATATTTCTGTATTTTGCAATGTTGCTAGACAGTTGCTAGACTACTCTGTAAAACTAGAGTCCTATCTTTACAAACATCAAGCCCTTCAAGCCACGTGCTGGGCACACAGAAAGTGCTCAATAGCTCCCAGCTGCTAGAGCCCTTCAATGTGTCACAGCACTTATCATTTTACATAGTTGTGAATTCCAGTCCTGCACTCACATACTCCTCCCCAAACGGGGCTGCTCCACCTGTTGCCCTCTGCAGAATGCCACCTGCCACCTCCAAGCAAGATACCCTAAGCTTAAACTCTCACCTAAGCTCAACAGAAGGAAACCATGGTGGGGACAGAGAGCAAGGGCTGAGGGAAGACCAAGGCCACACTTGGATACTGTTGCTGCTGCCACTGGCAAAGCCACTGCCAAAGACAGGGATGCTCTGCAACTTCAGTGACTAAGAAGGGAAAGCCCAGGCCTTTGGTGGTGGTGGTCGTAATGGTGGTCATAGGGCTTGAACTTGGGGCCTGGGTGCTATCTCTGAGCTCTTTTGCTCAAGGCTAGCACTCTCTACTGCTTTGAGCCACATCATCACTTCCGGTTTTCTGATGGTTAATTCGAGTAAGAGTCTCACAGACTTTCCTGCCTGGGCAGGCAGGATCCTCAGATCTCAGCCCCCTGAGTAGGAATACAGGTGTGAGCCACCAGCACCGGGCAAGGCCAGACTTTTGATGGTGGAGAAGAGTGTGGTACTGTGGCAAGGAGGATCTGAGCATCCATTCATCAAAGTAACCACACGCCAGGCCAGGCCAGGTGCTAGTGTTTGAGCTACCCACCTTCATGTTGAATGGGTCAGGAAAGGTCTGGGATGCCTTGCAGACACTTAGAGGAGGCCAAGATGCTAAGATGTTTGAATGCAGTAATTTAAAGAGGCCTGTTGAGATTTAGAAAAGCTCATTAAAAAAATTACAGCTAAATACTGGTGGTTTGCACCTGTCCAATCTACCTACTCAAGAGAATGAGATCTGAGGATTGGGTTCAAAGCCAGCCCAGGCAGGAAAGTCTGTGAGACACTTATCTCCAATAAACCACCAAAAGGCAGAAGTGGAGCTATGGCTCAAGTGGCAGAAACCCAAACTCAAGGCCCTAAGTTCAATCCCCAGTACTGGCACCAAAAAAAAAAAATCAAGAACAAAAAATAACTCCACAAACTAATTAGAACCCAGGCTTTTGCTGTCCTGTCCCTTCACCTCCAATCTGTGGGTTAAATTATGCTCCACCAAAAGATGATCATCTAGAGATGCAGCTCAGCAGCAAGAATGCCTAAGAGTGCTCGCCTCATAAGCACAAGGACCTGAGTTCCAACCCAGTTCTGCCAAGAAAAACAAAAAAGAAAAGGCTATGTTACAAGACTTAATCCCAAGAGCTGTGAATGTGTATGTATTTAATAAAGGGATCTTTGTGAATATAATCAAATTAAGACAACATCATAGTGAAGTAGAATGAGGCCTACTGCCCCATAAAGAGAGGAACATAGACATGGAGACAGACACAGGGGAAAGGCCTTGTGATGATGGAGGCAGAGACTAGAGAGATGCAGTAGCAAGCCTGGGAAGACCAGAAATTAGAGGTCACTAACAGAAGTGAAACAAGCTGACAAGGAGTCCATGGACACAGCCTGGCCCTGCTGGCATCTTGATTCCAGGGGGGAGATAATATATTTCTGTTACTCAAGCCATTGAAGATATGGTCATTGGTTACAAAAAAAAAAAAAAAACACTGGGAAACCAATGTGCCTCCACAGTGAGGTTTTTGCCTGTTCTCGTAGTGGCTGAGATTTAAGCACAGAGGTGAGGAAGGGCATGTACCAGCTTACCTGAGCCCTTTTTATTGAAATAGCAACAGCCTTCCCAGAAGGATATCTTGCAGAACATTGTCTGCTCGGGGCCATGGTGCTTCCATGTCCAACCCTAACTGTAGAGAAGAGGAATGTTGTTTTAAAAGATGAATTGATTGATATAAATGTTAAAGTTCTACCATTTCAAGTGTACAACCAATGACTTTAGAAAAATGTATATGGTCATGTAATCTCCCCACCTCCTATTCATACACCATCTAGATACAGAGCATTCTCATTGTCCCCAAAAGTTCTTCAACTACTTTGCAGCCCATCCCTTGCCCTAACCTTGCCTCCAGAAACATTGAACTTTCCATTGCTGTAAATTTGCCTTTGGTGGACTGGGAAGGTGGTTCAGTGGTAGAGCACTTGCCTTGCATACCTGAGGCCCTGGGTTCGATTCCTCAGCACCACATAAGCAAAAAGAAAAAAAAGCCGGAAGTGGCGCTGTGGCTCAAATGGTAGAGCGCTAGCCTTGAGCTGAAGAGCCGAGGGACAGGCCCAGGCCCTGAGTTTAGGCCCCAGGACCGGACCCCCCCAAAAAATTGCCTTTGGTATAATTTAATATGAATGGAATCACACAGTGCACACAGTTTTTAGTTTCTGGCTTCTGTCATTTAACGCTGCTTCTGAGATCCATGTAGTTGTATTTTTTAAGCCATCGATCATTCCTTTTCATTGTGGAGTAGTATTCCACTATATGGGTATATATCATTGGTGGACCCATTAAGCTGTTGCTGGAGACATGGATTGATTCCTATTTGGTTATGATAAATAAAACTTCTGTGGACATTTTCCTACAAGTCTATACATATTTATTCATCTTGGTAAACCCTAGCTGGAGAAGCTGGGGTCTTTGGTAGTTAACATTAACCTGTAAAAAGCAGTCAAGCTGTTTCCAAAGTAGCTGCAACATTGTGCACACCTGCCAGCAATGGCTTCTACAAGCTCCTCATCCTTGTCAGTAAGCAGTTTCACCAGTCTTACTCATGGTAGCTATTCTGGCAAGTGTGAAGTGGTATCTTATTGTGGTCTTAATTTGAATTTCTAACATCTTTTTCATAGGCTTATTTTCCACTTCACTTATCTTCTTTGGTGAAGTGTCTGTTCAGGGTCACCCTGCCTCTTCTCATTTGTTTAATGGGATTTTACTTTATTAATTATGAGTGTTTCTAAACTCTGCCTACAAGTCATTTATTTATAGGCAACTTGCATATATTTTCTCCGTATCCATTACTTGTCTTTTCCTTTTCAAATCTTTCTGATCTTCTGATCTTACAAAATGTTTGCCTAACCCAAGGTGAGACAATTTCCCTTGTGGTTTCTTGTAGAAATGTGAAAGGCTTTGCTCTTAAATTGAGGTTTGGGGATCGTTTTACATTAACTTTTACTATGTGACAAAGTAGGAATTGAGGTTTATTTGCTCTTCTCATATGTGGCTATTCAGTTGTTCTGGTATTACTTGCCGAAAAGACTGTTTTTTTTCCCCTATCCGATTACCTTGGCCCCTGTGTAGAAATTTACTGACCATGTATGTGAGGCTCTGTTTCTGGTTCAGCCTACTTCCACTTTTCATTCTTTCCTTATCCCATACCTTACTGTGTTGTTTGCTGCCTATTTTATAAGAATCTTGAATCATATAAACTTGTATCTTCTAATATTTAGATGGTGTTTTTAAATTTCCCTCTGCAATATGTCTTTAATTTCAGGTGCAGGTTTTACCTGTATCTTATCAACTATATTCCTAAGTAATTCTTTTTATTGTTGTTATTCCAGTCCTGGGTATAGGCCCTGAGTTGTTTTGTTCAAAACCAGTGTTTTACCATTTGTGCCACAGCTCTCCCTCCAGCTTTTTGGGTAGCTAATTGGAAATAAGAGTCTCATAGACTTCTCTTCTCCAGGGTGGCTTTGAATCACAATCCTCAGATCTCAGCCTCCTGAGTAGGTAGGGTTACAGGCGTGAGCCACTGGCGCCTGGCAATACAGTGATCCCACACCTACCATGGGAGTTATGTTCCAAAGACTCCCACAATAGGTGAAAATCCTCAAAGTAGCAGCATTATATTTTATTATTTATATATTTTAAGGCTTTATAAACCTTTCCCATTCTCCTATAAACTTTCCCCACTCTCTTATTAACCTTTCCCACACTCTTATAAACACTTTATATGCTCTTAAAAACTTTTGACACTCTCTTTCCTTTTTTTTTTTTGGTTGGTCCTGTGGCTTCAATTCTGGGTCTGGGCACTGTCCCTCAGCTCTTAAGCTAAAGGCGATCTGCCACTTGAGCCACAGCACCACTCCCAATTTTCTGGTGGTTAATTGGAAATAAGAGTCTCACAGACTTTCCTGCCTAGGCTGGCTTTGAACAGTGATCCTCAGATCCCAGCCTTCTGAGTAGCTAAGATTACAGGCGTGACCCACCGGTGCCCAGCTACTTTTGACACTCTTAAACCTACATAATTTTAACAACCTATAAAATTCTATATGGGTACTCACCAGTGAAATGTACTACAACTTGAATGATGAAGATCATGAATTATGTAGCTGTGCAGTGCTGATGGTGATGACGATGACATGGGTGTACGGCACAGCCAAGAAGAGCATTACAGCTCTTCTGAAGCCACCACTGTACCAGGTACTTCATCAGGTGATGCAGTATCTTTGCCCTGGGCCGTAATTTCTACTTCCACTAAAAGTGTAGGCATAAGTGATCTCTTCATCCAAGTGATGAACACAGTTAGGGGGAGTTGTTGGCATTGCTTTTTCTTCTGTGTGGGAAAGTTTTTATAAACTGACATGCCACTCTCAGTTGTATTTATGAAGTGCAATGAGTGAAGCATCTGGGGTCCCATTCTTCAGCCAGTCACCGAAGTTCTTTGGCCATTCTGACCATAGTTGCAAGATGATCCAGTGTTAGGCCAACCTCCTCTTTTTCTCCAACCTGTAGTTTGTCTTGTTCCTCATCCTCTTCTTCATTTGCTGACTTTGTTAAAAACTTATTCAGGAGTGGACACTGGTGGCTTATGCCAATAATCCTAGCTACACAGGAGGCTGAGATCTGAGGATTGTGGTTCAAAACCAGCCCAGGCAGGAAAGTCTATGAGATTCTTATCTCCAACTAACCACCAGAACACCGGAAGTGGTGCTGTGGCTCAGGTGGTTGAATGCTCACCTTGAACTGAAGAGCTGAAGGACAGCTCCCAGGCTCAGAGTTCAAGCCCCACAACCAACCATAAAACAAACAAACATAAAACTTGTTCAGGCGTATAGCCCCCTTCCTCGATGATGGATTGAACATGTCACTGTCTGTACTCCTCAGCACTGACTTTATTCTCAGATGCAGCTTCTCTGTGCAGAAAAATGCTTTTGAGTCCAGCATGTCTTTGAAATTTGTCAAACTAGCCCTTGCTGGCACTGAACGGAGTTGGTCTGATGGGAGAAGCACTGACGGTCCTGAATCTGGGTTGTCACCTTGTCTTCATCCACGTCATCATTGTGAACATCCATGCTTTCTGCAAAGCGATCATAAAGTTTCTTGGCCTTTGTCCAGGTGGTGTTGGTATCCAGTGAGATATTCTTCCTGCAGTCATTTATCCACAGGGCCAATGCAGACTCCATCCTCACAATGGCCTTATTACAGGAAATGACTGCCCTCTTTGCAGTCTTTTGTTGTTGTTGTTGTTGTCATCGTCGTCGTCGTCGTCGTCGTCGTCGGTCGTGAGGCCTGAACTCTGGGCCTGGGCGCTGTCCCTCAGCTCTTTAGCTCACAGGGAGCGCTCTACCACTTGAGCCACAACACTGCTTCTGGCTTTTTCTGCTTTATGTGGTGCTAAGGAATCTAACCTAGGGCCTCATGCATGCAAGGCAAGCACTCTACCACTGAGCCACCTTCCCAGCCCCTCTTTGCAGTCTTGTTAAAAGTCATCACGGCCATAGACAGAATATTCTTCCTCTAGTCTTTATGTAACCCACAGTAGATTTGTTGCTCCCATAATGGTGGCCTACAGCTGTGTAGCTTTTGCCTTCCTTTAACATGTGGCGAAGTTCCACCTTTTCTTTGATGGTAAACATCTTCCTCTGGCACTTGGGTTCAGTGCCAGAAGCCTTAGAAGGTGCAGAGCGTTTGAGTGGCATCGTAGAGCTTGACATAAATTCAGACTTTTACAAAAATTCCATAAAAACACACACTGCAGAGCAACACTACATGCAGCAATCAGACATCAATGTGAAGTGGACAAGGAGAGATGCTGAACATATGGGCATAACATGGGAAAGCAAACAGACCGATGCTACAGTCACCAATCAGTACTCAGGATACAGAACACAGTGCTGTGGTTGGTCACCTTCCATTCCATTAGCCAATAGTATGCTGTGTACAATCTCACATTGGCAAACTTGTGCAAGTGATAATCACCCCCAGTACAATGTGGAGAGAGTGGTAATAGACACCTTTGTCTCCTTCCTTGTCTGAGGAGAAAAGCACCTAGTTCTGTTAAGTATAATGCTGGCTGAGGGTATTTTAGATCCTCTATAGGAAGTGAGTCAACTTTAACTGTCTATATTGCCTGGATCCCCTTGAGGTTTCTCCCAAAAGGAAGAAAGAGGGATGGATCTGAGTCTTCACCTTGAGGAAGGTGTTCCTCTGTTGATAGGATGGTCTATTAGGAAGCAAGCATATCTTTCCATCAGATGCTTTCAAGGTGGGCTGCACCCTTATAAAACAGGTGTTTGGGAAGGACAGGTTTTTGTGGAGAGCTACTCTACCCTCTGTCCATTAGGAGGCAGTGTAGTCTGTGGTTAGGAACTTAAGCTCAGCTGCCTGGGTACCTGGTCCCCACTCAGCCCTGTATCCTTGTGTAAAATTATTCAAACTTTCTGTGTCATAGTTTTCTACCTGTAAAATGAAGAGATCAATAGAATAGGAATGAATGTGGTTACGTGCTTAAAACAATGCCTGTTGTCTGATGTGTTTAAAGACCTTGCTTACATAAAGCTAATATGTAATAACTTTGTTTACATTTAAGCAGTTTTCAGTAGTGAGTTTACTGTTTATTGTAAAAGATAACTGTACCATTTTTTAAAAAAATTTCTATTCCTAAAACTTCACATGAAGGTATTTGAAGGTGAAAGGGTTTAAAATATCATTTATAGGGCTGGGAAAGTGGCTCAGTGGTAGAGCGCTTACCTTGCATGCATGAGGCCCTGGGTTCGATTCCTCAGCACCACATAAACAAAAAGAAAAAAGCCGAAAGTGGCACTGTGGCTCAAGTGGTAGAGCGCTAGCCTTGAGCTGAAGAGCTGAGGGACAGCGCCCAGGCCCAGAGTTCAGGCCCCCCGACTGGACCCCCCCCCCAAAAAAAAATATATCATTTATACTGCATATACATTTTGAAATCTTGTGGATTGTACAGGCTTAGGCAGTGGCATTCTTTGTGTGTGTGTGTGTGTGTGTGTGTGTGTGTGTGTGTGTGTGCTAGCCCTGGGTCTTGAATTCAGGGCCTGCACACTGTCTCTGAGCTTTTGAGCTCAAGGCTAGCACTCTACCACTTGATCCATAGCTCCTCTTCCACCTTCTTGATGGTTAATTGGAAGTAAAAGTCTCACACATTTTCTTGCCCTGCTAGCTTCGAATCTTGATCCTCAGATCTCAATCTCCTCAGTAACTAGAATTACAGGCATGAGCCATCAGCATTCAGCTGGCAGTGATTTCTTCAAATTCTCTATACTTCGAGGCTGAGCCAGACTTTCTGATGTGTTTGTTTTGGCCACTTATCAGTTGGATGGAGTGAGGCTCCTATACTGCAGTCCCCTCTGAGAATGTGGACCACTGTACATCTCTGGTGGCATCAGCTGACTCTTTCCCACCAACAAATTCCATTTCAAGAGGACAGAGACTTCTGTGTCCATTACCTTCCTGGGACATCTACACTAGTGAACCTGTCTTTCTCTCATGGTACTTTAAGATCTGGGGCTACCTGGGCAGGTTTGGAGGTAGCCAAAAGGGTCCCTGCACCAGCAAGGATAAGGTTACAATAGGATTGCTCCAGCAACATGGAGCAGGACTGACTGGGATGTTCACATACAAGGAAAAGCTCCAAGGTGCCAGTGTAGCAGGTCTTCTAGAATCTTCCCCCACAATCTGAACTTGTCTTTTCTCTCATAAGTTTTGAAGAGCACCATCACAACAGGATTTTCCAAGAGCCCTTTATAAGGTCTCTCTTTGTAAGCTTTTTTTTTTCTAGCCAGTTGTGTGTTCCTTATTTTTCTCTTGACTTCAGTAGTAGCACTATCAATGTTCCAAATAAGCTATTTGAGGCCATCAATCCAATAGGAGGCTCACACTGGTATGAGGACTTCGCTTCAGCAGACTTATGTCTATGGATGACTTGCTGAGCCACCCGAACACAAGCATTTGGCAAGAACCTGCTTGTCTCTGTGAGGTCCAGAAACAGGGAAGTGAGATGGTGCAGAAAGAAGTTCCAGACAGAGAAGAAGTCTTCCTTCTTGCTCACTGCCTGTGAGCACTACTACATGTGTCACTACTCTATATTTTGAGTTTCGGTTAGGAAGTTAAAAAGTGCCCTTGAGCCAGGTAGCTCATACCTGTAATCCTTGCTACTCAGAAGGCTGAGATCTGAGGATTGAGATTTGAAGCCAACTCAGCCAAGAAAGTCCACAGGACTCTTATCTCCAATTAACCATCCCAAATCTGGAAGTAGAGGTATGGTTCCAGTGGTAGAGTGCCAGCCTTGAGTGAAAACAACAACAACAACTAAGGCCCTACCCTAAGTTCAAGTCCTAGTACCAGCACACCAAAAAAATGTTCTCAATTCTATTTGGACACTCTGCACAGTGTTTTTGTGTTCCCTGCCTCCCTGCCATGGTGAGGAACAATGTTTGGGAGAGTCTGTCTCCAGTTTCTTACTGTTACCCTACAGTGTGATGGGCAAGGCTTGGAAATCTCCTTCTAGAACTTTGAGGAATATTAAGCCAACTCTTGTCTTCCCTTTCGCTTAGGATTTTCTGCAGGCTGCTCTCTCACAGTTGTCCCTCTCTCCCCAGCTTTCTCAGTTGTCATTGTGATACCAGTGCAGAGTGAGACTGAGTCAAATAACAGAGCGGCCCCTCCCTCCACTGGCAGGAGATGCCCCATTAGCTGGGAAAGCAGACACACACAGGACATTGTTCTCCAAACAGCGCCACTACCCCAGGTAATTGTGCTGAATTATACATGGGAGCAGCTCTCCGCAGGGCTGATTTTCCACTGGAGCACAAAGCTCTGTGGCAGAGGCAGCATCTTACACAGCAAGATCTCCAGGCCCTGCAGACCTGCAGAGCTACTAGGGAGAGGTTGCTTTCCAAAAGCTGGGGCTCATCTGCATGTGAGTTAAAAGCAGATGGCATGGAGTTGCAGCAAGTCTAGCTTTCTGTCTGAATGTTATTTCCTTGAACACATAAAGACACGTGAAAGGTTTAGACATCAAACCATTGGGTTTTCTAAACAAAGACAGGCAAGAAGGAACAAAGGAATGTCAGACGTGCCCAATTTAACTCTCCTCTAGTCCGATAAGAGTCTGCCATCAGCTCCACCAGAATGACCGGAAGTCCCAGCCTCGTGATGTAGCAGCTTTCTCCTATGGTGTACTTCCTGCATTCTGATCTTATTCCAGGTCTGTTTCCTCATTACCCTCCAGCTAAACAGTGAGACAGGGGAACAATGAGGACCAGGTAGTGGCTCAGGCCTGAAATCCTAGCTCTTGGGAGGCTGAGAGCTGAGTGTTGTAGCTAGAAGCCAGCCTTGGGCAGATAAATGCAAAAACCCAGAAGTGGAGCTGTAGCTCAAGTATTAAGAGCATCCACCTCGCACAAGGAAGCTATGTAAGAGTGAAGCCCTGAGTTCAAACCCAAGTTTGGGCACCAAAAAAAAAAAAAAAAAAGCAAAGAGGAATGATGCCCTGCATTGGGATGATTGAGTCCATCTCATACAGAGACCATGAGAGCAACCCAATGGTTGAACAAATGACACAGGCATAATTATTGCTCCCGTTTCCACATTTATGTTAATTCCCCATACATATCAGACTGGAGACTACCAGTTCTTGAGGTTTAATAGGTCTTCAGGAAAGCAACATGAAAACACATAGAAACGTCTGACTATAAAAGGAAGAAGGGAGGAATAGAAGTAGGGAGGGAGGGAGGGAAAGAGGGGACTTACTTGTTAAGGATTAGATTTAACTAGTTGTTTTCATCTTTAGAATTCTTCAGGCAGTGAGTGACTAATCTCACTGCACTTCCTTCAAATTCTCTTTCTTTCTCTTTTCCTTCCTTCCTTCCTTTTCCTTCCTTCCTTCCTTCCTTCCTTCCTTTCTTTTTGTCTGTTCGTCTGTCCATCCTTCCATCTGTCTGTCTATCTGTCTGTCTTGTTTGGCAGCCTTGAGCTTGCTAGACAGTCACTCTACCACTTGAGCTACACCCTTAGAGCTTTTGAGTTGTTTTTCAGATAAGGTTCTGCTTGGACTTTTGCCCTGGTCATCTTCAGACCAGGATTCTCCTATCTTGGCTTTGAAAGTATCTAGGATTACAGATGTGTTCCAACATACCCCAGCCCCGAAACGATATCTTTCAAGTATCAGCCATGAGTAGCTATTCTGTTTGATGTGTGAGGAATTAACATATGGAAACTGGACTTCCATGCATCATGTATGGTATTTATTCATGTAATAACTGATATTTATAGGACATGGAAGCATCCTACCAGAGTTTTGTATCACATCCATGCTGAATGCTGTTGCATCAGGCCTTGGGATAGTTGTGGTGGAGTATGATACTAAGTTCATTTCTCTCATCAATGGGTTTCTTGGTTTTATTTTATTTTCATTTTTGTCTTTAAATTTCCATGAATTTGGCAGGTGGTGAGCAAGCAAGAAGACATCTTTGTGTGGAACTCCAGTCTGCACCATGTCACCTCCCTGTCTCTGGCCCACATTCACAGAGGTGAGCTGGCTCTTTTTGGATGTTTGTGGTTGGGTGTGTTCTGTAGGTCAGCTGAGGACTTACATAAAGGAAGTCCTCACATCAGTCTCAGTCTCATATTGGATTTAGGGCACCAACTAAATTTGTTGGAAATCAACTCCCAGCTTTCTGGTAACACTGACTAACTAATACCACTAAATCCATTGGGAGCTACTCGCCTAATAGACCCTGACAATTGCAAATGGCACCAGGAAAGGCCCAGGTGGCAAAGCTGTGGTTCTCAGACGTATTTCTCTGCCCAGGGATGACTATCATTACTAAATACCAAATGGGAGAGTATGTATACAAATAAAGCAAGTGCCACTTAATAGTGCCATCATATGAAGAATTCTAAGTGCCAGAACTACTTAAGCTTAGTCTTCAAGTTAGCAAGAAAGTAAATCAGTCACTTAAAAGCAGTTTTTCTCAACCAGGAACAATTTTGCTGTGTAGCAGGAATTTGATATGTTTAGAGAAAAACGTCTCTATACTATGATGCTTCTGGTGGGTAATGAGTAGAAGCCAGGGTACTTCCAAATACCCCCACCGCACATAGGACAAAATCACTCAGTCCTGTATAACAATAATGCTGAGGTCAAGAAATTGGAATATGCATTTTGACTTCAAAAGACCAAAGTAATAAAGCTGGATGCAGTGACTAATCTTGTAATTCTAGGTATGCCAGAGTTGGGAGCTGGAGGAACATAGATTACAGCCAACCTAGGTAGAAAACTCCACCTCCAATTCACAAGCAAAATGCTGGACTGACACAAGTGATCGAGTATCAGTCATGAGTAAGCAAACTGAGAAGAGCATGAGGCCCTGAGTTCCAGCCCTGGTATGGGTGGTATGGGGATAGAACTAAAGTAAGAAAAGTACTGGGATATAGCTTAAATGGTAGAGTGCTTGTCAAGTAAGTACAAAGCCCTGAATTCAAACACCTGTACCATTAGGGAAAAAAAAACAAGACAGAAATAATGAACTAACTAACGTACCAAATAAGGTCCTTGACAGATTAGCCTTGCAATCATTTCATCTCAAGAGTCATTGTTTTATTTACCATGGGAGCAAGTATTATTAAGCTCACTGAGCTTGTTCACACAGGGACCACTGCTGATCATGGAAGGCAGGGCTGCAGAGGCTGAGCTCCTTATACTTATCTGGCACTGTCTCCTGTGGCAGAATTCCTTAGTACAGTCTGTTAAAGAATCAGAGCCGGGATTATGGCAGCAACAAAGGAATGCATGCAGCCTTCACACCACCCTCCCTCCCCAATCAGGAAGTTCTCAAAGAGCCAAGGATCCATCATTAAATGTCCTGTGATTAAGCGTTGCCATGTTACAATGGTTTCAGGAATGCTCAATGCCCTCCCTAAGAGCTCCAGGGATGGAGTGGTTTGGACTCAAATAGAATCTGGCCTCTGGGGACTTTGTCCTCTTGGGTGAACCTCAAGGCAAGGTCTAGATAGAAGGAGCTGAAATGAGAGTGCCCAGAGCCCATGTGCTCTTCATGAGGAGGCTCAGGCTCACAGAATCACTGCCCCAGCCAGTCTTTTGCACACAGAGACCAGGCCTTGGAATAACCACCTCCTTGATTCTGATTGATTTCTACTTTCTGCTCTCTGGGAGGAGGAGAGGAATAAGGAGAAGACCAAAGGACCCCAAGAATCAAGGACTGGGGGGAATCTTCCTTCCCCTATATGTTACTAAGATCCAGGATTGGAGCTCTCATTTGCAGATCCAGAAGTTATATTTGCACACCCACATTCGGTTGGGCCCAGAAAAATGAACTGAACTTAGATCTGACTGATTTATAAACAGATTGTCGGTTATTCATACCAGTCAGAATCCAGCTGCCAAGCCAGCTGCACATGCTCAGCTTTCCCAAAGGCAGTTCTCCGCATGGAATGAAACTGTAGCAAGGAGGCTGCAGCAGGTCAGACAGTCAGTGTAGCTCATGCCTCAGGCCTGGCTGCAGATCTGAGGATCCCCTGTGACCTGCGGAGACCCCGTAGCCCATGGGCTGCCTATGTGCCTAGATTGTGTTGGTGCTTTGGATACTAGCCTTAACCCCAGTAACTTACATAAACCACCCCTCTTCCATTGGAGGGTTACATTTTATATTTGTCAATCAGGCTGAAACTTATCTGGGATACAGGGCTGCACTCAGGACACCCCTGTTATAGGTAGATATGGCCTAAGCCTCTCATCTAGTATGTCTGGACTTTCATGCACCTCACTCTGAAGTGCTCACTCTGTGCCCCAGAGGACAAACCTCAGGAATAGGCCAGGCTGGAATGCACAGATGTACTGTCCAGACTCCAGGTAAACAGATTCCAAATATTCAGAGATGTGATTTATATTGGGTCAGAGATTCATTGTGTCATTGTCTTCATCTTAGAAACAAGACAGGTGTGGACACCAGTGGCTCACGCTGATAGTCCTAGTTAATTGACGTTTGAAGCTGGCTGGGGTAGGAAAGTTTTTGAGACTTTTATTTTCAATTCACCACCAAAAAGCTGGAAATAGAACTGTGGCTCACTCACCTTGAGTGAAAAATCTAAGGAATAGTGCCCAGGCCCTGAGTTCAAGCCTTAGTACTGCTATAAAGAGAGAGAGGGAAAGAGAGAGAGAGAGAGAGAGAGACAGAGAGAGAGAGAGAGAGAGGAGAGGGAGAGAGAGGAGAGAGAGAGAGAACAGTCAGGCCTCTGGGGCTCTGCTTTTTTTGAGCCTGAGTTTGATGTGAAGATTGAGGATGTGGCCTCTGAAATCTAGTTTTCTCAATTCAGGTCCTGCCATTGCCCGCTACCAGCTGTGTGACTATTACCCAACCTCTCTGAGCTTGAGATTCATACCCATTTATAGAAAAGCCTTTTACCTCGTGGGACTTGGGAAAATTGAGAGAAGCCTCCAAAGTCCTTGTCTTAGCCTGACTCATAGTGTTTTATTAAAAACTTGATTACTGTCCATCATTATTCTATAAAACCTTCATTTGCACAGCCAAAGTGGAACATGTAAACATCGTTCCTTAAGAGGAGAGAAAAGAGGATGATCAAGATCAAATAGGTTAAGGTCTTGATCTGCAGGAGATCTTAACAGGAGCAAATGTCAAGGTTCAGGTGTCACAATAACATGTACTGATTCTGGACTTTCATTCGACTAATAACCATAGTAGCAAAAGTTCCAGATCAAATGAAGGAGATATGGATATACAAAGTCAAAGAAGAAAAGCAATATGGATTTACTCAATGGAAATCCAGGGAATACTTTGAATAAGTAGAGAAATCTGTCTACAAGGAGGAAGTTTACACAGATACATAGCAGGATCTGACACCAAGAGAGCACTGTGCGTGCACAGTCAGAAAAATCCAGCAGACATGTCAGTCCACTGGAATCTCAGAGCCTCTGGGCTGAGGTCTCCAGGGATGCAGGAAGAAGTAAAGGAGCCCATCTGTCTTCTTCTGCACAGGCCCAGGTGTTACCTGTGCAGCTTTTGAAGGAAACGCGCAAAAGGGAAGAGGTTGTCAGTCTGTTAGAGCTCAAACCTTAGTGTCACCCCAGAAGAAAATGAACGCAGAATCAAGCCATTTTTATTAGGAACAAATGATCAAGAAAGAAAAGACATCAGTATCTGTCTGTCACCTAGAGACCAAGGAAAACCGTGTTTGAAATAAAAATGTTAAGCAGTCTCCAGTGGTTTCTCTAGTGAGATGAGCCACTACAATGATAAATTGGTATTTTTTTCTGTGATAGGCATTTTTATCTTGCCCTAGAAAAAGAATAGCAGCTCTGAAGCCTGCTGGTGTCTGAGCCCCATAGGGTGTGCCAATTCCTAAGCCAAGAGAAGAAACGAAGTATTTTCATTAACTAAGTGGCCTCCTCCTTTTTCCAGCTCAGTGAAGAATTCTTCTTGCTTTCTCTCTCTCTCAGAGCTGATGAGTAGTTCTCATTAGGCTGCAGAAAGTCCCTTTCCTGGTTCTTAATAAAGTGCCTAATAATTTAGAATATTCACATGAAGAGCAGGTTGTAATTATAATCAGAATGTGTTATGGTGTAGATTCCTGCCTACTGAGGATTAATTTCAGACTCTTGTCAAGGATATATGTGTTTTGAAACAAGACTTTCCTTGCTAATAAAAACATGATCACATGCATTATTAAAACATTACTTCTGTGTTTGATCCATTAGTGTTTGTTCCAATATTCTTCATGAGGTTAGTGTTTTTTTTCCTCCCAATTGTTAATGGGGTCATTTATTATGCAAACTACATTCACCTCAATTTAGTTTAAGCTCTGGCATTTGTCTCTGAGGAAATTATTAAAAGATTATTACAACCTCCTTGAATGTGCATTACATTATGCAAGAGCAGAAACATTAAAGTTATTTGTGTGTGTACGTACCCGTGCAAGTGTGTGTGTGTGTGTGTGTGTGTGTGTGTGTGTGCGCCTGGACACTGTCCTTAGGTTGTTTTTTTTTCCTCTCAAGGCTAGTACTACAACACTCGAGCCAGAGCTCTGCTTTTGGCTTTTTGCTGCTTAATTGAAAAAAGTATCTCACAGACTTTTCTGCCTGAGCTGTCTTTCGACCTGAATGCTTAGATCCTAGGTTCTTGAGTAGCTAGGATTATAGGCGTAAGCCACTGGCACCCAGCTTTCAACCATAAATCTATGTCATTATGAATACTTGTTGTCCCTTTAAATAACTCCCAAAGTCACCCAAGATTGCCAGTTCTCTCTGCTTGAAGGGCAGAAATTGCATGTCAAACTCTTATTCTTTTTGTTGGTGGTGGTGGTTGTGGGGCTTGAACTCAGGGTCTGGACTCTGTCCCTAAACCTTTTTGTGCTCAGAGCTAGCGCTCTACCACTTTAGCCACAGCACCACTTCCTAAGCATCTTATTCTTGGAATAATGAGTTTCTGCAGGGTTGTGCTGCTTGTGCTCTGGCAGTGTGGAGGGTGCCAGTGTGGAGGGCATATAGTCAGAGGGAGGACCAGAGGGACCTTTCCTTTCCACTGGCCTCCATCTGCTAGTGGGACAAGCTTTAGAGTGGTCCCTTGTATGGACCTCATGCTAGTGGCCTGAGGGAGGAAGGGAGCCACAGGTACCCCTCTTCTGCTACTCACTTCTCTGTGTGTCTAGCCCCTGCTAAATAGATTTGTGACCAGTGGAAGCTGGCCAATGGTCTAAGGAGCCCATAATGGGCAGACACAATTCACTGCTAAGTCCCAGCAGATCCAGTATGTTGGAGGTCCCAGGACCAGGGAGATTATCCCAGCTTGGTCTTCTCTATCTAAGCCATTTGCTGAATCTCAGACTTGTGAGCAGTTCCTGTGAGCAAAAGATGCCTCTGTGAGTTGAAGGTCTTATTTCAGGCTACACAATGGCCAGCCAAGAGAAGCAGGTGGATATCTCTATGCTTTGCGGGAGCTTAGTGCATCCTAAGCCTTTGGGTGTCACTCTTAAAATCAGGAAGTGGTAACTTGTGTTGAGGAGGAAGAGTAACAGCTGACCTTCTTGTGTCAATCATTCTTCAAGGGAGAGCAATTAAAGATAGAGGCCAAAGGGATGCCAGGAGACATGTAGAACATTTTAAGTAGAAACATGAGCCTATTGTGTGCTAACATGAAGGATGGCTCTTCTAACAGGAGATGATGAAGAACTATAACTGAACTTGAAGCATGGGGATGTGCAAAGACTTGACAGAGCATACAACTTTTACCAAAATTGATTTTAATTTTATGGCCCCTCAGCAAATCAAACAGACTTGGGGTAAAAGAAAGTTTAAGAACACAGAATCTTATGTAACTGTAACCCCTCCGTACATCACCTTAACAATAAAATTTAAATGAAAAAAAGAACACAGAATAATTGAAAAATAAAATAGAGAACACAGAAGCTGAGGCAGGAAAATCACAAGTTTAAGGCCAACTTGGGCTTTTTAATAAGACCTGATCTCAAAGAAACCAAACCAAACTAAACCATAACCACAGATTATCCAGTATTGTACAATGTTTCTAGTCTTTCTGTATTTGGAAATGTGGATGAGAGTGGTCCTGACCCCACTCCAGGGATTCCTTCTTGAAGCCTGAAGGCCATGAAGGTGATCTTGAAGTTTGCAGTCACTCAACCTGAGGACTTCTGGTTGGGTTTTCTAAAGATCTGCTATCACATTGCTCTCATGAAGAGTTCTAACCACCCCTCTATTTGGGAGTTGTCACATCAGACTGTCTTCAAAGAGGCTAACACATTCTACTTGGAAAGAAGTGATTCTTTATGACTCAAACTGGAAAAGAGGGAAGAAAGAAAAGGCAGAGTCTAGCTCCTGAAGAACATTCGGTTTATAGAAACCTGTTAAGAACAGAATATAGCTGCCATAGTCCACCTGGATGCTGGTAAAATGTCACTAATCTTTGGGCCCAAGGTATCATGGCTGATGACAGTGGTTACAGCAGTCCTTAGTTACCAAACCTTTGCTCTGTGGTTGCTCTTATAAACCTTAACCTCCATAGCAACTCAGGGTCCACTGAAGAAACAAGCCTAGAGAGGTCAAATAAGTTTCTCAAGGCCATACAGCTATAAGGGACAGAAGAAAGATTCAAATCTGGGTAGACTACTGGTCTCTGCCTGTATCACAAGAGTCACTAGGTCTGCTAGACTTAAGTCTAGCAGCTCAGTAGCACTAAAAAGGCAGGAAAATGATGCCCTCCTCACTTTTCAAATGTATTCTTGCTCCTTTGTTTCCTGCTGGTCAGCTTTCTGTGCTGAATTACCTTACCCATCACCTAAATCATTTCAAAACAAGGTTTTAAAAACTATTTCCAAGTTAATAGTTTCTTTGCAAATAAAAATCTCTTAAGTCCTTTGTATCCATCCATGTGGATAGTCAAAAATAATACAGAGAAGCTGAGTGCCAGTGGCTCACATGTGTAATCCTACCTACTCAGGAGGCTGAGGGTTGAGGATTGTGGTTTAAAGTCAGCCTGGGCAAGAAAGTCCATGAGAGTCATATCTCTAATTAACCAGAAAAAAAAATCCAGAAGTGGATGTGTTGCTCAAGGTGTAGAACACTAACCTTGAGAAAACAGAAAACAGAAAACCTAAGAGACAGTACCTATACCCTAAGGTCAAGCCCCAATATCAGCACACAAAAAAATAAATACAGAAAGAAAAACCAACTTGTACTGAATGCATATATGTTATGAATTTTACATTAAGAAGAGGGTCAACACTTCCACAATGGAAAAAGTATAGAAGTGTAGCAGTTTATATCTTGTCACAGCAACTCTGGATATGATTTTATATTTTTTAAAAATTTACCCTATGGGCTGGGAAGGAGGCTCAGTGGTAGAGTGCTTGCCTTGCATCAATGAAGCCCTGGGTTTGATTCCTCAGCACCACATAAGCAAAAAAGAAAAAAACTGGAAGTGGTGCTGTGGCTCAAGTGGTAGAGTGCTAGCCTTGAGCTGAAGAGCTGAGGGACAGCGCCCAGGCCCAGAGTTCAGGCCCCACGAGCAGACCAAAAAAAAAAAAAAAAAATTTACCCTAGGCCTTAGATCTAAAATATACTTATAACTCAAAAAATTAAATCTCCCAAAAACATACCACCCCATTAACAAGTGGGCTAAAGACTTAAAGAGACTTCTCTGACAAGGAAATAAGAATGACCAATAGACACATGAAAAAATGCTCAACATCTCTGTCTATAAAAGAAATGCAAATCAAAACAACATTGAGATTCCATCTCACCCCTTCTAGAATAGCCATTATCAAAAAAACAAATAATAACAGATGATGGCAGGGATGTGGCCAAAAGGGAACACTACTACACCTTTGGTGAGAATGTAAACTTGTTCAACCACGCTGGAAAGCAGTATGGAGGTTCCTCAAAAGATTAAACATAGAGCTCCTCTATGACCCAGAAATCCCACTCCTGGGCATTTACCCAAATGACAACATAATACATAATGGAAATCCATGCTTCCATCAGAAAAAAATGAGATTGCCCCATTCATAAGGAAATGGAAAGACCTGGAAAAAATATATTAAGCAAAGCAAAAAATATATATTAAGCAAAGCAAAAAATATATTAAGCAAAGCAAAAAATATATTAAGCAAAACAAGCCATACCAAAAGAAATGTAGGTTGCATGGTTTCCTTCATTTGTAATAACTAGAATATGTCTATGATATTCTTAGCAGAGGATCACAATAGCCCAGTTGCTAGGTGCATATGACCATATGAAATGAAGTGTATCAAAATGAATTCCAAGAATTAGAAACAAGAGGTTTTTATTATGTACTGTTTGCAGTTATTTCTTTTTTGTTGTTTAGTTTTCTGCACCTTTTGTCTTGTATATAAACTTATCTGGGTTCCGGGAAGATGGAGGAGAAGCTGGAATCTGAACAAGCTCTTGCATAGAAAACAGTTTCAGAGTTCCAGTGAACAGTCCCAAGCCAGAGAATCACACCAAGTGTGCCATCACAGGACCGAGAGTTAGCCAAGAGAGGGGAAGCCAAGCAGACACATCTGAGTGCCTGCCAGCAGCTGCTGCTGCGGCGGCAGGGTCGCAGCGGCGACCACCGCCGCGGGGGCACACCTGAGACACAGTCTGGGACGAAGGAGCCAGACGCAGCGGACGAGCGGATTCTACTCAACACCAGCAAGAACCGACAAGGAGCGGACAACTTCATCCTGCACTTTGCAGACCAGAGACGACCCAGGATCCAAGACTCGGCGTGAGTAGAAGCCCCACTTCCTCACTCCTTCTCTGGGAGCAGAGGAGGGAAGGCCACCCCTCCCCCCAGCACCGGTGATCTCCATCTTGGATACCGACAAAGTTCGGAGGAGCGGCTAGCTCCAGCTCAGGCCTTGGAATAAAACGAGTCATTTAGCAGGTCACAAGAACTTAACGGCGAAGTGACCTCACAGACTCAGTTCCATCCAGGGAAAAGTCACCCAGCTCAGGTGCCAGCCATTGGAGTGGCTCTCCTCACCGGGTAACCAGAGCCAGAGGCTGCCCCTCCCTCTAGCAGCCACCACAATCAATTGAAAAACAGAAACCCTGAGAATGGCTCCAGGCTGGGTGCTGTGAGTTTTTTTCACAAAATAGCCCCAGGGAAAAGCTACTGTTTGTAGAAAGGCCTCAACTCTACCCAGAACCTAGCCTCATCACTGCATCCCCCCTCTTTTGTGATTCTCAAAGCAGATCACCCTCCCAGTAAACTAACCTGGGAGGGGGATCTCAAAATCTTGGGTAAAGCAGAGCATTTTTCTGCCTGTTCCAACAAACTGACTTAAGAAACCAATCAAGCCACAGGACCTCAAGCTGACTAGAGACTCCAACCAGACTCTGGTTACAGACAAAAGGGAGATACAGGACTCTTCCCACCCCTCCCAAAAAAAAAAAAAAATCAAAGAACTTTTTTTTTTTCTTCTTCTTCTTTTTTTTCTTTTTTTGTTTTGTTTTTTTTTTTTCGTCTTATGTTACCTTATATATATAAAAAATTTTTTTTTGCTTTTCTAAAACTTTTATTAATCTTTAATTTTTGCCTCTTCTGAAAAAATAATTGTTTTCCATTAACTTTTTTTTTTTCTTTCTCCTCTTATAATTTTTATTTTAGGAATACGTGAATGTGTGTTTTCCTTTCTTTTCTTGTCTTCTTTCTCTTTTTCTTTCATTCTTAATTATCTTTTTGTTTTTTGTCTAGCTCTACTGAATTTCTGATCTTTTCTTCTCACTCTCCTATCCTTTCCATCTTTTCCTCTTTGTTCTTCTTTATATGACTTAACTCTTGTCCTGCACATCCTCAGATAAACCCGTAGTTAACCAGTAGACCCTATCCCCCATTGTGTACACACTTAATCCACAAACTTATTACTCAATTCAAAACCTCTGAGACTTAAATTCATTAATAGCAGTACTACCTCTTTATACCTATATAATATTTTAAGCATTTTTTTAAAGTTTTTCACATCTCCTGTATGTCCCTCCCTTTCTCTCAACATATTCATATTCCTCTATAAATAGATGGTCCTTTAATCTCTAAAATAACATTAATTTTTACGTTTCTTTTTTTTTTCTGGTCTCTTTTCATTCCCCTTTCCCTTTCTTCTTTTTCTCTCTCTCTCTACTTGCATCCTACCCAACCTATTTCCTGCATTGTGATTAGGACATAGTTAACTCTCCCTGTGCCTCCCCACACCAATCTATTCCTATTTTTTACCCACATCTCTCCCTAACCCTAATAATTTCTGGTTTTCCAAATTCTTCTCTGCGGTTTGAAGCCCTTTAACATATAGTTGTTTGATGTCGAATAGATGTATCTGTTGAACTAGATTGTATCTGTAGACTATTGACTGTACAAATGCAAACTTTGGTTGATGGTTGCCTTAAGATAGTGTTCTAGCACAAAACTGGTGCTATCTTCATCTCAAATGGGCAGAGTAAGCCGGAAAAACACAAGAAAAATGGCAAATTCGGGTATCTCAATTCCCAATCTTGATAATCAGGGGTTAGAAGAGATAATGAATAATCCAGAGGAGAGTTCCCAAACAGCTCTACAAACACTGGTGGCAAACATGATAAATGAAAAGTTTGACAACGTACAAAAGACTCTGTATGAGCGTGATAGGGAGAGAGAGGAGGCATCCCAGAAGTTTATACAGGAATATCATAAGCGTGAGGAAGCTACTCAAAAACTGATACAGGATTTGCGTGAACAACTTGAGAATACTCAAAGAGAAAGGGAGGAATGGCGTGAGCAGGCTGAGAACACTCAAAGAGATCTGCAGGAATCCCACGAACGGGAGGAAGCTAATCAAAGAGTAATACAGGAATTGAGAGACCAGGTAGAGAACACACAAAGATCACTAAAGGCATTCATGGAATCCATTAACAAAGAGCTGAAGGAAGTCAGGGAGACCACAAAGGGAATGCTGAATGGAACCCAACAGAAGGAATGGGAGCCCAAAGAAACCATAACCAATCAACTAAGCGATTTGAGGACAAACACTGAACACCAAATTAAGGAAGTAAAGAAATTCATACAAGACCTAAAACAGAGCTTCAACAAAGAACTTGAAGCCATCAAAGCTGACCAACTAGAAGGAAAAGAGATAAAAAACAAAGTAGAGAGTCTTGACAGCAGGTTAGACCATGCAGAAGATCGAATCTCAGGGATTGAAGACAGCCTAGATATTATAGAGAAAGAACATACAACCATCCAAGACAAGTCCAAGAAATATGATAGATCTATCCAACACCTAGAAGACACCATCAGAAGGCCTAATCTAAGGATAATGGGTGTAGAGGAGCACCTAGAAACAGAAGTTAATGGTCTAGGAAATTTGTTTAACAGGATCCTAGCAGAGAACTTCCCAAACATGCAAAAAGATAGGCCTGTCCAGATACAAGAAGCCTTTAGAACCCCAAATAGACCAGACCAGAATAGGACATCCCACCGCCACATTATAATCCACACAGGATCAACTCAGAACAAGGAAAAGATCCTTAAAGCTGTCAGAGAGAAAAGGGTAATCACTTATAAAGGGAAACCAATTAGAATCACCTCAGATTTCTCAGCAGAGACAATCAAAGCAAGAAGAGCCTGGAATGATGTATGCCATGCCCTAAAAACAAACAACTATCAACCAAGAATACTGTACCCAGCTAAACTCTCCTTCATAACTGAAGGCCAAATAAAAACCTTCCATAGCAAAGAAAAATTGAAACAATACATCTCCACCAAACCAGCCCTACAAAAGATTCTTAAAGATGTCCTACACATA
This sequence comes from Dipodomys spectabilis, assembly GCF_019054845.1. NCBI lineage: Eukaryota > Metazoa > Chordata > Mammalia > Rodentia > Heteromyidae > Dipodomys > Dipodomys spectabilis. Next base: position 1,431,141 of record NW_024870864.1, on the reverse strand, counting down.
GAAAACCAACAAGACCGCAATAAAGGCCAAGAAACTGCACCCAAACTGAGAATCCAAGAACCATAGGAAGAACCCAGTTTTCACAGCCCCCAAGAAGGTAGATAACATGGCAGGAACTCCCAAATACCTCTCAGTCCTATCTCTTAATGTTAACGGACTGAATTCTCCAATTAAGCGACATAGACTGTCTAGTTGGATTAAAAAACAAGACCCTTCTATCTGCTGCCTGCAGGAGTCACATCTTGCCCGTAAAAACAAACACATTTTCAATGTTAAAGGCTGGAACAAAATCTACCAAGCAAACGGACCGCATAAACAGGCGGGAGTTGCAATCCTAATATCAGGTAAAATAGACTTCAAATTAAAATTCGTGAAAAGAGATAAAGAAGGTCGCTACATACTAATTAAAGGATCTCTCCTTCAGGAGGATATTACAATTCTAAATATCTATTCGCCAAACAATGGAGCACCCAAATTTATCAAAGAAACACTACTTTCCCTCAAATCCCATATAGATCCAAAGACATTAATTGTTGGGGATTTTAACACACCACTCTCCCCACTAGATAGATCAACTCGGCAAAAACTCAACAGAGAAACCGCAGATCTAAACAGCTGCATAGATCAACTAGACTTAACAGACATCTACCGAACATTTCACCCAGCAGCATCAGAATACACGTTTTTCTCAGCAGCACATGGAACGTTTTCTAAAATAGATCACATTTTAGGCCACAAAGCAAACTTGTCTAAATTCAGAAACATTGAAGTTATACCTTGCATTCTCTCTGACCACAAGGGAATAAAATTAGAACTCAACACCAAAAGCCACCAAAGAAAGTCCAGTATCACATGGAGGCTGAACAACACACTGCTGAATCATGAGTGGGTCATGGAAGAGATTAGAAAGGAAATTCAAATGTTCATGCTATTCAACAAAAATGAACACACAAAATACCAGCTCCTCTGGGACACAGCAAAGGCAGTACTCAGAGGCAAGTTTATAGCTCTGAGCTCCTACATCAACAAATTGGAGAGATCTGAAACTAACAATTTAATGACACATGTAAACCTCCTTGAAAAAGAGCAGCAAGATAAACCCCAATCCAGTAGACGGAAAGAAATAATCAAAATTAAATCAGAATTAAATGAATTAGAATCCAAAAAAACTATAGAAAGAATCAACAAAACAAAGAGTTGGTTCTTCGAAAAACTTAACAAAATTGACAGACCCTTAGCAAATCTTATCAGAAAAAGAAGAGAACACACCCAAATTAATAAACTCAGAGATGAGAATGGAAACATCACCACGGAAACAACCAAGATTCAGAACATTATAAGGGAATACTTCTCAAAACTTTATGCTAATAAGTTTGAGAACTTGACAGAAATGGACCTCTTCCTAGCAAATATTGACATGCCAAAACTAAACCAAGATGAGTTAAACTGTCTTAACAGGCCCATATCAAGCATTGAAATAGAAACAGCAATAAGAGACCTCCCAGCTAAGAAAAGTCCAGGACCAGATGGTTTTACAGCGGAATTTTACAAGGCCATCAAAGCAGAGCTCACACCAATTCTCCTCCAACTCTTCAATGAAATTGAAAGAGAAAGCTCACTACCGAACACATTCTATGAAGCCATCATAACCCTCATCCCAAAACCAGGCAGGGACTCATCAAAGAAAGAGAACTATAGACCCATTTCTTTGATGAACATTGATGCAAAACTTCTCAACAAAATTTTGGCCAGCCGACTTCAACAATTCATCCAAAAAATCATACACCATGATCAAACAGGATTCATTTCAGGGATGCAAAGCTGGTTCAATATACGCAAATCAATTAATATTATTCATCACATCAACAGGAGCAAGAATAAGAACCACATGGTTATCTCAATAGACGCAGAAAAAGCATTCGACAAGATCCAACACCCCTTTATGATGAAGGTTTTGGAAAAATTAGGAATCCATGGAACATTCCTCAATACAATAAAGGCTGTATATGACAAACCTACAGCCAGCATTATACTCAATGGTGAAAAATTAAAGCCATTTCCTCTTAACTCAGGAACAAGACAAGGATGCCCACTCTCTCCACTTCTCTTCAATCTAGTATTAGAATGCCTAGCTACAGCAATAAGACAAGATGCAGACATAAAGGGGATCCAAATAGGGAAAGAAGAAATAAAACTTTCCCTCTTTGCAGATGACATGATCTTGTATTTAAAGAATCCCATAGACTCCACTCCCAAATTACTCAAGCTGATTCAAAACTTTGGCAAAGTAGCAGGTTATAAAATTAACCCCCAAAAATCAATGGCTTTTCTGTATGCCAACAATGAGAAAAGTGTGGCTGAAATTAGGAAAGCAACTCCATTTGTAATAGCCCCACAAAAAATAAAATACCTAGGAATTAACTTAACTGAAGAAGTGAAGGACCTCTATGATGAAAACTTTAAAATCTTGAAAAAGGAAATCAACACAGAACTTAAAAAATGGCAAAACCTCCCATGCTCCTGGATTGGAAAGATTAACATCGTGAAAATGGCAATACTTCCCAAGGCTATCTACAAATTCAACGCAATACCTATCAAAATTCCACCCTCATTCTTCAAGGAAATAGAAGAGGCAATCCAAAAATTCATATGGAACAATAAAAGACCCCGAATAGCAAAAACGCTCCTCAACGGAAAGAACACTGCTGTTGGAATATCAATACCAAATTTCAAACTCTACTATAAAGCCATAGTAATCAAAACAGCTTGGTATTGGCATAAGAACAGACCTCAGGACCAATGGAATAGAATTGAAAACCCAGAAATGAACCTACAGACCTATAGCCATCTAATCTTCGATAAGGGAGCTAAAACAATAGAATGGAAGACAGACAGCCTCTTCAGTAAATGGTGCTGGCAAAACTGGTTAACTACATGTAGAAAACTTAAGCTAGATCCTTATATATCACCCTGCACCAGAATCAACTCCAAATGGATCAAAGACCTTGAACTCAAAGCAGACACTCTGAAAACATTACAGGATGGAATAGGAGAAACCCTGGGTCTCCTTGGCTCAGGCCGAAATTTTCTGAATAGAGACCCGGAAACACAACAAATCAAAGAAAGGTTGGACAAATGGGATTGTATAAGGTTGCAGAGCTTCTGCAGGGCAAATGACATAGCTAGCAAGATCAATAGAAAGCCCACGGACTGGGAGAAGATCTTTACTAGCCATACAACGGACAAGGGCCTCATATCTAAAATATACTTGGAACTCAAAAAATTAAACCACCCAACAACAAATCCTCAAAGAAACAACTGCCCAATAAGTAAGTGGGCGAAAGACTTAAAGAGAAGCTTCTCTGAAGAAGAAAGAAGGATGGCCAATAGACACATGAAGAAATGTTCAACATCCCTAGCCATAAAAGAAATGCAAATCAAAACAACATTGAGATATCACCTCACTCCAGTTAGAACAGCAAAAATCAAGAACTCTAACAACAACAGATGCTGGAGGGGATGTGGACAGAAAGGAACCTTACTTCATTGTTGGTGGGAATGTAAACTTGTTCAACCACTTTGGAAAGTAGTATGGAGGTTCCTCAAAAGACTCCACATAGAGCTCCCCTATGACCCAGCAATCCCACTTTTGGGCATTTACCCTAATGTTTACAAAAAAGACCACACTAAAGCTACCAGCACAACTATGTTTATTGCAGCATTATTTACCATAGCTAAGATATGGAACCAACCCAGATGCCCCTCAATAGATGAATGGATCAAGAAAATGTGGTATATATACACAATGGAATTCTATGCCTCCATCAGAAAGAATGACATTGCCCCATTTGTTAGGAAATGGAAAGGCTTGGAAAAAATTATATTAAGTGAAGTAAGCCAAGCCCAAAGAAACATAGGTCCCATGGTTTCCCTTATTTGCAATATCTAGTATAGGTATGAGTCAAGCGGAAAAAGTCAGAGAATGTGATGTTAGGAAAACGAACCCTCAAATATGTATTTTAATGTTTTTGTTTCTTTCATGCATGTGTTTCTAACGCATTTATAAGATTATTTCTTGGTTGCTTTGTATGTCCCTCCCCCACAGTGTAACCCCTGCTTTCACTATATTTGATGTCAGTATAACATGTGGAGGAGATGGGGACAAACAAGTCGTTTAAGGATTCAGGTGGACCTGTTGCAACAATGAGAAGTACAAAATGTCATGTCAAAACCAGCTTTACAATGTCGGAGGGGGGGGAGGGAGGGTATAATTGGGTGGGGGGGAGGGGGGAGGCTGGGAAGGGAGGTGAAGGGTAAACAAAGGAGGAGGCTGTAATGCTTGGTAAGAAATGTATGCATTATCCTGACCATGTAATTGTAACCCCTCTGTACAGTATGTTCTCAAATAAAATAAAATAAAATTAATTAAAAAAAAAAACAAAAAACTTATCTGATCTGTGGAAGCGAAAGGGAATCACAGAAACAGCGGGACAAAGGATAAACTAATGCAACAATGATACTCACTAGACACTGTGTTGGAAACAAACTTTACAACTAGTGGGAGGAAGTGAGTGGGGAGAGGAAAGTGGGAAAAATGAGAAAGGGGGTAACAATGTTCAAAATGTACTCATTACCTTACTTATGTAACTGTAACTCCTCTGTTCATCAGCTTTACAAAAAAAATTTTTTAAATGTACCGTAGATTGCATATTGTAAAGCTAAACCTATGTTCAAGAAAAATGAATTTAAAATTAGGTTTTGAAGAACCACATGTTCTAATCTCAAAAACATTTAGCAAATAACATTTGAGTTCACATGAGCCTCCCACACACAAACCAAAATGAAATACACGAAAAAAAAAAGCAACTATCTGTTTGACAACCAGACCTTTTTTTCCTGCTTTTGAATTTTTCACCTATAAATAATCTGTATGTTTCAAGCCTGACCATTTTCTTGAACAGGGCCTCATGACACGGCCTTAAAAATAAGAATTTGATGTGTAAATCATGGAAACTTTAAGTTTTTGTAGGAGAGCTGCTTAAGAGGCATGTTTCTTAGATACCAAAAGTGTCAAAATGAAGCATTAAGATGATGCATTCTTCTTCAGCCCATCTGTTTATCTTTTGTGAAATCTCAAGGTTGATAAATCATCAGAGATAAAAGCATCATTTTTTAACTTATCCTGGATCCCAAATGTCAGGAGGAAAACTAATGTGCCTTCTCTCTGAAAATTTACCTCTCTCTTTGCTTATGATTTAGGAGATTTTATTTGCAGAAAAATCATAATGCTCTAACTACTGGAAAATAATGGCTTTTACTCAGAAACATGAGAACCAAAGAAAGAAAAAGAGAGATGCATTCATCCTAGAAACACCAGTTTAGTAAGCTTTTGTATTTGCTTAAAGTGGCCTCAAGTGTTGAATGTGGGAAAGACCACCAGGAGTTCACCAGTTCTTCACCTTCATCTACTGGAACTTAGAACCCTTGATCAAGTTTATCACAGTGGATGATGAATACTTGATAGGGAAAGTTTTGTTTTGTTTTAACATCAGTGTAAATAAAAAATTGGTCAAGTTAAGCAGGGTATGGATGGCTTGTGGTTTAAAGCCAGTCAAGAAGGTCTATGAGACTCTTACTTCAATTAACCACCAAAAAGCAGAAGTGGCTCAAGTGATAGAGTGCCAGTCCTAAGTAAAAAAGCAAACACTCAACACCATCAGTTCAAGCCCCAGTATGTGCACAAGAAAGAGAGAAAGAAAGAGGGGAGAAGGAGAGAGAGAGAGAGAGAGAGGAAGGAAGAAAAGAAAGAGAAAGAAAGGGAAATGAAGGAAGGAAGAAAAGAAAGGAAAGAAAGAAAGAGATAGAGAGAGAGAAAAAGAAAGAAAGACAGAAAAGAAAGCAAAGGAAGGAAGGGAAGGAAGAAAGGAAGGAAGGAAAAAAACAAAGAAAAGATAAAAAGAAAAAAGGAAGAAAGAGGAAATAAAAAGAAAGGAGAGGAAGAAAATTGGTAAAGTTACCTTGATTTTTTGGGGGCCTTGAAAAATCACTCGGAAATTCTCTTTTAATTGCCGAAATAACCAAGAAATTCCCATAGATATTTTAAGTGCAGGCGATTCTTTTTCTGTGTTTAAACATAAAATAGCACATAGAACTTGTAGAGAAAGCTTATAACCAATTCTGGCTTGAACTGAAGGATCAAATACACAGGTCAATCAACAAAACAACATGGCATTTAATGAAATGGCTTTTCAAAAAGTTCAAAATAGCTGCTTCTCATGTATAGAACAACTCCCCAGGACAGTATCAGCTCCTCACCCCATGCATATTCTGTGTTCTTCAGATCCAAGCAGATTAATATAAATTAAAATGCATGCAAAATCATTCTAGACCATGAGCATGCAGTTGCATTTTCCTGCTAATCACTAAAAAGCCTATTTTAATGAGACATTTGGCTTCTGTCCTAAGCCCCAGAGGTATCTATAGTCCGTCCCTGCCACACAGGATCAGAGGTGGCCATGAGCAGATGGCCTCAGATTGCTCTAGCCTTTTACCTTTTGCAAGAAGTGAAACTGAGGTATTGCTTCAGATCATGGGACCACAATGACAGGATGTCCTGGAGAAGTTGAGACTCTCAGACTCCCACTGATGCATGACAAACCAGCATTTAAACCATTGGAGTGTAGCATCTACTCTATTGGTCTTCAGTGATGGTCCATATGGTACAACCTTTCTTAGCCCCACCTCCCACTCCCGCCATGTTCAACCTTCTGAAGTCAGCCCATGTGTGAAGGCCCGAAGCTTTCACTGTCAATGTCCACTATCAATAGGGAATGTTGGAGAGAAGCAAGGTCCCAGCATGCTTTTCTGGAGATTTTGCCAGCTATCCTTACCCATTACCTTCCTGTCTTTAGTACTATGTCCAGAATTTCTAAATCTTAGTTTTGCAAAATTGGCCAAATCCTGTCCCTAAAGGGACAATGGTGCTGAGGTGACCTCCAGTGGAATTTTAGTATTGCATTTTCTTTTTAGCCAGGTGTGAAAGGGTTCTGCAGGTGGCACAGAGCAGTCTCATGGTGAATGGTGTTATTGTCTAGTCCTGGTGACACTGAGGAGAAGATGCGTGATAGAGACAGCTCTGATGCCATCTCTGGCTCTATATTGGGGCTAGGAATGTGGCTTCGTGGTAGAGTGCTTGCCTAGCATGCATGAAACCCTGGGTTCAATTCCTCAGTACCACCCAGAGAGAGAGAGATAGAGACAGAGATAGAGACAGAGAAAGAGACAGAGACAGAGACAGAAAGAAGGCCAGAAGTGGCGCTGTGGCTCAAGTGGCAGAATGCTAGCCTTGAGCAAAAGAAGCTCAGGGACAGTGCTTATGCTCTGAGTTCAAGCCCCAGGACTGGCACAAAAAACAAAGTCTGGCTCTATATCCTTGACCTTGGCTATACCCAGAGAAATCCAATTACATTGGCCACATGAAGATAGGCCACCTCCTGACACACAGGGAGTCTAGAGGCTCCAGAAAGAGTCTCCATAGTATGTGGTCTCCCTCTCCCTGAGTAAATGATCACTTGATGGGATTTGGCCCTTCACCCTCCCCACCCCCTTTGCTTGCTGCTCATATCTAGGACGTGGCAGTCAGTTATCTACATCTCACTCCCATGGCACAGGATGTCAATGAGACTATTACTGTTCCTGTCCTAGCTAAACTAGCATATATCTGCCCACAGAAGGTCAGTCTCCATTGACACGTTTCCCTTCTCTCAGATGTCATCGGGAGTGAGGTAGAGACCAGACTTTGGGTTCAGAGTATCAGAACAACAAGGCACATTTCAATCTAGTGCCTCTAGGAGAGAGAATAAGATGTGAACATACGTGTCTTCATACATGTGGGGTCTGATGAATCCACAAAAGGTACAGGATGTCCTGGGACTACAGAAGGCCTCACAGAATACAGGCTCTTAAAGCGTGACTAGCATCCCAATATTAGAATTGTATGGCATGGGGCTGGGGGTTTAGCCCAGCGGAAGGGCGCCCTCCCGGCGTGTGCAAGGCCCTGGGTTTGGTCCTCAGCCCTGGAAAAAAAAATAGACTTGTATGGCTGCTTCACAAGAAGACAACCACAAAGATGAACTAGTGTCACAATGACCTTCATGGCCAACAGCTCCAGTACAGGTCCCATGGAAAACTGGAAGCTGGGAAGCCAGGGGGCAATTGCATGGAGAAGCATTTATTGCAAGCACAAGCCAGGGGGGGGTACGGGTGAGGTTTGGGGGAACCCTCCACCTGAGCAGAAAAAACAGAAGAGGCTCATGGCCAAACCCCATAGCATGCAAGGCTGATGCTTGGGGGGCATTAGCTGGGGCCAACAACTCAGGGTTTTTTGGTAATGCAGGTGTGTGGCTTTCTTTCTCCCTTATACCAAGTGAAGGGCTTGTTCAGAGAATGACAATGGGCCTGTTTAGGCAGAAGGGAAGTGTTTAGGAAAAAAGCTTTCTCTCTCATTGATAGAAGGACCATGGAGAAGTGGCTTGGGGTGGGTGACTGTGCGGTGTACTGAACACCACATTGAAGAGCTGGGATACTTCTGGGTAGCAGGGGAAAGCCCCAGGAGAGGCCAAGCTACAGAGTGACCCCCCACCTCCAAGCTCCCTTGAAAGAAACTTCCCTGGGCTTGGAGAAAGTGATGCTTGGAGAGACTCAGGATGAAGACCAAAGCAAGTGGGTGTGAGCAGCAAGCCAGAGGACAAGGACCAGGTGGCTGTGGGAGCTGAAAGAAGGGTTTGCTTCAGAGAAGCAGCATCCATGTCACCATGATGGAGAAGCTGAGGCCCCAGGAGTGGGGATAGAACTCATTGTGCTGAAACCTACTTTCAGAGTGAGGGCTGTTTGCCATAGAAGGGAAGACATGGGGATGGAGAGAAGGGTCACACATTCCATGCTCTTGTAGGAGCTGATGACAGAGCTGACTGGGATGTGGTGAGTGAGAGAGAAGTTGAAAGAACATTCTAAGATTGATCTCTGAGCAAGACTACCCCAAGTCTGGGTCATGTGTCCAGGTCAGTTGTAACCTGCTTATTCTCTTATCTCTTCCTTCAAAAAGGAAAATAAACACTATAGCATTATGCATTTGGTTTGTCTTGTTTGTTATTCTGATTTGCAACAACATGCCATCCCTGAGCTGTGGGTACCTCCCATCTCTCAAGGCCCTATCGCCTTTGCAGAGTGGTCTGTATTTTCTTCTTACACATGACCTTTAAAAAAAATTTTTTTTATTGTGAAAATACCATACAGAGGGGTTACAATTACATGGGCAAGATAGTGAGTACATTTCTTATCAAGCATTGTAGCCTCCTCCTTTGTTTGCCCTTCCCATCCCTTCCCCTTTCCACCCCCCACCCCCGCACAACCACCACCACCCCCCACTCACTCCCCCCTCCACCCCCACCCCCTATCCCCCGCCAAAGTTGTAAAGTTCATCTTTCAACATAACAACTTGTACATCTCATTGTTGCAATGGGTCCACCTGTATCCCTATTTAAACAATTTGTTTTTTCCCTTCCCCTCCACAAATTATACCAACATCAAATACAGTGAAAGCAGGGGTTATACCGTGGGGGAGGGACATACAAAACAACAAAGAAATCATCTTATAAATATAAATATGGCAACAAATGACCTTTTTAAAAAAAAACTTAAATAGGGTCTCCCCCAACCTCAAAGTCACTTGTTATATAAGGGTTTTCTTTTATCAGGCTCCAGTTCATCACACAAAGGTGCTAAGGTTAATAAAGGAGAAGATAACTCTGCACCAGATGGAGGCCCCAGTGTCTATGCACTGAAGTAAAAGTAGCAAGCATGAGAAAGGCAGTTAAGACCATGTGTTGAATGAAGGAAATTCTAGGTTCTATCTACAGTTCTTCAGGAAAAGCATGCTGTCAGTGAGACCTAGTGCTCTGCTGGGCTTGTTTTGCAGCTCACATCACTTTTATTGAGCATTCAGCCTCTTGAACCAGCCACGGATACAGAAAAAAAGTCAGCAATATTAATGCTTTCATTTTGAGGATTGTCCCATTTTCTATTTAAAACTTAGTCAAGTGTGGTGGTACATGCTTGTAATAACAGCTATGCAGTGTCAGAGGTAGGGGAATCACAGTCCTAGGCCTGTCTGAGCAAAAACAGAGAGCCTACCTGAAAAATAACTAAAGCAAAAAGTGCTAGGATACGGCTCAGGTGGTAGTGTCTGCCTACCAAGTTCAAGGCTATGCATTCAAACCACAGTACTGTCAAGAGAGGAAAGTAGGGATGGAGCGAGAAAGGAAAGGAGGGAAGAGGAAGAGAGGAAGAAAGAACTATCAGCTTGTCCTGAGTGATGCTCTCTGCATGAGCTATCATTGAAGAGTGAAGCCAGGACAGTGGCCATGGTGAGCAGCGACTGCCCAACTGTGTCCCCATCCTTCCTTTTCTCTTTGAGGATTTGGTAGAAACCATAGTGGAGTGAGCTAAGGTATCAGCCTGACAAGCAAAGGGAAATCAACAGAAACAGGTGTACTCTGCTTCTGCAGGCTTCCACTGGTCCTCAGAGTTGCCTGGTGTTTTCTGTGAAGCAAGGGTCCTGAGGTGCTGGCCTCATAAAACTCACCCAGCCCATGAGGAGAGCACTTTACCTGCAGTGTGGTACTGGGTTCCTATACATGCACTTAAGTCCAGTCCCACAAACTGGGATATCATAGGAACTAGGATAGTTTAATCTCTGGGGGATAAGATGGCCCACATCGTGGCTAAACCTAGGTCTCCCAATGGTGTCCAGTGGAGTGTTGCTGGTGATAATAGCCTTGTGCTCATATGTGAGCTCAGCTGGCTGGGCAGACAAGTCACTGTGCACAGAGCTTGTCCCATGTAAGGTACTCTACTGTGTTACCAAAGAAGCACAGCGAGTATGCCATGATATCCACGGTGTACACAAGGTTCTCCATGCTGCTCATGATCAGTCTACAGCCAGGCCGTTCACCATTTCTGTTTCTTCCTTTCCAGTTACATTACAGCAGTTCTCACTGGCAGTGCAGAGCTGTCCTGACCCCATGGACCAGGCTTTGTTAATGAAGGTAGGTTATCAGATAAAGCACTCATTTCCTTAAAGCATCCTGGCATTTGTATTGCCCGGAGGAGAGTTCTGTTCTTACAAGCAGGAGTAAATTTATCATCTCTGAATTTTGTGCTCCGTGGGGATGCACTTGTCATGGGCGGGTGGGGGGAGTGTTGCTGGCTAATGAGCCCCTGGCCGTCCATGGAGTGCAGAAGTGACAGGAAAGTGGGTGTTGACTACTAGCAGGGAATCTGCTGTATTCTCAGGGGGCTCCACTGCTTCTTTTTAAACTTCTGTGACAGTAGATTTATGAGGCTTGGCCAAATTCCATGTCTCCCACTATACTTTTTAATTAAGACAAAAGATTCCACATGCTCTGAGCCTACTACATCCTCACATTTGTCACCAGAGGGAATGTTGCACAAATTGGACTACTCATACTAACCACTGGGATGGCCATTTTGTGTCACAGGTTCCTTGCCCTTCACTAAAAGACAAACTTCTTTTCTTCTCAGTAACAATCATTTCATTTCCTTGCAAATGAAACAAGTACAGCTATTTAGGATGTGCCTACAGTGAGCCACAGTGTGGAAAAATCTGGCAGTTGGCCTCATGCATTTAACCAGAACAGTGTCACGGAAGGCAGAAAGCAATAGGTAACAGCAAATTCCTGAGGTTCACACACACACACTCACACTCACACACACACACACACACACACATACACACACTTTCCCACTGGTGATTAAATCTCCTGTTGTCACCTAAAAACCCTCTAGGCTGACCCTGGCACACATACGTTTCCATGATGTCATTTCCATTCAGCACCACTGAGAAATGGTGTGCGCCAAGGATTGTGTTTCTTTACCCAAACCCAGTTTTTTTTTTTTTACCAGGTGTCCTCTGTCTTTAGAAATGGGTGGAAAAAAATAGGTGTCCCCATAAGGGATCTTCAGCTGATTTGCCTAAGAGGTGTTATTTTTGGTCTGACATTATTTTAAGCTTTCAGTGATGTTAATTTTAAAATAAAGAAGTGTTGCTGGGCATGAGTGACTCATGCCTGTAATCCAGCTACTCAAGAGGCTGAGATCTGAAGATTGAAGCTCAAAGCCAGCCTGGGCAGGAAAGTCCATGAGATTCTTATCTCTAACCATCAAAAGCTGCAAGTGTAACTATTGCTCTAGTGATAGTTAGTCTGCATGTGTTTTTGTGCTACCTGTGAGCACAAAAGCACAGAACAATGCACAGGTCCTGAGTTCAGGCCCCAGAACTGGAACACACACACACACACACACACACACACACACACACACAGAAGAAATGTTGAGTTCATCTTAGAGACATGTTTCATCTGAGTCTTGGGTTCCTAGTACACTGAGTTGGCCTAACAGTGATTCAGGCATATGAACAGTTCTTGCTATTTTGATTCTCACACCAGCCTCCTTGTTCTCTGCCCCAAGTTCCACTCCTCCAAGCACCATTCCTGCTGGCACAGGCTGGCTTTCTATGACCCAGCCTGGAGCCCCAGATACCCTCCTCTACCTTCTTGCATATTCAGGGTGATGAGAACACAGGGGTTTGAGTTTTTCTTTCCATTCCGTCTAGCATTTTCGTCTACCACTTGTTCTTACTTCTTTTTGTTCCCCTCCTTCTGTCCACTGTGACCTATTTTCAGAGGTGATGCTCCTGGGCCCCACATGGTACTACCAGCAAGCCCCACTTGGAGTTTATGTGGGTGGAGAGATCAGAGCTTGCTCTGCTTTGCTTATAGTTACACGACTTAGGTCACCACAGTCCCTCTCTAAGTGTCTTCTCATCTAGAGAGAGTGTTGGGGAACGGATGCTACTCTAAATCTCTTGTTCTCCCCCAGACTCATCCCCAGGCTGCTCCTATGCTGGCCTGGGATGGCTTTTCCTGTATGCTTGGTTTAAAAACTACCATTTGACCTTGAGAAAAGAAGGTTAAGACAGACTGAGATGGCACTGAATGTACATGACATTCAGTACTTTGTGACTTCCCCCTTGTTTTTGAAGACTGCATGACCACAGTAACTGGGGGTGTTTTCACAATATTTGCAGATATTTGAACAGGCATCATCAAAGAAGTTTCACTCAACAAAAGTGGGTGCTCAGTTCATCTACATCGAAACTATTTTCTGATTTTTTTCAGGAGATTGAGGTTCTTTTCATGTCATGTGTGAGAGTCTTCATACTATGATAGTGCTGTACAGGACTCATGTGGACATGTGTAAGAGACCTCAGGCTTACAGTAGATCATTTGGTCTATAGTCTATCTGCTGTTGATTGTTATTTTTGTTCTCATATACTTAACAGATTACCTACCATCAATGTAGATATTTAACTCAATCTCCTGAAAGTTCAGTGGAAGTTAACTAACAGATCTAGGTCAAATTTGTTATTTAAAAAAATCACATTTTTGGCCTGGTGCTGGTGGCTCACCTCTGTAAATCCTAGCTACTCAGGAGGCTGCAATCTGAGGATTATAATTCAAAGCCAACTCAGGCAGGAAAGTCCATCAGACTAATATCTTTAGATAACTACCAAAACAACAACAACAAAAAATCAGAAGTGTAACTGTAGATCTAGTGGTAGAAAAAAAGCTAAGAGACAGCACCCAGGTCCTGAGTTCCAGTCTCAATACCAACACAGAAAAAAATCATATTTTACATGTATTTCATTGTGTCCTACGTTGCCAAAGAAAATTGAAACCTAAGGATGGATACTTTGCTCTAGTCCATGAGGGTGCACACAGACTGCAGACAAGATGGAAGAGATGACAACACAGTGAAGCAGATGGTTAAACTACTGAAGCCAGGACCCACTGGAAAACCAGAAGCCACGAGACTTGGGATTCTAAAGGCCAGAATCCTTTCCTGATAACCAGGATGAGCAAGAAAGGGGGGACAAGGTAAATCACCACCATCACATGGGTAGTTAGAAGATGGGAAAACAGAACAGAGAAACAGGATCCTGGACCCTTAGACTGGGCTTCTCACAGGGACAACCATTCGGATAGGTGAAACCACAGATGAGTACTGCCCTCCCTCCACACCATGATGAGAAGCCTGGAAGGTTAGGCTGTTGGTGGAATGTATCTAAATATCATGGAGAGCTAGCTTCTCTGTGACTCAGTTTTCCCATTTACTAAGCAGAGGTCAGGGACGATACTGAATTACTTAGGGGTTTTTCCCACCACTGCAGCCCTGTGAAGGAGTTACGGGAGAGACACTGAGCTATGGGACTGCTGCTCCTAGTAGGTCTCTGTCAGTGAGATCTCACAGAAAATATTTAGCCTCCATAATTAAATTACTAACTCGGTCCTGTTTACTCTTTCATTTTTTAATAAGTTTTTTATTATGAAAATACTGTACAGAGGGGTTACAGTTACATGAGCAAGGGAATGAGTACATTTCCTATCAAGCATTGTTGCCTCCTCCTTTGTTTTTCCATTTACTTGTTATCTCTTGTCACTCTCTCCTAGGCCTTTTGCCAGTTAGACCCTTCCAGTCCTAGTTGCCACCATCCTAGAGAGCCCTGTTACCACTGACCTCACCCAGCCTGACCTGTGGCTCCAGGTCTCACCCAGGCTCCAGCCTCACATTTCAAGCAATCTCAGGAAGCCCGTGCTTGATCTTCTCTGTCCTCCTTGCAATCCTCCTTCCCAACCTTCCCTATCCTTAGTCTCAAAGGTGTGGAATGGTCTAGGGCTCTTCCCAGGCCTAGGGCTTTTGTGTCTATCCTTCCTTTGCCGCAGCTTTCAGTATCACATTTGTCTGTCTGTCTCCCAGGAAATAGCACCTGGATTTAACTTCTCAGGGATACATTCTTGCCTTTTTCCTGGAATCAGTCTGTGTCCTGGAGCAAGTTACTTTTTCTCTCTTAGCCAGTCTCCTAGTAGAAAAATAAGGTGACTAGATGACCCCAAAGAACTCCCACATCTGTATCCTACAAGAATATGGCTGGACAGTGCCAGCAACCTGTGATTCATAAAAAATCTACCTGGCCCTTTCCAATCTGTCTCTCTCCTTCAGGCTCTGCCAGGTCACCACAGGAGTCTTGTGCCCTACATTACTTCCTATGTGTATTTCCAGTCCTAACTCCATTTCTGCTTTGTAAAAGGAGTGATCTAAGGATTCATTATTCAAACCTAGATTTTTTGTGTAGGGTGGAGGGACAGTACTAAAGTTTGAATTCAGAGCCTATCACTTGATCCACGCCTCCAGTTTGACCTTTTGGTAGTTGATTAGAGATGGAATCTATTGAATTTTTCTACCCAGGCTGGCCTCAAACCTCAATCCTCTAGATCTCAGCCTCCCGCGTACATAGGATTACAGGAATGATCTATGAACATCTGGCTATTTTTTTCCTTGCAAATGAAAATAAGCCATTTAGTTTGGCTAAAGGTGTGGCTCAACATTAGAGTGCCTGTCTGGCAAGCATGTGGCCCTGAGTTTAATTTTCCTGCCAGGATGGGCTTCTCCTTAATCTTACACCTTCTTTTTAGATGGCAGTTGGTAGAAAAATAGATCTGTTGGTACACTGAATTCGGACCCCATCATTTTCTCAACTGAATATAAACAATCACACATCTCATTTTGTTCTTGTACCTCTGGCAGCAGCTGCTTCCATTTGGTGGGTGAGAGCAGCTCCAGCCAGGGTTCCCTGGCAGGAGTTTTGTAGGATAAATGAGGCCATCACCTGAAGGGCCTTCTGACTGTCCCTGGGTAGGCTGGAAAAGCAAATGCAATGCGAGGGGGACTGTGGCCCTGGCTGGGGAAAGCCGTCCTAGGTCAAGCGCTAGTGCTGAGGGAACTTTGGCTGGTGTGTTATCCCTGAAGCCAGACAGTAGAACAGGGAGGCTCTGAGCAAGTCTTCCCCCACCCCAATGAGGCTAAGCAGAATGGTCTCCACTCTGCAGCTCAAAAAGCTCAGGTGTCTGGCTGAGAGAGGGTAAAGGCAATCTTCTCTGCAGGTGGGACCTAATATTACATGGAAAACAGTAACAGAAATCAGACTTCCTGTGAAAACAAGTAAATAAATAACCAGACAGCCAGCTGGGCTGGTTTAGCACAATGTCTCACATCTCTGTCCCTGCAGTGATGCTCCAGCCTTTCCTCTGCAGCCCTGACTGAGATAGGGACTGGCCTCTGGCAAGGTAGGTCATCCCTTGGTGTGAGGAGATACATAAAATAGTTTTCCTGTTTGCTATTCTTCCATGCTGGCTGGGGCTGGTAGGCATAGTTGCCTGGTGTGAGGTCCAGATCATATAAATAGAGAAGATGTGGGGGACACTCAGAGATGAATGCTTCTAGGAGCTTTCTTAGCAGGTCTTACCACCCTCACGCATTAATGCTGCTCCAGGTACATAGAGGTACCTGAGCAAGTGTGGAAAGAGAACCCCAGGCCTCCCTGCCACTTTGTCCTCCTGCCACCATTCTATAGCCAGATACAACTGCTTTCCAAGATAAAGTTGTTCTAAGAAATCAGACACCCAAGCCCTTCTATTGTTTTTTAATTACAAGATGCCTTTACTAAGTGCAATACACAGGAGTAGTACTCTGATAGGTTCATGCTGGATTCGTGTCCATTAAAGAGTCTTTGGAGGTTATACACATTTCTGTAGAGTTCTCTTACTAGTAAACTCAAGCCCTTCTTAAAACCAGTAAAACTATCGAGTCACCGTGGCTGATGCCTGTAATCTTAGCTACTCAGGAGGTTGAGAGCTGAGGATTCACAATTTCAATTCAGCCTGGTCAGGAAAGTCAGTGAGACTCTTATTTCCAATTAACTACCCCCCCTCAAAAGCCAGAAGTACAAGTGTGGCTAAAGTGGTAGAATGCCAGCCTTGAGCAAAATAGGTAAGGGACAGTGCCCAAGCCCTGTGTTCGAGCCTCAGTACCAGCATATAAAAAGAAAACAATAAGAAAAAACTAAAAAACAAATAATAGCAACAACAAACTTCTGAGCTACCAATACTGTCAAATCCCTTAGTCTTCTAAGTTTACATATTTTCCCAACTCTTCCCAGAAACAGGCCTTTCTTTTCTCTTGGGCTGCCGGAGTCCTGTCAGGACTGGAGGCTTTCACCCAAAACACAATGACTCCACCTTCCCCTGGGAAAGGACTGTGCTAAGGAGAAAGGGAATTTTCCACATGACTGCTCCACTGCTTTGCGGGGCCCTCACGCCCCTGAAAAGGTTCAGAAACACCCAGCAAGCTGATTGTCTAATGTTTCTTAAATTGTCCTTGTTACAAAGATTCTTTCTGCTTCACTTCTCCTGAAGATCCCCCCACCATCACCCTGCCATGTCGCTTGGGCAAGGAACAGCAATGGAGCCATTCAGGGTCCAGTATGGAGAAGAGGCCTGAGCACCCACACAGGTGTCTTTTGTCTACCTCTGGGCCGAGAGAAGGCTCTGTGCCTTCCGTTTCCAGAGGGTGCTCACCACAGCAACCAAACCTCTAAGCAGGGTGTTGGAAGGGGACTGTCCCAGCATCACAGGCAACTAGCAGCAGCAATTTGAGCCTGTCAAGTGGGCGAGGTGGGTTTTTCCCTCTTTCCTGCACTCTTAACTGCCCTGCTCTTCCTTTTCTCAACATGTGTAGGAGGTAGCTAGTTTAAGCACCGAACCTAGCAGCCAGTGTTAATTACAAACACCTCCCTTCAAGCACAGAACAAACAACAATGCCCTTTCTACAGGCAGCCTTTCTCAGGACCAAAGACCCCATCTTAGCCTATACCTTTGAGAATGTCTTCAGCCCTAGGATAGCAAATGCTTCCTTCTGCTTCTCAAGTGGAGGCCCTTAGAGGCTGCCTGTGTGGGCTACATCCTGTATGTACCCCACAGAGGCCCCCAGTCCGTCAGTCATTGGGGGCTGGTCATGGGATTCAGCCTCCTACACACGGAGGAAAAAAAGATGGTTCTCATTTGACAGTTGGACTCTATTTACAAATCCAGCAAGGGTGCAACACGGCAGCCCAGATTCTGAGTTCTGGTAGCACAAATGATAAAAGGCAAGTAGGGTCTAGTCCTGACCCTTCCAACTTACCCATTCCAAATGAGCCACATGGAAAGCTCTGTGTGTGTGTGTGTGTGTGTGTGTGTGTGTGTGTGTGTGTGTGTGTGTGTGTGTGTGTGAGTTTTCTCAGAGAAGTCATCCAACAATTGTTGACTCAGTGTTTCCTATGTGCTAGATAACATTCCTGGCTTACTTGAAAAATTATGCCTCAGTGTTAACATATTTAATAAGAGCAAATGGCTACTGGTGACAGAGAATTCAATATTCAGACTTAGACTTCCAAGATCAAATGGTTTTCTCTCATTCCTGGATCTTTATAACACTGGGTCTTGGAATACCCCCTCTCTCACTCCTGAATGTCTCCCCATGAATGCCAAATTTGTGCCAATTACAAGGCTCAGCCCAAAACAGCACCCCAAAATCTCAGTGACAATTATCCTTCCCAATGAAACTGATTTTAGATAGTACATAGGATTTTTTATTTCAGCAGACTCACTTTTTAACTCAAAGGAATAATGGTAGAATTTTAGCACCACCAATAAGCAAAAGTTATTTTGGCTCTTGGCACATATCTGCTACATTCAAAACATTTGGGAAGTATGTCATGTGCCAGGTACTGTACTAGGCACTACCAGTGCAAGTATCAGTAAGACACAGCTTTGCTCTCAGATATTCCCCTAATGAAGTGGTGCACCCCAATAAGCAAGCACCTTGGAGCAGGTCCAGTACTGAGAGAGAGGAAATTTGATGATAAAAGAGCACTCGGCTGAGCTTTAACTCAATATGGATTTGGGAAAGACTCCCCAGAGTGGGTGGCATTTGAGCTAAGTCTCCATGTCTTTGAGGGGATTTACATTTATTCAATTGTGTGGGTTCCACAGCGCTTACCAGTGGTGTCGACTTGACAAGTGGTATTCTGAGTTTTCCTCTTACAGTATTTCAGGTGCAATGATGCGTGCCCTTGAGTGTTCAGTGTCAAAACAGGGGCCCCAGACAGCTTCCTCCCTGGGAGAGGGGATCCAGAAGCTTTCATTCTTGCCAGGCCCATTTCTCCAACTGACTTACAGATGTATCAAAAACACAGCATCTAATATACCCTTCTTGGCTTGGAAGACATTCCAGTTTCCCCAGGTTGTATCATAGTCTGGTATCTCTGGAAAGGAATGCATTAGAAGCCATCCTCAAATCACAGTTGCTCTAAAATTGTTTTGAGAATGTGTCCTCCCTGCCAGAGGCCAGGAGAAGATAGCAAAATGTATGGGAGGAACTGGAGGGAAAAGGCAGAGGGTTTTGTGTCTACAACAAGGGAACTCGCTGTGCTGTAGGAGAGTCTGCCATCCATCTAGCTCCTCCACAAAGTTCTTCTATAGGACAAAGGGGCTAGTATCATTGTAGTCTGAATACCATTGGAGCAAACTGCATGTGCTTGATTACAAAAAGGTAGCATATTTTCTACATGGATGACAGCAACATGGGAGGACATGTTACCTGCTCTGCCCCTCAACATTCCATTGTCAAGGAGCTAACTCAACCACCAAGTTCAGACCCAGGTAGGAAGCAGAAATCCTTGTCTTTGGAAATGCACCAACCTACCCCAAGGATAGAGAGCAAACCCTCCAAGGACTCCTGCCCCTGTGTATCTGGCACCAGGACATTGTGACCAGGTGTGACTCTTGGAATACTCTGTTCCCCTCTGTGCAGAGACGTAGGGGGCAGATTTCATTTTAGGCCACTTTAGGAGACAGAACAAGAGGAAATGAAATGGGCTGAGATGAGAAAATTGGAAGGATTTTGTTAAAAATAATAATAATAAAATCACATAGGGGAAACTGAGAGCAAAATTTGGCCCTAGGAGACAGTCAGTGAGAGGAAATCACAAAGCCTCGCTCAACTTTGTCATTTCACCACTGAAATGGAGATAAATATACTGAAATGCCCAAGAGGTATCACTCATCTAGAAAATGGAGAAAATCCTTCAGGGGCTTTCTGTGGTGTGGGTCTCAGCCACCAGACGCAAATAGAATTCCTAGGTGGCTAACATAGGTTACATTTCTCAGCAGACTGAGAAGGGGACCTTGGCGCTCCAGTTGTAGGAGCAGTCACGCTCCATGGTCGGACGGAAGCAGCAAAACCCAGCATCGCACAGTCCCCTCCCCATGGCCCACCACATTTGCACTCTGAGTAAAACCTGGAAATGTTTGAGATTTGCTTATTTCTGTTCTCTGCACCTGCCTAACTCTTCTTCAGGCCCTTACTCAATGTTAGCTGCTTTGGCTTGGATAATTTTTTACAATGTGCAAATGGCTATCGCAATTCAAAATACCTTGTAGATGTCAAGTATGAAATGGGGTAAAAATTGCTTAGGAAAATTCCATTCTAGTCCCAGAACCAAGAAAAGGCTCTGTCATTCCAGACTGGATGCCCTACATCCCAAAGGGAGCAGAGGCTCACATGGATGACAACTGTCTATGAGGACATTGCATATGCTCTGCCCCTTCACAAGAAGGAAGTGAGGAGGGGAAGGAGATTATTTCTGAATTGAATGTGAGGAAAACAGTCAGTATGAAGCCACCAGCCATCAATGTCTCTTCTGAGGATCTAATGGATTCTTCCTATCTTTGAACAAAGCTTTCCATCTTCTTTGTGTCTGGACTGCAAAAGGACAGCATGGGGGTGAAGCAATGTGATGTGTTCTGAAATGTGATATGTTCTGATAGGAAGGGCAGCTAGGAACAGCTTACTAATAATAGTTTGATGAATGTTATCCTCTGAAAGAACTCTCACAGGAAAGATACACTTAAATGTCTGTACTACAGCCAATCATATATGTAAAGTAAATTTATTTTTCAAAGTAGAAGACTCTCTGATTGGATAAAAAAATAAAAGCCAACTACATATTTGAAGGGGTGGGGGACAGAGAGAGGCATCTGCTCCCAGGAAAATAGAGTAGACACACTTTCCCTATTCTTTCTGCTAAGTACAACTAAAAATAATTGCACAAACAGATCTAAAAGATGAAGACTAGAAAGCCAAACCAGTTAGGAACCCTGGACTCAAGTTATAACCTAGAAAGGAGTTCTCTGGATCCTTCAAATATCCCAGATTTGCTAAGGAAGCTGGAAGCCTGGAAAAGCCCATTGTCTACAACAGAAAGAGATGGAAGAAGAGGAAGAAGAAACAAGAGAGAGCCTAGGAAGACAAGGACTTCCTGGCCATCACTACTCTCCTCCTGAAAAATGTGTGGCCCCTATCTGCACACCATGCCAGGTGGGAAACACAAACTTCCACTCCCACAAGACTGGGCAGTGCTACCTCACCAGTAGGGCTGCATCTGAGGAGCCTGGTAGGGCACCCCATTTCCGCTGGGCAGCAACAAGGCCTCTCTTGCTCCCTTCCCCATAGTGTCTTTGGACATCACCTGTATGGCCTGACTTTCTGTGATACCCAGTAATAAGAAGCCTCCAGAATCACCATAGATACACACTGCGGTTGTATCAGCAAAGGGCAAATGGAAATTGAGGGCTCTCACCGCCACCCACTGGTAATGAGGCCACCCCTAGCAGTGTCAGGAGAGGCGGAGTGTTTCCTTCCCACTGTGGCTGTCAACAAAGGCTGCCGTGGACCCTGTCCTACAGTGGAGCATATCCAGGATAAGATATAAAGGAGAGCTAGTATCTCACTCGAGAAGGTCCAAAAGATACAATTTTTAGACCCAAATCACGTATATACCAAGAACCAGGAAAATCTTGAACTGAATGGAGGAAAGACAAACTGCAGATACAAAATGTGAAGGTATTGACAAAGAAACTAGAACAGCTAAAAGGAATTTGAAAAGACTAAAGGAGGTATAAAACTACACTAATTACTGGGTGCTTGTGGCTCATATCGGTAGTCCTACCTACTTAGGAAGCTGAGATCTCTGTCATGTGCATATGCATGTGTGCACATGCACACACACACACACACACACACGCACACGCACATACACACACATACTACTGAAATAAGGCTAAAGTATTAGTAGATGCGTGCATGTGTATATTGATGGATTAAAACATGAAATTCAGTAATATGCTCTCAAGTATGTCTAAATGAATTTTGATAAGATGGCCAAAACAATTCCAATGGGAGAAGGATAATAGCTTTTTCAGCCAATGGTGCTGGAGTCATTGGGCACCCACAGGCAAAAATAAGAGAAAAGAAATCCAAGGACATAGGGGATCTAGGAGTGTCAATAAGTTGAGTTGGGATTAACCTTACCTTGGGTTACAAAAATAAAATTCAAGAAGAGCCTGGTGATGTTTTCTTACCTTCCCCAGCCTCTCTGTATGACAGGATGATGGGAACCAAGCATTGGTCTGCTTTCCATTGGTTTAACAAATGGCTGAAAGAATTATTTAATAAAGTGAAAAGGTTAGCCAAGTGTGGTGATGCACATGTGTAATCTCAGCAAGAGAGAAAGGCCCAGGTACCCATATCTTTCAAGGATGCAATACTCCACCCAATGACCAGAAGTCCTCCCACTTGGCCCACCTCTTAAAGGGTCCACCACCTCCAGTGGCACCAAGCTGGGGAAGCCTCTAACACTTAGGACTTTGAGGCAACTTTAATATCCAAGTATGGCAGCCAGTCTGCACAGAGGCTTAACAAGTGCCCCCAGAAGAAGTGGCCACATCCCTGCCTGCACAACTGTGCTTCCTGAGTCTTCTGGCTTCCTTTGGATGCAGTAAGGCCATGTCAGTACCATAGGTAGAGAGTTTGTCTGAGCAAGGTAACCACAGGACTGGGCGGCTAGTTGGAGAATCCCAGGTAGCAGTAGAAACATTTTCCTATTGGCTGCCCTCAGCATTGGAAGCTTTGTGGTTCAGGTGTCCCTACTTATTCTCTACGCCAGTAAAAATTACATTTTGTAGCCCTTTGGCTTGTTGATGGGTGTATGTATGTGTGTGTGTGTGTGCTGTGCTTTTCATTTCTGGTCACTTGAGAAAGCCAGCACATAGCTATAGTTAAGCTTTTTAATAAGGCAGAAAGCAGTCTGGCTGGCTTTGGCCTGTCCCTGCCTTCTGCCAAGTCCTGAGTGTTGGACCTACCATTATCACCTTCCTGTGATGCTCCTTCCCTAGGAGCAGTTACCTCTGCCACAACACAGGGTTGTGAGGAGAGGCTGCCTGTCCCTCAGACTAGAGAAGACTCAAGAGGAACTGCTGTCCTTCTCCAGCCTCCTCTCCCTAGAACACTCAGCTGTCACAGTGATCCACCTGCCACAGCCTGGGATGTGTCTAAAGCAGGAAGATTTAAAACACCAGAAATGCCCAGCAGGTTGGAAGGGGATTTTTGTTTTGTTTTGTTTTAATTGGGAAACATCTCCAGGCAATTTGGAAGAAAAAAAAGACTTTGATCTTGAACAACACTTCAGAAGATCAAAGAAAATGACACTGCAGTTAACACTTCCTCCTCTGCTTTCACATGAACTATAAATAAGACTGTCTCACCTGTGGAGACCCAGAGCTCACACCTGGAGCTAGCAACTGGGAGGGGAGGGGACAGAGCAGGTGGACAGTAAGGATTAGAGATAAGCTTTGTTCCAGCCTGGCCTAAGTTTTAGTCACTTTCCTGTTGCAAGGGATGCCCTTAGAAATCGCAGAGCCAATACTTTTTTGCTAACGCTGACAGAAATACCTTAAACTAGGAGGTAGTGCCTCTGCCCATCAATTTTACAAGGCAATAATGCATATCCCAAGTGGCTAAAGTCTGAGGCAGAAGGCAGAGCACTTCATCAAGATGAGAGAACTGGGTTGTTGCTGGGGGAAACTGTTCTCATCTCATGCTGCTATTCCTCTGCATTAAT
The DNA here is from genome assembly GCF_019054845.1 of Dipodomys spectabilis. Lineage (NCBI taxonomy): Eukaryota > Metazoa > Chordata > Mammalia > Rodentia > Heteromyidae > Dipodomys > Dipodomys spectabilis. Next base: position 1,407,167 of record NW_024870864.1, on the reverse strand, counting down.
AAGCTTTGTTCATCTTCTCTGACACTGGAGGGCCAGCTCAGTCCTTTTGCTTCATCTTCTGGCTTATTATGCAGTTCGGGCTATGAATCCAGGCTGCCTGCTTCCATAAATCGCAAGCAGTCTCGTTCATACTGTTGCTGGTCCCAGTGGGCTTAGGCTCCTGGGAATCAAGGCTCTCTGAACTCTTTAGTTCTACAAATGCACTTACAGTCTCAATTCTGGGCCAGGCACAGTGAGGAAATCCAAGGTACATGAGCTACAGTTCCTGCTGGTATGACCATGTTATGATAAGAAAGTCCTATGGCCAGAGTATAGGAGAGGGGAAAGCACACAGCCTTGGGAATGCAAGATGGGAAAAAGTAACTTCCAACAGAGGGAGAATGGGGAAGAGCCCCAGATGAGGTTCCCATACAAAGACCCTTTGAGAACATAGCCCTGTCAGCCTGGAGTTGCTGGGGGAAAAAAAGTGGGGGTGGGGGTTGGGAGGCAGGCTAGACAGGGTGATGCAGAAATCCTATGCACAGTCACACATTGCTTTAATAATAAGGACACACTGTGGCAAATGCTTTGTCATTTTGCAGACTCTCAGAAAGCACTTACCCAAATTTAGATGAGATAGTGAATCACTCTACACAGCTTGAAGCAATCAAGATATACAGTAAATATGACATGCGAGCTGGCTGCTGGTTTTACAGCAAACTTTTTTTAAGTACAAATAGAGTCTAATGATAAGATAATGCTGTATGGTATAGTAACAGATATGCTAGTAACAAAGCAATTTACTATTATCAGGGATTATGCACTGTAAATGTTCATATATACTGTACAGTATATACGTACATGCATAGTGCATATATTATATACACAATGAAGATGTGAGGCTTTCCTAAAACTGGGAGCACAGTTAGCTTGTTTGTAATGTATTGCTGTACAATGTCAGGATGCCTGTGACATCCTGAGTGATAGGAAATTTTCAGCTCTTTTGTCATTTTATGGGTCACATGTGGTCTGTGCTAGCTGAAACTTTGTTACGTGGTACATGGCTTGGAGTTTAAAAATATCAATATTAGCCGGGCATCCGTGGCTCACAGCTGTCATCCTAGTTATTTAGGGAGGGGGGAGATTTGAGGATCAAGGTTCAAAGCTAACCCCAGGAAGGAAAGCTCATGAGACTTTTACCTCCAAGTAACTACTAAAAAGCTGGAAGTAAGGTGTGGCTCAGGTTGTAGAGCACTAGCCTTGAGTGAAAAAGCTAAAGGACAGCACCCAGGCTCTGAGTTCAAGCCCTAGGTCTGGTGCTCACACCTACATACATACACACACACACACACACACACACACACACACACACATTTTGAAGTTATTTTCAAGTAAAATAATCTTGTTGACAGCATATAGTTTAATGAATTTTGATCCTCTGACCTTTATTCACAAAATGGCAACAATTTCCCCTCCCCATTTTGACAACCAAAAGGCCTATGAGCATTGCCAAGTGCAAAAATCATACACAGTAAGAACCACTATTTTCAGGTAAGTCTGAAGGAGGGAAATTACTGGGTAATATGTAAATATTTTTCTTTGTATTGATTTTTCTAGGAATTTTGATATGGTGTAGTTACATTTTTCCAGTCTCCTTGGAACTAGTTCTTTGACATCAACTGGAATGAAGAAACTTTACCACCACAGAGTGCCTTTCCTATGTATTTGCATACATTGTGAATCATCTCAGGGTTACAAATTTTGCTTTTAGTCATTAAATGTATTTTTTTTGGGGGGGGGTCTGGTCATGGGGCCTGAACTCTGGGCCTGGGCGCTGTCCCTCAGCTCTTCACCTCAAGGCTAGCACTCTACCACTTGAGCCACAGCACCACTTGCGGCTTTTTGCTTTTTGCTTATGTGGTACTGAGGAATGGAACCCAGGGCCTCATGCATGCAAGGCAAGCACTCTACCACTGAGCCACCTTCCCAGCCCCTCATTAAATGTATTTTAAAAGAATCCATAATAATAATAGTCTATTGTATTTACTCAGATATTTACTATTTCTGTTACCTTTTTGTTTCTTTTTGACTGAATATTTATTAAAGTAGACCTGTGAGCAAGAAATTCTTAGTTTTCTTCACTGGACATTTCTCTATCTCTCTCCCCTCTCTTCCTTCCTCCTTCCCCCCTCTCTCTTTCTCTCCTTCCTTCCCTCCTTCCTTCCTTCCTTCCTTTGTTCTTTCTTTCTTTCTTTCTTCCTTCCTTCCTTTCTTTCTTTCTTATTGTATCAGTTCTGGAGCTTGAACTCAGGGTGCTCTCGCTCGGCTTTTTCTGCTTAAAGCTGGCATTCTACCACTTGAGCCACACATCCACTTCAGGCTTTTGCTGATTGATTGTAGATAAGATTCTCAGGAACTTTTCTGCTCAATCTGGCTTTCAACCAAAATGCTCAGCTCTCAGCCTCCTGAGTAGATAGAATTACAAGCATGAGCCACATAGCTTCACTGGACATTTCTTTATTTTACCTTACTCCTGAAGAATGGTTTTCCTTGATGTAAATGCTGGTTTGTCAGTTGTTTCTGTAGATTAAAATTTTTGTCTCTGGACTCTAGTTCCTGATGAGAAATTCAGTTATCATTTTTATCATTAAATCCTCAAGAACTTTTCAGTTGCCTTCTTCCATCTCTCTTACCAAAACCTTTTGATATAGTATCATAGTCCCTGAGGCTCTGCTTCTCTTTATGTTTTTCATACTACCTTTTCTTGTTCAGATAAGAACATTTATGTTACTTTGTTTTCTAGTTCACTGACTCTTTCCTCAGATGCTTTGGTTTTGCTGTTGAACTCACTTTTATTTTGATCATTGTAGTTTTCACCTCTAAAATTTCTATTTGGTTTTCCTTTATATCTTCTATTTCTTTACTGAAACTTATTCTTTGATCATTTGTTTTGAGAGGGCTTGTTTATTAGATAATTGTTTTTAGTTAAATTTTTATTTTCCTTAATTAGTTATACAAAAGAGTTACCACTCAACAAATAATGCATATGATGCATCTTGAGTAATTTCACCCCTTTCATCATTTTCCCTCATCCCTCCCAACCCAATCTCCTCGATTTTCTTAATTTCATAAGCTATGCATTGGATATTGTTAGATACTGTTTATCATTTATAATTGAAAAGTTTTAGAAGATACTGCCAACATTTATGTCATTTCAGTATTTTTCTCTGTTGATGTCTTCTTTCTCATGTGGTTATATTTACAGTTTTCCTTTACTGTTCTGAAAAAAAAAAAACTTTTACATTTTCCCTAAACATTTTGAGTATTTTGTTATGGTTTAGGATCCTGCTAAAATGCTAGGGTGATGGTTCCCTTTTCTGTTCTAGCCGCAATGGACCTGAGTGTATTTGGTCTGCAATCCACCTTCCCTGCTTTGTGGTTCCAGTGTCCATTCAGACCTCTTCCACATGAGCACCACTTGCTGGCCAGTCTGGCTCTCATCTGTCTGCTAGTTCAATTGCCAGTCTTTTATATACTAATTAGCAGCAAACACACACACACACACACACACACACACACACACACACACACACACACACACACACACACACACACACACACACTCCTGTGGCTGAGCCCAGAAGTACATAAACAACTGTAAGGCTGCTTTCCCAAGCCCGCCCTCTCCATGACCTCCCCAGTATTGTCCAGTTCCCTGGGACTCCCTTTCCTCATCATCCAGTTAGAAAACTGGGTTTAGTTATCCTGCTCTGTTCCTCCAGAGACAAACATTATGAGGATCAAAAGGAAAAAGTTAAACATAGCAGCATTTTGGCTGTAGTTTGAATTCTGATCTTCTTCCTCAATCTGTTTTGACTCTGTAGGGTGTTTTTGAGTCCTCAGGTCATGGCTACATCCACTGTCAGAGGTGATCTTGTATACTATTTATTACCTGAAACCTGAATCTTCAAACTATATCTTTAGAGTTATCTGTCTTATTTACTAAAGTCTGAAAAGTGGAGGTCCTATAACATGGTAGATGAGGCTTGACCAGCTTATAAATGACACATGATGGGTGACTGAATCAAAACATTTGGAAGGGTTCAAGGTAGGTCATTCTGAAAAGATGACTTTAAAAGAACAAATTAACAAACATGCCCTTAGGGATGATATATAGATAGATATAGATATAGATATGCACCTCAATTGGTTGAAAACAAGGTGCTTAGTTAGGAGTGTCAGCTGGTGAAATGTTTGATATAAGCCAAATGATCATGATAATTTTTGCTGCTCATTTGCTTAAAAATATTATATGGCCACTATACAAGAAAATTCTCTTGTTTATAAAAGTATAGAGTCTTTGGTGGAGTGGCTCAGGCCTATAATCCTAGCTACTCAGAAGGCTGAGATCTGAGGATTGTGTTTCAAAGCAAGTCCAGGCAAAAAAGTCTATAAGACTCTTATTTCCAATTAACCACAAAAATCCAGAAATGGAATTGTGGCCCAAGTGATAGAGTACTTATTAGTAAAATGAGCTTCCTTCCATAGCTTAGTCCACTCCTTCCCCTCTCCACAGCTTAGCATGCTCCCTTCCTAGGCAACAGTAGGCCCATGTACTAAAGGCAGTAAATAATCAACCTCCAGCCCCCTCTACCTTGGGATGGCACTTCTCTGGGGCAGCTACCACCATATAAGCAACAAGAGCCCCTTAGAGTGACCTTCAGGTCTGGGCAGTGGCACGACCCCTTATCTACTATTTGGATAGCAGCCATAAATCCTAGTCCACCATGATGAAGCCCCTGGTCCACATGTCCACACTGGGGTCTCCGCCTCTTAGTCCCTTTAGCTCCTCCTAAACCTCCTGGGTTATATAGGTCACCTCAGACAATAGCAGGGCTTCTTCTCCCTTCTCCCTTGTGAGAAGGAGTCTTGCTAGCCTCCTTTCCCGGCAATAAACCTTTCTTTGTTCTCTGTACCTGGAGGTTTTCATGGTTCTCTGGCAAAATCTATTTAATCTTTCATTTAATCTTTCAGTACTAGTCTTGAGCAAAAAAATCTCAGGGACAGTGCCCGGGGCGCTGAGTTCAAGCCCCAGGACTACACCAAGGGGAAAAAAATAAAAATAAAAAGACTGTAGCTACTTGGGTGGCTGACATTGGGAAGATCACAGTACCAGAAAAGTATACAAAATTTCATTTTAACAGCAGAATCTGGGCATGGTGACATATATCTGTCATGCCAGTTATGGCAGAAAGCATAAAATAGGCAGATTATAGCCTGGGCACGTGCCTGGATAAAAAGTGACACCCTATTTCAAAAATAACCACACAGCGGAAGATGTGGCTTAGCAATACAATACCTGCCTCATGTCAGTGCTGAGTTCAAACCTTAGTAACACACAGGAAAAAACAAAAAGACCAGGACTGGATGAATATGAGACATGGAACTTGTAAGGACTATCTTCCATTTCCTCTCCAGCTCTAGTCTCCATTCTTCTCCACCTAGTTATGTACCAGGAAGTTGACTCTTGCATGAAAAGAATCTTAGACTCTTTTCTGTTGTTTTCACCAAATACCTGAGAGGGGTATAATATTATAAATAAATAATATTATAATTATTATTATAAATAATATTATAATTATTATAAATAAATAATATTATAAATAAATAATAGGAGTTTATTTGGCTCACCATAGTCCTGAAAGCTGGCAAGTTCAAGAGCAGCGTGTTCCACCTGGTGAGGTCTTCTTGCTGAATCATAACCCAGCAGAGAGCACCACTGAGCAAGGGTGACGGCTAGAGTCTCCCTTTTCTTATAAACGCTATCATGTGGGGCCTACCTTCACAACTCATTAACCCTAACTACCTTGTAAAGGCCTCATCTCTAAATACCATTAACATAAAAATTTTGAGAATTAAGTTTCTAACATATAAACTTTGGAGGGACACATTCAAATCATGGCTGGATTCGTGTCCATGAATAGCCAGAGATTGGAAAGGAAGAAGAGGGAAATTAGGATCTCTGTCTCCTGTTGCCTCTCTGTGGGGTCACCTTGGGGTTCTATTCCTCAACTGATGGTCTTAGCTCCTCTTGAAGTATCCCCGTTTGTATTGCTCTGTCTTCCAGGATGCAATAGCCCCTGTCCACCTGCTTACCCCCTGCCCTACCATGCTAGCAGCCCTGTAGTTACCACTCTGGTGTGCTGCACTGTCTCTTGTGGTTTGCCTACATCTTGTCCACACTTTTAATATTTTTTATTATGAACTATTTTTTAAATTATAAATTATGAATTCTTGAACTGTCCTAGTGAGAATAGTCAGCGGTGTCTTGGTTGACCCTGGTCGTGGCAGCTTTCTGCATTATGTGTGAAGACTAGATGATTTCTAAGAATACTTGTAGTTCTATACTCCGGATTTCTTGTCCCTGACTTTGCTGTTGTATTTTTGCAAGTGATAAGGAATAACTTTCTGTACCTAACAAATACTTCTTTTGGAGTGCATTTGAAGTTCACCTAAAGACCTGTGATTCCGTTTAGCCCCATAATGTACATGATTTATTACTTTATCAGGATTTATATTTTCAGGATGTATTTCATTATTCTCTTCAGTTATTCTTACTATAGGGTAAGTGGATACCTTATGAAAGTGCATATAAAAGAAAATACATTGTCCACACAATTACATTATAGCCTTTAGTAAGTTCATATCATACCCAAGGTGTTATGCCACACTTTCTAGGAAGACAGAATACTTGAGGCTCTTTGTAATGATTCTATTATGTCCAGAAAAGGAAAGAAGAGACTACATTATCTACATATATGATTGCAAACTTCTTGACTATTGAGTGTTGTGGCCCCTAAGTGACATACCATCTTCTGAAAGGAAGACTAACTCCATTTGACTCAGAATAAGAAGAGTTGTGGGTCTCACAGGGTTTGACAATGATATTAGCTTCTAAGCAAGTCGCATTGATGCTAGGTTGGTGGGAGATGCCACTTCTTGATTTAAAGAGTAGTCTGTGCACCTAGGGAAGGTGTCCTGGTCCTTTTTCAGAGTTACACAATGAGGTGTTCATGGTTGAAGTGTGTCCCAATGATACAGAAGGACTTGAGTAGGAGAAGAGATGAAACAAGATGGCAGCTGGCTGAGTTTGGAGCTGGGGATGGAGCTGGGAAGAACGGCCACACTGAGCTCCCTATTTTGTGTGCGTTGGGATCACAGAACAGTAAAAGACGAATGAATGAATTGTTAAATGGCAAGTCACTGCTTGCTTCAGGAAAACTTATTGTTTGTAGCTTGGGTGAACCATGATGTCATGAGGAACCCTGTGTGTAGGTTTCAGAAATGTAAGAGGAACAATGTGTTGAAACAAGATGTAAATGAGAAATGCTATTTTTGTGAAAGTTTACTCAATGGAACCATGCTCAATGGAAACTATCATGATGACAATATTCAGAAAGCGCATTAAATGTACTTTTTCATGAATTGAGAAGAGAAACAAATTATACACATATTTTCAAAGCCATTCTGTATGGAATTCTAAGTGACCTGAATGTATGTGGCAAGAACAAGGTGAGGTTACAGACAAAATGAGATGGTGAGTTAAGGGTAAAGTAATACAAAGAACCTGATTATAATACTCATTTTCTTCGTAGATATATACAGATATATATACACATACATACACACACACACACACACACGCACACACACACACACACACACACACACACACACACATATGCTTTTCAATTTTCCCACACAATGTTTCTTGGTGGTAGGGGTTTTTTTTTTTGTTTTGTTTTTTGTTTTGGGGTGTGTGTGTGTGTGTGTGTGTGTGTGTGTGTGTGTGTGGTGCTGGTCATGGGGCTTGAACTCAGAGCTGGGCACTATCTCTGAGCTTCTTTTGCTCAATTCTAGTGCTCTACCATTTGAGCCACAGCTCCCTTTCCAGCTTTTTTCTTTTTTCTTTTTAGTTGTTAATGGAGTAATGGAGATGAGAGCCTCTTGGACTTTCTTGTCTGGGCTAGCTTCAAACTATGATCCTTAGATCTCAACCTCCTGAGTAGAATTACAGGGATGAGCAACCAACACCCAGCAAAAATGTGAAAAAAAAAGAAAAAAGAAACACATTCTTCTCATCTAAACTATGACAATTATACATTATAGAAGTATTTTGTGATTTTATAAAATGCAAAATGGTGTTATTCCTCTTTGTCTCCTACAGTCTACATTTGCTGATATATCACTATTCATTTCTTTCCTCTTTTCCACCCTTAGTTTTGCCCGCTGTATGGAACCAAGCTAGTGTTCCAGGAGCGAGCCTGGAATTTAGAACAGAAGTACTTGAATCCCATGACCAGCTTGAGGATCAGGAATCAGGTATGGGTGGGCCCTTAGGGTGAAGAAACTTATTATGCACCCATCTTTAGCTCTTTGTTTTCTTAGAAAATAACCCTGTCATATCATTCATGGACTTCATGCCTCTGGAACTTCACATGATCAATGTGTGACAGGATTGTGTTCTACTTCATAGCGAAATGACAAGGAGTGATTCACTGCACTTGATTTTACTGACATGAGAAGCAGAGAAGGATACTGTGTTTTCCTTGTCTTAGAAACAAAAAATATTAATGATTTTTATTTTTCAACTCCTCCCAAAACTTTATCACTCATCCCTCATATTCAGAAGAGGGATCTGTGGTACTGTTATGTCACAGTAACCACAGAATTCAATAGCTACCAAGCACTTGAAAATGCAGGCAGGTCCAGTGACTCACTCCCAAATGCTAGTCTGAGGAAACAGTATAGAACAGCACCATTATTGGTCAAATGCATTGCTGTACCCCTTCCCTGCTGGCCCTTGGCTGAAGCACAAGCAGGAGTGGGGCTCAGTCTCCACATTCAAGGGAGCTCTCTTTCGAGGATAGATAGGGTAGCAGGTAAAAAGTCTTGAACTTCAGAGTTGAAGGACAGGTCCATGCTCATTATCTTGGGTAAAGTATGGTCAGACAAAATAACGGTTACTCTATTGTGGGCAGTGGGCATCTGATGTTGACTCTATTAAGTTAATGCTTGACAAAGCTGAGGCTTCCATAGCAGATTTCCGATGCTAGCTGAGTTGTAGGATGAGCTGCTGCCTTTAACTAGTTCATGTAGACCGTCATTCGATGGTTCACACACACACACACACACACACACACACATACACACACACACACACACACATATACACCCAGGCTCCTTCATAACAAGGTCCCCATGCATAGGGTACCTAGGTCTCACTCATTCTGTATTTTTTTTAGGGATATGTACAGAACAATTACATTCTTTGTTCTTGGAAGACTCAGTGCCCAGGCATTACCCTGTTTCAGACTTCATTAACCCAGACATTTGTGTTTATTTTGCTTCAGATAATTATCAGTCTCATAGAGTCACAGCTGAGGCTCATTTTCAGGAAGAAAATAACCCAACCGTTAATAGTAGTATATCTCCATTAAAAACCACTTCGTTTTCCTAAAAAATAAAATAAAATTACACCTTCAATTGGTATATTGTAATGAAAATAAGTGGTTGGCTGTGAATTTCCTCCCTTATTTTGCAATTCTTGAAAGTCACCTTAAGGTAGACACAGAGTAGCCTTCTTTGGCCCCCTAGTGTCCTGAGCACAGTGCCTACTCTGAAACAGTGGGGAAGAAAGAAATATATGGGGACATGTGGTCAGCTCACACTAAGACATTAACACAAGAGGAAGCTTTTTAGTCTGTGTGTTTTGAGAGAACCACAGCCCAGCTGTGGGTTGCAGATCAAAAAAGGACCCTATTCAATGTGGTGAAAATAATACTCAGAAAAATGTTAAATCAGGTTCTGTTTCCTGCCCTGAGCTCAAATAATAAAACCATGTGAGAAGTAGGTTACAAAGGGCCTCTAGGCGGGGAATGCTCCAGGCAGAGAGTTGCTTACTCCAAACAGCAGGGAGAAAGGCCATTCTTCCACTTTCTCAGAGACTGTAAGGAGCTGCCCATTAACAGTAGTGTTGAAAAAATAAAACCCAAATCTGCACACCTGGAAGCCAGGTGCTAGTGGCTCACACCTGTAATCCTTGTGACTCAGGAGTCTGAGATCTGAGAATCCCAGCTCCAAGCTAGTTTGAGTAGTAAAGTCCTTGAGACTCTTCAATTAACCACTGAAAAAGCTCAGGGATACTCAAGCCCTGAGTTCAAGCCTGAGGACTAGGGCACACTACACACACATACACACACACACACACACACACACACACACACACACACACACACACACACACACACCCCTCATTCCTGAAAAGAGAAAGTAAACACTAACCATAACTGTGTCCAAGAATTTTTGATATTTCCCAATACACACACCATTTTTCATTACATTGTATCAACAGCCCTTGCTTCTTCATGAGCTGTTGCATTAACATCCTGACGGTGTCATGGCCTGTCAATTGCTACATCTCTATTGGAGCTTAGTTCACTGGATTTGTTCTCCAATGCCTCTGAGAGAGTTTTCACTTTAGTGAACCTATAGCTGTGCAAGGGGAAGCCTAGGTTTCCCAGCATAAATTGCAGTTCTATGTTGCACCTATGCTGGTATATAGACAGGGAAACAGCCCCGTCAGCCTCCATTGCTCCATTGTAAGGAACCATTTCTTTTTTCCTGTATGTGAGAGCACCGCTCAAGAACCTGAGAACTAGCTGGTGACATGTGGTCTGGGCTCATTGGCTGTGTCTGCTAAAATGATCACTAGAACATAAGTTTCGACTTCAGCCTGTTCAACCACTGAGGAAGAACAGCACTCAATCCTGTTGATTGATGGATCATTCAAGTGGCTCTGAGCAGACATGACCATTGGTATACTGATTTAGAAGGTGTGGCTTATTGTAAGAATATGTAGATGCATGGCATGGACCATGGCCCAAAGCTAGTATGCTTAACAAGCTCCCATCTGAATTTAAAAGACAGGTACACTTATTTTCTACATTTATTAACTTTACATGATTATTTATACTTTATTCTCACACCCCTTTATTCAAAACAAATCACTCATTTATTTTGAACTATGCCTAAACTATATAATGGTAGATATTATCAGATAGCAGAAAGGGTTAGAGTTCTAAGCTGGAAAGATGGTATTGGGATATTAGCCCTCCTTAAATCTTAGTTTTAGGAAGAACATGTACCCCACACTCAAACCCATAACCCATAAGGTGCCCTTCATATGCTCTTCACTTCCTACAAACGCAGTGTGGGATGGTTTTCACTTTGCATGGAATATTTATTTCCAATGAACACTCAGATTTCCCACCCCTCCATTTCCCCTCCCCAAACCACCTGGATGAATGCAGCTTTAGCAGATGTTCAGAATCCAATTCACAATCCAGGGCAACATGAACCGAAGATTTAGGCAAAGCATATTGAAAACATCTCCAGGAGTGGGAAAGAGTAGAATTTCTCAGGCCTTCAGTCTCCTGTAGTATGCATAGATTCTCACTTTTCTGTATAAGGAATCTGAAGAAAGAGATTTCCCCACCCCATAAAGCCCATCTGACCTGACAGCTAGTAAGTGAAACAGCTTGCTTGCTAGTGTGTCCCTCAGGCTCAGTGAGGAAGCTGGTGTGGGCTTACCTGCATAGAGTCCTGCTCTGCTCTGGTGTGAGAAGGGCCAGTTCCTGCTTGGTAGCCTTGAGCAAAGAGTCAGGTATTACTAGAATTATGTCACATGCTAGAAATTCAACGGAGTCAAACAGTTAAATCCTGTATTTTGAAGGCATCACCACAACTGGTTGTACCCTTCTGTTACTTTTACCTTGTCCTAGCACCGAGAGCAAGAGAGGAAAACTACTAGCAAGAGATTGCTGCCTAGGAAAGGGGAAAAAATCTATCTTCTCTTCCCCTGTCCTCTTCTCCTGACCCACTCAGGTTCCTCAGTAGCATGAACTACTAGGTTGAACCTATAAATGCAGGCCATTCATGTGAAGTTAAGAAAACATATGGGGGGGGGTGGTAATTTCTTCAGTTTAGCCTAGAAAAGGGACCCTGAGGTCATCTCCCATCCCCACAGACCTGGTTTCCACATGGTAGCCACCTGGTCAACCCTCATGCCCCACAGTGGGGCTTTGTGTATCTGGGAAGTGAATTGGGATCATTCCATTTCCTTCATTCAAGTGTAACTTGTTATAGCTACTGGAGAGGGCAAATGTTTTGCTAAGCTCCAGCCTCTGAGCTCCGGCAACTGCTCAACTCTGGGTTCCCCAGGGGAGATGTTTCAAATGCCAGGCAATTGGGGCTTTCTTCTCCATGTGTGACTGTAGGTCTACTCCCATCACCAAGGATTCACAGTGAAAAATTGTGAAATTTGCGTGAGGAGGAGCTGTCTTCCACAAACAAAGCCCTTTCACAAGTTGGAATTCACCTGAGTCCAACTAGACCCCAGTAGTGGTTAAGGATTTTATCCTGATTCTAAAAAATATTAAGTAAGTTAACTGAACTTAAAAGAGAAAAGAAAATAATTTCAGGATGTTTATTTTAGTATAACAAGGTTTGAGTTAGAAATTACTGTATTTTGTGAAAATAAAATGTGTTTATAGTTGCTTTTCACTTTTCGTGGGCAAGTTCCCTTTCCGGTTTTATTTACTTATTTTTTTATTTTTATTTGTGCCCATCCTGGGGTTTGAACTGAGAGCCTGAGTATTGTCACTGAGCTTTTGTTCTCAAGGCTAGCATTCTGGCTTTTTAGGTAATTAATTGGAGATAAGAATCTTGTGGACTTTCCTGCTTCCTACCAGGGAGGAGCTAGGAGCCACCCCAAGCTAGGCTGTTTAATTTTAAAGCTAAGATTGTTGTTAGGTTCCCTTGGCTCACTCCTGGGAGACTGAGATCTGAGGATCGCTGTTCAAAGCCATCCAGGGCAGGAAAGTAGTCCGTGAGATTCTTATCCCCAATGAAAACTGGAAGTGGTGCTGTGGCTCAAGTGGTAGAGTGCTAGCCTTGAGCTGAAGAGCTCAAGGACAATGCCCAGGCCCAGAGTTCAAGCCCCAGGACTGACAAAAAAAAAAAAAAAAGATTTGATCATTATGTCAATCTGCACCTCTTCCCTCCTGGGTGGGACACAATGCACTTAGTCCCAAGGAACTATAGGAAGGTAACATGCAGGGTGACCTCACTGTAAGGCATAGAGAAGGGATGGGACTTACTTGTAAGAACCCCTATATGGTAGAAGGCTAGACTCTTAGTAGCTTCCTTCCCTAGACAGCTAATAGTTATATCACATATTGTGCCTTGAACCACCAGGAGTCAATTCTGTTAGCCTAATAGCCTACTGCTGAAACAATGTAAGTAGTAATGGCCAGCTCGAGCCAGGAGATTTTTTTTGCTGGGCCATTGGGAGACCCATGTTCTATTTCTTAATATGCGTGATGGATGAGTTTGCTCCTCTTATGATAATTTAGCAAGCTACTATACTTACAGCTCTGCATGCATGTTATTCTTTAACTAAAAAAGCATAAAAAGAAATAGTAATCTTGTAAGGCTTACATTAAAATTACTTTGTTAAAATTTTAACTCAGAACTTCCTGATTTATTTCTGGGTGAGTGGGGTTCTTCAATTAAACATTATATTTTGAGGAATTAACAAATTCATATGTGATACTCACTAGACACTATGTTGGAAATGAACCTACAACTTGGGGGAAAGGGATCAGAAGTCAGAAAACTGGGAGGAAATGAAGGAGGGGGTGACACTGCTTGAAAAGAAATGCACTCATTATCTGACTTACGTAAGTATAACCCCCTCTATATATCACCTATACAATAAAATTTAAATTAAAAAAAGAAACTTAGAAAAGACAAATTCATATGGAGTTATGACAAACACAGGTCTCTTTATCTAGTTTTTCTTCTTAGTAGTCCATTTAAAAACTGTGTGTGTGTGCATTTAGTGTTAAGTTATAGGACTCTGGTGTACATTGGGAATATAGATACTTTAATTTGTCCAGTCTGTCCATTCATTTTCTTAGCAATACTTTCTAATAGGCAGACATTTTTAAGTTTGATGAAATAAAAAGTTGTCGATTTTAATTTTTTGTTAGTGCCCTGTGCCTTTTCTCAAAAAGCTTAACCTAATCCAAGGCTGTAAAGCTATTCTCTTGTGCTTCTTTCTAGAAGCTGTAGGATTTTTACTTTTATGTCCTCTCTCTCTCTCTCTCTCTCTCTCTCTCTCAATCTCTGTACCTCCTCCCCTCCCCCGCCCCTCTCTCTCCTGAGGTTTGAACTCAGGACCTTGCACTTGGCTGCATAGATGCCTCCACCACTTGAGCTATGCCTACAGACATTTTATTCTTTTAGTTATTTTTCAGATAGAGTCTTGCATTTTTATCTGGGGCCAACCAGTGAGAGTGCCAGATGGCAATGGTAGGAGCAGGTGGCTGAGCAAAACTGCTCACCTCAGGGCCAGGAAGAAAGGAAGGGGAAGTGGGCTATGATCCTACAATTCCTTTCAAGAGTACACCCAAATGACATAATGACCTCCTAAAAATTCCACCACCTCCTAATAGCACCACCTTTGGGACCAATCCTGTAACAAATGGGCCTTTTGGAGCCATTTCACATTCAGACGACATCAGCCATGAAACTTGCCCTTCTTTGTATTGATGATGTTTGTGAATATATTCTCAAGAATTTTTCATCTACATTTATAGGAGACATTTAGGCTTTGATTTTGTTTTCTTGCTATGAGCTTATTTAAGGCAGCATCACTACTTCATAATATGAAAAGAATTTCTCATCCTTGGTATTTTTTTTTGCCAGTCCTGGGGCATGAACTCAGAGCCTAGGCATTGTCCTTGAGCTTCTTTGGCTCAAGGCTAGCACCCTACCATTTGAGCCACAGAGCCAGTTCTTGCTTTTTACTGTTTATGTGGTACTAGGGAATCAAACCCAGGGCTTCAGGCATGCTAGGCAAGCACTCTACCACTAAGCCACATTCTAAGCCCACTTGGTATGTTTTTAAAGATATTTTGTATAAAGTTGTCAGAGGTTTCTTTTTTTAATACATTTTTATTGTAAAAATAGTGTACAGAGGAGTTACAGTTACATGAGTAAGGTAATAAGTACATTTCCTATGGAGCATTATTACCACCTCCTTTGTTTTACCCATGCAATACATTCCCTCCCAACCTCCCCAACTCTTCCCTCCCCACCACAAGTTGTAAAGTTTGTTTTCAACATAGTGTCTTGTACATCTCATGGTTACAATGAGTCAACCTGTATCCCTATTTAAGCATTTTGTTTTTTCCCTTCCCCTTCCCCAAAAGAAAAGTGTATATACAAGATGGAGGGCACCTGAATCAAATACAGTGAAAACAGGGGTTATACCATGGGGGAAGAACATATAAAAGAAACAAAAAAAACCCCACATAATATATAAAAAAAAATAGCAAGAAAGAAAAAAACCACTTGTGTCCCTGTCTTGGGGTCCATTTCGCTTAACATCACCTTATATGGTCATATGTATATAGCTTTTGACCTTTTCTGCTTGTCCTAGCCATATACTATTTATTGTAAATAATGGAAACCATGGGACCTATGTTTCTTTGGGTCTGGCTTACTTCACTTAACATAATTTTTTCTAAGTCTTTCCATTTCCTAATAAATGGAACAGTGTCATTCTTTGTGATGGAGACATAGTATTCCATTGTATTTATATATATACCACATTTTCTTGATCCATTCATCTACTGAGGGGCATCTGGGTTGGTTCCATATCTTAGCTATGGTAAATAATGCTGTGAGAAACATACTTGTGCTGGTAGCTTTAGTATACCTTTGTTTGTAATCGTTTGGGTAAATGCACAAAAGGGGGATTTGGGGTCATAGAGGGGCTGTATGTAAAGTCTTTTGAGAAACTTCCATACTGCTTTCCAAATGGTTGAACAACAATGAAGTAGGGTTCCCTTTTGGCCACATTCCTTCCAGCATTGTTGTTATTAGAGTTCTTGATTATAGCCATTCTAACGGGGGTGAGGTGGAATCTCAATGTTGTTTTGATTTGCATTTCTTTTATGGCTAGAGAGGTTAAGCGTTTCTTCATGTTGTCTATTGGCCATCCTTCTTTCCTCTTCAGAGAAGTTTCTCTTTAAGTCTTTTTTTTTTTTTTTTTTTGAACTCTGGGCTTGGGTGCTGTCCTTGTACTCTTCAGTTCAAGGGGAGTGCTCTACTGCTTGACCCACAGCATCACTTCCGGTTTTCTAGTGGTTTATTGGAGATAAGAGTCTCACAGACTTTCCTGCCCAGGCTAGCTTTGAACCAAGATTCTCAGATCTCAGCCTCCTGAGTAGCTAGGATTAAAGGCGTGAGCTACCAGTGCCTGGGTTTCTCTTTAAGTCTTTAGCCACTTATTTATCGGGTAGTTGTTTCTTTGAGGATTTGTTGTTGGGGGATTTAATTTTTTGAGTTCCAGGTATATTTTAAATATGAGACCCTTGTCCATTATATGGCTAGTGAAGATCTTCTCCCAATCCGTGGGCTTTCTATTGATCTTGCTAGCTATGTCCTTTGCCATGCAGAAGCTCTGCAGTTTCATGCAATCCCATTTGTCCAACCTTTCTTTAATTTGTTGTGTTTCTGGGACTCTATTAAGAAAATTTCAGCTTGTGCCAAGGAGTCCTAGAGTTTCAACTATTCCTTCCTGTAATGTTTTCAGGGTATTTGCTTTGACTTTGAGAGTTTCTAAATAGCATTACAACCTCTGAGGCCAAAATACTTTTGTTGGTTCTTTTTATATTAAACCGAAATCTTGGTTTAACTATTAACTTTTATTTTTCAGCTTAATTTTTAAAACATAGTTTCTTTGGATACAGAATTTTAAAGTTATTGTTATATTGTCTTGTTTTGCATCTGATAAGAATTCAGCTGTGAATATTCTTTTTATGTAGATTGACATTATGACTAATGTTACAAGTTTTTACGCTTTTGAGATTCTACTACATGTGCTTAGGTCGAACTATTAAGATATTTATCTGCTTGCGACTCATTGAACTTCTTACATGTACAGGTATGATATTAAATTTATAATCTCAAACTTATAGACATTTTAGCCATTATATTTCCAAATAGTTTATATTTCATTCATGGAAACTTCTGGGATTACAATAGCATATATATAATTGCCTGTGTAATACAACAGGGCACTGAAGTTTTGTATTTTCTTCTTTGTTCATTTGGGGTAATTTCTACTGACGTATTTGTTTTCAAGATTGTGCATTTTTACTTGACAATACTCATCCTGCTGTTAAAGCCATGGCTAATTTTTTATCTCAAATATTCCTCTTTTTTTAATTTTTTATTTTTAATATATTTTTATTGTAAAGATACTGTACAGAGGAGTTACAGTTACATGGGTAAGGTAATGAGTACATTACCTATCAAGCATTGTTACCCCTCCTTTGTTTTTCCCCTACCATCCCTTCCCTAACCACTTCCCCAATATAGTGTCTTGTACATCTCATTGTTACAATGGGTCAACCTGTTTCAACATTTTGTTATTTCCCTCCTCCCAAAAACAATTAGAAATATATATATATATATATATATATATATATATATGTATGTATATACAAGATGCAGGGCACCAGAATTAAATACAATGAAAACAGGGGTTATACCATGGGGGGAGATAATCAAGAAATCTAATAACAAGAGATGCTGGAGGGGATGTAGCCAAAAGGGAACCCTACTGCATTGTTGGTGGGAGTGTAAACTTGTTCAACCACTTTGGAAAGCAGTATGGAGGTTCCACAAAAGACTATACATAAAGACCTCCACTATGACCCAGCAATCATTCACTTTTGCGCATTTACCCAAATGATTACAAACAAGGGTATACTAAAGCTATGTTTCTCACAACATTATTTACCACAGCTAAGATATGGAACCAACCCAGATGCCCCTCAGTAGATGAAAGGATCAAGAAAATGTGATATATATATATATATATATATATATGCATATGTATATATATATATATATGTGTGTATATATATATATGTATATGATGGAATTCTATGCCTCCATCAGAAAGAATGACATCACCCCATTTGTTAGGAAATGGAAAGACTTGGAAAAACTTATATTAAGTGAAGTAAGCCAGGCCCAAAGAAACATAGATCCCATGGTTTCCCTTATTTGCAATAACTAGTATATGTCTGAGACAAGCAGAAAAGGTCAAAAGCTATGTACATATGACCATATAAGATGATGCTAAGCGGAATGAACTCCAAGATATGGACACAAGAGGTTTTATCTTCCTTGCTGCTGTTTTTTTAATGTATGTATAATGTACTATGTAATTTTTTTGTTCAAATATTCCTTTGATTCTCGCTTAGAGGTTACATTTATCTCATGAAATATCCCATTGTAGCTCACTAGACCCATTTTTTCCTTGTAAATTCCTAAATACATTTATAATAATTGTCTGCTAATAATCTTTGTCTGCTAATTCCCATAAGGGAGCATTTGGAAGTCTGCCTTTACTGACTGTGCTATCTCTAGAGTTTGAATAATATGTCTTCTTCTTTGCAGGGTGTTAAGAATGTTCTAATGTACTTCAGATATTGTGTATAACAGACTTTAATTCTTGTGCTTCCTTTTCT
Organism: Dipodomys spectabilis; assembly: GCF_019054845.1. Lineage (NCBI taxonomy): Eukaryota > Metazoa > Chordata > Mammalia > Rodentia > Heteromyidae > Dipodomys > Dipodomys spectabilis. The sequence continues at coordinate 1,388,514 of NW_024870864.1, read as the reverse complement.
TCATATGATTATTAGGGTTCAGCAGGGTCTGCTGTAATTAGATGGCATTCACTATGCTTAGCCTGTCCTACCTCCATGCTGCCCTTTGATTCCGTCAGCAGTTGAGTTGGAAGGATGCTGGACTATTGTGGCAGTGCCTTTGAGTTCAACTCCAGCATAGCTTCCAAGTACAGATAGAACTCTGCACATTTCCTTTGTTTTCCAGACGCCATAGCTAATGCTTACATGACAAAATTCTGGATTAGGGTAAATATTGATGGGTCAAACACATTTTCATATGCTTCAGTTCTGAATTCCAGTCCATCTGGCCATTTTTTCCTCATCCTTTTAAAGTCTCTCCCTGCCTTAATAGGGTTACACTTTCATCTACCAACCTAAACCCTCATATGTGAAACTATGGCCTTCTTCTTACCTGCAAAGACATTTCTCTCCAAAATTACTTCATCAGAGCTTCCATAAAGTATAGACTGTACTTTCTTCAGTAACCTCATTAAATGGATCATTTTAATTTTGTCCAGATTCATCTGCTTGTTACTGTGAAAGTGAAGTTTCTTGATTCCTTACATATCCTGAGTAGAAGTAGGAGCCCTTCCAAATTGCTAGTGATATCATTTGGGCCCATGAAGTTAAAACTTGCAAGACAGACCTTCTTTATGATAACTTTGGATTCAGCCTCCTTAGCTCAAGTTCTTTATCCACAGGTTTGATCAGTGGCAAATAAAAGTATTGTACAAAAACAACATGTCTGTACTAAAAAAAAAAAAAAAATGTCTGTACTAAATAAATGAGTTTTTCCCTTGCTATGATTTCCTAAGCAATAATTCCCTAAATAGCAATTATTTGCACAGCATTTAGATTGTATTAGGTACAGTAAGTAATTTTGATATAGTGTAAGACACAGGAGAGGATGTTATAAGCAAATACTATGCCATTTTCTTTTTTTTTTTTTTTGGTTGGTCTTGGGGCCTGAACTCTGGGCCTGGGCGCTATCCCTCAGCTCTTCAGCTCAAGGCTAGTGAGCCACAAGCCACAGGGCCATTTCAGGCTTTTTTCTGCTTATGTGGTACTGAGGAATCGAATCCAGGGCCTCATGCATGCAAGGTAAGCACTCAACCACTGACCCACCTTCCCAGCCCCACTATGCCATTTTATATGTGGGAGTTGAAGATGCACAGATTTGATTATCTGCAGGGGGCTGTCAAGAGTATTTACCCCGCAGACACCTACCAGATGACTTACTTAGTTCTGGAAGTTTATGGTACTTCTGCTTTTGAAGAAAATTCTTGATTGAAAATCACTCTCTTGGGTATATACTTATCAGGCTAAGCGATCAGTTGATTAAACAGCCATATCCTTTTGAATGAAAAAGGTGTGAAACTAATATTGCAGCATTATTATAACCACCTAATTGAATATTCTTTCTTGTTTCACGTAAAATGCATTTGTCTATAGAAAATGCTACCAAGAGAGGCACTGTGGTTACTTTAATTCCATTGCCAAAACTTTTCTATGGTTTCCTGTATTCTAGAGGGAAAGTGATATACCCTTGTCTTCTTTTTAAACTTTCCTCTTATGAATCAGTGGCACAGAGAAAAAGTGTCAGAAGTTCTTATTAAGTGGTTAAAGAGAATGCCTCTGTGTCAGCATTCTTGCTTTATTTAATGGTGATTAAGCAAACTTTGTAAAGGAATTGGCATTGTGAAGAATTTTGTATTCATTATTAATTGGAGAACATATGGTAGTAAGAAAAATAGAGATGGGAGTATAGTTCAGTGGTAGAATGCTTGCCTAGCATGTGTCAGGTTCTGGGTCCCATCCCTAGGGGAAAAAAATCAATAACTTGTAATGCTTGTGTTCCTAGATATTTAGAAGGTGGAAACCTGGAGAATCCAGGTTCAAATCCAGCCAGAGAATAAAAGTCCAGGAGACCTTATCTTCAGTTAACCAGTAAAATGCAAAGTGGAGACCTGGTTCAAATGGTAGAGCACCAGCTATATGAGTGAAAAAGTTAAGAGCAGAATGCCCTGAGTTTAAGTCCCAGTACTAATACACACACACACACACACACACACACACACACACACACACACACACACACACACACACACACACACACACCACAGAGTAATAACAAGAATATATGTAGTCAATATGTGCCAGCCTTACTTCATTCTTACTTCTTAGAGATAAGGACGGTGTCAAGGTTCAACACTCCACTCCTGCACTGAATGGACATTTTCTATAATACTTAGTAAATAGTTGAGTGGTATATTCATCAGGCAAACAAATGATTGCACTAAGAAGAACATTTTGAAGGTAAATCTGTCTCTCCTCAAATTAAACTTTTTAGTTAGGCTCAATAAAGGTGATATTGTTTGGCTAGGAGGAAAATTTCTTCATTCTAACATCTCAGATTATGTTAAATATCTTTTATCAAACTAAGAGCTAGTCAACATAAAATATTAATTAAATAGATGCAGAGAAATTATTAAGCTAGAATCTTGATTATTAATTATAACTGCAGAATTTTGTTTTATGCCAATATGACTTGGCTTTAGAGGAAACCACATGGGTGCATGTATTCTTGGGACCAGGAGATCTAGGAAACTGAGGCTTGACCCTGCCTCAAGGAACTGGCCAGTTATCAGAGAAAACAGAAATTGCCCCTGCTCCCGTGTGTGGACAGTAACTGAAGAAAAAGAATCATAGTATCCAGTGTGAGATTATGTCTCAGGTGAGTTTATTCTGTTTTTCTTTTTCTTCTTTTCCGTGTGTGTGTGTGTGTGTATGCGCGCGCGCGCGCGTGCACGTGCACACAACAGTACCGGGGCTAGAACAGATAGCCAGAGCATTGTCCCTTTTTCACTATCCCTTGGGCCATACCTCCACTTCTGGCTTTTTGCTGGTTGAATAGAGAGAAGAGTCTCACAGACTTTCCTCCTCGGGGTATAATAATCCTCAGATCTCACCCTCTTGAGTAGCTAGGATTACAGGCATGAACCCCTAGCACCAGGACAATGCTATGTTTATGTTTATGTTGACTATCAGTCAAATAATAGGGATGAAGATGACAATTAGCTATCAAAGACCTATCACTCTAACCCCATAAGGAATATTATCTGAATGAAATGCGCGTTATTCTTCAAGAGAGGCAACTGACTATGAGACAAATGAGACCACGGCCTTTGGCATTCAGTGAGCCTAGAAGTCTTTGCAGGAAGCAGGAAGAGCTACAGGTTAATTACTTGGCCATAGGCATTTCACTGGTCATGATGTGTTAGTTGGCTTGGTGCACATTGGAAGGGATTTGGATTGTGTTTGATGATTTAGGGTGATGGCTGGAGGGGCAGGAAGGGTCTATAGAGCTGTGCAGAAGACTGCCAACTTTCTTGTGGTGCATGTGTCTCTCCCATTCCCAGAAAGAGTACCTAGTGTGCTTTGAACATCATCATCTCCAGGTCTCTCCAGGATGAACCTATTTTCTGGAGAGCTGAAGCCTTGGCCTACTGCAGGAAGTTTCCAGACCCTCCAGCTGGCCCTTTTGTACAGCCAGCTACCTCTGAAGCCAGCCTTCTCGGCATCTTCCTCTAGGGGCAACATCGTTCCTAGACCCCATGACCCTCTTGGGAAACTTGAGCTAGCATGGATAGACATCTGGACATTCTGATGTAAGGCAAACATCCAAGGTCACTCACTTGTTTTGATGGTGGAGACATTTTTTCAGATTTGTTACTTCAACAAAGGTGCTCTATTTCTTTAAACCTTGGTTTGCCTATAAACTAGAGTGGTATCTGTAGTAAGGACCAGTGAGTCAGAGAATGTAAAGGCTTCCTCTGCCATCCGACACCCAATAGGTATATAGAAAATACCAACCTGGCTTAGATAGGTATGCAGAGTGCCATATGTTGCTTCTTGGCATTGTTAGGAAGTTACACAAGATGCAAGCAGGCTGCCTAGGTAATGGAGGCCTAGTGGCTTCCTTCAGCACCTTGCTGCCTTTACCTGGCTATCTGGGAGGGAAAATGAAGAGTACAGACCCTGACTCGACGGATCAGAAGCAAAGGCTCGCATAACAATCTGACATGTGCAAATGTTAAGAATCAAGACGGGTGCCAATGGTTCATGCCTGCAATCCTAACAACGTAGGCAGGTGAGATTTGGGAATTGCAGTTCAAAGCCAGGCCTTTAATTTTTTTTTTTCTGTGACAACCTGTAACATTGCTATATTAACTAGTCAAATATCTTTTGTATTAAGATCCTATTTCCAGCAGTCTTTAAAACTCAACAACTTCCTGAAGTAGGAAACCTGTACTTGCAGCTTACACCCTTAAACCTGCCAAGTCCAGCCTGGGTTATGATGTACAGTGGGACTTCGGTACCTATCATCCTGACAGGCAGAGACATAAGTGAGTGCCTAGAATGACAGCCAAACATTCAATGTAACAGAAATGAGGCTTGATCCTTCTACCTAAACATTAATCCTTTGTAGGTTCCTATCACAATCTGTGAAGAATATAAGAAGGAGAATTAACAGTCTCCAGAAGTTTACATTAAGAAACAATCTTGACACTATGGTCACCTCACTTAGTCTTCCCATCAATTCACTGTTCCTTTCTAGCATCAATGAAAGGGCCACAAGTGAAGAAACCTGTTCACCTGCCACTGGATTTTCTTTTTCTTTTTTTCTTTCCTTCCTTCCTTTCTCTCTTTTTCTTTTCTTTATTTTTCTTTGCCAGTCATAAGGCTTGAACTCAAGGCCTGGGCACTGTCCCTGAGCTTCTTTTGTTCAAGGCTAGTGCTCTACCACTTGAGCCACAGTGCCACTTTGGCCTTTTCTGCATATGTGTTACTGAGGAATCGAACCAAGGGTTTCATGCATGTTAGACAAGCACTCTACCACTAAGCCACATTCCCAGCCCTCTTTTCTCTTCCTTTTGTAATCTTCTCTTATAACCGGTGCTGGTGACAGGCTTATAATCATTAGTTTCTCAGGAGGTCAGTATCTGGAGGATTGCAGTTTGAAGCCAACCTGGGCAGAGAAGTCTGACAGACTCCCTTATAAAGTGACTAGCAAAAAAGCAAGGCTGAGGTCTTAGTTTGAGTGATAGAGCATCAATGGAGTGTGAGGTCCTGAGTTCAAATCCTAATACCAAAAAAACCCTCAGAAATCTGTCTCCTATGATTTGTATCTCTGGTCCTTAATTCTATATATAGCACTAAACACATGAAGCCCTTACTTTTTTCCACACACTTTCATTTAAAGTGACAAAAGTTATGTAATGCAGACTCAAAGGGAAATGTATTTTGAATAATTATGTGACATTATGTGGAAAGTTCAGAGGCTGTGTACACCATCTCATGATTTTGAACCTTGTGGTTAAAGACATTGAAAGTTGACAGATTAGTCAGGGATTTGTCAAGAGTATTAATTATGAACTTTGAAATCTTGGTCAGTGAAAGTTCATCTGCGCATCTTGCAAATATGATCAAAGTCTTTTCAGTACTGATTTGATGGTGCTTAACCACAATGTGTGAAGAATGAGGCTTTTCATTAGAAATTACTGATGTAATTGAGGACATTTTCAAGAAAGATACATAATTGAGCTTTTATAATTCATGCTCTTCCCCTCCTCCACCTCCAATCCCATCTGCATTCTGTGAGCTCCTTTGAACACTTCAGATAGCATTTTAGAATGCCACAGAAGGAAAGTATGTGCTGTTAACTTCAGTGCTACTCAGGGTTCTACCATCCAGGAGGACAAAGTTGGGGGTAGTGGAAATGATGAGTTCAAAATTATATACACCAAAAAACTTGTGCTTACTGTGATTTGGAATGTGAAAGGAATTTACTACTTGCTGAGAAGTTGAAAATGATGAGTTCAGTACAGAATTGGATAGGAGAAGGGAAAAGCCATCCCTCTGCAATTATTCAGATACAGAAAATAATCTATGATTTTTCTCTTCTCTGATGTGAAAATAATGCTCCGGCACGTAAACTGTGGAAAATGAAACAATATGCCCAGTGTAGCTTCTCAAAATCACTGACCTGTAAATCCCATCTCTTGAACCAGGGATGTCTGTCTTCTCCATGGCTGCCAGTGACTGCCTGAACAACATTGTGTTGCTTTACTGCAGGTCTCTGGAGTGTAGCTGAAAGTGCTCAGAGTGTCCAAGAATGCCAAACCTTGGTCCTCTGTCCCTTTCTGCAGATTCCACAATCCTCTCTGTGGCCCGCTCTTAGCTGGGAAGGCTGGGAGCAGGCTTACCTGCGGTGAGGTTCTTCTGTTCAGTTGCCCTCTGCGCGCCGGAAGGTGGCACCCTAGCCACTCCAGAGGAGGAAAGGAAGGGAACCTCGAGGGAGAAGAGAAAGAAGGAGTGTGGGGGGGGGGGGGGAGGGCGGAAGAGCTTAGTTCTTAGACTTGGGGCTCTGGCGAGTAAGTCGCCACCTCCACCCTTTTACGGAAAACGCCTAGATGTCTGGTCTGCTAGGGGACAGTTCGAAATTCAGGAGATAAATAGTGTTCCGAGGGTTATTCATAGCCAATTGCTTCTGGCCTACTGCGTCCCAGGGAAGGGTTGGTTTCCGCGCCTCCTGAGTGCTCAGCTGCGTGCGGGTGTGCAGAAAGCCGCGGGTCTCAGGGAGAGCGCGCGTCATCAGACCCTTGGCCCTTTGTGTCTTGCTTGGCAGTGGCTGCACCCGTGCGCGTCGGTGAAGAATGATGCCCTGAGGGTGGGGTCTGCCTTGAACATTCCACTCGCCGACCTCCAAGCGCCCATAGCGGGAATCCCCGACCCGCAGGCCTCCTGGGCCCTCTATCCCGCGCCCGCGGAGCCAGCCGCCCGCCCTCCAGCCCCGCGCCCCGCGGCCAGAGCCGCGGGCCAAGCTGTACCCCGCGTGGCGTGGTGTGAACCGGCCCCTTTGGAGCTGCCAGGAAGCTGGCCCCGCTAGCCCCGGGAGCTGGGGTTGAGGCCAGGCTGGCTCGTGCGGGGCCCCTGCCCGCGGGCAGTTTGATCGTGAAGCCGAGGTCCCTACCGGGGCTGGTGAAGGTAGGCAGCGGCGGCTGGGCCAGGGAGCCCCGGCGGCCGCTTCCTGGGGAGTTCTCCCTTCCTGTCCCCGGGAGCTCCTCTCCTCCTCCCTCCTCCTCAGACCCTCAGGAGCTCCCCGCCCCGACCTCCACCGCCCGATGCCGGCCTCGAGGATTTGCTGTCCTCGGTGACTCACATTCCCCGTAATTTTGAAAAACGGCGGTGCAAAGTTAAAAGAAAAAAAATCAAAACACAAAAAAATCAAACACCCTCAGGCAAAAGAAGAGGGGGGACGTCCCATCGCCCCACGCACCGGCAAAAGTTGGCTTGGGCGAGTGGCACCAGCCGAGGCTGGGCTCCGCGCAGAAACGCACCCGAGGAGAGGGGGCGGGGGGGGGGGGGCTGGAGTTGTGCTTTCGGTCGAGCAAGGAGTCCAGCTGGTTCCTCCCCCCCGGCACCCCCCACCTCCGGTGGACGGCTTCCTGATCCCAGATCAGTCCCCCCCGCCCCCCCCCTCTCTCTCTCTCTCTCACACACACACACACACACACACACACACACACACACATTAGCCCCGCGTAAAAGTTCAATCTGTCCCGTAGAAGAGTGCAGTCTTGAAGCTGAATAAAGCAATGAGCTGAAAGGGCGGCGCGCCCGCAGCCTGGAGTGCTGAGGAGGCGGGTTTGGGGGATCCACTGCCGAATGAACTGGTTTCGAAACTTGGAAAGACCCCACAGGCGGCGCCCGCGGTGCGTGCATGTCCCCTGTCCGCTCAGTCCGAGTCCTCCTGGCTTTTCTCCCTCCACACGCCGGCCGGTGGCAGGGAGGGATTACTGTCCTGCAGCGAGAGCGATATCCAGGATCGGTGAGCCAGAGCCCACCGGCCTTTCCCACGATGCCCTTCACGCCTGGAGGGATTCCCGCACACACCGCGGGGAAAGGGCCGGACAGGGGCTCCAAGCCGCCTGAAGCGCGTCGGGTGGAAGGGCCCCAGCTCGTCCGAGTTAACGAGAACCATCGCCTCCGGGCAGGCTTCTTTGTTAAGCCCTAATCTGGAGCTCCTTGCTTTCCCCGACGCCTAGGTATTTACCGGGTCGCAAGGGCAGGGCGACGCTCGGACCACGCGACTTGGCGGCGTGGTTCTTTTGCGGGTCGTGCTTCGCGTCGCCCGACGCCCGAGGTGGCACCGGGTAGGACCCAGGGTGGCTGACAGCTCACCCTTGGGGCTCTCTCCCCGCGGGCGCAGCAGGTTGCATTGCCTACCCCCACCCCCGATGCGGAGTTGCAGAGGCACAAATCTCGACGGGAGCCACCGCCGAGGGCCACGGCAGCGATTCCCGCGGTTAGGACAGGTCTCGGCTTCCTAGAGTCCAGTCTGTTCGCGATATCCACGCCCTCGACCTTTCCCTCTTGCTACGAACTCCCCGGGCCGGACCGGCGTGCTTCCTCTAGCCGGTCCTTCGCCCCCCGCTCGGGACGCACCCGAGACTAATCTGGGGTGGTGCTGGGTCACGCCGACATTAGAAGGGCTTCTACACACGAACCATGCCCACGGAGCCCCGGCCGCAGCAAGGCCTCCCCACTCGCTCCTCTACTTGGAGGCCCCTTCCACGTCCTGATAGAGGTGCAGATTGGAGTAGCTCCTCAATTGAGTGTTCTTCAGCTCGGCGTCGCAGAAGGCAAGATGTTCCGTTTCCTGACCCATCCTCCCACTCCCCGCCGCGCTCCCGTCCACCCCGGGGGGTCGTGGAACCGAGGCGCGCAAAGGACTAGCAGGAAGGGCCAGGCATGGGGCCAGGGACACCTGTTCGGAGGGAGAACCGGGGTGCAGACCCACAGAAGAGATGGAGTGTGGTCTCCCGGGGACAGGGAAGAGTCAAGACTCGAAAACGAGGCTGGGGTTGCAAAGGGAGGAAGGGTGGGGAATACTGTGACCTCTAGACGGCTGCCCCAGCGCGGCCCGAACTGCGCCGCTTCGCCGGCACCAACTCCAGCCCACCGAAGGACCGAATCTGGCCGGTCCCCGCGGGCCCAGCCCAGCTCACGTACCACCTTCTCTATCGGAGACCGAGGCTCTCTTGGGTGCCTTTTCTTTTTCTAATGTTTGTTCAGTATCGTTTCTTTTGGGTCCTCTCCCTCCCATTCTCCTTCCCTCCTTCTCTCCCCCCCCCCCATTTCCTTATTTGACGGCCGTACAGTTGGTTCGCGCCCCGCACCTGAGTTGCGTGGGAGCGGCTGTGGGCTGCTGTTTGTGCTTTTCTTGACTGACCTTTCCCCATCCCGGGGGCGGGGGGGGGAGGGTTGTCTCTCACCCAGGCTAAGCTCTGGAAAAAAAAATCCCACGATGGCGCGCGGGGTGACCGGAAGCGACGTCCGAGTCCGGCCACGGGGCGCGGGGAGGACAGCGAGCGTCTCGCGGATCTGGGTCCTACCCGACGCCTGGGACTCTTACGCGAGCACGCTCAGAGACTCGGTGCCCAACTTTGCCCTGCGCCGTTTTCGAAGAGCGACCCAGCACAGCTCGAAGCGGAGCTAGTCCGCGCAGCAAACGCTAGAGGCGGCCTCCTGGAGCTCTCCTCCGGCGACCGTGCCCAGCGGGCGCAGTATTTCCCGGGGTGCCCTCCCTGTTCTTGCCGCTGCGTCCGCCGACGACAGGGGGAACACTTTGGGGTGGGGGGGGATGGGCAGCCACAGCTGCCAGCAAGCCGAGTCACTCGGGTAAACACGCCGGGGTGGGCGGTGCGCAACGCAGGGAACCCGTCGGGACCACCCCCGCCTTTACCTGTCCCAGCCTGCAGGAGCCTGCGGCCCCGGCTCTGTGGGGGCGGTGCTTAGCTGCCAGCCCGCCGGGGCGGGAACTCCAAGGGGCGGAGCTCCAGGTGATTGGGCGCCAGCGCGGGGCCGCCTGTCTGAGCAGGACTGCAGCGCCCCGCGGGTTTCACTTCGCTCCGCGCAGCCGCCGGGTCGACAGCTCGTCAGGAGCCCAACGCCCTGACCTGCCGCTGCCCGCCGCCGCCGGTTCTTGCAGCCGCTCCGCGATCCTTGCTCCTCTGCAGACAGCACCGTCTCGGGCTGCTCGGCTCGTCCAGCTCCTGTGGCCACCGCCTCGGCGTCTTTCCCCCCCCTGGCCCTCGTTCCCCCAATGTCTGACTCTGACTCCCGGACTGAGAAACGCAAGGTAAACACCTCCGAATTCCGGAGCACCGGCTTGGGACCGCAGGAAGACCGGCACAGGCGCCGGAGCTCGAGCCGCTCCATCCCCCGCCCGCTTCCCTCGCACGTGCAGGCAGAATCGCGCGTATTTGCCCCACTAGTCGCAATAGGTGCAGGCGGGTCCCCTCCTGGGCAGGTCCACTCTAGGCCAGGGCTGGCTGTGGGCCGCCGAGGACACCTGACCGAAGTACGACTGGGGCCTGGATTTCGCACCCGGCGGGGGGCGGGGGGTCATGAAGCCTTGTTGGCCGGGCTGGGAGAGCGCGAGCTATCGTCGCCGTGCTGGGGACTTGCCCCGTGAGCCTAAAGGAGAAGTTTCGCCAACAGCCCGGCGATCCCCTACTTGTAGCCACGCAGTACCTGAGGGTTTGGCGGCTTGGCTCTTGGGGCGCATGAGCCCGTTGCGGAGAGTTTGCGGAACTGCGGTGGGGATTTAACTGACGAGGCTGGTCTTTTCCTGTGACTCATGCAAGCCGAGGTTTAGCTGCTGGTGTTGCTTTGTCGGATCTGCCTGGAGGCCCAGCCCCTGCTGTGTGCGCCCTGCGGACAACGTCAGCCAGACAGGATCCACTGGCCGCGAGGGACTCAGGGCCTCTCCGGACCACTAAGGCCACACGGGGGACCAACCAACCAGCAGAACTAGCTCGGTCCTCAGGGCTGGGCTCTCCTAGCGGCTCCCGAGTGCTGGATCGCACCGATACTCGTTTGCTGTGCAGGCTGGTGGCGCCGTACCTTCGGGGGACGTGTTTCCCCGGGGTTGGCACTGATGGTGCAAGGGCCCGCGGGACACTGGGGAACGAGAGTTGGGTGTGTGCGCTAGTGACCAGAGATGGTCGTTCCGATTTGATGCGTACCCGCGGCGCTTGGGGACCTAGGATGAAGTTGCAGCAGTCGGCTGGATGCTGCAGCCGGGGCTAGGGCAGCCGTTGAGGTCGGCAACTCGACCTACCCGAACCAGTGTGTTGACTGCCCATCTAGTCTCGGGAAGTTCTTCGGTCTCGCTTTGTCTCCAGGTGATCTTGCCCGGGGCGGCGGGAACTGCTGCAACGCGCGCGGTGTCCCTAACGCAGGGGCGGGGCGGACAGCCAGAGCCCAGTCTGGAGGTTGTGGCCGCCTCAGCCCTAGTGGAGCTGGAGGGCGAGTTTGTCAACAATCGCCTCGCCTTTGGCTGCCTGACCCGTAGGCGCCGCCCCCGCCGCCGCTGCCCATTGGCTGCAGCACCGAGCGACCGCGCACGGGCCAATTGGGAGCGCGGGCACCGGGCGCCAGCTGCGCGGGGAGGCCGGCGGTGCCGGCCGCGGCGGGCGCAGAGCGCGAGGGGAGGAGCGGGAGGAGGCGGAGGATGTTCCCGGCGGCGGCGGCGGCCGGCGCAGCGCGGGCCAGAGGCGCGGCGCTCGAAGCCCTGGGCTGCCCGGCGGAGCGTGGCGGCGGGCGGGCGGGAAGGCGTGCACCCAGCGCTGCCCGGAGGGCTCTGAAGCCTGGTGCTGCGCTTTGTGTCCCACGCTGCCTGAGTGGTGACGGTCTGGGGGCGCCGGGTCGGCGCAGAACGCGGGTCGGTCGCCGTGGGGCCCGGGCCCGGACGCAACGCACGGAAGGGAAGGGGCGGACGTGAGTTTCGGTGTGATTGCCTGGCGAAGGGAGGGACGGCGCGGTGGGGGCGGAGGGGGGTTGTTTCTAGTAAGAGAATCGCGCGGTGAGAAACCGGTGTCGCCGTGCGTGCAGAACTATCTGTGGACTTCGCCGGGGGTGTCGGAGGGCGGTTCCGGGAGGGGGGGTCCCCGATTTGGGATTGTGCATCTAACTGTACACGCTGCATCTTGGAGAAGTTGTGTCGGGTTCGGTGCTGCGCGCGGGAGCGGGAGGCACCGCGGGCGGAGAAGCGCCCGAACCGGGCGGAGCTGCGCTCGCTGAGTTACAAACTCTATTGTGACGCACTTACTACGACTGACGGCCGCTGCCAAACCTTTCCCAGACTTGCTGCCCTCAGCATTTTCGGCAAACAATGGGGCCGAAGCGGGGAATGGGGCCAGCTGCAGGCAGTCGCCGCATCTGCGCCCGGCGCTGTACTCCAGCGCAGAGTCTGATCCCGGGAAATCAGAGCCCGCTGGGAATTTCTGATTTGATTCAAGTCTGTCCTGAGCAAAAGAACATTCAAATAAACTTTTCAAGCAAGCTGCTTCTCTGCAACCTTGTGTGCATGTTTGTGCACGGGAGACCCCTAGCCCTGCAAAATAATTGGCGTTCATAACTCTTATTTTCTCTGGTGTTCCCAAGTTTAGTTCCATCTCTCCATATTTTTGCTTTTATATTCGAGCGATTGTTAACAAAGTATGTGGAATTCCCTCCACATTTTAGTGAATAGGTCGAAGTTTATCTATTGATTATAATTATTTTGCTGAACATAAAACAGAGTTTTTCTTTTTCTTTTACCTCCAGAAAAAAAGACCAAATGGCAAAGCAACCTTCCGATGTAAGTTCTGAGTGTGACCGAGAAGGTGGACAGTTGCAGCCTGCTGAGAGGCCTCCCCAGCTCAGGCCTGGGGCCCCTACCTCCCTACAGACAGAGCAGCAAGGTAATCCCGAAGGCAGTCCCGAAGGCGAAGGGGACCGCTGCCCCCAAGGCAGCCCTCAGGGCCCGCTGGCCCCACCGGCCAGCCCTGGCCCTTTTGCTACCAGATCCCCGCTTTTCATCTTTGTGAGAAGATCTTCCCTGCTGTCTCGATCCTCCAGTGGGTATTTCTCTTTTGACACAGACAGGAGCCCGGCACCCATGAGTTGTGACAAATCAACACAAACCCCAAGTCCTCCCTGCCAGGCCTTCAACCATTATCTCAGCGCAATGGGTAAGCAGTAGCTTCTGCACATGCATGAACGTTTCAGGGCGGTGTGGAACATTTAGAGCCTTCTTTTACAATCCTTCCAGTGATTTATGCTGTGTTCTGGTAGGAAAGGAGAATGTGTTCAAAAATTTTTTTTCAAGCTTTTGGTGTTTTTTACTGTTTGTTTTTAAAGTCATGAAGTGTATAGATGGCATCAATATCAGCTTGAATCTCTGGCCTTCAAGGTGAAGCATATTCTCATGGCAAATTGTATTAACCCCTATGTGTTACATGTTAACAGCATTGTGTTTGAAAGGGACTGGACAGTTACAGAAAACAGCTTAGTAATGTAACTGGGAGTGTGAAGAAAGAGATGGAACAAGTTAATTATTTGTAGAGATGACATTTGGAAAATGAAATAGTTCCTACAAGAAGTAGGAACTGGTTTTTCTCTTACCTACATTTCCCTTTGGGTTTCACCACTCAGAAAGTTTGGATATAATACTGATGAGATCAGATTGTAGTTTTTTATTTCAGAGATTAAAGTTAGTATTGGAGCTGAACTAGCAGTGGCAAATTTGAATTCCCAGATATGTGCACAGTAAAATCATTGAGGGAGCTTACTCACAGGGAAAGGAACCTAGTAGGGGTCGTGGGCAATTTGGAGAGCATTTGTTCTTGATGCCAGAGGGCATGTGGTCTGAGATTGTAGGCATTCCTTTATTACAAGATAGTCCAGGAATGCAGATTTTTAAGGGCATATATCTGGACATTTAAGCATTGACAACTAATTTAGATCTCTAAACATTAGATAGGCCAGATTGAAACATCTGCAGGTTTGATTACAGTCTGGGACTCTGGCTTGTGACCCCTGAGTATGTACATTTCTGGTAACCCTGGAAATAGGATGGGTCTGTGTTGGTTCACTGTGCTGCTAATAGAAAGGACTCATGTTTTGATCATTCACCAGTCACCTTTGGCATTTGTCCAGATGAGCCTACCCTATATACGTAAGATGGAAAGAGATTAGCTGTGTTATCAATTAGGAAATCTAGTTTAAATTCCAAGATTTAGATCATATCTTGTATGCTGTAGGGTCACTAAAACCAAAATCATCAGCCCAAGCACCTGAATTCTAGAGTACAGTGATAAATCTGTTAGTAAATGTGGGACCTACAGATCTGTGCCTTCACCAACTTCTGTGAAATAAATCAGGAAGACTGATTCCCATGTTACAGAGATGGAAAGAACTTTATAGGGGTTGTTCCTTGTCAGGTTGGATACTCCTGGAAAACCGCAAGCAAAAATGACAAATACCAATGAGCTATATACATTGGCTATTCATCTGCCTTGTACTGGGAGATATAAGTAGGGCTCCTCCTTATAGAAAGAAGCTGCAAATTTTATTATTACTGTTACTTTAGTTACAGCCTGTGCTGCTACTCCCAAACTCATTTTAGCCTTACAAGTTCTTGGTGCTTCCCATGAAATTGGCCACTGTAGATGTGAACCTACCATATTCTTGCCAAGTTAACAGAGCTTTATGGTATGTATATTTAAAACCTGTATATTTTAAGGACCCCCTTGAAAGCTATTATAGGTTCACACTGCTGGCCTATGGAAAAGTCTCTGGAGGTGGGAGCCTAATGCATGGAAGTTATTTCTCCTTTCTTGGTAGCCGGGAACACTGGCTGTATTAGTGCATTTTCTAATAAACATAGATATGAATGCTGATATGAATATATTATTTAGCAATTTATTAATAATGTAAGCACCGTTAGTTGAGATGAGATGACAGATTCAGAGCTTTCAAGATCACAATCTACATTATTAAAGTTATTAGGTATACCTGCTAAGTAAAGTATTGGATCCTGAGGCATTATCCTGTTAACTTCCATAGACTAATGTGATAACTTAGAGTTGAATACATGGAATGAAATGATGAGTTTTAATGAATTTGTCTGAAGTTAACATACTAAGGTAAGTTTTCTTCACTGAGGTTTTAGACATTTGTTTGGGAGAGATTCAGACCATGAGAAGACTGTCAAATGCAAGGTTATTAACTTGACGATTTAAATGTATAATTTTTGTAGTCACTAAGTAGCTACTTTTCCTGGCTATCCTCAGAGTCTTAGCTAAGTGCCTGAAGACCACAATTCTAAGTTGATCAATGTTCTATTCCTTATTCAGCCATCTCCATTAGGATCTTTAATGTTGCTTTTGATAGTTATTACAAAATGAATTTGTCCTAAGAAGTCTTTGATTGACTTGCCCTGTTGGAACACAAATGTGAGGTCACAAAAAGGTTCTGCTTAGCCAGGGGCTCCTTCAACCACAAAATAGCTTTCTGCTCAGTTACTTGGGTAGTGAACAGTGAGCCTTGAAGTTTTGTCCTTGTATCTTTATTCTGATGGGGAAGTGAAGGCTTGTGAGGATGCCTAGCAGTTAGGTATTATACTCCATATATCTGATTTTTCTGAAGAAAGGTTGAAAGAATATTATCTTTATTGTAGGAACATAAAGACATACTTTTGTACCATTTTAGCTTGCATATGGTCTGGGAGGATTAACTTGAGTAATGATTATTTTAATAAAACCTTGCAGCTATAAGGTATGTTGTTGGTTCCGTGAATTCCTTTTCCCATGAGTGTTTTTATGCCTTATACATTTTTCATGCAAATTACATATTAAATCCTACATACATTCTTACTCTGAAGTATAGTCAGTGCAATTAGAAATAAGAAAGGAAGCTGGTTGCACCTGTAATCCTAGCTACTCAGGAGGGTGAGATCTGAGTGTGAGGCTCTTAAAGCAAGTTAACCAGCCAAAAGCCAGAGTGGAGCTATGGCTCAATCCCCATTTTCAGCACCAACAAAAATGTAAAAGAAAGAAGAAAGAAAAAGAGAATTAGGAGTATGTATGAGTATCCACAACCAGCAGGTTGTGTTACTTAAACCTATTCCCTCACAGTGTGGTAGAACTCACAGATGGGAGTTAATTGTTCTTTATACCCTTCAACATCCTGTGAGTATTTCTGCAGCAGCTGGTAATTGGCCCCTCCTTTATATTAAGAGCTTCCTGTGGGAGGCAGGGGGTCATGCAGACCCCAGTGAGGTGCTTGACTGAAGAAAAGAAGAACAGAAGATTCGAAAGTCAATAGAGCTCTACAGATTAGCTTTTCCACAGCTATTTTGTTTTGTTTTTGCTGTGCTCGGGATTTGACCCAGGGCCCTTTGCACAGTTAGGCAGGAGCTACATCCCCAGAACTACCTTTCAAAAGAAATTTTAACTGAGGGAAAATAGAACTTCAACAAAGCCAGGTAGCACATAGAGGACTTGATTCTTGACTTCTCATATATTTCTGAGTATTAGGTTCCAGCTGTAAGGAATGTCACTGTAGGAATTAGGTGTAGGGAAACTGCCTGTAAATTGAGCCTAGGATTAGTTCAAATCCAGGTGTGGTATCAGTGTCCACACACTGTATTTTAAAGATGTATTATGATAAAAGAAAGTGGAGCTGGGCACTCATGCCTGTAATCTTGGTTCTGTGCCAGCCTGGGCAGAAAAGTCTGTGAGATATACTTTATCTTTAACTAACTACCAAAAATGATAGAAGTGTGGCTCAAGTGGTAGAGCTCTATCCTTGAGCAAAATACCTCAAGGAGAGTCTTAGGCCATAGAATCCAGCCCAAGAACCAGCACCAAAAAGAAAAGAAAAGTAGAGTATCAATTATTTTTATCCAGATTCCATATTAGGATAATATTTTGACAATATTGGCAGTAAATAAGGCAGCTAACATAAAATTTGCCTTCTTAACCATTTCTAAATGTACAATTCAGTGTTTTTAAATATATTCACATTGTTGTAGGTTAACCAAGAGCTTTTTAATCTTGTAAAACTGAAACTCTGCATCCATTAAGTAACTTATTTTCCCCTTCCTCCAGCCTCTGCCTCTGTAATTTTGACAACTTTAAAATGCCTTCTGTAGGTGAACTCATACAGTGCTTATCCATTCTGTGACTGGGCATTTTTCACTTAGTGAAGAGTCCTCAAGGTTTACCCATACTGTGATATGCATCCCCCCCTTTTAATGTATGTTTGTAGCACATTTTGTTATTTGTCTCCAGTGGACAAAGGGCAGCTTCCACCTCTTAACTGTTGCAAGTTGTGCTATAATGAACATTGTGTACAAATAGGTTTTTGAGTCCTGCTTTCAATTCTTTTGGATATACACCCAGAAGTGGGATTGTTAGATTATCTAATAATGTGAGGGAGAACTGGCTGAGCATTTCTCAGCAAACATTTTGGTTTTCTTGGATTAGCTTTAATAAACTTGATACTTTATTTTCTTGGAAGCAGTTAATTTTATTTTAATTTCAGTTTTCATGTGTTTACTTTCAGTACATAGAAACTGTTGGTTTTTGTGCATTGGTCTTGTTTCCTTGTAGCTTTGCAAAAATTTTGTTATTTTTTAGGGAGTGTGGGGACTCTATGTAGATAGTCATATAATTTTTTTTTGTCAGTCGTGGGGCCTGAACTCTGGGCCTGGGCGCTGTCCCTCAGCACTTCAGTTCAAGGCTAGCGCTCTATCACTTGAGTCATAGTGCCACTTCCAATAGTCATATAATCTGCAAATGGGGACTTTAAAAAAATACTTTTATCTGCAAGTATTTTATTACCTTTTTTGGAGGGGGCAGTCCTGGAGTTTGAACTCAGAGCCCTATACTTGTTAGATAGGTGGTCTGCTACTAGAGCTATATACCATTTGTGTTGTTTAGTTTCAAGATTGGGTCTGGCTTTATGCCCAGGCTGGCCTGGACTGAGCTCCACTGGTCCCAGCCATTGTGTTTCCCCATAGCTTAGACTGACAAGAGTATACCATTGCACCAGCTATTGGTCAAGAAGGAGTCTCACCAATTTTGGTGCCTGTGCTGGCCTTGCTTGAACCATGATTCCCCAGATCTCTGTACTACAGAGCTATGACTACAGATGTGAACCACTTTTTTCCCAGTTTATTTCTTTTTCTTACCCTATTGCAAAACTAGAAGAACTCCTACTACTTACAGTAAATAGAAGTGGTAAGAGCAGTTTTAAGGGGAAAAATTCTTTCTTTAACCACTAAATACCTGCAAATGTTTTGCAGATGCTCTTTAAAATGATGAGCTTTTTATTCATAGATTATTGAGGGTTTTTTTTGTTTGTTTGTTTGTTTGTTTTACTGGTCCTGAGGCTTGAACTCTGGAACTGGGCACTGTCATGAGCTTTCAAGCTCAAGGTTAGGCCTTGAGCTACAACTCTACTTCCGGGCTTTTTGTAGTTAATTGAGGATAAGAGTCTCATGGACTTTGAACCATGATAATCAGATCTCAGCCTCTTGAGTAGCTAGGATTATAGGTTGGAGCTACCAGCATTCAACCTTAATTGAATTTTTAAGTGTGAATGAAATGAGTGTTTATAATATGTTTATTCAGTATCTTTAGATATGATTATATAACTTTATGTATTAGCCTATTGACAGTTACATTACATTGATTTACAGACCTGAGGTAAGACCTACTTGGGAAGCTGTTCAATTCATTATATATAGTGCTACTATTTATTGAGAGTATTTGCATATAGAATTGCATGTAGGATTTCTTGTGACAGCTCATTTCTGAAACTCGTCTTTTTTCCTTTGTCTTTCTCAGAAGCTTACAAGTTTTCTTTAAAATAAGCTTTCCATTCCACTGATTTTTTTTTCCTTGTTTTTCTGTTTTCACAAGGATTGGGGATGGTGGTAAACATTCAGGCCATAATGAGATTTTTGGGCTTTGGATGAAAAGACTTCAGGATGTTAGAAATCTCATAGATCCTTCATCCTTTATTTTTATTCTCCATGGAGTTAATAGGTTTATAATGCTAAAAGATAGAGCCATATAAAAGCCAGGCTGCTTTTTCTAGAATCACCACAATATCTATTGTTATTCCCCACTGTAACTGGAAGGATGCCCTTCAGATTTACCCTGCAATGTGTGGGAAACTCAAATCTGATATTTACGCTTCTTTTTTTTTTTTTTTTTTTGGTTGGCCCTGGGGCTTGAATTCTAGGCCTGGGTGCTATCCCTGAGCTCTTCAGCTCAAGGCTAGCGCTCTTTTACTTGAGCCACAGCATCACTTCTGGCCTTTTCTGTTTATGTGGTGCTGAGGAATCGAACCCAGAGCCTCATGCATACAAGGCAAGCACTCTACCACTGAGTCACCTTCCCAGCCCTTGATATTTACGTTTCTTAGAAAACTTCATATTAAAGAAATCACAAGTCCTGTACATTTATATGATTGGGTTGTAAGACAGGAAGAAAAAGTTACCCATATATTGACTTGTCTTGTTTTGCATTTAGGAGGTTTGAATTTGAGAATATCTATCCATCAGCTTGTATGGTTGTATACTGGGAAGCATAATACATTTGCTGCTTGCCCTGCTTTAAACCCATTAAATGACAGCTCTTACCCTGTGCCCAAGTTTCCTTATACCCAGGCCTGTAGTCATCCAGCCTATGCTGGGACAGCACTCCTCATGGACTCTGACCTGTCCCTGCTTCTGAATAAGTGGTCTTCATTCTTTCTCTGTTAGACCATCCTCAATGCCATGTGTTCCTTAGATGGAGATATTTCTAGCCAGTTCCACCTGGTCAGTCATTTCTGCTTGGTCAGCGGTGGAGATCCTTGCTGGGCTTATGACCTACAACTGCCTTCCTCCTATCTGCAAGTCCCAGATCTCTGTTGATAGCCTAACGTGGGTCCCTAGAGACCTTCTAGGCTTATGCCTGCACCTTACACTCTGTGCCATCTGCATTCCCTCAGATCTCTGTAGCACAAGGCAAATGACCTGACACCATCTCTCAAGAAATGCTAGCAGAACATTTGTGCAAGGTCTGGGAATCATCACAGCCTTATTTATACCAGCCAGAAAAATCCATAGCCTGCTGGGATGGATAGATGAATCTCCTAATTATTGTGCACTTTTTCACAGTATTATTAACAATGACATGAAAGAGTTGCTCCTGGCAAAATATTAAGGAAGGTTACAGAATTGTTGATGATAGCAAGTATGAGATTAAAAATGAATGTAACAGGCAAAACAAAAAGATGAGGAAACTCAGATGTAGGTGGTCTTTTCTGTGTGCCTTTCTCCACCTGTAAAACCATCAAAACAAGTCTTAATAAATAGCTACTGAAAAGCTGACTTCATGTCCCAGAGCCTGTTACTGAGCATGCGTTGTGTGTCTCATTCATGTGATGCAGTATTAACTATTGTGCTCTTTCTGTTGATGAAGATTTCATGCAGACAACATCACTTTTAGGCTACCACTAGATGTATTCCAGATGAACACTAGTCTCCTATTTTGTAGGTCTGCCTTTTTACTGTAGCAAAGTGGAGTATCTCCATCAGATGGGACCCCATTAGCTGTACTTCTTAGCTGCCACTCTCTATGGACTGTGTATCCTTTTAGAGCTGGTTTGCCTTAGATGCTTTATGTCTTTCTGCCCACCCCCAGAATCTTGGTGGATCTGTTTTTCCTCCTGAGCTGCAGTTCCCCATGCATTGAGTTGGGGGCGCTTGTGCTCATCAGTAAAGCTTGTAGCAATTCTGAAACAAGCTGGTAGACAGCTTGTTTCAAAACTCAGTCACTTCTTATCTCAGTGAGCTTGACAGCTGTGACAGGTTGTACAGATGGCCAGTATTTCCCATTCTCTATGGGAAGGACATGCCATCCTAGGAACGTAGGACACCTGCAGGGAAAAGTATTCATGCAGAAATGCTACTATAAGTCACTCTCCTCTGGTACCAGAGCAAAGAACTAAAAAACAAAATCTTTTCTAGAAATGATTGGTAGGAGCAGGAATGGGAAGTCTAACTCAGTCCTACCATGCCGGTTAACCCAAATCTTACCCTGAGAGGAACCTTGGCTTCCTAGGAAGCCTTTGGACAATGAGGGACATCTAGAATGCCCTGTCCATTCCAACTCTGCTTGGCATGGGTCTGAATTGAGGCTACCTGCTATAGTCAGCCCATCTGATTGGCAGAAATGTAACTTGAGTTCAGAAAAATGTGTATTTGGATAGAGACAATGGTTTCAATGCATGAGGTATAGAATTACTTTTCCCTAAAGTCCAAAGGTCTGTGAATCTTTTTCAAAACAAGAAATGAATCAGCCATGGGTTCTTCTGGTTGATGCAACACTAAGCATGTCCAGTACCTGAACAAAATCAAGTTCAAAGATAGCTTCTTCCCCCTTTTTTCCGGAGATAATGAAACTACTACAATTGGAAAATTAGAGTCTTAACCAGATTGGCTTAAATTTTCACACTAATTTCTGAATAAGTTGTAAGCCTTTCTTCTGAGGAACTGTTTTTCCTTTTCCCACACTGTAAGGGCCAGGATAAGAAGTCAGCATAAACACTCCACCTGGTGACTGGGTAACCCCCAATTTGTAAAAGACCTGGCCCTCAGAGGTTTTTGAGTGTTTGTTTAGAATGAGTTTTGGTATCCCTGATGTCCTGGTTTTCTCAATTCCCTTTCTGGACCAGATCCATGTGTTCTTAAGTAGAGTTGTGGTTTGTTGAGACTGGGCTGGTCAGAAAGAGCCTTGAGGAAGGGCTACTGGTGGTGGCTGCCTTTCTTGTTCTCCCCAGTGGTATACAAAGCTGGAGTGGGGTGTTGTGGTGCCTATAGCTCCCTTGGGGAGCCTGTGCCACTTTGGCTCCAAGTTAATGCCAGCCAGTAGGTAGCATGCATCTGTGGATTGTACTGCAGTTTCAAAGAAAGGAAACAACTCACTGTGTGGAAGTGAAGGCTGTGTCTGAGACTGATGTCTGGCTGTGAACTTGTGTCCTCACACTACTCCCTTACCCAGAACAAAGTGCTTGGCTCCCTTGGGCTTTGCCACCCTTTCTTAGGAAGGAAAATGAGTTGGAAGTTCATGTTCTTAAATAAAAATTGCCAATTCAATCTAAGAGGAGTGTGTGTGTATTATATTGAAATAAGTTTAACAGTTTTCAACTCTGAATTGCCTTGTTCTCCCCTTCCCCCCACCTCATAGAAAATGGTTATATTCCTGGGCCAGACCTTGCTTCCTATTCATTTTAATATAAAAACTTTATAGGAGACTTAATGAGCAATTTGAGACTTCTAAAAATAAGCAGTTTAAGTGGTGGGGTCTGGCTTTCTTTTCTCTGTGACTGTGGATCTATGAACGTGTGTGTGGGAGGTGGCAAAGCATTGGCCTACCATATGCAAAATCCTGGATTCGAACCTCTGCATTGCAAAAAAGAAAGAAAGAAAACAAGAGAAAGGAGGGCTTTTTCCTTATTAATTTGTCTGATTTGGGGTCCTTGAGAAATTCTGAATATAGTAGTCCAGAAATAAATTCTGGGTAGATACAGTGTCGTAGACATGAGAATTTAGACCTTTTACTTTACTGGAACATTAGATTTTGCTTAAACCTGTCAAAGCAGTTCACCAACTTAAGAGGAAGGTTAGTTCTCAGCATGAGTGCAGGTGTGTGTTGACTTTAAGAGAATCTACGTGCTATGTAGTACACAGTGTGTGTGAGCAGCAAGCAGCTTTTGGGTGTCCACCTGCATTTTCCCAGTGTTTTTTGTAGCCTAGACTGAGCTTTCTCTGTAAAGCAAGCTTAGCATAGGCATATATAATATATGAGATGTATAACCCTTACCTAGTATAGGAGCATGATAGACAACAGACTGGCTATGACCACAGTGGAGGGATGGGGGAAAAGAGGATAGGGGAAGAGGAGGAGGATTGTAGGAACCTGCACAAATGTAAAGCCCTTCATAGCAGCAAGCACAGAGCACTTGAGAACAAAATTGTATCTTATATTCACACTGTGGTAATAGTGACTCTACTCCTAATCTTTTCTTCCCACAACAAAAGAAGTCAACCAGGTGGGAGGGGGTGGGTCATAGCTCAGTTATACATCATTTATGGTTTACATACTGGTCCCTTAAGGCCTCCCTCAGACTTGCCTTTTGCAGAGCTGAGATCGCTTGAGGTTGTCACTGGCAGGCCGCTGGGGAAGGCATTTGGCTTTTCTCTCGGTGCTGGGTCCTTAATGCCTCAGACCCTCGGTTCAAGAGCCTTACAGTAGTTTTTGTTTATTGTTTTAGTTGGTGGTGGTAGTCGTGGAGCTTGAACTCTGGGCCTGGGCACTGTCCCTGAGCTCTTTTGCTCAAGGCTAGTGCTCTACCACTTTGAGCCACAGCACCACTTCGTGTTTTCTGGTGGACTTTCCTGCCCTGGCTGGTTTTGAATCAGGATCCTCATATCTCAGCTTCCTGGATAGGTAGGATTACAGACCACCAGTACCCAGGTCAGTGTTTTTT
The DNA here is from genome assembly GCF_019054845.1 of Dipodomys spectabilis. Taxonomy (NCBI): domain Eukaryota; kingdom Metazoa; phylum Chordata; class Mammalia; order Rodentia; family Heteromyidae; genus Dipodomys; species Dipodomys spectabilis. The sequence goes on along the minus strand of NW_024870864.1, from coordinate 1,365,072 downwards.
TAAAGCAGTTTTTAGTTCCTTTGTTATTGAGGGGTACATGTGCTTGCCTGTGTTCCTTGGTGGGTTGCCACCTTTGGCTCGAGATGTTTTGGGAGTTTTTTAGGGAGGACTCACAAGACACAACTGAAACAGACACATGTTGTAAGCACAAGTATTTAAACTGGAAACTGTCTAAATACAATGATTATGTATTTGTGATTATGCAAAATAGTGTCTGGAATCTAGGTAAAAAGTTTGATCTTTTTATACAAAATGAGATGATAAGAGACAGCTGCTTTTTGTCAATTCACTTAATTCCTTTATGGCGTGTTACTGATGTCCATACATCTGGGTTGAATTACTGCTTTACATATGGCCATTCAAAAGTCTTAATTTTGTAACTAAAATTGTTAGCTTTTCCCAGATTTTATTTTAGAAACCTAGGGATAGCTTTTGAAGACTTTCCTTGCTCTAGTGTTTGAGCCATAGCTAGGCCATTAGTGTCCTTAGGATGAAAGCAGTCATGTATGAGACCTGATTCTGAGTTTATTTGTAATTTAAATGTTTTCCTTCTCCTGAAAAATCTGATTTGGGGTAGAAATAAATTAAAGTTAACACTAGTAGCTTCCAGTTTTTTAAGTACCCTTTTTAATATGTGAATGAATGTTAGAATTCATATTTACTCTGAAATGGTCTCTAGGAGGAAGCTCTTGTTATAATATGGATGGAGTTAGCTGTGAGGGTAGGGAATTGTTTTTCATCAGTAGAAGGGATGTAGGATCATATCTTTGCTCTAAAGTGAATTCAGGGTTTCTCTTCATTTGCCTGTACTTAGTTTGAAGGTTATTTTTGGTTTTTCAAAATTAGATGGTACTGTCAGATCCTCTTAATTCTCTGAATGAAAATCAAGACCTGCAAACACAGATAGTGCTATTCACTTGGAGCAGAACAGAGAAACCAAAGAGCAGAACAAGTGCCCTGGGCTCTGCTGGTCAGAACCACAGAGTGAGCACTCAAGAGTGGTGAGTTCAGAATCTGTGGGGTAGGATGGAAGGCAGGGTGAGGGGAGTGATGTGGGCCAGTATGGTGGCATGGTTGTGTTCTGGAACATGGAAGGAACTGGTTTGGGGTATAAGGTGCCAGCTTCATTAATAAAAAGAGGTGACAATTGAAAGGAATTATGGGCTGTCTCATAGCTCACAAACAGAAAGGCAGGACCTCAATGCTGAGGATCAGACTACTAAGCTCTGCAGTACTCAGTAGGTTTCAGTGCTCACTTCAATGCCTTAGGAAACAAGCACCTGACCCCAGAAATGGCCAAAAAGCCAGGAAACTGGGCACCCTGTCTCAGAGGGCTCCTGTCTAGGTCTCACACCAGACAGCAGGTGCTGCACTTCTGTCCTTACACAGTCAGGGATATCTCTGGACACAAGCATGTGGCTTGGGGTCTGTCTATGCTCCTAGCGTGGCCCCATCTTCTAATAAACATGTTAATGATATGGGGCCCCTTGGGTGGAATACTTAGGTCTTCTGGTGTTGAGTCAGAAGCAAAAAGGCATAATCCCTATACTTGATGCTTTCCATCTGCACTCTATTACAACAAGCAGATAATGGCAAGAGGAAAAAAGGCTCACGAATACTAGTTTCCAGACGTCTGTCCAACTTCACAGCCTTGGTTTATTGGCACTATGCAAACAGTCAGACTGGAAATGGATGAAAGCAGCTTGTTTTGACTTTGTAGCTCATGGCCACATAAAGGCGGTGGGCAGTACACATCAGAGAAGGAAGTAGGAAACACTGGCTTCCTCTCATGCACCTCATTATCATGCTACTTTGTCCTAGCAGCTGTTTGTTAGGTACTGCCTTGAATTCATGTGACAATGCAGGCTTGTCACAATGTATACCAAAGAAACACAGATTGTGGAAATGTTGGATCCTAATGCAACATTCTGTCACTTTGTTTTTATTTATAATAGCTTTCATGTTCATCTAGTGGCTTAGTGGAATTGACAGATTTCTCAGGAAACAAATACAAATAAGGAGGTACATATCAATGACTGTATGTGTGTGTGTGTGCGTGCATGTGTGTGTGTGTGCGTGCATGTGTGTGTGTGTGCGCGTGCGTGTGCACGTGTGAGAGAGAGAGATTGGAGAGAGAGGAGAGAGAGTGAGAATGAGAGAGAATGAGTATCCTGGCTCCTATTTGTAAGCACCATCTGCAGTGTCTGGCCAGTGGCCCTCCTTTGCCCTATAACTATAGGGAAGAGAGCCCAGACAGCCTGATCACTCAGATAGGATTACAGAAGGCAATCTTAACAGGCAACCACCACTGTCTGGTGGTGTCTTCTTGTGAGCTGTGGATAAATCTAAATGGAGAAAGTTGGTTTTTTTGTTTTTTAGTATTTAAACCGAAACTATCAAGTTGAATCAACATCCCAGAATATTTATTTATACCATTGAATGTTGAGCTTCCTAGTGGCCACCTGCAGAGACTACGTAGTTCTTTTAGAATCTGCTCTAAGCTGGCTTGAGCACACCAGAAAGTGGCTCTTACACAGAGTCATTTGTAGTTTTGTTACATCAGACCCTCCTTGGGGACACAAATAGAAAAGGTTGATAGGTATTTATGAAAGAAGGGCCTTCTTTCTCTCCATAACCCATACATAGTTCATGTACCAGATGTAATGTCCCCTTCCTGTACTCAGGATGTTTCCTTGTGTAGCAGTTTCTTCAAAGTCTGCATTCTGAGTCCTTGTAGATCAAGAAGGCCTTTCTCTGATCTGAATTGAATTTATCGGCTCAGAGTTTAATTCATGTTGAGGCTTTAAAATATAATCTTGATTTTACTCAAGTATTTTTGGATTGCTAAGCACTAAACCACTGCAAAGGGAAGCTTTTCTTCAGATTTTAATTTGGTTTCTGGTACTAGATTGGGAATTCCAGTAGCTGCTCTGACCCTGAGCACTGTGCCCTCCCTCATGCTGTGTCATTAGGTGTCCATCGCTCTGTCACAGGCAAGGACCACTGTGCATGAAAGAGTGACAGTGAATGCCCTCACGGTGTGACTTCAGTTCTGCTCTTGGGCAGTTGAGAGAAATCAGAAGTTCAGCGTGACTGATACTGAGTTCAATATGAATTGATTTTTCATGCTTTTTTTTTTTTCCAGAAAGACATCCCCAACATGATTTCACTGCCAGTGATGTAACCACAATATTAATTCTTCCAATTGCTGAGCTTTTGTGATATTAACTTACCTTGTGAGTTGGAACATAGCTGTTGTGGCTGAACCAGAACAGTATGTTAACCAAAACAACCCATGTACCTCTTGCAGTCACTAAAGTCCTTTGGTGTTGGGAATGCCCTTCCCCTTCCCCACTCCCACCCTCATTGAAAGATAGATTGATTATGCCTTGAAGTATTTTACCATGGGAAATAGTATTACCAGTAGGTAATTTACCAATAAGTTGTCATTATTTCAAAAAATTGGATTCCAAAACATGCTTCTAAGAGCTTAGAATTCAGCTGGGGTGGGCACCAGTAGTTTGTATGCCTGTCATCCTAGCTACTCAGGAGGGTGAGATCTGAGAAGTGAGGTTCAAAGCCAGTCCAGGTAGAAAAGTCTGTGAGATTCTTACCTCCAGTTAACTACCAAAAAGCCAGAGGTGGAACTGTGGCTCATGTGGTAGAATGTTAGTGTTGAGCAGAAAACGTTGAAGGATTGTGCCCAGGTCCTGAGGTCAAAGCTTAGTACCCACACACAAACAAAGGCCTAGGCATTTCTCCCCAAACTGCCTGTCTGCCACATTGTGTAATGGGAGTCTTAATTAGTGGCTTTTGTATAGAGAAAGATCTGTGTAATTCTGGAGGTCCACTGGCACTGTTAGGCACTCTTAGGCTGGAGTTTTCCTGCAGGATGCAGCTTTGCAGTACTTTTATGTTATAACACTTTGTAATTCATCTGGACTTGGGTTTTGTTTTTGTTTTATTTTACTCAAAATTTTAGTGCCAGAATTTCCTCTTTGAAGATTTTTTCCCCCCATGTACTTGCTTTCTAAGTTAAAAGTGTGATCTTCCTCCTTGGTAATGAGAATGAGAGTCATCCTATTGAGAGGTATTAGCATGTATGATTGTTTGGCATACTGTTGACAGCAAAGTAAAATACCTGTGATTGCTATTTTGTGTGGGTGTGTACATGTATGCAACTTTTTTTTTTGGCGGGGGAGGTCGGTCGTAGGGCTTGAACTCTGGGCCTGGGCACTGTCCCTCAGCTTTTCAGCTCAAGGCTAGCACTTTACCACTTGAGCCACAGCGCCACTTCCAGTTTTCTAGTGGTTTATTGGAGATAAGAGTCTCATAGACTTTCCTGCCCAGGCTGGCTTTGAACTGTGATCCTCAGATCTCAGCCTCCTTAGTAGCTAGACTTACAGGGGTAAGCCACCAACGTATGCAATTTCTGAGGCTTGATCTCTGAGCCTTGTGCTCTTGCTTGGCTTTTTCTCTCAAGGCTGGAACTCTTATCACTTACCTGACCCATGTCTTCAATTCTAGCTTTTTGATGATTGTCTGTCCAGATTGACTTTAAACCTTAATCCTCAGATTACAGCCTCCTGGGTAGATAGTTAGGATGCCACCAGCATCTAGCTTTAGCTTTCTTTTGGTGGGGTGGGGTGGAGGGAGCTCCTTGTTAGCTAAGCAAGCATTCTGCCCCTCTAGCCTTGGTTATTTTCAAAGTAGGGCCTGGCTTTATGCCCAAAAAGCCCTAGGCTGCATCCTCTTACTTGTACTTCTTTGTGCCACTGGAGGTGACAGGTATATGCCACTTTGTCCAGCTTTTGGATGAGATGGAGGAGTGAGACCTGTTATGCTTGGCTGGCCTGATATCTATCTCTTAAGTAGCTAGGATTATAGGCCTAAGCCACTGGGCTCAGTTGATGCTTAACCTTCTTAATGACCAGAAATGATTGTGGATGCCTTTGAGAGGCTGATGTTATTGGGAGTGGGTGTCATTGGGTGAGTGTCCAGATAGAACAGGAGTGGAGTGGAGCCAAGCATGTCTTTCCAACCCCTAGAGTTCCAGGTGCATCTTTGGAAAATCACCAGTGCAGATCCCTGACATTGTGGTAGTCTGTGCTCTGCAACTGTGATACAGAACTAGGCCAATAGATGGTAAAGAGAATAGAAATTGTAGTTCTGGCCCTTACTGGCACCACCATGGCAGATTAGAGTTGGTCAACTACATCCCATTCTTTTGCTCTGGTCTGTTTTGTGGCATAAGTGCGGTTGTGATAGTCACTAGCATTACACTAGGGATGAGTGTAAGAGGAAGCCTCCCTGCCCCTTAAAGAAGATTTCTTGAGAAATAGTCTTAGAATTTTCTGTTTAGTGTTCTATATTAATAGGTTAAAATACTATCCCTTTAAGATACAGGAATGAGATCCCTTATAAAATACTCAAAAGTAGAATTTTGTCATTTAACCTTACTTTGTGACCATTTTCTACCTTGTAATAACATATTAGTGGTGTCTTTTGGCCGGATGAACAGTATCACTAATTTTAGATTTATACATTCAAAGAATTCTTTATTCAATGAATGTGTATGTGTGTGTGCATGTGTGCATGTGTGCATGTGCTCACATGCATGCCAATCCTGAGGCTTGAAGTCAGGGTCTCTTTGCTATCACAGAACTTTTTTTGCTCAAGGCTAGTGCTCTACCACTTGTGTCAAAGTTCCACTTTCAGCCTTTTTAGGTAGTTTATTAAAAGTCTGGCTTCAAACCAAGATCCTCAAATCTTAGCCTCCTGAGTAGCTAGGATTACAGATGTGACCCACCAGCGTCTGGCTTCAAGGAATAATTTGCTTCTCAAAAAACTCAAACTATTTGGGGTCTATAATTCCAACTGCACAGAGAAGTGGAAGTAGGAGGTAAAGGCCAGCCCCTATCTATCTGTAAAGCAGACTAAAAGCAGAAGATCTGGGGGCATGGCCCAGGTGGCAGAACACTAGAGACCTGAGTTCAATCCCCGGTAGTGCCACCAAAGAAAAAAAAAAAGAGAACAGAAATAAGACTCTATGTTGAAAATGAACTTTACAACTTTGGCAGGGAGTGGGGGGGGGGGGGGGCGGCGGGGTAGGGAAGGTTAGTTGGGGAGGGAGTGGGGAAGGAAGGGATGGTAGGGGAAAAACAAAGAAAGAAGCATCAATGCTCAATAGGAAATGTACTCATTACCTTACTCATGTAACTGTAACCCCTCTGTACAGTATTTTTTGGGGGGAGAAGGGCGATCCTGTTGTGGGGCCTGAACTCTGGGCCTGGGCGCTGTCCCTCAGCTCTTCAGCTCAAGGCTAGCACTCTACCACTTGAGCCAAGACGCCGCTTCCGGCTTTTTTCCCCCTGCTTATGTGGTGCTGAGGAATCGAACCCAGGGCCTCATGAATGCAAGGCGCTCTACCACTGAGCCACCTTCCCAGCCCCTGAACAGTATTTTTTACAATTAAAAATGTATTTAAAAAAAAAAAAGAACAGAAAGACAACTGTTCTGAGCAGCTAAGGCTCAATGTAAAGGCTTTTGCCCAGAATTCGCAAGGCCCTTTGATCCCTAACACCACAAACATGAAACAGAGAGTGTTTGAGAAAACAAATAGTAATAAGTGCTATATAAGGATTGCTATGACATAACATTAGCCTCCACTGCAAAACATTTATATTGTATAATACTATTTTCTAACAGCTTTTGAAAGTGATACCTAAATACAGTTGGGTAGCTTGCTTACTGATCTAGAGCTATAATGGGCTAAACCATTATCTCCAGTCAATATACTCTAGAGCTCTTGAAAGATACAGATCAGTACCCCACATCATCTCCTCTGTTTCTGGTCCTGTGTGCCTATTTCTCCAGGTCTGGGTATTGTTTTTGTTTGTTTGTTTTCATTGCAAAGGTGATGTACAGAGGGGTTACTGTTACATAAATAAGATAATGAGTATATTTCTTTTTGAGCAGTGTTCCCCCCCCCATCGTTTTAATCCTGTACACACACACACACACACACACACACACACACACACACACACACACACACACACACACACACACACACTCCTTCCTTCCCAAGTTGTAAAGTTCATTTCCAACACGGTGTCTAGTGAGTATCACTGTTGGATTGGTTCACCCTTTGTCCCACCATTTCTGTGATCCCCCTATCCCTTCCCCAAGTCAGATAAACTTAACATACAAGACAAAGCAATTCTATGCTTCCATCAGAAAGAATGACATCACTCCATCCATAAGGAAAGGGAAAGACTTGGAAAAAGTCATATTAAGTGAAGTGAGTCAGACCCAAAGAAACATAGGCTCCATGGTTTCCCTCATTTGTAATAATTAGTATATGCCTAGGATAGTCCTAGCAGAGGTTCACAGTAGCCCAATAGTTATGTACATATAACCACATAAAATGATACTAATTGAAATGATCTCCACAATATAGCAACAAGAAGGTTTGTGTGTGTGTGTGTGGAGGGGGGGTGATTTTCTTTTTTTCTGAGTCTGGTTTATGGACTCTGAATGCACTAGAGTTGCTCAGGAAGTGGCCTCCAAGACCTCTTGGTCCCTCCTACCCTGCCAGATCATGGGATATAGTTACATCAACGTACATATTTGAAGTAACAGTTAACTACTGAACTGTTCTTTTCAAGAAGAAACAGACTGTCCACTTATCTCCTTCTCCAACAAACAGCAGGACGCTTATCTCCAAGATGAACAAGCAGAGTTTGGCTACCGGAGATCCCTAGTTCCTGGCTGGGTTGATGAGTTTGCTAAGTGCTAATTTTGATAAGCAAATTCTGATACAGACTGACTCTTTTCATGATGTTTAATTTGCCAGCCCATGCATGAGCCATACAGGGCCTTCTAAAGCACACTTGGAAGTGAGCAAGAGTGAACTAGAGAAGTCAGTTTTGTTTATGCTATAAAAGCATAAACCATACTGTGAGTATCTCAACTTATTAAGCTTTGGATGATAACTTTTACCACCCCAAGTTTATAAAACATGCTGTCTGTATGTCAGTGACTTTGTTTTAAAAATTGGTGCCTTCTTTATTTTTGACTCCAGATTTAAGGCAGCCAACTCTCCATGTATGGAGAGAAGCAGGGCTCTAGGGCCAGGGGAGGTGAGTGGGTGTCATATCAGCAGATAACCTGGATGGCATTAAGTTCTCTATATTGGCTTATAGAGCGATGAATCAGCATCTGTGGACCTTGTGCAGAATACAAACAGGAAGATATAATCAGTGTTGTTGGGAAGTTAGAGTATCATAGGTTTTTACCTACTTTGCATACAACCTTCCCATCTGTAGAAGGCACCTAGAAGATAGCCAAGACACCTTCCTTCCCTTCACCTTTTAAATGCTTCAAGTTAACTTTTTTTTGTGTGTGTGAGATCATCTTCTTTTTTGGTACTGGGGATCAAATCCAGGGCATTATGCTTCTAGGCAAGTGCTTTGCCATTGAGCCACATCCCAGCCCTTTAATGCTTTAAATTTAAATGCTTTAAAGCTGGGCATTGTTGGCTTATGCCTATAATTCTAGTTACTTAGGAGGTTGAGATCTGAGGATCTAGGTTCAAAGCCAGCCCAGGCAGGAAAGTCCCTGAGCATCTCCACTTAACCACCAGAAAACCAGAAGTGGCACTGTAGCTTAAAGTTGTAGAGTGCTATCCTTGGGCAAAAAAAGCCCCATGACTGACAACAGAAAAAAAAAAGAAAAGAAAAAGACTAGTGAAGATTTGGTATCTGTGACAGGTAGTTAACCCGTTAAGACTTTGGCATTGTATACTGGCTTTGGATCTATCCTGAGACCTTGCTTTCTGTGAGTTGTTTAAAATGTAATTTCAATGTACTTTTTTTCTTGGTGACAGAAATATTTGTGTAGCAAAGATACAGCCAAAGTAATTGTTTATGGTTGTATGTGTGTTCAGGGGCTTTTTCTGACTTCTGAAACTTTCTGTCCATTATCCTCTACCAGGGCCTCCTGTAGCAGCTTCCCCTCTGGTTATTTACAGAGTTCAAGGGGTGTGTGTGTGTGTGTGTGTGTGTGTGTGTGTGTGTGTGTGTGTGTGTGTGTGTGTGTGTGTGTGTGTGTGTGTGTGTGTGTGTGTGTGTGTGTGTGTGTGTGTGTGTGTGTGTGTGTGTGTGTGTGTGTGTGTGTGTGTGTGTGTGCGCGCCACATTGAAGTCTCTCTTAGAGCGCTTGCCTAGCATGCATGAAGCCCTGGATTCCTTAGTACCACATAAACAGAAAAGGCCAAAAGTGCTGCTATGGCTCAAGTGGTAGAGTGCTAGCCTTGAGCAAAAGAAGCCCAGGAACAGTGCCAAGGCCCTGAGTTCAAGCCTCAGGACTGGCAAAAAAAAAAAAAACCCCAAAACCCCTGAGTTGTAGGGTATGTTTTGTTTTGTTTTTGCAGTGGGAAATGGGGTAGGGAGTTGAAATGTGGTGGTTTTGCTATGTAGCTCAAATTGGCCTTGAATTTGAGATTCTAATGCCTCCACCTCTTAAGTGCTGGAATTACAGATGTGCACCACCACACCAAGCTCAGCTCTAATTCTTTAGTGTGGATATCATTGTTGAAATTCATTTGGTCAGGAAAGATGGGGTGAGGGGGCCTGAGAAGAATTAACAAGAACTCTTTCAGACACTTAGCAATTTTTATGTGTGCTCATAGAGCTGTGAATCAACGTTAGTTTTGTGGAACTTTAGCAGAAATATAAAAACTTTAGCAGAGAAAGATACTAAGTATTGTTATGAAGTCAAGAGTATCATAGGTTTTTTTTTTTTTCACCTACTATGCTGAGTTTGAAATGTAGCACCTGTGTTTAAATTGTGAGTCTAGTGCGTTCATTTTACAGTAAGCAACTCTAAGGTAATGTGAATAACATTTGAAATCCCAGGATCTTATCTTTCTTCCTGGACACATTACTGACTCTTTCTCCTCTGAGCTTGATGCTTTTCTTTGTAGTATGAGAATATTATCTTCCTAATGCCTGATGGTTTGTTGTTTTTTTTTTAATGACTCACAATTTTGTTCTCCTTCCTCTTTGGCCGTCTCATGGCTTTTAATGGTTTCATTAGCAAAGGCATGAATGTGCTGGGTGTGTGAGTTAGTGACAGCTTAATGAAAGGGCCCACCCTTTCCTCTCTCCTTTCAAAAATGCCTTTTCTTTCAAATCCAAAACAGTTCCTCTCTCGTTGTGGTGTTTGCAGACTTGAACCCATCTATCTTCATTGGCTGCATTAATATTGAGACAAAACATGCAATTATGCCTTCTTTGGCCCTGGGTAGCACTTTGGAAAACTGGCTGTATCCGAACCTGCTTTCATGGAAACCAGTCTTCCAGCTTTCTCAGGTTTCCCCATACATTCCATCTCATATTGATTTCCAGGTGCTATATGAGATTTCTGTGGAAATTTTTACCTTAGCAAATGACTAAACTAGCTATCATACTGATAAAGTTAAGTTTTTCTGCTGTAATCTATTTTAATCTTTTCCCCTTCCTGATGTTGGGAGTTAAACATAAGACCTCATGCATACTAGACAAGTGATCTAGACACTGATCCACATATACCCTGAGCACTCAAGTTTATCTCTTTGGTGATATTCATTGTATCATTTTGTTTTTGAACCCTTTGATAATGTATGAATGGCCCAGGATGTTCTTAATTCTTGCATTTTGGGATCACCAGTTCTGTAAGAGCATTCTATTCTTGCATGGCTTATTCTTTGGCCAGAATTGTATGGCAGATGCTGCCACTATCATTGTGCATGGTTAAAAGTAGACTTGCTCCTAGCACTCACCTGTGAAACGGGGGTCAATGCCAGGTTCACACAGTGACCTTTGTTCTGTTTGTTCTGACCCAGCTTCCATGAGGCAGTCTCAGGAAGAACCTGCAGATTTGCGCCCAGAGATATGGATCGCCCAGGAATTGCGCCGTATTGGAGACGAGTTCGATGCCTATTATCCAAGGAGGGTAAGGATGATTTCCCCACCTGCTTCCCCTCCTTCTTTCCTCCTCCTCACCATAAGAAAGAAAAGGAAAAAAAAAAAAAAAAGACAAACTAGCTCCACACTAATCCTGGAAATGAAGGTATTGCCTCCATGTGACCCTCCATTGTTTCTGCCTTCCTGTTTTCCGTTTGTTTATGGCTGAATTTAAGTGATGGCCTTTAAAGAAAGTACAGTATGAGGCCACACACAGTGTTTTATGAACAGAAGCCTTAAAACATCAGTGCTAACGGAAAAAAGATTATAGGATTTTGAAATATTCCCATCTAAATATTATGCACATAGTTTTGGTGCTTCCTGTAGGCAGCTTGGGTGAAAGTTACAGAAATTTTAAAATGTGCTTCATCATTCAGCCCCTCCGGGTCAGTGCCCACCCAGATCTAGACTCCTGTGATTGATCGATCACAGCAGGGAGGGAGAAGGGAATCCCTGTCTTTGTTTACTAGCATGTGTAATTGGTGCACCAGTAGTCAAGGGGAAGTCAGCCCCTTGGATTTTGAGGTATGTTCTTGACCTTTAAAGAAATTTTGAGCTCTATATCTTCTGAGGGAGCAGTATTTTAATGGAGAAAAAAAAAAAACCCAAAACCTTGCTTTTGTTTGTCTGATAGAATCCCTGTGACTGACTAGACCCATTTAGGTGTGAGGATTTCAGGTCTGGGAGTGGAGGCCTTTGAGAAGGGTGACAGATCCTCTGAGGGATATACGAATCAGTTACCACAGAAGGTAGTTTTCACTTGGTCACATTCTTTTCAACACCTCCTGTGAAGACTGTCCTATTGATTTATCCAAAAGGAAATCACTGTATCTTACTTTGTGGAAAGTGTTACAATTGTTAACATCATTCCTATTTTGTCACTTTTATTTTTGGTTTGTTTGATTTTTTTTATGGTAATAGAGTTTGAACTCAGGCCTTTATGATTGCTAGCAAGTATTGTACTACTCAAACCATGCCTCTGACCCTTTTTACACTGCCTATTTTTGACATAGGAATTTGCTCTTTGGGCAGTCACTTTGAATCATTTCCTTTCTCTCCCCCCTCCCCTCTCTTTTCCTGATTCTCCTACTTACATTCCCCACTGTAGCTGGGATAACAGGTGCACAGCACCAAACTCATTGTTTCTCTTAAGATAGGATCTTGAGAATTTTTTCTAGCTCCAGCTAGCCTCAAACTGCTGTCATTCTATCTCAGCCTCCTAGCTTTTTATTGGTTGAGATAGACTCTTTCAAACTTTCTGGACTGGCCTTGAACCACAATCTTCCCAATCTCTGCCCCCAGAGTAGCTAGGATTAACAGGCATAAGCCACCAGTGCCTGTCACCCTAGCTGGTTTTTGTTGTTGTTGTTGTTTCCCTGAACAGTATTGTTTCTATAAACTTAAAAAAAAAATCTTTCTTCTGAAGGAGTCATGCACAAGATACCAATGTTTCTAACTCACTTTCAAAGTCTGTCTCTTACTTAGCCAGCCATTGCTAAATAAGTGGACATTCCCTGTTAATTACTTTGAATAACTGATACTTTTTCTATATTCAGTGCTGCTCAGGTCTCCTTGACACACATAGAAAGACACTTTCCCCTTGCCTATGATTCTCATTTCTTCTGTGTCAAATGACATGAGATTTGGGAGAAGAGTGCCCTAGTTATAATTAGGTAATTAAGTGGGAACTGTCATGTTGATGAATGGGCCAAAGAGTATCTTCTAATACTGTCTAGCTAGAACAGCCCGGCACCCTCTACCTGATAATGGTCAGTTCATGGAACTCCCTTCTCAGCCTGGATCTGAAATGGCAACTTTTTTTGGAAGGTTGGTTAAGTTTGAAATTTACCATGTGCTAGGCTCTCATCAGAAACAGTGTGTTCAGGAGGTTGGGCCTCATGCTAAGGTGTGAGGAGAGACATGTGGCTACATTCAAGTCCTGATTCAAGAGCTATGTCCAGAGTCCTTCAGGACAACAGATCATTATGGGTCTAGAGCCAACTCTGAACGTAGGTGATCATGCAAGGCATGTCTTCTTCCCTATCTTGAAGAGTGGATATAGAGATTCTCTCAGTACTGGGCATGGTAGGTGGGGTTCTCGGACAGGGCAGTAGTGTCCCGAGTGTGTTCATCCTGTTGGGGGCTGTGTACACTGAGAAGGAGCTAGTACAGCTACCCATGCTTGCAGGTCTATAGAGAGCCTTTGCCTGCAGAGCTGGGTGTGTTACGGAGCTTTCCTAAGTTTTACTTGTTGACTGAGTATAAACAAGTGACTGTAAGGCTTTCTGGGGGCCTTCTCAGATGGAGCTTGAGAAGGGTATATTATGAGACACAGGCTGAGGGCCATAAGGGTTCGAAGTCCAGCTATATCCACCACTGTCCTCAGATACGCTTAAGCATTCCATGCAGGTGAGACACAGGCTACCAGCTTTTTTTCATTACCACACCTCACCTCATCATTTAGGATGAGATCCATATGGCCTCCTCCTTTTCCCACAGGTCATGTTGAAGGGTGTGCATTAAGATGAGCACATCTGTGTTTGAAATGAGAGGTGCCCTTTCGTTCCCCCACAGCTTTGATCAAACTTCTAAGCCTTGTTGCACTGTTTTGCAAGTTTTTATAATTGTGCATCTTATCATATTTTAGAAATCAATCCTGTGTCAAAATTTATTTACCAATAAAGGTCTTTAGCCTTTTACTCTAGGCTACAATACTGAGGAAAGGAAGAAGGGAGTAGATTTTAGATTAGAACCTAAGTTTCCTAAAACACAGGCAAATAGATACTCAAGATCTTATAAATAACCCAACCCAAAACATCAGACTCTGAAACCCTGGGAGCTGACCCAGTGACCCTCAACGCCTGTCTTGATAGAGTTAGATGAAGAGCAGCCCATTGTCTATTCTCACAGGAATGGCCGGTTGTTGAACTTGAAGATAGAGGGAGGAAGGCATGAAGGCCAGTGTGGAAAATGAAGAAGCCAAATGAACCTGCTTTCTCCAGAGCATTCTCTCACACTAATTTAGGGCGGTTGTAGCTCTTTAAATGATTACACCATTACAGTACCAAAAGTGTTGGTCTTATTGCCATGAGCCTTGAGAAGCCTGACAGGATATTTTCCCCTTTTTCCAGTTAGAGAAATAGATGTTGCCATGTAGTTGTCATGTGTTCAGCCCACTTAAGGGTAGTGGGGAATCATGAGATGGAGCTGTGGAGTTTGAACCAATGACTTGGGAATGAGAGAGGCACAGGTGAGCACCCACTCCCTGTGCTTGGCCCTTTATCTCTGACTCCTTAGCCTCCCAAGTGACCTACATGAAAGCTGCCATTAGGAGCTTTGCTGTTCCACACCACGTCGATTTGGGGCAACTTTCTGATTTTGAAAGAATGTAAGATTTGTATCAGTGGTGCAAAAAGCGTAACCTGACACCTTGGAGTCCCTGTGTGAACAAGCCACATGACTTTGCTGTCTTCTAATGCACTTGTTCTCTGCACAATCTCCACCACTTCGTCATACTTCAGCCAGTGTTACCTAACAATAAGATATTCTGCAGAATCTCAGAGTAACTGCCAAAATCAGCCACTGAAAAAAAAACTTGTTTCGCTACTACTTCCTGCTCTGCAGATATCAGTTTATCAATTGTCTCTTCAATGTTATTTTTTAGTCCCCCAAATACATCTGGACCTAAGATATAGTTTAGGCTCATGCGTTGAGTTTCCGTGTCTTATCTCTTGGCTACGTTCATTTGGAATTGTTTCTCACCCTTGGTCTTCACAGACACTTGGGAAAGGTCAGAGCAGTTCTAGTTTATGTCTTCATTGGTATTTCTATGTGATGAAACTCAGAGTTTGGATTTCTACTCTTGGGAGGTACAAGTGTTCCTCTAGCCTGTCCTGGTGCCAATAACATGGATCAGAGATGTTGGTGACACTGTAGAGTTAGGGCTTTTTCATTTAATGAGCACAGCAAACTTATAAGTTAAAAGAATTTATTCCCCATTGTTGTTTTTGTTTAGTTTACCAACTTGGATTTATGGTTTGTTTTATTTGGTGGGCTATTGTGTTTGATTCTTAGTATTTATCTTGAAGCTCAGTTCTCACTGGCGTGGCCTTTAGCTCTCAGAAACACAGTGTTGTGAGACTAGCATTATGGAGCTCTTACATGATGTTAGTTAAAGCTTGGTACTGATGGCTCATGCCTATAAGTCCTAGCTACTCAGGAGGCTGAGATCTGAGGATCATAATCAACGCCAGCCCAAGCAGGAAAGTTTATGAGACTCTTAATCTCCAATTAACCAACAAAAAGCCAAAAGTAGAACCCTGGCTCAAGAGGTAGAGACTAATACTCACACACACACACACATACACACACACACAATGATGGTGGTTGAGTGAATTCTACCCATGTAGTACAGACTATGTCATCTCCTCATGTCCACTTTCCCACTTTGCAGTCTTTGGGAGGCCCAGGAGGGCAGCAAGAGCTGAAAGACTGGGAGCTTAGGAATGTCAGTGGACCTAGAGGAAAGAGAATTCAAAGAAGCTGACTCTTGGTTTTGGAATTGATGGAGAGGGCAGACTGCTTGTATTTTATTTATTTTTTTAAGTTTTTTTTTAGTTATTGTAAAGGTGATATACAGAGAGGTTACAGTTTCATAAGTCAGATAATGAAGACATTTATTCTTGGAAAATGACACTCCTTCCTTCACTTTCTCCTATCTCTACCCACAAGTTGTACAATTCATTTTCAGCAGTGTATGATGAGTACCGTGCTGCATTTAGCTGAATGTCTTTTGTGTCTCAGCAGCCTGTACCTGCAGCCTCCTCATCCTCATGGATGGATAGATGCCACCACATAAGACCTGCTGTCTTGTTCTCTCTTCACCAGTTTCCTCCAAGGCACAGAGGCTGTGCCAGTGCCTGGTTGGATGCCAGCAAGGGCAATTCGTGGCCTTCTGGTTATAGAGGTGCATATCTGCTTGAGTGGGTATCTTTGCCATGGGCTGGGACTGCAGTCCAAGATAGGAAAGGGCCTGCTGGCTTTCAGTAGGGGAAGATACTTGTTCTTATAGTCACTGGACCAGTTCTGCAACCTGTACTGCCCCTCCCCATTCTAAGCACTGAAGCTGGGATTGGCCACCTCTTGTGGCTCCTTCAGGACTTCAGTCAAGTCACCCAGCCTGAGTCACTACACACTTTTAGTGTACAGTGACTTTTGGTGTGCAGTGACTTGGGGAATGTCCTGGTGGTGGATGAATTGCAGTGGACAGGCACACAGGGAGCTAAGATGAATGAAAACCCTTTTATTGTTAGGGCATGGGAAAAGGGCATTTTTAAATTTACACTGTCTACTTCCTGTTCTATGCAGGGCATGTGCAGACATGAATTGACTGCAGTGTCTGTAAACCAAAGCAGACTTGAATCAGACAGAGTGGGAAAGGTGACCCACCAGCTCACTTTGATGGAGCAGTTTAATTGAAGTGTCCATACATTAGCATTTTCTGATGCTCTCATTAATTTGATATCTTTATGTCCCCCTCCTTCTGAAGAAGGGAACCCCCTGTGCTGTCTTGTGTTTTTAGAAATGAAGGGTGCTCTCTAAGTTATGTACAATGGAGAGGCCCAAATTGTAGCTTGCTGGGTAATCATACCTTTGACAAACCTAGAGATGGGTGCCCTCAAGGCAGTATGCTTTGGAGGCCTTCATTAACTGGATGTTGAAGTGTACTAATAAAGTAAACTGCTTTCTTTTATTGCCTGTGAAAAACATAATTAAAATTTTAAATATCAAATATGAAATTCTAACTCATGAAATGGTGAGCTGGCCGAGACATTTTTTGCGTGACTTCCTAGAACAAATAGTAGGTAAGATAACATGGGTGCCCACCACTTGTCCCAGACATGATTGTTAGGAAGTGGCTTGGCATTGGGTTTTAGGTGACTTCCACTTTCAGAAAGTGATCCATCACTGTGCAAGCCTAATGCAGGGGAGAAACCAAAATATCACTACTTGGTCACTCACCCAAGGCACAAACAGAAACCATGTGGCCTAAGAAGGTGTGGAAGTCACCTAAAACCCAATGCCAAGCCACTTCCTAACAATCATGTCTGGGATAAGTGGTGGGCACCCATGTTACCTCACCTACTCAGGACCTCTTTTGCAAATAGGGCTTTCTGTTACTTGCTAAGGACAGAGTAGGATCTCTCAGGAAAACACATAACAGAGGATAATGGGCATTTGGGGAGACAACCCTGGCCCTACTTATTCTTCATTATGCTCATTCTTTTGGTCTGACCCTTAATAGTAAAGATTTGAGGAGAATATTTAATAATAAAGCTAGAAATTCTGAGGGGGGGGGTTGTCATTACAATCCTGCCACATTGAGTTATAACTGAAACATTTCCTGGTCAATTCTCAGCATTTAGAAACTCTGCCAGGAACTCTGTTTACCTGTCTGCTGAATGTGCCAGAAGTGCTTTTGAAACAAGTGTATGTTCACTGTCTGAGTATACGCAAATGTGAGAGGAGACTGAGGTACTGGGGTGTGTGCAAATGGCTGGCTGGGCACCAGGCTAGACGCACTTGTGTTCATCTGCACCACGTGTGAGAGCTTGTCATCTGGCAGGTGCCACACCTGCAGGGCTGCCCAGAAGTTACGGGACCACGAACTATTAACATGTAACCAAGAGATGCAGGTGCCCAGAGGGGACTTTACTGAGGTCTCCTGGGTTCTTTTTTTTTTAATATCTGGAGGAGGAAATGAAGATGCAAAGGATGGCTTAGCCCTTCTGCAGTTATACAGAAATAATAAGCCTCTTGCATCACCCTTTGTTAGACTTCTACTAGCTGAACCAGAGTAGAGAGGTTTTAGTTGTGGTTAAAATGTTACGTCTCACTTAGCAATTTTCTGAGACTGGGGCATTTCGGAACAGTGTGTTCCTGCTGTGAATGGATCATTTCATTTGCTGTGCTTCACACTGGAGACATGAACAGTCTCTGGCTTTTCTGTGGCTGGCCATAGGACAGGGCAAACTTGAAGAGTGGTTTACTCCAGCTAGAATCAGTCCTGGGGCCCAAAGAGTTGGAGACCACCCTTCATTAGTACCTTTGACCTCAAAAAATGATTGTCTCACAAAAGGCCTTACTATTAATCATTGCTTTGAAACAATGCATTGAAGAGAGAAAAAAAGCTTTGTTCATGAAAGTGCAGGAGGGTTTTGTTTGTTTGTTGTCAGTTGTGTGGCTTGAACTCGGGGTCTGGGTGCTGTCCCTGAGCTCTTTTGCTCAAGGGACCCTTTACCACTTTGAACCACAGTGCCACTTCTGGTTTTCTGGTGGCTAATTGGCTTAAGAGTCTTAAAGACTTTTCTTCCTGGGCTGGCTGCCTCCTGAGTAGGTAGGATTACAGGCATGAGCCACTAGCATCTGCTAAAAATATAGTTTTGTGTGGCTTTTGATGCCAATTTGACCAGAGCAGATCAGCTACAACTCTGTTTGCCTGCTATGCTGGAGAAGAATTCTCCCCTGATTTTCAGATACAGCATACTATCAGATGCCCCTCTGGCCCTTTTGCCCAGTAGTTGTGACATCCACACTGTCACACACAAACTAGGTAAATGTTCTTGTGACCTCGATGACAAATGGAAAGTGAATTTGTCCTTTGGGCAGCACTATGGCTGGATTGATTTATCCTGAGAGCAGCCAGCAGAGGACAGGAATCGTCGTAGAAACTTGAGCTGAGACACTCACTCTGGTTCCTGTCTGAAAGTGAGAGTGGGTCCACACTGTGCTCATCACCAGTAGGCCTCTTCTGTCTTTCCTGGTTGCCATGACATTTATGGGATTGCTCAGTCAGGGCCATGTAGATGATGGTGGTATAGTTATTCTCTACCTCCTGGTGCTCATGGGAACAGGAGACAGGATAAAAATACCATGCAGGCAGGGGTTGAATTCTTAGTGGCCTGAACAGGGTGTGGAGAACTCTTCTGGCAAATATATTAATTATTATTTTTTTTTTTATTTTTTTTGGTCAGTCGTGGGACTTGAACTCTGGGCTTGGGCGCTGTCCCTGCACTCTGCAGCTCAAGGCAAGCGCTCTACAGATAACACCTTACATATTTAATACCGTGCATTTACCCTTATACAAATGAGAAAAAATTAAGTTTAACGTTTCTAGAGGAAACGTTAATTTCTGTCCAATGCCAACTCAAAATAGCCATGTTTTTTACACAAGTCTCTCAACTTTGCTGTGTGTGTGTGTGTGTGTGTGTGTGTGTGTGTGTGTGTGTGTGTGTGTGTGTGTGTGTGTGTGTGTGTGTGTGTGTGTGTGTGTGTGTGTGTGTGTGTGTGTGTGTGTACTGTGTTTATTGAGTTTGGCCAGATAGATTCTGGCCTTTGGAGCACAGGTTGGTGGATTTGGTACTCTTTGCTGACTAAAATCTGATCTGAATTACTGGAGTGGATACTTGGGTATCCATTCTCACTCCACGAGCTAATTCTGGGACTTCATTTGTTCTGAAAGCAAGGTTTCCTTTCAGCCTTGAGCAGTAACAGGCTCTTCCTAGGCTCTTGCACATGGTATGAAAGAAGGTCATGTTCACTTCTGAGTTACCGCTGAGCTGCTATCCTGTGTTTGACATGTCAACGTTCATATTGTTTTTTTCCATTCTGGGAGCTTGTGAGTGACCACTAGGTGATATATGTGCTCTTAGTAAGGCTTGTCATCTCCAGGGTACCTGTGCTGGCCTTACCACCATCTGTGTGTGTGTGTGTGTGTGTGTGTGTGTGTGTGTGTGTGTGTGTGTGTGTGTGTGTGTGTGTGTGTGTGTGTGTGTGTGTGTGTGTGTGTGTGTGTGTACTGTGTTTATTGAGTTTGGCCAGATAGATTCTGGCCTTTGGAGCATAGGTTGGTGGATTGGTACTCTTTGCTGACTAAAATCTGATCTGAATTACTGGAGTGGATACTTTAGTGTCGGTCGTGGGGCCTGAACTCTGGGCCTGGGCGCTGTCCCTCAGCTCTTCAGCTCAAGGCTAGCGCTCTACCACTTGAGCCACAGCGCCACTTCCAGCTTTTTCTGCTTATATGGTGCTGAGGAGTGGAACCCAGGGCCTCATGCATGCAAGGCAAGCGCTCTACCACTGAGCCACCTTCCCAGTCACCACCATCTTTCTCTGCCACTTCTAGCTACTGTGGGAGAACTATATTGGCTCATGGGATGTTTTGAAGGCTCAAAAACTTGTGCTAAGCCATTTCATCCAGCAATAGCCATGTGTGATTCTGTCCTCAAACTTGAGCAAAGCTCTTTTTGCTCTAAGGAAAGCTGCATTCTGCTGGTGTTTTGTGGTCCGCCTGACCAGGCCCCCTGGGCACCCGGAGGTCAGGTACCTTTTTGTTTCTAAGCACCCTTTCCTTGGGAGGAGCAAGAAAGCCCTGTTTTGCTGTGATTATTTTGGATATTGGCACAGTTGACCCATGTGTAAACTTGAAGGTGGTCCTAGTGTTCTGACTGCAGTGGTAGCTTGTGGCTATCTATGTGCGGTCCCACCCAGCCCCACATGGGGTACCTCACGCTGTGGTGGTCATAGTTTCCAGCATTCTCACTCTGATTCTACCCTTAGTGGTCCCTGCTGTACTGGCTGCTACCAGCCTTGTAAGTCAGCATGAGCCCCACCCTCGGGCATTCTCTTGGCCCAGCCCTTCTACATAAGCACCCAGTGAGCCCATGTCTCCTGGTGTCCTGTATAGGAGCTGTCCAGAAGTCCCTGTCCTGTTCCTCTGACACTGCCACATGTCTTCAGGGAAGGGTGGCTAAGTCTACTGCAGAGAAACATGGAGACTGCCCCACCACCCCCGAATCCTGCAGCTCACAATTGTTCTACATAGTTTATTCTATGCTTCTTCACTACACAGCCCTTGCCTGTTTGCCCTAATTGAGCAAAATCCTCTACTGAGCTGTCCTGCCTCTGCTCACCAGGGTCTCTACCTGGACTACCTTTCTTTCCTCCTGTCTCCAGGTTGTCCTCATCCTAAATTTACTTTGGGCTCAGCCTGGGGTTGGCCCTGGGGCCTTCCTGACTTGTGTATTATCCTGACCTATTATCTGGTTTATTTTCTTGGGCAGGCCTGGTGAGGACACCGATGCATGCTGTGAAATGGGTATAAGACAGCCAGGGCTCTGGCTCATACAGGGGCGGTAACTGCCAGTGACTGGCTCCTAGGGAGTCACGCTGTGAGCATTGAAGGGCTCATCTCTGGGCATCTGGCACAGTGTATAAGTCTTGTGACCCAAAGGATGCAGCCCACATGTAGCTCCTGGAGATAAAAGGACATTGTAGGTACTGCTGTTGGGACATTTGAACTGTGTGTGCGTGTGTGTGCGTGTGTGTGTGTGTGTGTGTGTGTGTGTGTGTGTGTGTGTGAGTGTGAGAGAGAGAGAGAGAAAGAGAGAGGAGAGAGAGAGAAAATGCAACAAGGTCCCATAAATTGTTTGTACATAATAGCAGGTTTGGTTGTTTAAATTGCCCCCTTGGCTCCAATGCATCATTGTAATAGATCACTTAAGTGTTTTTGCAATTTAGACTGAAGCCGAGTTACCCAACTCTGACTTAGGAAGTGTTCTTTTCATTTAGAAGAAGGGCAAAGGGTTGAGAGTGGTCAACATGAATGGTAGGTTTGCCATGGAGGGGGCACCTTCAACAGCAAGAGGTTTTCTCTGAAGTTCTGGAGGCCACAAGTCCAAGACCCAGTGGTAACAGTATTGGTTTCTCCTGAGGCTCTTGTCCCTTGACCCATAGATGCTCTTCCCATGTATCTGCACATAGTCACCCCTCTAATGTGTCCTTGTCCTAATCTCTTATAAGCATACCTCGGGTTCAGACCCATCTCAATCACCTTCCTAGAGACCTCATTTCCCCTTGCTGAGGTACTGGGGCTCATATAAATTAGAGGGCATATACAGAAGTATCAGGCAAGATGGGAGATATCTTTCCTGGCTGTACTTTTATGTTTTTCATTTTAAGTGCTTTAATCAGGAAAGACAGTCCCCATTGGCCAGTAGAGGAGAGGAGGGACTGAGATATGCCCTCTATACACACCTATTGGAGTCCTAAGTGACAGCCACCAGTGCAGACAGATGTTTAACGTAGGCCAGCAACTGTGGCTTTGTAGTATACTTAGGTGACTGTGCTAGGTGTGCATCAGGTGCCAGCCTAACATACAGCAAACAGTACCTAGGTCAGTCTTACTATTGCACTGGTCTTTGTTTTGTTTTGCTTTGCTTTTGTGGCTATCCTTTGGGCCTGGGTACTGTCCCTGAGCTTTCATACTCAAGGCTACCACTTGAGTCACAGCTCCATTTCCACCACTGCACTGTTCAATGGATGACTTTCTACTTGTCAAGATGCTTCTTATTTTAAAGTTTAACTCTTTGCATAGTCCATCCTAGATATGTTGCTGGGCTACTTGCTCACTGAGCTCCCTGTCTTGGAGTCTTGGTCTGAGCCCAAAGCCAAAGGCTCAGTCATAGCTGTAGGCCCTCACAAGGGCATCACAGAAAGCTTTCCTGGACCTAACTTGCACTAGTCACCACTGTTGGCCATCTGCAGGGTCCCAGATGTTAGGTCCTGGGATCTCATCCTTACCCTTCAGCTCAGTTTGTGTGGTGCTGCCCTCCCCTTGCATGCCCCCCCCCCCCCCCCACTGATTATGGACCACAGGTATCGGGGTGGTGAGCCTGCTGAAGCAGAACAATTGTCCTCCAGCTGTTGGCTACAGTGTGGGCCATATGCCCTGAGCCAGCAACAGCTTCAGCCGCTGTGCCAGCTGTCAAGGACTTTCTGGGCTGGCACAGCTCTTGGAATCAGTGCAAACAGCTTCCTCTGTTGAATGTTTCCCAGAAGCAATTGTTCACTAATGTTCAGTGCTGCCGTGCCTATGGCCTGAGTGGGTGGCATCCCTGGGCCGAGCAAGACTACTGCCTTGCTTGCTACTCTGGGACCAGGTAGCCCCACCTTCCCCACCTCTGCTCCCTAGCATGAAGGTTGAATACTTTTTGTATGTGTGTGACATTTGCTGGTGCATCGCCATTGTCCTCCTACTGTCCTTAGAGGTGGGGGCATAAGATGTTTTTGTCCTCAGACATTGCCAGTACTGGAATTTGAAGCTTCCTAGTATAGCCCTCAGATGGTCCTATTCTTTGGCTGTTGTTCCTCTGTCCGCACCTGGTCAGCTCCATTCTCTGGTCACACTGATGGCAGCGATGGCTCAGGTCGGCATGAGGCTTCCCACCTTGGATTGATGGCAGCCTCGTCTATTACATGAGACACTTTCTTCATTTTACTAAGTTGTGGTTTTATTTTGAATAAGGCTCTTTCAACCTATTAATATTAGTCTATGCCAAAATTAACCTTCCCCTAAATTACTCTCACCCAGAAGGAGCAAAGTAATTTTGAAAGTTAAATCAAAACAAAGCAATCTTGTGTGTAAAAGTGGATAAACATCGCAACCTGTGGTTACGGAGCGCTGCTACAGGGATCATTGACATAAAGCCCATTTCCTTCTATCTTGCATGGAAGGAAATGCCCTGGCCTTATCACAGCCCCCAATGTCTAATTAGCGCTTGAGAGCCAAAGGGGAGGCCCCTTGTAGCTGGTGTTGGTGGGGATATTTGGGGTATGAGAGGAGACAGATGTCACTGCCACTGGTTCCCTGGGAGGTACCTTGGGAGTATTTATCACTCTGCAGGGCTGCAGGTGAGGCTGTGTGTGGAGGACAGACAGAATGTGGCCCAGAGCAGTGAGGCAGATGCTTCTCTTGCCTTCTTCCATTGCTCTGAACTTAGACACCTTGTACTGCCCTGCAGAATGAGCTCCAATCTAGAGGTTCTGAAACCATTGAACTCTGGGGTTTCTCTTGAACAGTTTCTCTCAGTTTGCCATAAAGAACACTTGCACACATGCCATGTGTGCATTTGTGTGTGTGCTGTGTGTTGTGTGCTGATGCACCAGCTTGAATTCAGGGCCTGGGCACTGTCCCTTAGTCTATCTACTCAAGACTGGCAGTCTACCACTTGATCCACGGCTCTACTTTTGGCTTTTTGCTGGTTAGAGATAAGAATCTTATTGATTCCTGCCCAGACTGGCTTTGAACAGAGATCCTCAGATGACTTCCTAAGTGTCTAGGATTACAGGCCTGAGTCGCCAGACCCCTATCAGAGAGTCATTTTTATGTTCTTTTCCCTGCTCTTTCCTTTCCAGGCCCCCTGTGGAAGAGGGTGTTGACTCAGGTGTGCATGTGTGTGTGTATGTGTGTCTGTGTGTCTCTCTGTGTGTACATACAGGGAGCACACTTCATATTCACAGCATTTTATCCAGCCCAGTAACCCAGAGCACCCTGAGGTACAATGGCAGTCACTGCATCACTTGTTTAGCTTTTTAGGGCAAATTACCCCCAAACCACTGGTTGCTCAGATAAATTTACAGCTACCAGAAATTCACCCTTGAGCTAGTCTGAAACATACCTTCTGTCAATGAACATGGATAGAGCACAGTTCTTTCATGCCTACCAAGTTCATTCCTGTCCCTCCACAAGGGACCCATCCAGTCATCCTGAGGGCTTTTTTGTCTGGCACCCACTGAATAATATGCCATCTGAAATACTGACATTCAAGGATTTTCTTTTTTTTCTTGAGACTTACCAACATTACCCCTGTTGGAAGGAGAAAGTCACTTAGCATGCTTGTCCTTTATGCAAGGCCTACCTACCTCCTTTGGCAGGGGAGATGGAAATGAGTTCTGCTTGCTACGGAGAATACAGGTGCTCTTTAAGAGGTACCTTCTGTAGCAATTGAGGCTGAGTTCTGAGGATCACAGTTGTAATCCTAGCTACTCAGAAGGCTAAGATCTGAGGATCTGAGTTCAAAGCCAGCCTGGGTAAGAAAGTCCACGGGACTCTTATCTCCAATTAATCACCAGAAAACCAGAAGTAGAGTTGTGCTTCCAAGTGGTAGAGTGCTAGCCTTGAACAAAAGAGATCAGGGACAGCGCCCAGGCCAAGTTCTGAGTTCAAGCCCCACGACCTACCCTCTTTTCCCTCTCCCCTCCCCCCCCCCCTCCAATAAAAAACAAACCTCAGGGATGAACTAAAAAGCCTTGCTTTTATTGTTGCAGGTATTTTTGAATAATTACCAAGCAGCCGAAGACCAACCCCAAATGGTTATCTTACGGCTGTTACGTTACATCATTCGCCTGGTGTGGAGAATGCATTGACGGAGTCTCTGCAAAGCCAAGCCATTGCAGACATTGCGCTTGTTCAGCTGACAAGCCCCAGTACTGCGTGCGGTCTCTTGGTCTTGTGCTGCCATCACCTTGCAGCAGCTGAGGGCAGGCCACATGCTCAGAAGACACTGCACCATGTTGGATGTGAACTTGGATCTTCCTGTTGGTCACCCCAGGCAGAATTTCCATGGGAAGTTAGTTGTGAATGTAAATGGAGGAGGATTCTTCTCTTTTTTAATGTACAAATCATGGTTCTTTGGAGCAGGATTATGTACCAGAATGGTGTTTACATGTTGGGGGGTTTTCCATCTCTAATAACAGTTTGGTTTTGTGTTTTGTTTTTTTTTTTCCCCAGAAGGAAATGGAAACTTTGTGAATAATTTTTGTACTAAAAATTTAAGGACCTATTGCCTACTCTCAGAGGATTATGTTAGCCCTGCAGTGGAAACTGAGCCAGCTAATTTATAAAGCTGCCTTAGTTTATTTTTAGAGATTACTGTACAGAATTTTTAAACAGGGAGAGGTAGATATCACCCTCCCTTCCCTGCCATTGCCTCTTTGAGCTTTCTTTTTTTAATTATTATTAATACCAAAAGAGTTCTTATGAAATGAATGAATTAAAGGGGCAAAGACTCTGTTGTTTCATTCATATATCACCCCTGTTTTGTAAATATTTAATTACCTACTTAACTTCAGTTGCCTTGGTGGTAAAACTTCAAATTGTTTTTGCTGAGCTCCTTTGGGAACACTTTGGGCCTGTCTTGAGATATATTGTTTGGAGCAAGATCATTCCAGTTCCATGGATTTGTTAGTAGCTGTCCAGTGGGAAGTGCCTGATGGCTTTGCTTTTTTCTGATGGGCTTTTGTTTAGTATTCTGAACAGGAGTGTCAGCCCTTGGGAGCTGTCGGCTCTTCTGGTTGCAGGTTTCTCACTGGCATAGGGACACTGCATCAAGTCCCAGATGGTCACCATTCCCTGTGCTGCTGTGTCCATGCTGTGCCCTTGTAGAGACTGGCCCAAGCCACAGACTAATAATGATGGCCCTTTTCCAGGCATCCTGGATTTTAATCCAGCTCAGCCTTCAGACCTGTGAAACCTGCACTTCCTCCCCACTCCTGTCAGCCCACTTTGAAATAGAGGCTGCCCTTTACTTTGATCAGCATCATCAAACCAGCTCCATTAGGCAGAGTCTAGAATGCTCCTTTCAGCCTGCTGAAAGATGGTTGTTTGTGTTCCCATCTTCTTAATCAGACTACTGGGCCTCTTAACTCCATGGGGAGCTCTTTCATACCCCCTTAGGATCATGTGCACAGGAAGTCTACAGTCCGCAGTCATTTCAAAAGCAAGCAGGGCTGGGGGAGTAGCCTGTAGTGGAATGCTTGCCTTCTGCTCTCCTAGTATCTGCGTAGCCTTGTGTTCAATTCCAGTCACCACCCAAAATAAAACAATAGAAAAGCAAATAAACAATCGGGGAGACCCAAGACAAACACAGATGAGAGAGCAGCAGCAACAGGAGGAAGAGGGGAAGCTTGAACCCTGTAATTTGTTATCTTTGAAAACTAGTGATTAACCAACTTTCTAAAAGAAATACATGAGATGTCAAGCAAGTCAGCATTGCCAACAACAATTGTACTTTTGCCCCATAGAAGATCAGTGTTTTCACGTTAGTAAGTTAAGTGGAATTCCATTTGTTTGTATCTTTATAAGTTTATATGTATATATGTGTGTGTATATATATATATATATATGTATGTATGTATGTATGTATATATTGTCTCTGCTTTTTCCTTTAGGTAGAAATCATTTGATTCTAAATAGTCTTCCTTCTTTAAACTTCTCTTTCCCCTAGGATCTTCTTGGGGTTTTTGAATACTTTGAAAGCTGGGTTGGAGCTCAGCTTGTGTATTGGATGTGTCTTGAACCCACTTGTGGGGTCCCATGCAGCCCACAGTTGTAGAATTGTGTTAGGATTACAGCCGTGGCCCTGCTAGACACACACACACACACACACACACACACACACACACACACACACACACACACACACACACACACACACACACACACACACACACACACACACACACACACACACACACACACACACACACACACACACACACACACACACACACCAAAGATGTATTTGGTTCTGGGCCATCCCCCTCCTAGGACCTCCGTGCTCATGTGCCAGTCTCTCTGACTGGAGCACTTTACTTTTCTTCAGATCTGACCTCCCTGGGAGTGCATGCAGCCTGGGTGGCTGCTGGTGGCTCTCCATGCCAGGTGCTTGGGTGCATGTGCCACCCTTGCGTGCTTACCTTTAGCTTCCTGGCCGGGAAGCAGCAGCTGGTGGGAAATGAGGAATTCTATGAATTACGGAAGTATTAAAGACCCCAGTGCTGGTGCCAGAATTTAGAGATGACTGGATGTCTCTGTACTGTATCTGTTTATTAAATGCCTCCCTGCCGAAAGCATGCCCACCTACTCGGTATGCCTTGTACTTTCTACTTAGTTTTAATTTTTTTTTTTAGAACAAGAACTAGATCCCCTTAAAATTAAGAAAACAAAAACAATG
Organism: Dipodomys spectabilis; assembly: GCF_019054845.1. Classification (NCBI taxonomy): domain Eukaryota; kingdom Metazoa; phylum Chordata; class Mammalia; order Rodentia; family Heteromyidae; genus Dipodomys; species Dipodomys spectabilis. Next base: position 1,337,211 of record NW_024870864.1, on the reverse strand, counting down.
CGGGTTTTGTGCCTTGACAACCTCTCTCGAATGTGAGGTTTGTAAAAAGTGTCCTGTAACTTCATACTGAGAATGCAATAACTATACAATGACTTCTTGAGAAGACCTCGGATTCCCTTCCCCGAAGAGAGTTAATGGAGAATTGGGGGCAGGAGAGGGGAAGGGAGGTGCTTTTGGAGAAAACAGCCTAAAAGTCATTAATTTTTTTAAATACACTTGCAATTTCTCCTTGTTTTCCCTTCCTAATATTGTATATATCTATTTATTAGACTAGGAGGTCATATTTTACTTACCAACTGAGCCAAATGTCTGTGCAATTGTGTCTCCTGTACTTTTCTTGTAAAATTGTGTACAGCATAATAGAGTAAAAGAAAATCACTGTTTTTTAAACTTTCCAAAATCGAAGAGTGTAAATAATGTAGATTCTTTTTCTATGTAATGTGTCCTACTGTTTCATAATGCTGTAACTTGTAAAAATATTGTATATTTATTTTCTGCTTATTTAATGTCTTTAAGTTCTTGAAAGTGTTGACATCCTGTTCCTCACAGCCTTGCCATCCCATGAATTGCTTCCACTCCCAAGATGGGAGGTAGTGACCTTGCCAGCTCTGGGGGGATAACTTGGTCTCCCTGGAGAGGTCCCCAGCTCCCATTCCTCCTGTCATTCAGTTCTTGAGATTTTGTGCCCTTTGGATGAAATTTGTCTTTAGATATCAATGAGAAACTGTAAGTCCAACAGGCTATAAGATTTTCCTCTGAAAATAATGCCCAACAACCTGTTTTTTCCAAAGTAGCTAGATTATCAGGTCAATTTGCTAAAACTCCAGGGTATGTCTTTAAAAAAAAAAAAATGATATGATTGACCAATGAGAAAGGTTGTCCCATTGACAATTTATCCCTGATGACTCAATGTTGAGAAAAATAAAAATATTCCATCTCAAAAGGACCAGGGTGGACAAAGGGACAGGAACATCATTAGATCCCTTCAGCATCTGGTGAAAAATGGAGAATTTTTTTTTCACCATTCACCATGTGGCTTCCTGTGCCTTGAAATATGGACTTAATTATTGGTCTTCAGGAGCTAATTGTCCACAGCTCCCACCCTTAGTCACTGCATTTGGTCAGTCTGCTTCTTTAGGCACACACCCTCTTTCCAGCCCATTCCCTTTGACAAAGTTAGCTCCCCGACCCTGGGGGGGAAAGAGGTTAAGGTTGAAAGTTCATGGAAGCTCCAGGGACTTGCAGTGAGTTCTCACAGATGCCCTGTCCTCCCTACTGTTTTAGCCTGGTGCCTGTGTGTGTCCGCTCAGCACAGGTGTGCAGGGCTGTGTCCACATGTGACGCTAAAGCAGCTGGGGTTCACCCTACACAACATTGTGTTCAAGAAGCACCCTCAAGCTCCCAGCTAAGGAACTTGACTACTTTTATGTGGGGATTTCAGCCTTTAGGAGTTTTGCATAGATTTTGTGTCCAGGTTCTATGACCACTGGTTACTGTATCTAAACCTGTCAGGTACCCATTATAAATAGCACTGATCTGTCTATACTGACCCATTACTGATGTGTTTCTCATGACCCAGCATATGTAGCGTCTATATTGCAGTTTCCCTGGCTTCCTTGTGTTTTGCACTGACGAATTTTGACAGGGTAATTGCCACTTTACTTGTGCAATACTGCTGTAAATAACTGCAGATTTTTTTTAAGAAACTCGATCTTTTATGTTCCTAATGAATTTTATATAAATAAAACTTTCAACTAGTTTTGGTGAGCTGTTTGGTTTGTTTTCACAAATGGTCCAGAAACGGCTAAAGTTAGGTACAGATAAATAACATCTGCCTTTGATGGGTCAGGATGTATTAGTATAAGGCAGGTAACTTCTAGCTTGAAGAAGAGTTTATGTCCTACACTTTAAAAGCCAACAATGCTTTTCTATTTTGAGGTTGCTGTGTGGCTAATGCCAGGTGTCCAGCCCGGAAAGTTAAGTGTGACAGCACTGGCATGTAAGGCTGGTGGGGGGAAAGAAGTGAATGGGGGCTAGAGAGCCCACTGGGCACTGTTGACCCCACCCACTCTCCTCACCTCAGAGAAACCTGATTGGACACTATAACACCTGCTCAGAGCCCAAGGGCCATCCCCAAGTACCTGGCACAAGTGCCCCTGAATGTAGGTTGATCACAGCCCCCATTCTCTGAGAGGATTGAGCGTTGCAGGTGAGTATGGATTGAATCAGGGATGCTGGTGATAAGACCCAGCTTGGGGATACAAGTTGTTAGGTCCTGGTAAGTAAGCATGATTCAATGCTTTGGCTCTGAATCAGATATGAAGAAAGTGCTGAGCTTTTGTTTTGGAATCCGTTCATGCTCTTAATTGAGCAATTCATAAACATGACCTTGTAAATTTTATTAACTAATTTATTTCAAATTAGGTTTATTTCAGATTAAGTTGTTTTGGCTGCCACCCTTCAATCCTTCCTCTTCACCCAAATAGGAATCTAGATCTTTCCAGACTCCTTTATCTGCACACTGTGTATGTATTTACATCCTCTATAAAGGCTCTAGGTGGTTCTTAAGAATAAGCCATAGATCTTTGTAGAATAGCTCCACTTTATACTAACCAGTGCAATGAGAGCCAGAAAACAGGTGTAAGTTTGCTCACAGGCATCCGGTCCTGGTGATGGTTTGGGAGGGTAGGGCTATCACCTCACCAGCTGTGGAAGATAGTGCCAGGTGCACATGCCACACCAGTAGCATCCTATGGACACCTGCCTGTGATGGAACATTGACACCAGTGTCAGCCATACGCTGGTGGATGATGACGGAATGATGGTACTGGCTTATACTTGCATGTCTCTGCAGTAGTGTGACAAGCTTCTCAGATATTGTTGGCAGAGCTATAGGTTTTTAATGGAGTTTTTCCTTTATATTGATCAGATCTATTCCAAACGAAAGTCTTCTGTGCCACATTGATCCATCTTTTCATCTGTTGTTTAACCTTTTCCCTGACATTATAAAAAGTTTCCAGCATACAGGCAAGTAGATAGGATTTGACAGAGCCTGTGTACACCTGTGTGCTCTCCACTGCCTACATGCCTACTGCCTATCCTCTAATTTGATCTTGAGCATTTTACTATGCTGACATCCCACATCCAGCCATTAGACAGCTTTGTTTTGGTGCATTTCTTTTTTATGCCAGTCGTAGGGCATGAACTCAGGGCTTGGGCACTGTTTCTGAGCTTTGCTGATCAAAACTAGCACTCTACCACTCAAGCTACAGCTCTACTTCTAGTTTGTTTGGTAGTTAATTGGAGAAACGAGTCTTATGTACTTACATGATCCTCAGATTACAGCTCCTGAGTAGCTAGGATTACAGGCATGAGCCACGAGCACCCAGCTGTTTTGGTGCATTTGAAAGTTGTAATTACTAGTAACATTCTTTCTAAATTTCCAGCATACATGCCATTCATTTAAAATTTTTTGTCATAGGTAACATTAGCAAATACATGCATTTGTGGTTTTTTAAATATATTAGTTTAGTTATGGGGGAATGAGTTCATTGTTAAATTTTCACACAAGTTTACAATGTATTTCAATCTTACCCTCTATCACTCTTCCTGTACTCTGTCCCAAAACAATTTCAATGGCTTCATTGTTCTATTTTCATAATTGTAAACCTGTTTTCACTATTATTCAAAATCCTTCATCCTCCTTGCTAATCCAACCCCCTTCTTTTAATTCTCATACACCCCACTGACAGATTCTAGTTTTCTTTCCCTGCCCTTATTCCCTTATTGATCAACAGCTTTCACTGAAGTTCCTTATGACTTTTTCCATAAATATTTTGTGTATTTATTCCAAAATTATTTACCCCCTCATTTTCTTTTTCCTTCCCTCCTTACCCCTTTCTTCTTCTCCTCCTATGTAGTCCCTTGATTCGTGTTCTATGTACATATAATTGTGTATATGGATATGTATACATATATACATATAGACACATGTATATACATATGTATTTTGTACATTTATGTGTATTAGGTATTTATATGTCCATGATTATATGTGTACCACATTGAATAAGAGCAGAGAGTAGACAGTCTTGCCTCATCCCTGATTTTAGGGGAATTATTTCAGTTTTTCCCTTTTTATGATGTTTGTTGTAAGTCTGTCACATAGAGCCTTTGTTAAATTCAAGTATGTCCCTTCTATTCCTAGCTTTTGCAGGGCTTTTATCATAAAAGTATGTTGAAATTTGTCAGATTTTTCTACATCAATTGAGATGATCATGTGAATTTTATTTTTAGTCCAATTTCTGTGGCATTTGCTAAGTTTTGAACAAAGAGAACAACTTCCATCCACACCCCTATCAAGCAATGTAACTGTGGCTTTAGAAAGCCCCTCTGCTCTTTGCCAGGCTGCCCCTCCCCTTCTTGCCCCAGGACTGACCTCTGTTCTGAGATGTTTTTTCCCCTACCATAAATTAGTTTTGCCTGTTTCTGAACTTAACATGAATAGAATCATACAGTGTACATCATTTGTGTCTGGCTTCTTGTGATTAACATATGCTTCTACAATCCCTGTTATGATTGTCAGCGGTTGAGCCCGTATCTTACTAATGGATACCTGAACCTTGCCCTGTGTGGGACAATGATGAATAATGCTGCTATAGACATTCTCCCACACTGCACACAGGGCTTCTAGTAAACCTATGTTTTTATTTTGCTGAATGTCTTGCTTTCAGAGCTTATACAAAAGTTCTCTCAGAGGTAGATATATCCATCTCACTTACCTGTCTGTATTTTGTCTTATTTAGGACAACTTTACTAGGCCAAAGTTTCAAATATACTTGTTCACGTAATCCAACCATGGGGGGCTTTTCTCCTTCAGCTCAATGCACCTGGAATTTATATTTGAATGATACACATTCCCACTGAGCTTTTTGTGTCATCTGCATTGTTTTAATTAGTAGGTTTAGAATATGCTTTCAAGTTCTTACCTTTATTTTGCAGCGTTGCCATTGCTAGCCCACATTTTCTCTTTCATGTATACTGTAGGATTCATTGAAGCTTTTCCAAAGGTTCTTTGGGATCTTGCCTGAGATTATAAATACACATTAATGTAGGGAGAGAATTGCTAATTTCCCAGTGTTTTCCAATGCATGCAATATTTTTATCCATGCTTTGGTTTTTGATTAGTGCACTTGTAGTGATTTTTTTTTTTTTTTTTTTGCTGTTTTTGTCTTGCTTTCTATAAAAGCTTCACATACCTTAGCTCCCTGCCAGAGTAAACAATGTCCAGCCTGGAGCATCCAGGAATCCATCACTGCTCTTACAGGTGCCCTTGGTATGGCAGCCTCCCAGTGTTTCTTCTGCTTTTGCAACTCCACCTGTCTCCGGCAGCCCTGGGGAGGGCAGCATCCTTAAAGCCTCAGGGGGATGGGGGCACTCCTTGGTCATGCTACCCATTTGCCTCATCACTGAAACTGGGTTTTAGACTCCAGGCCCAAAGTCCAGGAGTCCCAAGTTAAGTCCAGTCAATCATATGTCAAATAAAAGAATAAAGAGACATAGCAAAGGGCAAAGAAAAGAGATGATCACATGGCACCCAGGGAAAGACAGCACATCTTCAAGCATCTTCAGAGGTACAGGCATTGATTAAATAAGGTTAAATAAGGAGAATTGGGGATAGGGACTGGGATGCGTTGTTAAAACCACCTCAAGTCACAGACATAGCTTGGTTGCTCATTAGCTCAGTCTCAGTCTTTGTCCCAGGAGGAGATATGGAGAACTGTTATCACTTTATTACTGGAACAGAAGAGGAACAAGATGGTTTCTTGAGTTCTGGGCTGTTTGCTTTAAGATAATACAAAGGGATTGCTTGTTTGAGGGGCAGTTTGTTTTCCACCCAAGATGGTTATCAATGAATCTGGTCTTTCTTGGTGATTGCAAAGTTGTCTGCAGCAGAGAATGGATCAGATCCAAGGGTACAAATTCAAAGTGGGAGAACTTTTAGTTAATTCACAGGACCCAGCAAAAACATCTTCTAAGTTGCCTCTCACAACACTGGCAGCAGCTGCCTCTTTTGTCCCTGAGCCCTATGCATGCCCTTCCAGAAAGTTCTCCGACTAAATTAGCCAAGTTGGCTTCTGTTGCTGGCAGCTGAAATGCTGACTCAATCTTACCTGTCAGAAGGACTGAATAAAAAGATTACAGGAGGTCTTTTATGAGTAGTGTGGATTCTGGAGACGTAGAGCCACCGGCTGGTGGTAAGAATTCCCTGCTGGATGCACCCACAAAGGATGTGTTGAGGTTGAATAACAGCACAAAATGATCTCTTCTCGTACCTTCTGCTACTTGGACTCCCTTTCCTGCAAGCTGTCTGTCCTGAGATGTCTCTCAGTCCTTCAGGAGTTGATGACTAAGAAGGTTTGTTAGAGTGATGTAAGCCCTTGTTTCTGTGTATATTGTCACTTTATCATACATATTCCTCCGGGGAAGGCAACACTGATAACTTCTTGGCCGCAACTCCTTCAAGCAAATTGGGAATAATTAGCTTATATCTAGTGGCTAAACAAGATCAAACTTAATCGTCAGAGCAGGTGGCTCAGCCCTGTAATCCTAACTACTCAAGAGGCTGAGATCTGAGGACTGCTGTTTGAAACCAGCTCTGGCAGACAATTCCCAAGAATCTTGTCTCCAATTAACCAGCAAAATACTGGAAGTGGAATGATGGACTAAGTGGTAGAGCACTAGCCTTGAATGAAAAAAAAAAACAAGCAAGAGGTCCTGCCCCAATACTCACACACATACAAATATTAATAACATTTCACAGTGGACTTGCAAAATGAAGACCAGAACAACAACCACACATGCACATATCCATACACACACACACACACACACACACAACCTTAAACCTGGGACTTACTGTGGAGACTGACTGCCTCAAGGTCTCCCCGCCAGTGAACACAAGGGGCACAGTAAGATTCAATGATGGAATTCCAGGGAAGAAAGCTGCTTCACTCTGGAAAGTGAGATGATGAGCCCCGGGTGCTCTGGGGTCTTTCCCGCTTCATCCCTTCCTCTGGGCCCCCTGGGAAATAATACTGGACATGACCATTAGGCACCTCTCAGCTCATTTTAGCCCTTTGAAGTAACCACCATTATTATTCCAGATTGGGAAACTGAGTTACAGGGAGTTTAGGTCACCTGGCCAAGGTCAGTGAACTTGTCAGTGGCAGAGCCTGGATGGGAACTGAAGTACTGTGGCTCTACCTGAACACATATCTGGCACATCTTCTCAGGGCCAGGTAAAGCTGGAGTGGGAGTGGGAGGAGGAGGCAGACCCCGGATGGTGCCCATGAGGCAGCCTGACCTCAGAACAGTTCCAGGTATTCTAGAGATGTTTGACTTTGTGCTTTGGTCCAAATCTACCTTGAGGGAATATATCTGTAAGTCCAGGTCTCAGTCCAGGGCTTCACCTCAGTCCCGTACTTCCTGTCTAGTCCTATACTCCTTATCTAGTACTACATTTCCTATTTAGTCCAGTACTTCCTGGAAAACCCCGTACTTCCTGTCTAGTATCATTTCCTGTCTAGCCTTACATTTCCTGTGAATTCTCTTAATGTAGGCTGAAATTCTCTTACTACATGCCAGTTGTGCCAATAGTTCTGTCTGGCAGAAGATGCCGCACTCACCCCAGCTTGCTGCCTGAATCACTCCCCCATTGGGGAAGAATGGTTTCTCAATTATTTGTTCATGTTTAACATCATTTTAATGGGCATCCTGGTTCTAGGGTGATAGAGAAAGGGTTCAGAAGACTCAGGAAGTACTCGTTCCAGCTAAAGTCGAGAGGGCCTTAGTATCTACTTGGAAGCAAGCCCACCTACTCTAATCTCATGTGGTCCTTGAAATCTTTACTCCCCAGGCCTGGATGATGCTTTGAACCTATCCCCAGGCCTGGATGATGCTTTGAACCTAGAATCTTTCAGCATCTAACATCCAATCATATCTACCAGGCAGGCCTGAGCACTGAGGCCATGGCCTAGCTGGGTACAAATATTCCTTTTGCTTGGCTTCTACTAGTACACATCTATGAGATTTGGGGTCCAGGTCATTGAGTTCCTTATGTATCCCATTCAACAATGAGAGTTGGGTAGATGCTAAAAGGTAGGCCACACCCAGCAGCTTCTGTTGTTTTGGAGAACTGGGAATGTCTCCCCCCAATTTCCTCTTAAAAAAACATATTTAGGGACTGGTGCCAGTAGCTCACATCTATAATCCTAACTACTCAACTGGCTGAGATCTGAATATCATGGTTTGAAGCCAGTGGGAACAGAAAAGTCTGGGAGACTCTTATCTCCAATTAAGCACCAAAAGGCCAGAAGTAGAGCAGTGGTTCAAGTGGTAGAGCACCAGCCTGAAGTAGAAAAGCTAAAGTATAGCACTCAAGCCTTGAGGAGTTCAAGTCCTAGTACTGGCACACCCACTCTCCCACCCCCACCCGCCCCCGACCCCTTACTTCCCCACACACAAAGTATTGAGGGATAGGTCTACACAGTTTACAGTATGGCTTACTGGATGCACTTTATGCGTATCTACCAACAACAGTTCATCTCCACAGTTAAGGAAGAAAGAACACTTCCAGTTTAAGTAAGAGCAGTCTATCCTGCCTGCATAAGACCATACTGATCTCTGACCCCCAGGTTTGCCACTACTTTGAAGCGCCAAGCCAGGATCCCCGCGGGGAACAGCTTGGGGTCCTGGGCTCTGAGCTTTCATGAGTAGTCCAGAGCCTTGCATCCCCAGCAAGGGGCCCCCAAGGTCTTTCTAATGGGAAAGGAGCCATCTCTGCTCCTGAAGTGCGCTCCAAGTTCCTTGTGTTACTGAACCATGACCTCATGTCGAGATGGTGCTTCTTTCTGCTGAGAAGTCTCACACACAGCCCTGACAATCTGGCATGTTCGCTTTACAGGTAAATCAAGCTGGATGCCAGTGGCTCATGTTTGTAATCATAGCTACTCAGGAGGCTGAGTCTGAGGATGGTGGTTTGAAGCCAGCCTAGGCAGGAAAATCTGTGAGACTCTTATCTCCAGCTAACTACCAAAAAGCTGTAAAGGAACTCAGATGGTAGAGCTGTGGCTCAAGTGGGAGGGTGCTGGCCTTGAGTGAACATACTCAAGCCCTGAGTTCAACCCCAGGTCAGGCACACAAAAAAAAGTAAATCAATTCTGTTACAAGGTAGAGTAAACCAAAGCTGCTTTGACCCCTGGGTGGCACTTGAAAGGCTGTCTAGAGGAGGAATTGGCCTTCTACCAATGCCAATCAAATATCTACAGCACTGAGGGAATATTGTCTCCAACAAAGTACCCTGAAAGACTTGCATGTATTTACTTATGTGTCTGTTACCTACTGGGCACAATTTATGCTAAGTGCTCAGGACATGGTAAAAACAAGATCCCTGCATTCCTAGGGTAGATCTTCAGGAGGAGGAGGGGCTAAAGGTAATTAACAGGTGCATGACAGGACAAGACAATGAAAGGTGCAGAAAATAAGATGTTCTGGGGAAATTTTGTATGGGGCCTGAGAATGGACTGATTATCCTTCCATCCAAAACTCAGGACAAGCAAGGAGCAGATAGAGAAAAGAAGTCCAAACAGAGGGATCAGAGACATGGCCATGCTCAGTGGCTGGATACCAGGCAGGAAGCCTTGCAGGGTGGGGCATGAGGAGCAGACTAGCTGCAGGGCCAAGCAGATGTGTCCAAGAGATGGGGCTGCTCCAGATTCCCAGAACAGGGAAGGCTTCTTGTCACAGAAGCAGTATTGTCTGACAGAAATTGTCTTAGCAAGATCCCCCTGAACTCAGATACTATGGGCACATGAGGACTGAAAACCTTACATGATCTGGGATATTTTTGTGTGCATGTGTGCAGTTCCTGGGGCTTGAACTCAGGCCCTAGGCACTGTCCCTGAGCTATTTTGCTTCACCACTTGAGCAACAGGTCTGCTTCTACCTTGTGTGTATGTGGTTAATTGGAAATAAGAGTCTTATGGACTTTCCTGCCTGGACTAGCTTTGAACCAGATCTCAGCCTCTTGAGTAGGTAGGAGTACAGGTAGGAGCCACCAACTAACTTGGGATTTTCTTTTGCTATAGAGGGCACTTTAGGACAAATTGTTCCAAAATGAATAAAATGTGTAGCTAGATAATAATATTGATTTTTATCCCTGAACTATTGCTGTAGTTTGCAGTGTTACTTAATTTTCATGTGCTGGAGCGGAGTGGGGGGGGTGAGGGGAGCTGTAATCCTACTACTCAGGAGGCTGCTGTTTGAGCACTAGTATCTCCAATTCATTAGCATCAAGTGGAGATGTTGCTCAAATGGTAGATTGTCAGGCCTTGAATGAAAAAGCCATGCAAGAATCTGGGGGCCTGAGTCCAAGTCTTCGTACTGACATATAAACACAAGAAAAAGTTGGTGTGTTAGAAATTGAATCTCAACGTCATGCACTGAGGGTATTCTGAAGTCTTAGAGACTTTGGGAAGTAATTGAGATTAAGTGAGGCCATCAGGGTAGAGACCACCGTGATGCCATCAGTAGCTTTATAGGAAGAAGAAGAGAGACCTAAGTTGGAAAAATTGGCTCTGTGCCCCATGTGATGCCTCCTGCCTTGTGATGCAGCAAGGAGGCCCTGACCAGATGCCAGCACCAGACTCTTGGATTTCTCAGCCTCCAGTAGCAGCATGAGCTGAATAAGCTCCTATTCTTTATAAACTTTTCAGTGTCTGGTATTTTGTTATAGTAACAGAAATCAGATTGACATATTTATTTTTAGGAAACGTACACTGAAGTGTTTAGGAGTGAGGGATACCATGTCAACAGCTGACTTTTAAAATATTAAATAATATATGCGCTTCCAAGTGTATCTCTTGGTGATAGGATGGAGGCTTTGTGGTAGGGAGAGGGATAAAGGAAATGTGGCCAAACGATCACATTGAAGACTCTGGCTGGAGGCTATCAGGAAGTGGTCTACCCTCTTCTACAACATTTTCTCATCTGAAATTATATAAAAATGAAAGTTAAAAAAAAAAGCTAGGATCCTTGTAACCATGCTCAGGGACCATAGGGAAGAAAATGTAGGTACAAGGAACAGTCAGGAGCCCCTCTAGAAGGCTTTAGATGAGAGATGATCTGGAAGGAGAGGTGCCAATACTTGCCAATGTGGAAAGAGAGTCAACAGATGGAATTATGTGGATGGAAGCTTTGAGCACCTAGTAGAAGGACTTCCTATGTAAAGAACCGGAGTACAAGGAAGGTGGGCTGTGGCAGAGCTCGGTACAGACTCACCCACTCAGCTCATGGTTAGAAACGCAATGCCATTGATTCGCTTCAGAAGAAAAGAGCAGCTGTGGTATGAGGATTTGGACATTTACTCTAATGAAACACTCTTTTCACACAGCCTGGAGGAAACAACCTTGGTTTGTGGTGGATGATGATGGGCCAAGGGATGTCCATTAAGCCTCCACCTAGCACAGAAGCCACACTCTGCAGCAAGGAGGGTCCTCGATCCTGGAGCACATTGGACTTCCATGGGGCTATTCCAACATGCCCATAGTAGAGCCCATTTCTGCAGCTCTCTAGTGGGCTCTAGTAGAGATCTAACCCCTGCCACTGCCTGCCCAGTAACTCCAAGGCATGTCCAGGCTCTAATCATGGTTTCCTCCAAGCTCTCCAGGGGACCTGTGACAGCCTGGTTAGATCAAATGCTCCTCACCATGGACAATGTGCCAAAGGGCAGGTGCTTTCCATTGCTTTCGATGTGTGTAATAGTTGCAAAATATTAAATTCTCATCTCTACTTCCCTCTGCCAATTTGCCCTGGCAGAGGCTTCCCAGCCTCCTGCCAGATTCGGGGTGAGTGGGAGGCTAGAGTGGGCTGCAGGGCCAAGGCCACAGCTGGGTGCAGGCGAGGCGGCCTCGGGCTGTGTGCCTGGGAGAGCTCCTTCGTCATCAGGTGAGTCAGAGCCTGCTGTTGACAAACTGAAATGGCTGGGCGAGGTCAGAGCGGGAAAGGGCCATTGGGTGGGCTCCAGGAGGACAGGGCAGGGTAGAAGAGGAGAAAGTGGCAGGTACAGGTCACAATGTACTTGAAGCAGGTTCCTTACAGCTCCAGGGGTGTGGTGTGTAGGAGGACCATAGCATGGAGGATGGTATCATGGTCCTTTCAGAAACTGGGTCAAAGAGCACATAGGACACACTGGCTTTGAGAGAACTTTGCTTTCAGAGCTGAGTGCTTAGAAGGCAGGAATGTGGCTGGTCCTAGAGAGCTGCACTCCCAATTGGAGAGCAACTTCAAGAATAGGGGAACTAACTATACCTGTCTACTTCAGCCTACCCTGAAGTGACCTGGAGGGGCCCCGTCCCAGGCCAGGCTGTGCCCTGGTTACTCACTTTTGATTGGGCCACCAAGCTCTGTGTGTGTGTGTGTGTGTGTGTGTTCCTCCTACTGGCTTGCAGGTAGATGTACATGTTCCGTCTCCTCCCTCCCCTCCCCCCCCCCCCCCCACACACACATGTGAGGAGATCTTCCTAATTATATTTGAAATGGTATGACACTGCAAGTTATCCAGGGTCCCTCTGACTCAGCAGAACATAAGTGCTAGGAACACTAGGCTTTGAGCTCAGAAGTTGAATGGGGGTGGGGCTGGGAAGGTGGCTCAGTGGTAGAGCGCTTGCCTTGTATGCATGAGGCCCTGGGTTCGCTTCCTCAGCACCACATAAGCAAAAAGAAAAAAGCTGGCAGTGGCACTGTGGCTCAAGTGGTAGAGCGCTAACCTTGAGCTGAAGAGCTGAGGGACAGTGCCCAGGCCCAGAGTTCAGGCCCCATGACCAGACCCAAAAAAAAAAAAAAAGATGTTGAATGGGTGAGCGGCAATGCCATATCTGATCAGGACTTTGTGGTAGATCCTCTATGTAGATGCTATGTGCCTTTGGTACTTCCACAATAAGCAGATATTTTGTGTGTGTGTGTGTGTGTGTGTGTACGTGTGTGTACTAGAACTTGAACTCAGGGCTTGGTCACTGTCCTTTGGCTTTTTTGCGTCAGGCTGGTACTCTACTACTTGAGCAATTGCTCCCCTTCCAGCTTTTTGAAGGTTAATTGGTGATGAGTCTCACAGCGGGGCGCCGGTGCTCATGCCTGTAATCCTAGCTACTCAGGAGGCTGAGATCTAAAGATCACAGTTCAAAGCCAGCCTGGACAGGAAAGTCTGAGACTCTTATCTCCAATAAACCACCAGAAAACTGGAAGTGACACTGTGGCTCAAGTGGTAGAGTACATGTCTTGAGCTGAAGAGCTGAGGGACAGCGCCCAGACCCAGAGTTCAAGCCCCACCACTGACAAAAAAAAAAATCTCACAGACTTTCCTGCCTGAGCTGGCTTTGAGCCTCAATCCTCAGAGTTTAGCTTCCTAGATAGCTAAGATTATAGGTGTGAGCCACTGGTGCTCAGCCACAATAGGAAGTTTTTGCCTCTTTCAAAAGAGCAAGACACAGCCTATTCAAATGACACTCCTTTTTTTTAAAGTGGCAGCTCCACCCTTACGATTAACGATTCTTATTCTTTTATCTTTTGTCAGTCGTGGGGCTTGAACTCTGGGCCTGGGCGCTGTCCCTCAGCTTTTCAGATCAAGACGAGCACTCTACCACTTGAGCCACAGTGCCAGTTCCAGTTTTCTGGTGTTTATTGGAGATAAGAGTCTCACAGACTTTCCTGCCTGGGCTGAATTTCGATCCTCAGATCTCAGCCTCCTCAGTAGCTAGGATTACAGGCATGAGCCACTGGCACCTGGCTACAATTCTTTTTTTTTAAATAAGTTTTTTATTGGGAAAATACCGTACAGAGGAGTTTCAGTTATATGAGCAAGGTAATGAGTACATTTCTTATCAAGCATTGTTGCCTCCTCCTTTGTTTTTCCCCTACCATCCCTTCCCTCCCATCTCCACGACTACACTCCCCCCCCCTCAAAGTTGTTCTTTTTAGAGTCTCTCTTTTGCTTCACACACTCCACCTGCACGAGCCCTGTGACTACTATGCATCCTGTTGGCTGGAGGCAGACGGACACTGGTGCAGCTCTGATGAATAAATCCCTAGGTGGATGACTGCTACTCTAGCCACAAACACAGCCTCCCTCTACACTGTGGCCTGTGCATTTTGGACAGTCGGGTAGCCATCCAAACTTAGTGGCAAGTATAAAACAACAGTCTTTATTAGCCAACAGATGACACCTAGGGAAAATAAATCTCAACAGTCTGAGCTACCCAGGCTGCATCCCAGGGTAGCCCATTTCTCCCAGCTAATGTTCCTGCAGTACAGCTCCTACTGTGGCCATTTTGCCCTGCCTTAGTATGCCCAGAGCTGGCTTCTCCAACAGCCTCTGGGATCTACTTGGTGTGGCCTTCCTGAGGTGACTAGACAGTGGACATTACACCTACTCTGGGAGCCCCAGCTCTGGCATGCGTGAAATGGCCCAAGGATAGCAGGGAAGAACTCCTGCTCTCTTTGGGAGATGGAGGGTATGGAGGTTGGCAAGGCTGGAGGACATGCTGTGTGACCCCTGGTCCTCACACCCAGCCTCTGAACATAGTAGGTACTCAGGGAACATTAGAAGAGGAGGCTTCTCTGGCTACAGGGAAGGGAAAGGGCAGTGAAGGGAGAACTGCATTGGATATGAATGAGAACAGCTTCCAGACCTCAGCTAACTTCTTCTGTGGGATCTGCACCTGTGGGGCTTACCATAGTACAGCCCCTGTGGGACCCAGCCCAAAGTTTCTCAAAACTCCATTGGGGGGAATCAGGCTTAAACTACTAGCCCACCTGGAGGCCAGGACTGCCTGGGGCGAGGGGGGCTGTGTCTCCAGTGTGATGACATTGTGGACAAGGCCACTGGGAACTTTTTCTTAGGTCACAGCCTTGTGGTCTATACCTGGGTCCAACATGAGTCTGATCTGCTACCTGGCAGGGCCATGGAAGTTTAAACAGACAGAAAGATCAACAGATAGACCAACTGACAGTCTGACAGACTGACCAAGAGACAGATAGACAGCCTGAGATGCCCAGGAGTATACTTGTTTCCCATGAGCGAAACTTCATGTGTAACCAGTGAGATGATTATTCATGAGCCAAGCAGAGGAAGACGGAGGGCTGGGCCTGAAGGACTCTTTTTTTATTGTGAAAATACTGTACAGAGGAGTTACAATTACATGGGCAAGATAATGAGTACATTTCTTATCAAGCATTGTAGCCTCCTCCTTTGTTTCTCCTTCCCATCCTCCCCCAGCCCCCCACCCAACCCTCCTCTCCCCCCACCCACCAAAGCTGTAAAGTTCGTTTTCGACATAACGACTTGTACATCTCATTGTTGCAATGGGTCCACCCGTATCCCTAAAAACTGAAGGACTCTTAAGGAGATATGCCAGGTGATGGGGCAGGAACTCTATATGGACACTGGGCACAGCGCCCCCTGCAGGCCCTCTCCTAACCCTAGCCACACCTGATAAGGCAGATGTAAAACCGGCGAGACTTTTGGCCTTGTGAGTAAGTCATGTATTCAACACCAATAATTTTTTAAAAATCTATTAACCAGGAAAAGCTACCTTCATTATTATAAAATTGGACAAAGATTACCTTTTTCTAGACATTACTTTCTAGGGGTTCTTAGGATGTTAGTTATAGTAAGAGAAGAGTAGGAAAATGATCACATTCATAAGATTAAGAACAGCCTTGTTTTGGATTATTTATGGTTTTTTTTCTTTTTCGGTCTGATTCTGAACTCTTTGAAGAACAGAAGGACTATATGAAGAAAGTGGTTTCTTTTTAAGAAACATCAAATAAAACCCTAGGTTCAGAGAGACAGAATTCTTTACCAGTGTTCCCAGATGCCAAGATCCTTCTGTTTCATGTTTCTTGTGACTAAAATTACTATTCTGATATCCTGTTGACAAGTATCCAAAATGGATGCAAGTGTTGCCCAGCTGAGTCCTGAATGTGTGATTCTATCCTCACAACTTCTTGCCTGGTACTCCCTTTGAAGTAGTCTGATGGCCATGTTTAGTCATAGAGGACACTGAGCTCCAAGGAGAGCCAGCTCACCTCCTACTTCCTACCTCCCACAGCTGGACCTGGCCAGCTTGGAGCCTAGGTATGCCTGGGCAGAGATGTGGCCAGCAGAAGGGAGCCTCTTCCCTCTGATATTCTCACAGCAAACCACATGGCGGGGGTAGGGAGGGGGATACTCTACCTACTTCTCTAGCATTATCAGGTATGATGATGGCAGCCATGAAAGGCATTTGTCTCGTTTCATGTATGTGCATATTTCTGTGCCAGCTGTCTGTCTCTGATTACTAATGGCAATAACCCAAAAACACTGAAGGAGGGATACATAGAAGAAAGTAGTAACCTACAGCACAAAACCACACTTGCAGTCTTGAAGGTTTTTCATATGTATAAATGGCAGTGTGGTGGAGATTGAGGAACACTCAATATCTATTGATCACCTTTGTTTGCAAGTGCCCAAGTCATCTCCAAACAAATTTCTGTTATTTTGTAGCTTAAAACTACAAAAGTCTACCAGGCACCAGTGGCTCACGCCTGTAATCATAGCTCCTCTGGATGCTGAGATTGAGATAATCATATTTCAAAGCCAGCCTGAATAGAAAAGTCTATGACACTGTATCCCTAGTTAACCAGTAAAAAACACCAGGTTAGAGATGTGGCTCAAGTGATAGAACACCAGCCATGAGTGAGAGGGTAAGGCCCTGGGTTCAACCTCCAGTACCAGAACAAAAACAAAACAAAACAAATCCACTCTTTCTACTCCTCTTCAATATAGTTCCAGAATTCCTAGCCAGTGCATTAAAGCAAGAAAAAAGACATAAAAGAAATTCATATAAGGAAAGAAGAAGTCAAAACTATCTTTATTTGTAGATAACATGACTATTCTAAAGGACCCAAAACACTCCATCCCCAAGCTCGTAGAGATGATCAATAACTTTGGGAAAGTAGCAGGATACAAAGTTAAACAAAAAATTCAGTAACCTTTCTGTATACCAACAATGGACAAGCAAAGAGGAAATCAGGAAAACAATTCCATTTTCAATAGCTTCAAAAAAAAGTATCTGGCAATAAACCTAATCAAGGAAATAAAAGACCTGTATAACAAAAACTAAAAACTTGAAGAACAAAATCAAAGATGATAATCAGGAAATGGAAAGACCTTCCATGTTCATGGGTAGGCAGAATTCATATTTTGAAAATGGTCATATTGCCAAAAATGTTCTACAAATTTAATGCAATTCCCATCAAAATCACAATGAAGTTCTTTAACAAGACAAAACAATCAAAAAATTTATATGGAACAACGTAAGACTGAATAGCCAGAGCAATTCCAGACCAATGCTGGTAGTATCATAATCCCAGACCTCAAGCTATAACAGAGCTATAATAATAAAAACATCTTGGTATTGGCACAAAAAGAGACTCAAAAAATCAATGGAACAAACTAAAAGATCCAGAAATTAAACCATACACTTACAGTTATCTGATATTTGAAGAGTGAGCCTAAAAAAGACAGCCTCTTCAATAATGGGTGTTGGGAAAACTGGTCATTCATATGAAGAAAACTAAAAGTGGATCCCAGTTTGTTACCATGCATGAATATCAACTTGAAGTGGATTAAAGATCTCAACATCACACATGAAACTTTGAAATTACTACAAGAAGGAGTAGGAGAAACACTAGAACTTATAGGCATGGGCAGAAACTTTTTGAAAAGAATATGAGAAGCACAGCAAATAGAGAGAAGTTGTGAGAGTTGACAAATGGGATTATATCAAAATAAAAAGTTTCTGCACAGCAAATAACTTAGTTACTAAACTAAAAAGACAGCTAACAGACTGAGAGAAGGTCTTTACCAACAATATAGCTGACAAAAGCCTAATACCCAAAATATACAAGGAGTTCAAGAAACTAACCCCTCCCAAAGCTAACAAACCAATCACCAAGTGGGCAAAAGAGCTAAGGGGAGACATCTCAGAAGAAGAGGTAAAAATGGCAGAGAAACACATGAAAACGTGCTCATCATCCCTGGATTTTAGGGAAATGCAAATCAAAGCAACTCTGAGATTCCATCTCATTTAACCAAGTTAGACTAGCATCATGAATTCGAACGACAAATATTGGTGGGGAAGTGGGGGAAAAGGAACCCTATTGAAATACTGGTGGGATTGTAAACTAGTAAACCACTCTGTACAGTGGTCTGGAGGGTCCTCAAAAAACTAAATACAAATGTTCCCTATGATCCAGCCATAATACTCCTGGGCATCTAGCCCAAACATTACAAGCCAGGATACTGTAAAGACACTTGCACAGCCATGTTCATTGCTACACTATTCACAATAGGCAAGCTATAGAAACAAAGCCCAGATGCCCTACAATAGATGAGTGGATTAAAAAAATGTGCTACCTATACACAATGGAATTTCACACAGCCATTAGAAATAATAATATTATGTCATTTGCCGGGAAATGAATGGACCTAGACCAAATCACGTTGAGTGAGATAAGCTATGTTCAGTGACACAAATGGAGCATGTTTTCTCTCTTATGTGGAAGCTAGATCTAAAATATATGGGGATATGAGAAATTATGTAGGACTCTCGGCATTCACACACAGTGAGACCAAAGGGGGATTCTCTTAGGAGAGGAACAGAAAGGCACAATACATATGTGCATCTGATCATGTAAAATAATATTTATCATAATGAACTCCAGGATGTGGAAACATTTTTTTTTCTTTTTTCTTTTTGTTTTGTTTCCTTTTTGTCTTTTTTGTTTGCCTATCTGTCTTTGGGAGAATAAAAGGGGCACAGAAATGGAGGAGCAGAGGGTGAACAAATGCAGCACTGGTACTCCATAGACACTATGTTGACAATGAACTATACAACTCGTGAGTCAGGAGGGGAGGAAAAAACTCAGAGAGAGTGAAGGAAGGGGTAACATTGTCCAAAAAAATGTACTCTTCACCTAACTTATGCAACTGTTGCCCCTCTATACTTTACCTTATAATAAAAAAATTAAACAACCACCACAACAACAAAAATCTCAGCAATCTATCCATTCACATTCTAGAGACTAGAAATCCCAAATCCAGATATTGCTTGGTAAGGCCATGCTCCAAACTGCCTAGGAGAAAATCCTTCTTGGCTTCTTCCACCTTCTGGTGGCTCCAGAACATTCCTATGTTTGTGGCGGCTTCTATTTTACCTGGCCTTCGCTTTTGTGGATGGTGTGTATGTGTGTCCATGAATTCTCCTCTTCTGTATCTTTATTATTATTATTATTGACACTTGTCCTTTAGATAATCAAGGATGGTCTCAGCTCAAGACTTTTGACTGTATTACACCTTAGGAACCTTTTCCTAAGGAGAACAACACTTACAGGTGTACAATGTTGGGCCATGACCTGCCTTTGGGAGAGCCACAACTCACCACAGGGTTCTATTTAATCCTATGGACACTGTTATCCCCTTCGATGTTCACAGCAGCTTTAAGAAGCAGGTACAAACTCTTGTCCCCCATTTTAAAAGTGAAGATCCTGAAGTGCAGAGTGGAAGTAAGTCTCCAAGGTGTCACGTGTAAAAGAGGAGAGCCTGGCTGGGGTGTGACTCGCAGAGCTAATTAGAGGCAATGCCACTGGCTGGACCCTCTTTGTCAGCCTGTGTCCCCTCCTCCTGACATCCTCACCACCAGCCTGGGAAACATCCATATCCAGACACATCAGTTTGTACCAGAGCCTTCTCCCTCACAGGCCTCTCCCTCGGGGCTCTTTGAGTGTGGGACTCCTGCAGCTATACCTGCAGGAGTATTGACTGTCCCATCCACCACTCCAGCCTCCCAATGCTTCTCCCTATCCTGCCTGCTCTGCAGGCCCAGTGCCTGCTGTCCCAGTTTCTGGGCTTCATTCTCTTTCCTCTCAAGTCTCCTGCCTGGCTTTTCCTCCCTTCTTGTCCAGTCTCTATGCCATAGTTCCTCATGGTCACTCCAGAGAGAAGTCCCTCAGCCTTCCTGCCCTGTCACAGCCCCATGGCAAAATCCCATCTGCCTCTTCATTCCTGTACCCCAGTTGCTCATGGCTCAGGTGCCAGTACGGCCACAGGGCAGGGTACTTATTTTGCTCCAAGTACAACAGTTAGGCCTGTGCCCTGGCTCTGAAGCTGCCACGTGATTGGCTCACTGATCACCCTAGTTTCTCAGTGCTCTGTGCCCAAGGGGCTGTTTTATGTTCTCTTCTTTGCCCTCATACCATCCCCTCTACCCAGACACTCTTTCTCCTTCTAAGTGACTCAACTGTCAGCTTCTCCACACCAAATCCTGAAACCTGCCTAAAGTATATCTTTCTTCTGCTCTTTCCTTCCTGTGTGGATGGCCAAAGTCTCTCTGCCTGTGCCCTGGAGTAGCCCTCCAGCCACTGGAGAAAGTGCCCAGTACTCATCTCAGTGTCATCTAGTCCCTGGACAATTCCACACTTCTTCCATCCTCCTATATACAGACCCTGTTCTTGGCAGCTCCCGCCTAGCTCCTCTACTCATATTCAGAATTAGATGTCTCAAAATAATTTGATTTATTCACATTGTCTCATTTTCTTAACTCGTAGGCACTCCGGGGCCTGCTGCAGCCTGGCTCTGTTCCCAGCAGTCTCCGGGGATGGCTCAGTCAAGATTGCATTGACCCCATCTGGCCAGCTCTTGGACTTTATCTTAGTCCTCTGCCTCTGGGACACACAGTCCTCTCCCAGTGTCCCCCACCGAATGCACTTTTTCTCCTCCTCTGTTTGGTTCTTTGTGGTCCCTCCTCTTCTGAATTCCTGAGGGTTTCCCTAGTCCCTTTGGGCTCTCTTTCTCCATTTTACCAGTGCTTTCTCTATTTTATGAGTGCGGACCTACAAACCTAAATACCCAAATGCCATTCTTATGCCAATGACCCCAAATCTAAATCCCCAGGAGGACATCTCCTTTGAGCTTCTTTGGATTTGCAGATCCCATAGCTAGCCTCTCTGGTCGCCTTTCGACCTCAGCGATCCCATATTTCGTATATTTAGAGCAGACTCTAAGCAATATGCCCTTTGCAGCTTGTCTGTCTGTCTGTCTATATATATGTATTTATGTATGTATGTGCTGATACTGGGGCTTGAATTCATGGCCTGCAACTTTCCCTTAGCTTATCCACTCAGGGTTGGTGTTCTACCACTTAGGCCACAGTTCACTTCTGATTTTTAATGATTAATTGGAGATAAGAGTCTCAGGGTGTTTTCTGCCCGGGGTACCTTCAAACTTATCTCAGCCTCCTTGAGTAGCTAAGATTACAGGTGTGAGTCCTCAATAAGCAGACTCCCTGTAGCCTTGCCACTCAATGAGGCGGCGTTATGGCCCCTTCCCCAGTTCACTTACACTTCTCTTCTCACCACATGGCACCCATCAGTGAGACTTTCTGGTTTGCTGCCCATAGTGCTGCCCATAGTCTATCTCTGACAATCCGTCTCTGACAAGAAGGCATAGCTCTCTCCATTCTCAGCTCAGGATGCTTCTATTTCTCAGTTTCTCCTTCACTTCATCAAGCTAGGTTCCACTTCAGGGTTCTGGGCCAGTTGTTTCTTTATCTGAAATAGTCTCCCCTATCACTTGTAGTAGAGCTTTCTTTAACACATGCTTTAGTTTTAAATGCTGTCCAGTCCAAGTGGTCATCATTAACCAGTCTTATGTATGAGAAGTCTTCTGTCTATTCTTTATCTCAGCCCCTTACCTTCTCATCTCCATCCTCACAACTGAAAATTAATTTCTTCTGTTTTGTTTCGTCCTCCTTGTGGCTGGTAACTCACACTTGAACGAAAGATCTAGGAGGGCCAGCACCTTACTTTCACTCTCCAGGATACCGAATGGTGCCTGGAATGCTATAGACCTTGGACATGTGGCTGTATGGCCAAAAAACAGAAAACAGGATCCCAAACACATGTGTTTTTAATTGCAGAGTCTTACCCTCTTCTTATCCCCACATGCCTTCCACATGGGATTGCTTAGGGATAGTAGCAGGGTCCTTCAATTGGGATGGTCAGAGAAGCCTTCCTGGAGCAAGTGAGCTGATTCTAGCTAGACACAATCTAGTTGTCTCTGTCCTCTGCTTTCCTCTCACCACAGATCAGGTAGCACTCAGCCCTGATAACACTGAGTTCTTTTTACTTCTCACATATATCTGGCCTATGGAAGAAAGAAATTAACAGCTTCTCTAAGCCCGTGTACTTTCTTTTCAGGCCTTGAAAAATGCTTTCAAGAGCCAGGTCACTGTGGCTCATGCCTATATTCCTAGCTAGTAAAAAACTAATATCAGACAATCAAAGTTTAAAGCCAGCCTGGGAAGAAAAGTCCAAGACACTATCTCCATGTAGCCAACAACAACAACAAAAAGCTGGACTGGGTATGTGACTTAAGTGGTAGAAGGCGACTCATGCACAAGCTGAGCAAGAACAAGAGGCCTTGAGCTCAAGCCATAGTACTGGCACCATAAAAAATAAAAAAGCTTTCAGGGCCTAGAGACATAACTCAAATGGTAGAGTGCCTGCCCAGAAAGCACAAAGCCTTGAGCTCAAACCCTAGTAACACACACATGCGCACACACACGCACACACACACACACACACACACACACATCCACTTTTCAGATACCTGTGAATTCTGGCTTCTCCCCTCCCTTCATTTTCCACTTCTAAATCCTGCCCTAATCCTCCTTGGGAAGCCCTCACCTAGCTTTTTTGAAGCCCCCTCTCTCCCTGGGAATGTCTCATGACTTTGTTCTTCTCTTAGGCACTTTGGGCATAAGATGTCCCACAACATCTCAGGGCATGTCAGGTTGTACTGCTTTAACAAACTAGCCCAGCTCACCATGGCTTTTGGGTAAGTGATGGGTATGCCTAAAGAAAGGTGCACTGGTGTGCCAGGCACTGGTGGCTCAGGCCTGTAATCCTAGCTACTTAGGAGGCTGAGATCTGAGGATCGGATTTCAAAGTCAGCCCAGGCAGGAAAGTCCAGGAAAGACTTACCTCCAATGAACCACCAGAAAACTGGAAGTGGCGCTGTGGCTCAAGTGGTAGAGTGCTCTTCTTGAGCTGAAGAGCTCAGGGACAGTGCTCAGGCCTAGAGTTCAAGTCCTATGACTGACAAAAAGAAAAAAGAAAAAAAAGATGCAGGGCCTCATACTATGTGATCCCTCCATGACTTGGTAGGAATCTCCCTGCTCATTGTACCACTGTCTTCCTGGCTGGAGCCTTTGCAGGAATCCTGGTATAAGGAAAGAAATATGGCAAATGATACATCCACTCTTAAAGGCATACCCAGAAGTGCTACAGGTCACTTCTCACATGGCCATGCCTATCCAGGGAGGCAAGGAGAACTGGGGAGAAGACTCAGTTCTTACATGGTGCTCAGCAATGGAAGTGTGGAAGCATTGGTAGGTAGCCCCCATGACCAGCCACCCCACTTCTCAACTATGTTGGAAGTTCCAAAAAGCCAATGTCCCACCCTTTGCTTTCTCCTCCCTCCAAAGCCAAGCCTATGGCTTGGACAAAAATTAGCAAGAGCCGCTCCCCCACTCCCACCAGATCTGGTAATGTGTTTTCCTTCCCCTAAGAGGAGCCTGATGCTAAGATGCATAGGGAAGCTCCCAGAATTTTGCTGAACCTATCAAGAGAGCCCCTGGCAGAATTTTGGATAAAACTTATGATAGCTGTGTGTTTGAGTTACAAGTTGCATTGTTTCTTCCTGTAAATGTGCATGCACCCCTCTCCCCCACCCTCATCTCTATCTTCCAACCAGGTTTCTCTAGGACCTGGGCAGGTCCCGGCTAATGTTACAGCAGGTGTGTGGGTCAGATGACCTTCTGCCTACCCCAAGGGTGCAACTCAGGTCTTTTCCATGGGCTACAGTGTGTAAATGTTGCACGATCTCCAAGGCCAAAAACTGGGTTCAGTGCTTTAGTAAAACATTTGTTAATTCTTATCACAAGCCAGCCAGAGGGGAGGCACAGCCCTTAAGCCAGTTTTATAGAGGGGGGACATGGAAGATCAGAGATCCCAGGAACCCAGCCGCTGGGCTGGGCCTCTGGCTTTTCCCCAGCTGGAGTGACTCCCCACCTCACCTGCCTTGTGACTGGGTGCATGGCTGATGGGAGTAAGTGGGTGCAAAGGTCAGCCCTGAGCACTTGCCAGCTCCCCTGGGAACTGAGTGTTCTGTGGAGGGGGCTGAAGTACATAGATAAGGTGGAATTTACCTCTCAAGACAGCAGAGCTAAGTGTGACTCTTGTTTGATAAGCTTGGATTTTAGGTCTTTAGGAGCAAACAAACAAACCATAAAGTGGCAAAAAGTTGGCCAACAGCCCAGAATAGAAGGCCTGCACCCAAAGGGAGGGAGAGGCTGGGCTCAGCCCCAAGGGAAGAGTGAGAGGAAGGTCAGTGGGGGAGGGGAGCTTTGCAGAGCTTCCCACTGGCCACCCGCACTCTGGTAGGCTCTTCTGGCTGTGCCCAGCCCTAGCGGGGGCGGGGCCTGCCTTCTCTCTCTTCTGTAAGACCAGCTTCATCTCCATGCTATACTCTGGGCATTGCACTGGTAATGTCCCACCATCACCACTTTAAGGACTCACTGTGAATAACAATGACAGTGACCCGACAATTAAATTACACTGATACCATGTTTCAGGCAAGGTGCCAATGACTTCATACATACTGTCTTTTAAGGAGGCTGAGATAGGATCTTGGGTTTGAGGTCAGTTTGGGGTCCATAGTGAGACCATATCCCCCCAAAGTAAACCAAATCAAAACAAAACATCATCTTGCTGTTTTTTAAATAGAATAAAGTTTATTGATTTTTTAAATTTAGTAATCATATTGGTATTTTCACTTTATCTGCATTTTGTGTGTGCCAGTATTAGGGTTTGAACTCAATTGTAGATAATAACAGGATACCATGTGATTTTTCAATGAAACTATAGGTGTTGCCACCATGGAGAAATAATGGATGTTTGAAGGTGTCTGTGTGTGTGTGTGTGTGTAACCTGATTTAAAATTTAATTTATTTTTAAAGTTACAAATAAAAATCTTATAACTATACTGCTTACAATATGTTATTTGTGGAAAGGCTATTTAACATGTGTGTTACCTCACCTGATTATCTTTCCTATAGTGATAACACTTAAAGTTTACTCTTAGCAATTTTGAAATAAACAATGCATTCTTGTGTGTGTGTGTGTGTGTGTGTATGTGAGCGCACACTCGCACATGTGTGCATGCTAGTACTGGGGCTTGAACTCAGGGCCTACATGCTGTTCCTTAGCTTTTTCTTTTAAGGCTGGCACTCTACTACTTGAGCCACAGTCTCACTAAGAGTCTTACGTGGAGAGCAAATTGTCATAGCAAGCCCAGCCTCTGAACCTCTCTGGCTTCCAGTTATTACATATGATTTCTCCCAGTCACATGTACTTTCATGAGGCTACCTGCTATGGTGCAGGCCCCTGTACAAGGACCGTCACTAGAAACCAGATAAATAGAGCCTTCTAATCTATCCCCTCCAGCCTACAAAACTGTGAGCTGAATCTATTTTCTTTATAAAGTACTAGCATTGGGCATCTTATCACAACCAACAGAAAATGGACAAATATAGCCACAAATGTTTTGCTAATTAGTTCCTCCTTTCTGTATCTCTTCCAGAGGTCTAAGCCTTCATGTCTGCCAGCCATGGAAGATGTGACTTGTTACCTCTGATATATCAAGTGAACAGGTGCAATCCCTCAGCCTCTTAGTCCCATCTCTGCCCTATAGCTCTGTGCAGTCCCTAGCTTGTGTCCTCTAAGGATTACAGAAGTTACCTCTCTGCCAGACACAGCTCCTCCAGTCTAAGCCACTCTCCTAATTCTCCATTCTGCCTTTTACTTTCCCACCTGGCACAATTCCATGAGCTTCATCTCACCAGCCTAGCTTGGTATGTACCATTTTGACTTCTGTGCACATTCAAAGTCTACTCATTCCTGAGGAAACAGTGGGCTCTTCTATTCATTCACTCATTCATCCATTCACTCATTCATTCATCTACTCATTTACTCACATTTTTCAATGATGATTGTCAAGTACCTTCCCTGTACCAGGGAATATAGAATGGTATATAGAATGAGCCTGGGTTAGAAACACTCATGAATTCAGTGCTGTCCCTTCTCAGCTCCATGACTGATGAGTCACCTGCCTGAGTTGCTTTTCTGTAAAATGTAGTCTTCCGTAAGGCCCCAGTGGCTCATGCTGTAATCCAGCAACCCAGGAGGCTGAGATCTGAGGACTGTGGTTTGAAGCCAGCCCAGGAAAGAAAGTCTGTGAGATTCTTATCTTCAATTAACTACCAAAACCAGAAGTAGAGCTGTGGCTCAACTGATAGAGTGCAAGCTTTGATCCAAAAAGAAAAGAAAAGCACAGGGACAGCACTCAGCTCTGAGTTCAACTCCCAGTATGTGCACATACACAGCAACAGAAAATGTGGCTTTCAATGACACTGTGTGGATGGGGGAGGGTTAACAACTCCACACAGTCCCACAGTGAGCACTAACTGCCTCTGATCCCCGCTCTGTGCCTTTGGCTCTCCCCAGCTGAGCTCCAATGAGAGCACATCATTATCACCAAGTTTATCTAGTTGGGCAGGCTGGTCCTCCTTGCACTGGGGCAAGGTTCAAATAGAGGCTCAGCATCAACTGTCTGGGTCCCTAGACCACTGAGTAGTTCTGGCTAAGACAGGTCCCTGGATGCCTTGTCTGGAGAGAAAGCAAAAAGGGGGCCAGGCTTCAAGGCCTTCCTTCAGTAGTGTCTGGGCGAGACATGTAGCGAAACCAGCACAGTTCTCTCCTGCTCCCTTCTGACGCCCTGGCGGGCGAGGGTCAGGATGCAGGGCTCTGTGAGACTATACTCACTGATGCCTAGTGAGCATTTCTTCCAAATGAGAGAGGCAGGGAAAGGGTGAGAGTGAAAGGAAGAAGAAAAGGAAATCAGACAGGGGCCATCAAGAAAGGGAGATAATCGGGGACCAGTGGCTCACACGTGTAATCCCAGCTACTCAGAAGGCCGAGACCTGAGGATTATACTCTAAAGCCAGCCTGGACAGGAAAGTCTGTGACACTCTTATCTCTAATTAACCACCAGAAAACTAAAATGGAGTACCAGCCTTGAACAAAACGAGCTCAAGGAACAGTGCTCAGGCCTTGAGTTCAAGCCCTACAACTGACCCCCAAAAAAAGAAAGCGGGGGAGGGGAGAGAGGAAAGAAAGAAAGAGAAGGAAGAAAGAAAAAGAAGGAAGGAAAAAAGAAAGAAAGAGAGAGAGAGAGAAGGAAGGAAGGAAGGAAGGAAGGAAGGAAGGAAGAAGGGAGGAAGGGAGGGAGGGAGGGAGGGAGGGAGAAAGGGAGGAAGGGTGGGAGGGAGGGAAACAATAATAGGTCCTGCCTGCTGAATAGCCAGAACTTTCCTCCATGTACCTTGATTGGAAGGGGCTGTCTCGTGCCCTACAAGGTCTCCCAGCCTGGAAGGAAGGGGGAGCCAAGGAGAAAACACACAGGCAGAGTCTGTAACTAGGACATACTACTGACATCTTTGAAACACACATACAAACTCTTGGGCAGAGCCTAAACTGAGAGAGAGTGGGGAAGAGAGAAACAGGGACAGATAAGCAGCGAGACAGACAAAGACAGACCTAGAGAACAGAGACAAAGCTAGAGACAGAGAAAGGTGTTCTTTTTTCTTATTTATTGAAAGCTTTAATCACCAAAATATGTATGTAACTGTAAGCCTTCTGTGCATACAATTTGTTCCATCTTTGTCAAAGAGATCCCAGTATTGTCTGCTCTGGACTTGGACAGGACCAAAATATTCCCTTTCTCACTAACCAGGCTCTCCTTTCTTCACAAGCAACTGAATTTGCCTTTACTCCAGACCTAACATAGATTTTTTTTAATGGAGCTGGGCACCATTGGCTCATGCCTGGAATCCTAGCTACTCAGGAGGCTGAGATCTGAGGATTGTGGTTCAAAGCCATTACAGGGGAAAAAGTCTGTGAGACTCTTTTCTCCACTTAAACAGCAAATGCCAGACATGGAGAAATGGCTCAAGTGTCAGAAAGGCAGTCTTGAGTGGAAAAAGATGAGGGACAGTGCCTAGGACCTCACTTCAAGTACCAGTACTAGCACACACACAGAGAAATAAGTTAGCAATTACTTTAGGGCTTCTAGAAATTGTCACAGAACTAACTGCTGTAGAATAAATTGTGAATAAGAGAATAAATTGTCACCTGTGCTAAAGCCATTTCATGTTAGCTTACCCTCCCATAAAAATGTTCTTCCTCTCCTGCTGATCTGTGTGTGTGTGTGTGTGTGTGTGTGTGTGTGTATCACATACAGTCCCTTGTGTAGTTGCAGTCAGTCACCAAAGTCTTTGTCAGTCATGAGAGTGCAATTGGCCCTGGCTGTCAGTCATCCCACAGCCTGGGATGTGGGCTGGAACACATCTATGTGACTCTCCATGTGTCCTGGCCTTCCTCACATGGCAGGAGATGCCAGGGATGAGTTTCCCAAAGACTAGGAGGGAGCTGCCCTGTCTGTCTTTCATGCTGGGCCTGGGAGGTCATAGAGTGCCATTTAACTCATATTTGGGGGATGGAACACAGGCTCCCCATCTCATTGGGACAGTGAGACGATCAATCAGGAGAGGAGATCTTGTCACAGCCATCTTGGATAATACAATTTTTGGGGGTGTTCTTAAAGACAAGTTATAGGAGTGGTATTCTTTCTAAAGAAGAATCACCATTTTTATTATGTGGCTCCAATCAGTGTACTCATGGCTCCTGGGGCCAGCTGACCTCCAGCTGCATTGAGTTCTCCCTTCCATTCTTCCCAGTGTGCTCAGCCCAGAGTCCAGAGGCCCAGGCCTTGGACCCATAGTGTCCCTGTCACTCTGTTCCATTTCTAGCAGCACAATGAGAACTCCTTGCAGTCTGCAGACTTCGGTGTGGGTCTTGGCTCTGCACTTATTCCTCCAATCCCTCCTCCATAAGATCAGGGAAGGGGGAATGACCTCTACCCTGGAGGCCCACTGACTGGAGGAAAGTATGTGGAAAATGTCTCACATGGATGGCAAAACTGGCCACTCTATCCCTTCCATTTTCTACAGGAGGGAAGCTGGGGTTCAGTGAGGTCCCTTGACTTATCCCCAGTGTTTTGTTCACCCTCTCAGCAGGGCTTTTTGCTGGGGTACCCTTGAAGGCCTGTCTGTCCTCTGCGTAAAGAACAGGGGCCACACGGGTTTTCTTGGCCATTTAAGTATGCACAGGGAAGGAGCTGTGTGCCTCCAGAGAAAGATGCTGGCCCTGGAGCTCTGGGTGTGTCTGCAGCTGCCGGTAGCTCCTTTCTAGAACCTACTCCTCTCATACCTGTAGGCTTGGCTTCACAGCCCACAGTGGCTGCCTACCTGAGTCTTCTCAGGAGTGTTCCTATGCTCAGAAGTGAGGTCTACACAGAAATGTAATCTGCTTCCAGAAGGGAAGCTGGATATTCCTGTGGTCCTGGCCACCGGGAACTACAATGTGGATTCCCAGGCCTCAAGACCCTGTCCAATATCTGGAGTTAGCAAGTAGGTATGTATAGGCAAAGCTCCCAGTGAGCCTTAGGCCAGCCAGGCTGGGGGCCCCTGCATAGAAGCACAGTGGTGAACCATTGTAGCAAGTTATTCCTTGGGATCCTGATGGCAGATCCATGGAGAAAAGCAGGAGCCTTCCATAGACAGCCGTTCACATTTAAGATCCCTTCTCCCATGAGCCTGCAAGTCACAGAGGCAACATAAAGCCTTATAGACACACAATAGAAAAGAAATAACCCCAAATTTGAGAGCAGAGGAGAGTTTCTATGTTTAGAACACATACTAAATGAATAGAGTTGTGGTTTTTTTGTTTTGTTTTGTGTCTGTACTGGAGTTTGAACTCAGGGTCTGAGTGTTTCTCTTAGCTTTTTCCTGCTCAAGGCTGGCATTCTACTACTAGAGCCACAGCTCCACTTCTGCCTTTTTGATGGTTAATTGAAGATACGAGTCCCATGGACATTTTTGCTCAGGCTGGCTTTGAACTGTGACTCTCAGAGCTCAGCTCCTGAGTAGCTAGGGTTACAGGTGTGAGCTACTGGCACCTGGCTAAGTTTTGTTTTCATCTATTCTTTGTTTAGCTTTAAAGCACAAGACAGCACCCTTAAAGTGTGCAGAATGCTCATCATAGACTGGTGGCAAGGAGGGCAAGAGACTGGAAGGTGAGACCAAGAGGGCCGTCCACCACAGTGTTAGCACGGCCACTTCCGAGGATGAACCAGGAAGTGAGAAGTCTCACCAAGATTTGCCCGCCGCAAGTATAATGCCAAGGGCCAAAACTTTTCTGAGCCAAACCAGAGAGAGGGAGGAGATTCTCTAGTTAATTTTAGTCAGCTCTGAAACCTCAGCCCAGCTCCAATGACCGGGGCAAAATTAGCATCTGGATGGCCACTATCACATATATTGACTCTTTTGCTCTGCAGTTTAAGTGACCAAAGGAAGAGCCATTTCCCTTCTGGAGTGGCTCAGGAAAGGTGTGTGCAGGGTATCTGAGGGCAGTGTGATGGCTGACGAGCCAGTCCTTTATGTATTGTTAGTAACATCAGAAGGAATGGTGAATGTTTAAGATACATGCAGAATGGGTATTTCCCTGAGGCCAGCTTGGTGGTCCTCTGTACTTTCCCTACATGTTGATGAGTCTGGAGTTGTTTCCTTAGACAGACCCCAGAAATCTTGCTGATATCCACCTCCCTCCAAGGTTACAGTATGAGATGGAGGTGCCTTTGGGTAGTGATTAGCTCCTGAGGATGGGGCTACTGTGAATGGGATTCATGCCCTTATCAGAGAAATCTTAAAGACCTCTCTTGACTTTGGGGGCATTTGAGGACATAGACTGTTTATGAATCAGGAAGTGGTACACTCAACTACCATGATGTTCTGTCTAGACCTAGAAACAGACGAGTAAGAGACAGAGGACTGAAACCTCTGACATGGTAAGGCAAAATAAATCCTTCCTCCTTTAAGTTGTCTGAGGTATTTTTTCACAGTGATAAAAGGCTAAGAGTGACCGTTTAATGTATGTGGCATTGACGTTTTTCTGGATTGTTTATGTAATACCAACATATATAGAACTGAAATTATCCAGTAGGGACTCTGACTAAAATGCTGTCCAAACATTGCATGAATGTACACTGCTCTTAATAGTAGGGAGCTATCAGATCTCATAAACTTTACCAGGATCATGGGTATTTTCCAGTCAGCTATTTTGGGTGGACTAATACACAAAAAAGACAGTGTTACTACAATGAGCACATTTCTGAATACTTGCAAGTTTTGCTCATCTGTGCGTTCATCACCATGATACACTCAATGGTGAATTGCAACCTTTACTAGGCCCTCTTCATCACTAGATACTTCTTCTATGATAGTGATCATTTTAAATCACCATTTTGACCATGATCATCCTTTCTTGGCTCCAGATGTGTGGCATACCAGATGGCTTTAGGTAACATAAGGGGTCAGTGGCTTTTACTTTAAAATTAGATAGATAGATACATAGATACATAGATAGATAGAGATATATCTATCTATCTATATATGTATCTTTGCTTTTATCTTCTAGTTATCTTCTAAGTTGGGCAAGAAGGATAGATTTTCATTTGGGGGAGAAAAATAAAGTTTATTTTTCTGAGTTGATATGAAGAAACATTTCCAGTGAGTAATGACTCGGGCAACCAGAAATGTCAAGTATCAGAAAATGACAACCTCTCCATTTGTAGGAAGGGCAGGAAGACACCTGATTGAGCTGGGGGCCGGGGAGGGCTGAAGGCCCAAGTGAACAAGGAGAGCACTTGATGAAATGCCTGGCCCAGAGCAGTCCCAAAGTAAGAGTCATTGCACACCCACTCCCCCTGCTCCTAGTTTTGTTTTTTTTTTTCTGAGGAGGTTAGTTTAGTGCTCAAAGTCTCCTAAAAAGCTCACCTCTCTGCTCAGGTGTCACCTGGTATGAGTAGATGGTACTGTGGGATATGGCTAAGGTGCTATCAATGTTGCAGAGCCCAGGCTGACACTTTGAAGGCTGGTGGTCTCCAGTGCTTCTAACACGAACCTGTCTCACTGTGGGCTCTGAGCTGGCCTAGACTGCCCCACAGACTGGACACAGACCCTGCTACATTCACTGAAGGGAAGAGAAACCAGATTTCCATTCTATTTTGATTCAGATTTCAGCTGGCTCTGGGCTGGAGGAAGTTTACCCACCTCCTGCCACAGCCTCATGCTCTACACAGGTAGAAAATGGACATGGTGAGCTTCTGGCCTTCACCTTGACTTTGCTATTTCTGAACTTGAGATACATACAAGAGGATGACAAGTCTTATTTTCTACATTTCCTCCAGCAACCACTACCCACATGCAGAGTTTCCATTACTCCAGGAGAGGACCAGGATCTCTCCTGTCCTCCCAGTCAGCATGTCCCTCCTGCTCCTCATATCCACCTCTCTGATTGCTATCATTGGACATTGTTGGTGCTTCTTTTTGAGCTTCATAAAAATGGAACTGGACAGTAAGTGGTCATTGGGGGCCATTTCTTACACTTAGCATAATGATTTTGAGACTCATCCATGTTTGCATATTTGTAGTTTTGTTCATCCCTCCTCAGGGCTGAACATTGTATTACATAGCTATCCCATAATTTGAATGTGTCTTCATAGACATCTGTGATCTTTGGATTGTGTCTTGGTTTTTGTTATCACAGAAAAGACCTATGAGCTTTTGGATGGATATTTGCAGTGTGCTTAGGGGGAGAGGGAGCGCTGGAGGGCTTAGATTTAGGGCCTGGGCACCATCCCTGAGTTGTTTTTTGCTCAAGGCTACTTTTGTACCACTTGAACCACAGCTCTACTTTCAGCCTTTTGATAGTTAATGGAGATAAGATTTTCACAGACTTTCCTGCCAGGGCTGGCTTCAAACCATGATCCTCATATCTCAGCCTGCTGAATAGCTAGAATTACAGGTGTGAGCCATTGGCACCTAGCTAAATTTCCTCTTAATCTAGGACTGGAATCAATGAATGTTTAATGTTTCATTTTGTTAGAAATTTTTCTATATTTTCCCAATGACATTGTGTCATTTTATAACCTCACAGCAGGGATCCCCTCACTCTGTCTCCTTGTCAACACTTGATTTCATCTCTATCTTTAGACCCTAGATGTATATGTAGAGTCGTGTTAGATTGCAAGCTTAATTTGCTTTTCCTAAGTGAATAATGGTTTGAGAATATATTCATGTGCTCCTGGGAAATTTAGATATTTTTTTTTCAAGTGTTTGGTTGGTCATGATTTTGGTTAATTAACTTTTTTGTTTTTGTTTTTTTATTAATTAATTTATTTTTTATTGTGAGAGGAGTTACAATTACATGGGCAAGATAACGAGTACATTTCTTATCAAGCATTGTTGCCTCCTCTTTGTTTCCCTATAATTAAATTTTTTTTCCCCAAACTATGTTGTGATGTTGATCACTTTTCTAATGGTAACAATAGGAAAATCACAAGGTGTGAAAGTTTATTCCTTTCAGATTACATTAATATGAAATTTCAAATTACTGATGCAGAAGACAGCACTTAGGTGCTGGCAGCTCATGCCTATAATACTGGCTACACAGGAGGCTAAGATCTGAGGACCACAGTTCAAAGCCAGCTTGGGCAGGAAAGATTGTTATCTCCAATGAACCACCAAAAATGCAGAAGTAGAGCTGTGGCTCAAGTTGTAGAGAACCAGCTTTGAGCAAAAAAGCTAAGGGACACTGTCCAGGCTCTAAGTTCAAGCCCCAGTATGGACACACACACACACACACACACACACACACACACACACACACACACACATTCAGTATTTTTAAAATCTTTGGAACATAGTTGGAGTAGAGTGTTAGTCTAACAAATGGAAGGTCCTGAGTTCAAACTCCAGCCCCACTGAACTAAATGAAAAATAATCCTAAAAACAAGTAGATATTAAAAATAAAGGCACTTATTTCCCCTACTATGATGAGAGAACACAAGACACAGTTTAAGCAAGACCTGACACAAAACTCTTTTTTTTCTGGTTATTTATGTATTTATTTCTTTTTTTAAACATTATTATTATTATTATTATTATTATTATTATCATTATCATTATCTTTTAGTTGTACAAAGAAGTTCCCATTCTACAAAACAGTATATGAATACAAGGTGACACAAAACTCTTAAAGATCAAAAGTTAATTAGAACAGTTTTCAGGTAGAGAATGATATTTCTCTAAGTCAAATCTAAATCTCTAAGAGGATTTGGCAGTAACCTTAGTTCACTGGTCAGGATACTGTCTCAGGTTGCTTTAGTTAGCTTTTCAACGCTGTGATAAAACACTTAACATAAACAACCTAAGGTCTGATGGCTCCATTGCTTTGGGCCTGAGAAAGGTAGGATATCATATATTGGGAGTTTGTGGTAGAGGCGGCTACTTGCCTCATGGCTGCCAGGAAGGAGGAAGAGAGAGAGAGAGAGAGAGAGAGAGAGAGAGAGAGAGAGAGAGAAAGAGGGTCAGAGACAGAGAGACAAAGAAACATAGACAGAGAGGACAGAACAAGTTATAACTTTTCAAGGTGTGGCCCCAGTGACTTACTTCCTCTAGTTAGGCCCCACCTTCCAAGCTTCCTTAATGCCCCTACAATAATGCCACCAGCTGGGGACTAAGAGTTCAACACTCAACCCTGACCCTGGCAGGCAGAATGGTCCTTCCCCAAGTTGGGATGGCTCCTGCTTCTCTTTGCACGACTTCCCACAAGACATATTTTAAATTTATTTAAATGACTTAATGGTGTACAATCAAGACACTAGGTAATAATTTGAAGGAGTTTATAATATATTTTGAATTCAAGTCCTTAGATATCTCTGTGATAAAGAGATGTTAACATTCTATAGCTTCCCCTTTGCCTTTACTAATAATGTCTTTTGATAAACACAAATGTTAATTTTTATGAAGTCCTATATAGCTCTTTAAAAATTGCAATTACTGTTTTTTTTCCCCACGTCTTAAGAAATCTTTAGACTTGTGTGGTGGTATGTGTCTATAATCCCAGCTATTTAGGAGGCAGATGTTCCATTCACCACTCAAGAGCAGTCTGAGCCTTGACCCCATCTCCACCAATAGGCTGGGTTTGATTATTCATATGTGGTCTTAGCTACATGGGAGGTATGTGTAGGAGGGTCACAGTCTGATATTGGCCCAACGGAAAAAATGCAGGACTCTATTTGAAAAATAACTAAATCAGAAAATTGCTGAGGGGATGGCTCAAGTGGTAGAAAACCTGCCTAGCAAGCATGAGACGCTGAGTCTTAACCCCAGTATTTCTCTCTCCCCCCCCTCTCTCTCTGACACACACACACACACACACACACACACACACACACACACACACACACTAGTCTTTGCCTGGAGAAAATATTCTCTATGTTCTGTTTTAGAATCATGATAGTTTTCAGCTGTCAGATTAAGGTCTATTATTCATGTCAAGTTAATTTTAATTAAAGGTGTGGTCAAGGCCTACTTTTTTTTCCAATCTGATTATCTAGTTGTATAGCAATTACTTTTTCTCCATTCAGTCATGTTAATATTTTTGCCACATCGTATTTCTGGCATATAGTGGGTGTCTATTATTTATATGGAGAATAAGCAGTGTTCTTCTAGATGACTATTCCCATTAACCTCAAGGACATACCTCTTCATCTTATCTGACCCAAGTGACCACTCTCCTTCCTGAAGTCCTTCTCTCTTTGCTTCTGGAATACCACACAGCCTATTTCCTACTATAGTGACTATTCTTTTCTCAGCCTTGTCCAGCCTGAGCTGTAAGTGCTTCTCTGTCCAGAGGTCATTTCTGACACCCTACCCCTGGTTTTGTCCCATGAACACTGGCTCCATTGGTGGCCTCTTTCATTCTCTTGCTCAAAGTTCTAGCCAGAGGTGCATGGCTGCTAATTTTTCATATCCTTTTAGAGCCTTCACCCAAGTATACCATGGCATATACTGCTTAGACTTACTACTTAGATACTATTTATACTACTTCTACTGCAAATTTCCAGTTCTTTTGCTTCGTTCAACTATATTTTTGTCAAAAATTGATAGCAGACAAAGCAAAGCATAAGCTTTCCCACATCTGATCTTTTTAAAAAAATTCAAAAAATATTTTATTGTTATTATAAAGGTGATATGCAGAGGGGTTACAGTTGTGTGAGTCAGGTAAAGATGACAATGTCATCTCTTCCCTCACTCTTTCCCAGTTTTCCCTCCCATCCCACCCACAAGTTGTATAGTTCATTTTTGACATAGTGTCCAGTGAGTATCACTGCTTTATTTGTTCACCCTTTGTCCCTCCATTCAGTTCTCAATTTCTTTTCTTTTTTGTAACATTTTTAAAATTATTATTACCTTTAAGTAGTTGTACAAAGAAGTTCCCATTCTACAAAACAGTATATGAGTACAAGGTGTCTAAAACATTGTCACCCATTGCTCCTAACCCATCCCTTCTTTCACTTTTCTTTTTTTTTAAATTGAGATTAGGTGATTACATAAATTTCATATATTTCACAATATTGTTAAAGTCACAAACACATTTTAACTTTCACAAGGCAAATTGTCATTATCGTAGTCTATAAAGTTTGGGAATTCTTTTTTTTTTTTTTGGGTCCAGTTGTGGGGCCTGAACTCTGGGCCTGGGCGCTGTCCCTCAGCTCTTCAGCTCAAGGCTAGCGCTCTACCACTTGAGCCACAGCGCCACTTCCGGCTTTTTTCTTTTGGCTTATGTGGTGCTGAGGAATCAAACCCAGGGCCTCAGGCTTGCAAGGCAAGCGCTCAACCACTGAGCCACCTTCCCAGCCCCTAAAGTTTGTGAATTCTATGAGCATTGGCAATACAAATTATTTCTTCCACATCAGGTGATGATTACATTTCTTTCTTTTTGCTTAGTGTAGGCTGTTCCCTCTTTCCCTCTCATTCCTCCCTTCCCATTGCTGTCTTTGGGTTGCTTAGTTCTTTTTCTTCTATGTCCAATGCAGCTAATAGGCCCCTTTGCTGTATGTTGTTCCGTTTCTCGCTTATTCTGTGTCCTCCTCCTGGCTTCCCTCCATTGCGTGCGTATATATACCATATGTATGTTCAAGAACATGGAGCCATTTAGCAAATGGGTGGTTGTCCTTTGTTTCTTGAGTCCTGTTTGTCATATCTCCTTGCATTTTGGCTTTAACATCCACATATCAGGGAGATCATGTGCCATTTGTCTCTTTGTTCTTGTCTTACCTCACTCAAAATAATTCGCTCTTGTTCCATCCATTTCCCTGCAACTCCACATCTGATCTTATCTCTCCATTTCCTGCCTGCCTTGAGCTCTCAAATTTCTTAAGTCAAAACTTCTATGACTCAGCCTTGATTCTCCTTTGGTATCTTGTCCACTTCTACCTCCTCTACTTCTCCACTGAACCATTTCTAGATATATCCATTTCTTTCCCTCTCTGGCATCATTGAAGTCCAAATCATCTATCTCCTCTTGCGTTGGCTACTGCAATGGACTCTGGGCTCACCTAGAAACTTCTTTTCTTGGGATAACTGATCCAATCACTTCTATAAGCTAAATCTTTTTGCTTTTTAGGTCGGTCGTGGGGCTTGAACTCTGGGCCTGAACGCTATCCCTGCACGCTTCAGTTCAAGCCTAGCACTCTACCGCTTGAACCACAGCGCCACTTCCGGTTTTCTAGTGGTTTATTGGAGATAAGAGTCTCACGGGCTTTCCTGCCTGGGCTGGCTTTGAACGGTGATCCTCAGATCTCAGCCTCCTGAGTAGCTAGGATTAGAGACGTGAGCCACCGCTGCCCGGCCTATAAGCTAAATCTTCGAACAAATCCAAACTCCTTACATCACCCTAAAAGGCTCCTTGGGACTCACTCTGTGATATCCTCGGAGACCGAACCTTCTATGTAACATCTCAGAATGTTTCAGAAGCATCCAGTCAAATCCAGGTTGGTCAGCTGTTCCAGATGTCAGTGCAAACAGCACAGATCTTGCAACTAGACACCCTAAGTATCAATTACTTAGAAAACACTGAGATAAATCCGTCAGTGTCTATAAAATGGTTATAAACAGCAGTGACCTCCATGGTAGTTGGGAGGTGGCACTCTGAGTTGAGGAAACGTTGTGGGTCCTCAGGGAGCATTGCTGTATCCTGTCCTAGAGAGGCCTGAGGAGTGGGGTTAACTGCCTGAGCCCTTTGAGTTCCAAAGGTAATATGGGGGCAACACGGCTCTCAGGTTTGCTGGAAGATTCTCTGATAGAGTATCTTTTTCAGCAAGGCACACGATACACTGGGTGCAGTGGCTCAAGTCTGTAATCCCCGCTACTCAGGAGGCTGAGATCTAAGGACCTCAGTTTGAAGCCATCCCACACAGACCAATCTCTCCTCAGCAGTTGCAGGTTGGTCTGTCCAGGGAAGTGGAAAAGGGACCGGGAAGAAGTGTTGGAACTGTAGATCTGCAGAGTGTAAGAAACTCCAAGAATGGAAACATGGTAGATGGTATACATATATGATATACATAAGTGTTTGACATGAAGACCTTGAGATTTTTTTTAACAGCCAACCTGGGAGACAGTGGTTAGTTCTGACACTAATGTGGTCATAGGGAACTCTAGTTTGTGGTCAGCTGAGGTACTTTCCATACACATGAATTACCACAGGACTTCACTTGCTCAGGCTGAGCTTGAAGTTCAGATTCTCTAAACCCAAGAGAAAAGCCCCAGGTTGGGTTAACATGCAGCTGCAGGCTGCAAACAATCCATATTGGGGGATGGGCAGAGCGCATGGAAAACAAACAGGTTCTGGTGGTTTCTAACATAACTCTTGCCCCTTCCTCTCAGTGGTTTGCATATGTTGCTGAGGTATTGGCAGACAATAGGAGCTAAACATGAAGGTTTGGGGTGCACTAGTTTGTAGGCCTGATAGACAGCAGTTACAGGAAGCGAAATTTTCTTATTTATTTTTGGAGTAACTTTATTGTAGAGTAACTGATACTTAGAAACTTGTACATGTGTATAGTGTGAAATGTAAACTTTCAACTTTTCTCATATGTACAGACGTATCTGAAACCATTATACCTATCGATGCTGTGAACATACCTGTCACCTCCAGAGATTCCTCATTGGCCTTCGTAATCTTTTTCTTCAGTCTCCTGACTCCAATCCCTATTTAACCCTGTGGATCTGTTTAATTATGACTATAAATTTGCATTTTCTCTAGCTCTGTTTATTTCTTTTTAATTTTGATTTATGGGGCTTCGTTTACTCAACACATTTAGTTTTGAGATTCATCCACAATGTATTTATCAATTATTTGTTCCTTCTTCTTTTGAAGGCAGAGTAATAGTTCACTTTGTGGATATACCATAATTTGTTTATCCATTTCTTTGTTGGTGGACATTTAGATGATTTGGATTTCCCATTTGGAGCTATTACAAATAAAACTACTATGAACATTTTGTGTACAAGTATTTGCAAGAACATGTTGTGGATGCATGTTTAACTTTTTAAGAAACTAAGCTGTTTCTAAAATGATTGTATATTTTTACATTCTTACTAATAGTGAATGAATATTCCAGTTCCTCCACATTGTTACCCACTCTTTATCATTGATAATTTCATTATTTACTTGTTTGCTTGCTTATTTTTAATTTTTTTCGCAGCCAGTTTATTGAAAGTGAAAGCAGTGTACAGACTCGGTAAAGAGAGTCCAGACCCAGGAGACCCCTTGCCAACTCTTTTTTGTTTGCTCGTTTGTTTTCTCAGTTGTGGTGCATGATCTCTGGGCCTGGACACTGTTCCTGAGCTCTTCAGCTCAAGGCTGGTGCTCTACCACTTGAGCCACAGCGCCACTTCCAATTTTCTGGTGGTTAATTGGAGATAAGAGCCTCTTGGATTTGTCTGCCTGAGCTAGATTTGAACTGCAATCCTCAGAGCTTATCCTCCTAAGTAGCTAGGATAACAGGTATGAGCCACCAGTGCCTGGCTTTCGCCAACTCTTAATATTGTCAGTCTTTTTAATTTTAGCTATTTAAAAATACAAATAGTCATAGAACATGGTGGCTTTAGTTTGCAGTTCCTGTGCCTGATGATGCTCAGTGTCTTTTTATGAGCTTGCTGTTCCTATTTCTTCTTTAGGGAAAATACCTATTCTGATCTTTTGTCCATCTTATTTTTAATTAGGATATTTTCTTTTCATTGAACTTTTAGGGTTCTACATGTTCTGGATATAAGTGCATTATTAACTGGACACAGGTGGCTCAGGCCTAGCTATTCAGGGGGCTGAGATCTGAGGATCTCCGTTCAAAGCCAACCCTGGGCACAAAAATCTGTGAGACTCTTGCCTCCAATTAACCAGAAAAAGATGGAAGTGGAGTGATGGTACAAGTGGTAAAACATGGGCCTTGAGCAAAAAAGGCAAGCAAGAGCACAAAGTCTTGAGTTCAAATCCTAGTACTGCCACACACACACATACAGACATGTACATACACATACATATACAAAAAGCACATTAACAGATATAAGCACAACAAATTTATATACCCATCTGTGGCTCATTCTGTTAATAAACTCTTCGATAAACAGAAGTTTTAAATTTTGGTAAAATCTAAGCCAGTTTCTAGTGATACATGCCTAAAACCCCCACTCAGGAGGCTGAGATCTGAAAATCATGGCTCAGAACCAGCCCAGGCAGACAAAT
Source organism: Dipodomys spectabilis (assembly GCF_019054845.1). Taxonomy (NCBI): domain Eukaryota; kingdom Metazoa; phylum Chordata; class Mammalia; order Rodentia; family Heteromyidae; genus Dipodomys; species Dipodomys spectabilis. The sequence continues at coordinate 1,296,228 of NW_024870864.1, read as the reverse complement.
CTGAGAGAGTCTTATCTCTAGTTAATCAGCAAAAGACTGGAAATGGAGGCATGGCTCAAGTGGTAGAGTGCCAGTTGTGAGTAAAAAAGTTGAATGAGAGGCCCTGAGTTGAAGTTCCAGTACCAAGACAAAAATTAAATAATGTTGATAAAGTCTAACTTATAAATGTACTTGTATGGATTATACGTTCAAGCCATACCTAAAATCTCTTTTCCTAATGCACAGTCAAAAGTTTTTCTGTAATATTTTTCTTTCAAAAGTTTATAGTTGAATATTCTATGCTGAAATATACAATGAATTCTGAATTACTTTTTTATATGATAGAAGACAAGTATCCAAGTTTATTGTTTGGGGTGTGTGTGTGTGTGTTTGTGTGTAGGGATGGCCAATTGATGACAAGGCTTTCTCCATTGAGTTTCTTTAATATCTTTGTTGATAATCAAATTGCCAGCTAGTGTTGGTGGCTCATACCTGTAATTTTAGCTACTCAGAAGGCTGAACATCTGAGGACTGTGGTTCAAAGTCAGCCTATGCAGGAGACTCTTATCTTCAATTAACCACCAAAAACCTGAAAGTGGAGCTGTGGCTCAAGTGGTAGAACACTAGCCCAGCCTGGAATAAGAAAGCTAAGGGACAATGTCAAAGCCCTGAATTCAAGCCTCCCTAAGTGATATTTATATCTGTATCTATATCTTTTTTTCTTTTTGAGAAAACAACCCAAATAGCAAGGGTTTGAAGTTGTGGTTGTAATCAGCTGGTCTCTGGTGCCCTGGCAGGTGACAACCAGGTCCCCTGAGGAGCCAGCTTGGTAGTGTCTTAGCAAAAGCCTTTACCTGGGGAACAGAGAGAAGGATGATCATGATCATTAGTAGTGGAAAAAAACATTGTCTTTAGCTGGCAGGTTTTCCTTTTAAGATAATGCAAGTGTTTTAGATTTCTCTCTGTCCATGTGAAATGAACTGCTAGATACCAGTCAGTGCCAGACCCCTGAGAGTTGAGAGCCACTTGGGAGGAGAATACAATGGTTTCCCTATTATTTTGCTTAATTTCTTTTCTGCACTTAACCCTAAAATGCATCACCTGACTTACATTCACATTCATTTCTCACATCCTAGACTGACTGTTCTCCATTGTCCCCACAGATCCTCCCTCATGCTCATTTTAAATATAACACTCCTGATTTGTTTTTAGCATTGAATCTAATAGAATATCAGACAAAGCCAAGGGGGAGAGAAGCCATGTGTGAGGCTGGGGAGTAGATAGCACCCCTTGTAGAACAGGTGCTTTACACGGTGGTAGCATCACATATCTCTGCCTGCTTTCCTGTTGGCTGATGTGCTTTCTAAGTAGAGAATACTTAAGAAAATGGGATTCTGGGTATTTCTAAGAGTTAGCTGCAGTGACTCATAGTAAATGAGTTATGATTGGACAATGTCTGATCCAATTGAGATCTAATGTCACTGATAAATACTCATGCTTTATCTCAGGACAAAGTATGTTCAGGAGCCTCTTTAGAGATGTGACTACTTTTTCAGGTCCCAACTAGGGGGTTATTCAAGTTCACTCTTCCTAGTGCCACTTACCCACTCAAGTCTCCAAAAACATGCTATTGTAGTTGGGTGCTGGTGGCTTCAGTAAAAAAGCTAATGGGCAGTATTCAAGCCCTCATGTCAAACCCTATACCAGCACACACAAAAATAAATACTCCATTGTAATATCATACTGTACTAAATCTGGAAAACAAAAATCCCTCTACCCCTCCACCAGCTATAACCACAGTTGTCATCTACTTAGATAGGAAATTCATTCTCCCAGTGCTGATATGTAGTAACTAGACCACCAGGCCACGCCCCCACTCAGTTGGCATCGTTTGGGCTCTACTTTCTTACAAAAGTTTTCACTCATGATTGCTATCATTGCAGGACACAATATCATTCCCTACTCTCATTAGCAGGCTTCACTTTCTTACATGAACACTCATAATCATTTCAATATATAACCCAATATTAAAACATAATAAGCTGTTCTTAGAGCACTAAATCTATCAAAATGCCTATCAAAATGACAACACTCTGAGAATCCCTTTCTCTATAGCTTGTATGATTTGCTTCAGAAACAGTTATGAACACTTTTGCAGTTCTTGGCAATCATCATAAATTGCCCTCTGTGGGGGACTACAAATGTACACTGTCAGAAATAATGTGCAGACACAGCAGTTTTACCTCCCCCTCGCCCCAGTTGAAAACTGTCGTTAACAATCTTAGATATTGCTAATGTTTTAGGCCAAAATGTGGTTGTTCATTAGTATCATAATTTGATTACAGAGGTGGATATTGTGATTTTTTTTCCTATACCACTTATAACAACTCTATATCAGCCAAAGGTTCTGCTCTCTTTCCCTGTGGAAAGCTGAATCCCTTTGCAAGCTACTTTCCTATAACTTTTGCAAGCTGTCTTCCCTCACCATTGATACCGGGCATAGCATGTTTTTTTTTTAATTGGGGGGGGGGGTGTCTGGTCGTGGGGCCTAAACTCTGGGGCCTGGGTGCTGTCCCTCAGCTCTTCAGCTCAAGGCAAGCGCTCTACCACTTGAGCCACAGTGCCACTTCCGGCTTTTTTCTTTTTGGCTTATGTGGTGCTGAGGAATCGAACCCAGGGCCTCATGCATGCAAGACAAGCGCTCTACCACTGAGCCACCTTCCCAGCCCCGCATAGCATGTTTTGTAGGGCAATTTCATTTTTTATTTTGAAATGGTCCGTTCCTTTCTTGAAGGGGACTTGGTGAGGGTTTTGCCTTGTCATGGTTAATTAGGTGATTGTCTCTCTTGCCAACAGGAGTGTCCTGTTGGGCTGGCCATGGGCACCAGGCCTCCTCCTGCTTCGCTGTCCTCTTGATGACATCATCTATGCCTTGGAGTACCTGATGGGCACTGGACTGAGAAGGAATCTGAACACCTGGTGTGTTTGTTCACAGGTGAGTGCCATCTAAGGAGTGGCTCAGGATAGAGGCCCCTTGAGGGCTCATGTCCTGACCCAAGAAAGCTCTGAATCACTCATCCTTTCCAATTGCCACCTTGTCCAATGCCTGACTTCCCAGCACTGGGAAGGTCAGCCAAGAAGAGGCCAGACCCTCTCTAATTTGAGCATGATGAGGCTGGATGGGAAGCCCTGCCACACAAATGTGCCTTCTAGCCTGAAGCAGAGATGAATGGATTGTTTTGATTGCACAGCTAACATGTTTGTGGCACCTGTGTGCTTAGCCCCCTCGCAGCAGGACCTCCCTCTGTAGCCAGAGCAGCAGCCCCAGAACAGGGTTCTGGAAGCAGAATGATGGACAGGACATCTTCCCTAATTAGGAAGAAAGGCTGCACCTCCTGCTGATTCCCTTCTTCTTCGTAAGTATCTGGCCACATTATGGCTCCCTCAGACTTTGGAGGTTCCCTGGAGGGTTCCTATCTCTCTGTTTCATACACTGTTAAGAACAACAGGGAGGCCATGTGTTGAGAAGTCTGAGGTCTTTCTGTGCTCTCTATCAATACTGAACAGCTGCCAGATGTTAGACTTGGGAGCAAGGAAGCTATGTTATATTTGGCCAGTCCTCCAGACTCTCCCATGACCACAGTAATCTGGGCTGGGGATTTTGCTAGTTGGGCATCGAACACCTAGGGAAGATGGAATCCAGGTGAGTTTCCTAGAGCTAAAGCTGAATATGGAGTTGGGAAGATAAGTGAAACTGCGTAAGGCACTGTGTGCTTGAGAGCTTGTTTTGAAAGCTACATGGCTTGGGAAGAGCATAGCTAACTATGCTTCTGAAAGATCCCCTTGGAAGCTTTACCAAGAATAGATTAGAAAGCGGGCAAATCAAGGCAACAGCAATGGAGAAGAGATGAGGTGAGTGAGCTCAAGTAGGAACTGAGAGGTATCCTAGCTACTCAGGAGGCTGAGATCTGAGGATCGTGGTTCAAAGCCAGCCGGGCAGGAAAAGTCCATAAGACTCTTTTTTCTTAACATATATTTTTATTGTAAAGATACTGTACACAGAGGTTACAGTTACATGAGCAAGGTAATGAGTCCATTTCCTATCCAGCATTGTTACACCCTCCTTTATTTTTCCCCTACCATCCATTTCCTCCCTACCTCCCCAACGCTGCCCTCCACTCCGCTCCTCCCCCCACCTACTGCAAAGTTGTAAAGTTCGTTTTCAACCTACTGTCTTGTACATCTCATTGTTACAATGGGTCATCCTGTATCCTTATTCGTGAGACTCTTACCTCCATTAAACTACCAGAAAACCAAAGTGGCTGTGGCTCATGTGGTAGAGTGCTAGCCTTGAGCTGAAGAGCTGAGGGACCATGCCCAGGCCCAGAGTTTAAGCCCCATGACCACCACCAACAAAAAGAGTCCAGAACAAAGACACAGGCTTTGAGGCAGCATGTGAGAGGTTAATAAGTCCAAGGTAGATGGGACCAGTGGGCCTGATGAAGGAAGAGGTAAGATCTATGGGCAAAGCTCAGATCATTGACCCCTAAGAGGGTAAGGGGACAAAAGGAACAAAAGGATTATGATTGAGATGTTCTGGCCAGAGAAGCTAGACATAGGCTTCTGGAAGGTTTCTACTGAAGAACATTGCAAAGAGGTTAAGTAGGAAGAAAGTCAGGAAGTCTGTCTACGGTTAAGGGGAAAGCAGAGACAGTATCTGGAAGGTTGGCCACAAAGGAAGTTGGGATGAGAGGAGCTTATAAGATCATGAGAAGAGGTTCTCTCAAGACAAGACTTCAGTGCACATGCATGGGGGTTGCTTTCCATTGCCATTGCTAGAAACTCTGCAGGCCTTTCTGTCCTGTCTTCTGTTCAGTTTTGCTTGGCATAGTACCTTCCTAAGCCTGCGTGTGAATTCATCCATCAGCACATGGGAATAAGAGTAGGAAAGAACGAGAGGTTTGTTATAAGAAAGCAACACAAGCTGGGTGCTGGTGGCTCAGGCCTGTAATCCTAGCTACTGAGATCTGAGACTCACAGTTCAAAGCCAGCCCAGGCAGACAAATCCAAGAGACTCTTATCTTCAACTAACCACCAGAAAGCCAGAAGTGGAGCTGTGACTCAAAGTAGTAGAATTCTTGCCTTGAGCAAAAGAGCTCAAGGCAGTGCCCAGGCTCTGAGTTCAAGTCCCATGACCAACATAAGACAAAGAAAGAAGAAGATAACATGCCTGTAATCTTAGCTACTCAGGAGTCTGAGATCTGAGGATCAAAGTTCAAGCCTCCTGAGTAAGAAAGTCTGGCGGTTATCTCTAACCACCAAAAAGCTGAAAGCAGAGCTGTGGTTCAAGTGGTAGAGTATCATCTTTGAGCAAATAAGCTAAGGGACAGACCCTGAGTTCAAGCCCCAGTACCAACACAAGAAAGGAGGAAGAGGAGGAAAAGACAACAGAAGGAGGACCCTGAAAATGAGAAAGAGTCAGCAGAAAGGAGGAGTCAGGAGAGAGAGGACTGAGAGTAGTGTCCAGGGTAGCACCCCAAGACCTAACAAAGGGCCAATGACTAAAATCTCACGTGAAGCCACCTGCTTGGCTAGGCAACTTCAAACCTCAGAGAAAGATGAGCATGCATCTGTGTGAATAGAGTTTGGAAGGGAAAGAGGAAAAATAAATAGCATTAAGAATTAGGGTGCAAATGAGGGTGAAAATTCTTCTAGAGTCAGCACAGGGGTGGCTGAGTTCTGTTTCCCCTTGTGATTAGGGTCCAGCCTATTTCGTGGGTTATGACAGGAAGAGGGGGGATGAGGTTGGGGTCTTCAGGGTTGGGGGTCTCTGTGTTGCTTGGCCTCTAAAGGAAAAGATCCAGGAAAAATGGAAAAAGTTGAAGAAATGAGTCAGTTTGCCAAACAATCAATCACCATTTCCCAAAAGTCAATTCACTGCAGAGGAATTTGCTAAGGATCAGTTTCCCTGATGAGTGATCACTGGAAATCACCCAAGAGTTGTTTTGGTTAATTACTTTAAAAATTACAGCAACGTGTGTGCTCTGATTTCTCTGACACTGGGGATTTCCCCCGGTTTGCTTTTCTATGTGACTTATATTGGTTTAGTTTGGCTTCTGAGGGTCAGGTAGATTTTGCCAGTGCTCTGCTCTGGATTCTCAGGCTATCTCTGGAAAATGTCAGTTTTATGTGAGTTTCCATATTTAAGGAGTAGGGGACTTCTTGAGTGCACAATCATTTTTTGGGGGGTGCCAGTGGATGGGTTTTCCCTCAATTACATTTACTGTCAACTCTAATTTTAAAGACTTGTGTCTAAATCAGACTGTGGTTCCCACTTTGGGACTTTGTCATTAGGGAAGTTGTCATGGATATGTGAAAATTAACATACAGACAAAATTTCTATCTGGCTGACTGCCAGACCACTCTGAAAAAAAAAATAAGCTTGATGCAAATTGGTGTAAAATTGCACTGGGAGAGCAAAACCACCTTCTCTGTAAACCAGAGGTTAACATGTGAAAAGTGTCATCTAGTGCCAAAACCTTTACAAGTAACTATCAAGAAGTACTGGGCTTCAGAAATGGACATCACAGGCCTATAAATTCAGTAGAAAACAGGGTAGAGAATCCCAAATCAAACATCTCAATCAGACAAAGCCAAAGGCCAAAATGGTAAGGAAAAAAGAAACGGATTTAGAAATTTCCAGTGAAACACATATTGTCTCACATTTTGTAAACAATGGCAAGAAATTGTTTTTTAGTGATATGGTGGTATAAGAGGTAACTTGAAAGATGCTTTTGCTGGTCCTGTGAATGAACTAAAAGTCTTCCACTTTAGATCTGTGGCATTTGCTCTGAGCTATTCTCAGCTGCAGTCAACTTTGTAATCACCATCCGCTCCAAGACCAGATTCACAGATATCAATCTTGTGTGGAAAGCAAAGTGCCTCTCAAGCAAGCAATGCTTTCTGCTTATCATCTTAAAGAAAACAACCAAAAACTCAGAATACCATTTTGTTCCTATTCTGTTCCAGTAATAAAGTGATCACTTTTTTCAGAATTACTCCAAGGACAAAGACTGAGCTAATGGTCAGCCAGGCCATACCTGTGATTTGGGACTGTTTTGACTATGCATACCTTTCTCACTCCGTGCCCAATTTTCCCCTATTTAACCTGAAGCCAAAGTGTGTACCTAAAGATGTACTGAAGTGCTGTCTTCCCATGAGTGCTATGTAATAAATCTTTCTTTGCCCTTCACCACATCTCTTTATCATATGGGGAAGAGTGGCTAGAACTAATGTGAGACTCTTGGACTTTGAGTCTAGGATCTAAAAATTCAGTTTCAGTAGTCTGACATTGGTCATTTGGCAAATTTGTGTATGTGTGTGTGTGTGTGTGTGTGTGTGTGTGTGTGTGTGTGTGTGTGCATGTGCGTGTGTACATGCGCGTGTGTGCCATTCCTGGGGCTTGAACTCAGGGCTTAGGCACTATCCTTGAGATTTTTGCTCGTTATCATTCTACCACTTGAGCCACAGCTCCACTTCTGGCTTTTTGGTGTTTCATTGGCAGTAATCAATCTCTTACAAACTGTGCTGTCCAGGGTTGCTTCAACCCTCAGTCCTCAGATTTCAGCCTCCAGAGTAGTTAGGATTACAGGTGTGAGCCACAGGAGACTAGCTGCAAGTTGATTTTTTAACACAGTGGCTTTAAAAAAATGCAATGTTAATCAGTCAGTGAATTGTGGCTTTTGGCAAATTTTCTTCTCGCAATTTTGTTTCCATTTCTGAAGAGGTTAAGTGAGAGGCTGATGGAGAGACTAGAGTACAGAACAGAAGGAGAATCTGGGTCCAAATACTCTGTGCTGTAAAATACAAGAGAGGTGGATTCTGTACAGAGATGTGCACAAGTGAGGCAGGGATAATGCGAGAGCTTCTGGGAGAAGGATCTTTGCAGAGAAGGGTGAGGTCATGTGGGGGCAATAGGAAATGAGAAGTTGGGAACAGCCATAATGACCTAGGGAGGGGCCTGGGCTTTCAGGAGAAGTTGCAGGCACACAGGAGAAGCTGGTGTCTCAGCCACAAGGCCTTGTGGTCTTCTCCAGCATGGCTCCCTTCCTCCTTCCTGCAGGTGGCTGGGATGTTTCCACACAGGTGTAATGGTGACTCCAGGTGATGGGACACACTGAGCAGCTCTGGGAAGCAAGGTATCCACTACCAGGTGTGTGGGCAGAGTATGTGCCAGCACCTCTGTTTGTCCAGGGCCACGTATGTAAGTCAGGCTCAGGGTAGCTGTGAACTACCCTATGAGGTGGTGCAGTCCTAGGCTCTTGGTGTGCTGCTAGGGACACCGTCTTAAGGATGGACAAGAAGAGGAGTCTGGAGTTTAGGGGCTGAGGATCTCAGAGGCTGAGGTATTTGCCGAGTTAATTACGCACACCTTGAAGTTGTCAAGGGCAAGGACATGGTTGGAAAGAGTATCTAGTGCTATTCTCAGCCCACCCTAGATCCATATTATAGCCACTGCTGCCCCAGAGACCCCCTTCCTCTAGTCCTAGGGCTCAAAAATACCATCTTCTAGTGCTCCCCATCCCTGCCAGGGTCACCCATGAACACAATCATACCTCTGATTCTGGGCAGATGTGGCGCTCCTCCATAGAAGAAATATAAATTACTCTGTCTTTGTGCTGTCCCTTCTGTTCTCCTCGGGTGCTTGCCTTGGATCCTGATCCCAGTGGCAGCATTTCCCATCCAAGGTTCTCTGGCTCTGCGTGGAGGCGCATGAGCTTCTGCCAGGCCCTGTGGCTGCAGAGCCAGGCTTGTGGTACCTGTGCTTCTGCCATCATGGGTTCTCAGCTGCAGTCTGGGGCACTAGGACTCATGGTGGCAGCCTGGGAAGCCCCCATCAAAGGGCTGGCACATATCTGGAAGACAGAGGCCAGAAGCCAGGGCCACTCTTTTAGTTCCTGTGCTCCCTCTTTTCCTCAACAACCAGGGGTGGAACCCTTTTCCCCTGTGCTCAGGACATCACATACAAAATGGCATTGGGGGGGAAAGGTACCTGAACTGGAGCTTGAGCTCAAGGCTTTGCTCTACTTTAGCTTTCTCCATCCAAGGCTGGTGCTCTACTACTTGAGCCACATCTCCACTTCTGGCATTTTCTTGGTTAATTGGAGATTAGAGTCTCTGGGATTTGGGTGCAAAATGACATTTTAAACCCAGGGTTTGCACTACTCCTTTTCCAGCTAAGCTCCAATTGAGCACGCTGCCATGCTGACTAGGATCCTTTTGCCTCTCAGGCTCTGAAGGCCTCAGGGGTCTGGCACTTCTCCATGCCCAGCAGTCCTGCTAAAGCTTGCCATTATTCAGATCCAGGGTCTCACAGAGCTCAGGACACCGTGTTCAACACTACAGCCACCCACTAGGACATGCACTTCTCTCCAGTCTGCCACCTTGGAGAGATAGGGACCAGGCCAGCTCCACTTGCCATTTACACCCAGCACAACAAAACCAGTCAGACTCATGATGTTTCAAATCCCCACACTTGAGACTGGTGCTTCTGGAAATGTTAGTGAAGTACAGAAGCCAAGGGTACCCTTGACTTCAACTTAATAGATTTTTTACTTTTATAGGTAAATTTGGTGATAGCCAATATTTTCTTTTTTTTTTTAATAAGAAATGTTTTGTATTAGCTGGGTTTGCTCAGCTATCAGCGAATGCAAGTGTTCTGAGCATGATTGAGGTGAATCTGGCTCAGCTACAATGATCAGTAGTAAGATGAGTTAAAGGAATTTTTGGTTTAGGATTTTTTTTCAGTGTATGGTGGGTTCTTTAGGGTGTGGCCCCCATACTATACCCTAAGTTGGGGGGCATCTGTACTTCCCTATCCTTTCCATTAAGTAAAGCTACAACCTGGACATCCTATAGAAGTAGTCTGAAAAGGTGGAATGGAGAAGGCAGACTGATTGTACCCTTGGCACCACAATACCCCATAACTCAGGTGAACTCAGAGAAGTCGTGCAGAGACACAATGCAAAGTTTTCATGGTTGTCTGGCTATAACAAGCTGTACCTTCTCCCCCAGCTGGACTCCCAGCCTCCAAGAACAAAGGAGGCAGCCATATATGAAACAAAAATGGAAAAGAAAATGGATAATAAACTCATGAATATTTGCCCCTCCTTCTACTGCTGCAATCAACACCCAACAGAAAATTTGCAAGCACATGGAAGAACTCAAGCTCACCACCAAACAAGATCACTGCCATCTGTGGAATTCTACAACAGGATACCAAAATTCTGCCAGATTCTATCAAGAAACTACCTCACACCAGTGTTACAAGCCATCATACTAAATCTGCCAAGGACACATTGTTTTCCTATGCCATGGTCCATGTAACAAGCTATCTCCAATCTTGGGCCATAAACTAAACTTTGGCCCATGTACAAATACTGAAGTCAGGCAAAGCATATTCTCTGACCAGAGTTGAAGCAAAATAGAAATAATAAGCAACATGTAGCAAGAAAATAGCTAAATACTTAGAAAGGAAACAATGCACTCCCATTTACATGGTTCAAAGAGGTGTCTCAAGGGAAATAGAGACTAGACTGAATGAAAATCAAAGTATTGTAACAGCAAATGAGGGGATGTGTGGAGGCAGTGGAGAAGAAAAACTAATCCATTTACATTAGAGAAGAGAAGGTGGGACTAAAGGAGGGATGTAAATATAAGAAAGAAAAAGAAATTTTAAAAGAGGACATTTTAAAATAAGGCAAATTCTATACACTAGAAGAGGAACCCAAATATGGGAAGAAGGATGGAAGGACGGAAACAAAAAATAAATCTGAATAGAAATCAATTAAAATAAACAACAGGAGAGAGGGGAAAAAATCCATGAAAAATCTAGTCTGAAAGATCAATAAAATTGACACACTGTCAGTAAGATTTACAAAGAAAAACAGTAGGAATTATGAATCACTGGGAAAGGGAAGGAACAGAGAATATCATGTAAATTCCTGCAGCTTTCAAAAGATCAATATGAAAATACTGTGAATAATGCTACACATATTCATTTGACAATGGAAATGAAAAGAAACAATTTTCTTGAAAAGCACCAACTACACAACCCCCTAATATGGAATGGATTGTTTGGGCAGCCTTATAACTGTTAAGTGAATTTATTTTACAGTTCTAGGCCCAATGAATTTTCATTGCAGGATTCTACCCAATGTCCACAGAAAAATTAAACACCAATATTACAGTTTTATCCAGTAAGCCAATAAAAGGAAAAAAGAATAGCCTAAAGCTCAGGCCCTTCAAACTAAACAGGCATTCTACTACTTGAGCCACATCCTAAATCCTTTTTGCTTAAATTATTTTTCCGATAGGGTCTCATGCTTCTTGCCCAGGGTCAACTATTGCTCATGCTTCTCCAACCTATATATACATCCTGTGTGGTTGGAATTTCAAGTGTGTACCCCATGCCAACTTGTATCTTGAGATAAGGGTCTCACTAACTTTTTTGTCCAGGTTGGCCTTGAACTTTTATCCTTTTAATCTCTACCTCTGAAGTAACTAGGATTACAGCTGTATGCCACCACACCCAGCTTCCTAACTCATTTTATGAGGTGAATATAACCACAATACTAAACCAGATAAGGGCAACTTAAAAAAATGAAAATTTTAATGCAGTATTTCTCATGAATATGAACATACCTTAAAGAAAATGTTAGTAATTAGAATTCAGCAATATAAAGAAGAGTTATAAACCATGACCAAATAGAGCTTATCCCAGGGATGCATTGAATCTATCAATGAAAGTAATTCATTGGTTACAATCAATGAATGTAGTTTGTTGCAGTAACAGGCCATGGAAGGAAAAAAAATCACATGATTATTTCAATGGATACAGGCACAACAAAACTTAATATCCATTCATAATGAAACTCAAGAAATAGGAATAGAGGAAATTTCCTCAATTTCACTAAAACAGTACAAAACAAATCCCTTCCAGTTATATCACATTTTGTGATGAGAAACTTAATACTTCCCCAAAGTTCTTCATAAATTGTACATCCTAGAGAGTGCAGTCAAGCAAGAAAGGGGAATAAAAGCATGCAGAACAGAAAAGAAGAAATAAAACTGTCCTATTTGCAGATTACTTAAAGGTATGTGTAGAAAATCCCAATGAATTTACCAAACCAAATTAAACAAAATATAAACTAACAAAAGCAAAATACACACAGATGCATACATGCATGCGCACACACCTTTGAGCATGCTCTGGACAACAGTTGAGTGCTTTTATAACTAAGCTAGTGTCTTAGTCCATGCAGGCTGCTATAATAAATACAACAAACTAGGAGGCCTAAACCAGAAACATTTATTTCTCTAGAGATTGGGAACTTCAAGGTCAAGGTGCTGGCAGATGTGGTCTGAGAGAGGGCTACTTCCACGTTCATGGATAGGGCCTTTCTCTGGGTGTTCATATGGTAAGATGAGACAAGGAAGTTCCCCGTGGCCTTTTTGTTAAGGGCACTGACAAAGTCACTTCATAACCCCACTCCATAAACTTTAGATTTTAACATCCGAATTTGGGGAGGATATGAACCTTTAGACCATAGCACCAGATATTCTATTCTTGGGAATTCATTCCAGATAAAAGGGAACTTATATGCATATAAAGCCTTATTTGAGTTTTCATATGTATAGCAGTATGTAATATCTCAGACCATAATGCACTTTAATAGTAGAATGGTTTGAACAAACTGTGATCAAACATCCATACTATGGAATGTGACTCAGCCCTAAAAGAAACATAGTAGCCATAAAAACAATTTGGAGGGCTCTCAAGAGCACTGTGTTAATTGAACAAAGCCAATCTCAAATAGCCACATATTGTAAGATTCCACCGGAGAAAATTCTCAAGATTAATGACTTCAGGGATTAGAACCTGGGTTGAGGGGCATGACCATAGGGGCATCATGAGGAAGAGATTTACTGTGATGAGCACTTCTGTGTCTTTATGGGCATGAATCGGCACCTGGAGTAAATAGTACAGAATAGAAGAAATAGCCCTCTCTTCTCTCTCTCTTTCTCTCTCTCTCTCTCTCTCTCACATACCTACACATACCTCTGACATGTGTACATATACATACTGACATATAACATGCACATTTATACACTCACTCACACTCATATTCATACTCTCATAAACATACTCTTACACTCACAGATATACTAACCTAATCTCACATATTAACATATACACACTCACACATTTATACACCACTCATGGACATGAACTCTTAAATGCATGCATTGTACCAATATCAGATTTCTGGTTTTGCTATTACACTATAGGTTAGGTAAGTTGTTGATTACTTGGGGAAACTGGAGGAAGGATATTGAGCTATTATAAATGTATGTGAATTTCTAATTCTCAAAGTAGAAAATTTTAAAAATACATCCTCACTGCTTCCAGACTCAGTATCTGATGAGAGATCTACTATCATCTCAATTATTATTATTCTGTAAGTCACATATTGCTTTCCATTGCTGCTTCCGAGATAATTCCTTTGTTTTCACTCTTTGGTAGTTTGGTTATGATAAGTCAAAGTGCAGGTTTCTTTGGGTTATTTATTGGTTTATTTGGCTTATTTATTCTTTGAGCTTCTTAAATTTCCAAGTTTGTATCTTTTGCTAAGTTCAGAACATTTGAAGCCATGATTTCCTTATTTTTTTTCCCAGTAGTTCCTCACATTTTATCTCCTCCTTCTGTTCTTTGTTTAATATTGGGAGTCTTCATTCTGGAAGATATCATTGCTCTCCTGGAATCCCCAAGCTGGAGTAATTCCTATAGTTCAGTTTCTCTGTGCTGTCTTTTGGGTTCCCAAACATGGCTGGTAAGTGGAGAGAATTGAATTTCCTGGGTTCTCTCAATAGTTATAGACTCTGATCACTTTTAGTATTAATTTCCTGTTGAAAAATGTTTACATTCCTAATCATTAATCTGCCTCGTTTTTCAGGGTCCCACAGTCCTCCTGTAGGAACAATGGGCTCCCCTGTGTTATACTTCTCTCTAGACTCAGCCTCTGAAGGCTGAGGAATCTGGCAGTTCACTACCTACCACCTCCCTTCTCCTACTCCAAATGATATCCTCTTCCCAACTGAGCAATGCTGGGCTGGGAAGGTGGCTCAGTGGTAGAGCGCTTGCCTTGCATGCATGAGACCCTGGGTTCGATTCCTCAGCACCACATAAGCAAAAAGAAAAAAGCCGAAGTGGCGCTGTGGCTCAAGTGGTAGAGCGCTAGCCTTGAGCTGAAGAGCTGAGGGACAGCGCCCTAGGCCCAGAGTTCAGGCCCCACGACCGGACCCAAAAAAAAAAACCCAACTGAGCAATGCTTCCTTCTAGAGGGGTTTGTTGCTTCCTTGAGGATCTTGCATCTTATTTGTCCATTTGTTTTCTAGCAGGACTGGGGATTTGAACTCAGGGCTCTGAACTTGCTAGGTAAGCACTCTACCACTTAAACCCTTTTTTGTGTTGGTTATTTTTTAAAATAGTTTCTCCCTTTATGTGTAGATTGTCCTGAACCATGATTTTTCTATTTGTTTGGGTGTACTACCACCCACAGACATTGGTTGAGATAGACTTTTTGTCCTGGCTGGACTTGAACTGTGATCCCCTGATCTCTGTCTCTCAGGTAGTGAGGGTGACAGGTTTGAGCTGCTGAGCCCAGCACTTTGTGGCTTTTTTCTTCAGCTCCCTATAGGCCCTTCCAAAGCTCAAACAACAAGACAACAAATGATACCATCCACAAATTTCCCATACCCTGCTCTTTTTAACTGAAGCTATCTTTTTGAAATTTTCCATTAGGACAGATACTCTCTCAGGAAATGTGAATCTTTCCTAGTCAGTCAATCCTGTAGTCTTATTAAGTTTTCTCTTCCCTATTACTACCATCACCTGGTTTTCTCTGGTCTCTTCTATTCCTCGTCCTCGTTCTGACCTCAGACCTCCTTTGGTCTTCCATCTGCTTTGACTCCTCATGTGCCTTGCTATAACATGCATAGATGAAGTGCAAAAACCCTTAGGAGAGCTGGATGAGATTTCAGTTCAATACATGTGGGAATACTACACCAGGAATGAGATACAGATACTTCTAGAAACTCCTCTATGTTCCCTCCTGGCTAACCTACCATCCTCTCCTGCTCTTCAGTAATTCAAGTGTTGACTCCCCTCCTCAGTGTGTGTCTCTTCTAGAAGTTTCCATAGGTGGAATTACACAGTATGGGTTCCTTGTGTGTGCAAGATTCACTCTGTTCTGTGTGTACCTGTTCTGCATTCCCCTGGGTGGCCAGAATTCCTTTTGTTGTCTATTCACTTCATTCCTAGTGGAAACTCGCCCCCCCCCATTTGATTTATTGTGCTAATTCAGTATCTTTTAAGTACTTTGTCTTCATCTCTCTTCAAGGTATCTCACTTTACTCAACATCACCCAGAGCAACAGGCATTTAGTCTGTTTTGGAAGCCAGAGCTGGAGTGACCTACTTTCTGCCCTCAAGAAGGTAAGTAAAGTCATCAATCAAAACAAACAAGAAGAAAGATAAGTCCGTATGAAGCCATTATATAATCAAGTAACGACAAGCTTTGGGGGGGTCACTGAGGGAAGACTTGAGCTGGTCTTGGGTGGTATAGAATTCTATAGAGCTCATGGGGCTCTGTGTGAGGGGAGCAAGCAGCAACAAATAGCCCAGGACTAGAGTTCCCTGGAGCTCTGCACGTCTCTGGGCTGGGGTTGGGCTCCCTGGCCCTCCGCCCAGTGTCATGAGGCAACCAAAATGAGAGCCCAAGAGAGCCAGGAGCCACAGGGTTGTTTTTCTAAGACTTAAAGTGGGATTATGTCATCCATCCAGCCTTGTTTGCCCGAGGGAAGAACCTCAGGTCTCCTCCCTCAGGACCCTCTAATAGATCTTTATGCAAGGGGAGAAGGGAAAGGAGAAAGAAGCAAATCTGAACCAAGCAGGAGCAGCTGGTAATGGACCTCCTGCAGTGTGCTGACGGGTGACTGCACAGGGAAATCAGATGAGCAAACTGAGTTATGCTTGAGAGAGCTCAGGGCCACCAAGTGAAGTGTTTATGTACATATAATCAAAGGAATGGGGGAGGCTCAGGAGAGAAACACCCGAGAGAACCCCATGAAGCCGCAGACTTAGATGAGAACTGCCAATCTGGTCATGACTGGGTGTGCTGTGGGATTTCTATTCATTCCAGACTAAGATGGTGCTTTCCTAAGATCTGGTGGCAATTGGGGCACATATGTTTAGAGGGAAGGGAAAGTCTTGGGCAGAAATTTTGATTTAAGAAACCTGGATTTCAGGCTCAGGCATTTGCTTCACAGCTCTACAGCTTTGGACCAGTCTGTCCACTCAACCTGCAGAATCTCTGCCTGTGAGTGGCAGCCATGCCAGACTAATGGCAGTAACCTTCCTAGACATTTTCAGGCGCAGGCTTCCTAAGTCTTTGGCTGGACACTGTATTTACCTTACCAGCACATAGTCGATCACCCACTCTAGCTAGGTAAGCAGCCTACCACTTGAGCCACACCTAGCTCTTTTGGGATCTTAGATTTTGTTTTTGAGATAAGACTCTTGCTAACTTTGTCCAAGTTGGTCTCAAGCTCATGATCCTCCTACTTCTATCTCCTGAATAACAGGGATTAAACGCATGTGATTCCATGCTTGGTTTCCCATTGCTTTGGAGATCTACCCAACCCTAAGGCAACGATTGATTTTGCTTCTAAATTTTTACTGCAGAAAAGAAGTCATGTTAGACTCAAACACTCACCAAGCGTCTCATGTTACAAGGCAATTTAATTGCTCAATGATTCTGAAGAATTTATTTTGAACCACAAAGTCCTATCTTCACCAAAAAGAACCATTGGCACCAACATCCTCAGACAATGCTAGCTTTAGATACTGAGAAGGTCACAAGAAGGAAGCAAAGAAATAGAACACTGTTAGTTCACACCTGTAAAGCCTAGCTACTCAGGAGGCTGAGATCTGAGGATTGAGGTTTGAAGCCAGACTGAGCAGCAATATCCATGAGATTCTGATCTCCAATGAACCATCAAAAAGCCTAAAGTGAAACTGTGGCTCAATTGGTAGAGTGCCAGTCTTGAGTGAAAAAGCTAAGAGATAGTGTCAAGGCCCTATGTTCAAGCCTCAATAGGAAAGAAAGAGAGAGAGAGCAAAACAAGAAAGAAAGAAAAAATGAAAGAAAGAAAGAGAAGAAAGGAAGAAAGGGGAAAGGAAGAAAGAGAAAGAAAGAACGAAAGAAAGAAAGAAAAGAAAGAGAGGGAGGGAGAGAGGGAGGGAGGAAGGAAAGAAGGAAGGAAGGAAGGAGAAGGAAAAGTGGGAGGGAGGGAGGGAGGGACACAGAACACACTTAAACATGGCAACTCCAAGGTTCAATGTGGTGATGCATTTTGAAGATCCTTTTTTAGTTGTTGTTGGTGGTGGTCATAGGGCTTAAACTCAGGCCCTGGGCACTGTCTCGAGCTGTTTTGGTCAAGGCTAGCACTCTACCATGTTGAACCACAGCTCTACTTCCAGTATTCTGATGGTTAATTGGATATGAGTCTTATCAATTTTCCTGCCTAAGCTGGCTTCAAACCATGATCCTCAGATCTCAGCCTCCTGAGTAGCTAGGAATACAGGTGTGAGCCACCAACACTAGGCTGAAAATCCAAAGCAAGACTAAATGAAGCTGTCATACTGAAGAAAACAAATTCACACAGAAGGGGTGAGGGAGTAAAGCAAAACCTGACACTAAAGTGTTCTTCTGGAGGTTCATCCTCTAGGCAGCCAGGGTCCCCACAGTAAATGACTCAGATAAACAAAGGTCAGGTATTGGAGAGCAAACCATGTGATGTCATCCAAAAAGATCTAGTAAAAACAAAGACATTGATTTTTGTTGTTGTTTTGTGCCAGTCCTAGGGCTTGAACTCTGGGACTGGGCATTGTCTCTGAGCTTTTTTTCTCAAGTATAATGCTCCACAACTTGAGCCAGAGTACCACTTCAGCTTTTTTGGTGGTCAACTGGAGATAAGTGTCCTGTCTAAGCTGGCTTCAAACTGTGACCCTCAGATTTCAGTCTTCTGAGTGCTAGGATTACAGGCATGAGCCACCAGAACTTGCATAGCCATTCACGTTTTGAAGAACATGTGTATTGGGAGAAAAACAAAGGAGGAGGCAACAATGCTTGATAAGAAATGTACTTATTACCTTGCTCATGTAACTGTAATCCCTCTGTACAGTATTTTCACAATAAAAAATTTATTTTAAAAAAAGAACATGTGTATTGGACAACCTAATTTAATATTTTCCATTTGCTTGCAAACTGAGATCTTTAGGTAAGTAGATATTGGACTATTCTCTGTACATTCCTGAATAGTGATCCAAGTTTCGTGGGAACATGTTCTCCTTGAGAAACTCATATATATGGTTATCTTAAGATCAGCGTATGGTATGCACTCTAATTAGAAACCCAAAATACCCAGGATCCACAACTTGCTGGAATCCTCTGGAAGCAGCTGCTGCCCCAGAAAGATCACTACACACAGGTGGCCTGACCCAGCCCTGGCCCAGGTACAATGCACCAGACTTTGGTGCAGACCCCTGGCCCACATCTACTGCTCTGAAATGACTCTACAAAGATGTGCCATTGGGGGGCTGGGAAAGTGGCTCAGTGGTAGAGTGCTTGCCTTGCATGCCTGAGGCCCTGGGTTCGATTCCTCAGCACCACATAAGTAAAAAGAAAAAAGCTGAAAGTGGCGCTGTGGCTCAAGTGGTAGAGCGCTAGCCTTGAACTGAAGAGCTGAGGGACAGCACCCAGGCCCAGAGTTCAGACCCCACAACTGGACCCCCCCCCCAAAAAAAATGTGCCATTGGCCCTGGGGCTGCTGTGATACAGGTGCCATGCAAGATGTTCTGGTGACTTGGTGACAGGCTTATGACTACCTGACTTTCAGTGATCAGAGGCTCAGTGCTCATCCCAAACCTGTCATCCAGGTACCAAATGGAAGGCCAGCATGTGTGCATATGAGGTGGGAGGGAGAATGGAAAATCTACATTTGGACTCCTCGTCTTCATCTTTCTCCTCAGAAGTCAGATACTGGCATCTGCAGAGCTCAGAGTCCTCCTGTATGGAGGTGTTTGGTGGGTGAGGAGGACCATATTGCCTCTCTCAAGTTCAATGACTCATAGCTCATCAGACATTGTCTCTCTAGATATTTCTTTCCCTGAATGTTCACACTGTCTTCCGTCTCAAGCTAGGCAGGGCTAGGTGTGGGTGGCTCATATCTGAAATCCTAGCTACTCAGGAAGATGAAATGAGAGAACCACAATTTGAAGCCAGGCAGATAAAGCCAAGAAAGAGACTTGTATCTCCAATTAACTAGCAAAAGGCTGGAAGTAAAAGTGCTGCTCAAGAGATAGAGCACTAGTCTTGAGTAAAATCTAAAGGGCCTTAGTTCAAGCTCCAGTAAGAAAAAAGAAAGATTGGGCTGATATTCCAGTTGGAAGGCAGAGTGGGAGAGAGGATAATAAGGAGATCATTGTTCTCTATTTCCAAAATAAAGAACTTCAGCAGAATTTGCTTCCTCAAATAAGGCTATCAGTATAGACCTATGTTTTGTTGCAGGTTCACCACACATCACATCTCATTTTAATCCCAGACTGCTTCTCAGGGATAAAGGCCTGTGGAAAGGACCCTGTGGAAGAAGCAAAGTCCTTCTGTGGCCCATTCCAGTGGTTACTTCTGAAATTAACTCCCATTAGTCATGACTAGACACATACTGCTATCAACCCAGGGGTGTGGCTTACAGTACACAGGGTCTTGGTGTAGAAAGGCTCAGAAATCAAGACACCAGCTCAAAGAAACAACTCTAGTTTAATAAGTGAGCTTAGCTCACCACAACTCTGGTAGGATCTGAGGATTTATCTTCCAATGGTCCTGGCAGCACTAGAGTACTTGAATCTTCAGCATTGACTGACCTGAAGTTCAGTGTCCACCCCAGGCTTCGCATCCCTGGTACCTCAGAGACACACAGGGGCCCAGCTGCAGAGACAAAGAGGCATCACATGCCACATCTGGCTCTGGGAATATACCCCAGATGTGCCTCTCTTGAGGTAGGACTCCTTTAAGTGGATCCCAAGACTTATTGGGATGGGTCCTCTGCTTTTCCATCCATGTCAGGTTCTGGAGTCTGTGCCAATGGAATGGACCTAGCTCTACCCGCCAGAGCTGCCTGCCAGTAGAGCAGCGCATCCTTTTTGAGGCCAAAACTGAAACGACAACAGAAACAACATAAAATCCCCTTTCTGAGCCACAGCCCTGGTGCAAGTGTCATTTTTGAGAATGTACTTCTCCATTCTGTGAACGGCTACCTTTACCTTTGTCTTTATGGCCCAGCTATTTATGTGTTCTGAGAACTCTCCAGTAACTCTTTTTCCAAGAAATGATCTGGTTCTGGGGGGACCATGTTTGCTGAATCTCCTGCTCTCATTAAATCTGGAAGGAACCAAATTTTGAAGGTCCCCAAAATGATCAGCATTGTTGACAATCCTTGTAGGCCACTGTTTTCCTATGGTAACAAGGGAACTAACTCCAAAAACCTTGTGTCCCAACCTCACTGTCTTACCCAGATGTCATTTCTTAATATCTTCTCTCCTTCCCCAGGGCCACCCACCTAATAAAGGAAAAGGCTCCCATCATGTGAGTGAAGTCTGCAGTAACATCCTAGCCCAGGAAAAATGTAAGAAAACTTTTGGGCCCCCCAGATGGAGCCCTGGTTCTACAGTAGTGAAAAGCAAGCACATGCTCACTGAGGCTCAATTTCTTAATCTGCTAAATGGGTTGTTGATGGAGATGACATGATCACACACTACAGCCTAAATAGGTAGTTGCAAGTATTGATGGTGATGTCATCATCATAATGGTCGTTGCTGGTAAGCCTTTAAAGATCTTTGGAAACCAGTTCCTGGGCTAGAGACTATAATGTCCAGCAAACCCTATAGGGTCAAAATAATGCCAGGGCCAAATGCCTCCAGTTCTGAGTCTGATATCTAGAGGTCTATGCACGATCCATCATTGTCAGCAAAGATGGTAGGCTACTCCCCCCGATGAGCATACATATGCATATACACACAGGCCTCCTGCAGGCAATGAAATCAACTCTTTTCTGTATCTCCAGGTGGAGAAAAAATAAGGCTGTCATCATCAGATAAAGATAGTGCAGAGTTTGAACACACACACACTCACAAACACACCTACTGCTGGAGAGTAAGTAGACTGGGAAGATCCTGCAGGGAATCAGCACTGAGATAAAGAATGGAAAAATGTCCCACATGTTAGAATTAGTAAGTGAAGATTTAAATATGCTCAGTCATGTAAAGATAGTCCCAATGAATAAAAGATAATCAAATCTCATCAGAGAAAAAGAAACTACACACACACACACACACACACACACACACACAATATTCATTCTGTAGGCTAAAGACAGATAGAAGATGACATCAGGAATCAATTTGAAAATGGATGAAATGTTTGAAAAACAGAGGGGAAAATGGCAGAGGAGAAATGGACAATCTCAATGACTGGTGAGAAAACATTCAAATTTCACTCATAATGGAAAAAGGAGTAATTTAATCTTCTAGAAAGGAGAGTGCAGAAGATAACACACTTCCAAAATATGATGAAAGCTACAAAATTTCACACTCAAGCTCCCTAAGCTTCAAGAAGAATTAACATACATCATAGCCACACTGCTTAATTCAACCATTAGGAACATGATCGTAAAAAAGCCCAGAGAAAATAGCATTTCATATTGCAGAAAAAATTATGTCTGCTCATATTTTAGGAGCAACAGAAGGTGAAGACAATGACAAAGCATCTTAAATGTGCTGAAAGAAGAAGAAAATCAGCTACTCAGAATCCCACATAGAGTGAGAATGAAGGAAGACAGCAGATAACCAGGGAATCCATCACCAGGAGACCTGCATTATAAGAATGATTCAAGAGTTCAAAAGCTGCTTCCAGGGAATCCATCACCAGGAGACCTGCATTATAAGAACGATTCAGGAGTTCAAAAGCTGCTTTTGACTGAAGGGAAGTGACACCATCGCCTGTAATCTTAGCTACACAGGAGGTTGGGACCTAAGGATCGTGGTTCAAAGCCAGCCAAGGCTGGAAGGTCCATGAGATTCTTATCTTCAATTAACCACCAAAAAGCCAGAAGTGGAGCCATGGCTCAAGTGATTGAATGTGCTAGCTTTGAGCAAAAAGCTCAGGGACAGTAACTGGGCTCTGAGTTCAAACCCCAGGAGAACTGGCACAAAAAAGAAAAGAAAAGATGAATTCCTACATGACCATAAAAGACATTTTTTATCTTATTTAAAAAAAAAAAATCTGTGGGCTAGGAAGGTGGCTCAGTGGTAGAGTGCTTGCCTTGCATGCATGAGGCCCTGGGTTTGATTCCTCAGCACCACATAAGCAGAAAAAGCTGGAAGTGGTGCTGTGGCTCAAGTGGTAGAGTGCTAGCCTTGAGCTGAAGAGCTGAGAGAAAGTGCTCAGGCCCAGAGTTCAAGCCCCATCAGGCCCCATGACTGACAAAAAAATAAATAAATAAATAAAAATCTGTGACTCAAGAAAAACATATAGTATTGGCTTATATAGTATTGGGATCTATAACATACAGTAACACATGTGAAAATTTTAGCCTAAAGATTTTTAATGGTTTGGGGAGGTGGGGAGGGAAGGGATAGTAGGAAAACAAAGGAGGGGGTAACAAGGCTTGATGGGAAATGTACTCATTAT
This sequence comes from Dipodomys spectabilis, assembly GCF_019054845.1. Lineage (NCBI taxonomy): Eukaryota > Metazoa > Chordata > Mammalia > Rodentia > Heteromyidae > Dipodomys > Dipodomys spectabilis. Next base: position 1,273,382 of record NW_024870864.1, on the reverse strand, counting down.
CTTGCTCATGTAACTGTAATCCCTTTGTACAGTATCTTTACAATAAAAAATATATTTAAAATATTTTCCCATAAAAATAAATTTAAAATAAATTTAAAAAAGATTTTAATGGTAAATGCACCTATAAGATGGACTGATTTCTACATTTAATATGAAGAAGTACAATCTTAATTCCAACAGATGGGACAAAGTAAAGGTAATCCATTGGAATCTCTGTCATCAATAAAAAAATAAGAAGCTTGACTATAGAACCAATGGATATGTAATCTTACAATTGTTAAAAATAGCTGGGTGTCAGTGGCTCACTTCCGTAACCCTAGCTACTCAGGAGGCTGAAATCTGAGGGTTGTGGTTTGAAGCCTGCATGTGTAGGAAAGTCCATGAAACTCACAATATTATTATTATATAATTAATATATTAACTATTTTAACATATATAAAGAATTTTAAAAGAATTTTAAAATGCTGATAAAGAAGAACCCATGAACAACAAAACAAAATAAATAAAAGATATAAACTGAAAACAAATAGTAAAATGCAATTTTGGTATATCTGAATGTATATCTTTACAGATATACAGATTAAATGATACAATTTTTTTTTTTTTTTTGGTCCGGTCGTGGGGCCTAAACTCTGGGCCTGGGCGCTGTCCCTCAGCTCTTCAGCAAGGCTAGCGCTCTACCACTTGAGCCACAGTGCCACTTCTGGGTTTTTTTTCTTTTTTGCTTATGTGGTGCTGAGGAATCGAACCCAGGGCCTCAGGCATGCAAGGCAAGCGCTCTACCACTGAGCCACCTTCCCAGCCCAAATTATACAATTTTTTAAACATACTTTACCAACTCAACAAATATTTTGAGGATGAGAAAAATATGATAAAAATTATATAAAAACAGACAATTTATAATTCAGAAGAAAAAAATGAAGGTATCACAAATGAATAGTTCTTGATTTCTCAATTTATTTGACTTGTTTTTAATTAAAGAAGTGAAATCTGAAATGTCAACACCCTTTGGTGGGTGTAAGAGGTGACAAATTTAATTTTCCCTGTTTGTATTCCTGCTTCCTCAGAAATAATTTTAAGTTAAAAATGTTTTGGTTCCCAGGTGCATATAAAATAGAAGCACATTGTCTGAATCACCTATCTAAAAATATTAAGACATGTTTGTAATCCCAGTGACTCTGGAGGCAGAAGTAGAGAATTGGAGTCTGAGGCCAGCTCTGGAGAGAACAAGATCCTGTTTGAAAACAACAACAACAACAAAAACTAACAACAACAACAACAAAAACAAGAGTATGTACCTAGCAAGTTAATTGCCTAAAGTTCAATTACCAACTACCACAAAATTAAAAAAATAAAATAAGACATGTATAGAGTATCAGACATTCTTTGGTTTATTTATTAATATTTCTTGATTGGGGGGCATGACCCAGTGAAGCTGGAACTTACCTGGAGATAGTAAGTGGTCCACTGGATGATAAATTATACAGGACTCTAATACTTCAAATAAAGTGAAATCAAAGGAGGATACTCTTAGGAGAGGAACACAAAGGCACAATGCCTATGTGCCTCTGATCATATAAAATAAGATCTATCAGAATGAACTCAAGGAACTGGAAACAAGAGGATTTGTTTTGTTTTGTTTTCTGTTTTCTTTTTGTATTGTTTGTTCACTTATTTTGGGGAGGGGAATGGGGGCACAGAAATGGAGGACACAGGGTGAACAAATGCAGCAGTGGTACTCACTAGACACTATGTTGAAAATGAACCATGCAACTTGTGGGTGAGGACAGGAGAGGAAAACTGGGAGAGAGTGAGGGAAGGGGTGACATTGTCCTAAAAGAATTGTACTCTTTACTTGACTTATGTAACTGTAATCCCCTATATGTCGCCTTTATAGAAACAATAAAAAAGTATAAGGAAAAAGAAGGAAAGAAAGGAAGAAAGAAAAAAAGAAAGAAAGAAAGAAAGAAAGGACAGACAGTGGTCTATAGGGAACTGAAAGTAGGGGAGGGGATTTAAGGGGGCGCTATACGTGTGCATGGAAAGAATAAAGTGAAAACTCAGCTTTCTCCCATGCTACTCTCTCCCTTTGATCCTCTCCCATCACCTTTCCAATGTCACCCTAGTTCTTACAAACATGTCTTCTCTACAGCTGCTCTTTCCTAGTGTCTAAGTTCAAAAACATGACATTGGTTAGTTTCTCTTCCAGGCCCAGATTTGGTATGTAGGACCTCAGGCTACTTAGCACAGGACCCTCCTGCTCTTTGTGAAAGATTTTCACAGGCCTGGGAGGCATGAGAGCCACAAGGAAGGCTTCTTCTAAGGTCTTGTGGTTGAGGTCCAGGCAGAGGCTGAGAGAAGGGCTCTGAGGAGCTGGGGCTGATAAGATGAGGGGCCTGGCAGGTGCCCTTCAGGAAACATCTTCTGCCCATCCCTCATCTCCTACCTTGATATGGGCAGAACCAAGCTTGGATAACACTGGAAGAGGTAAGGGGAGGAGGAAAAAAGGCAAGTTAATACTCAGATTAAAATTCTACTGTGAGAAAATGAGGACTCTGCCTAAATTAAATTCTGTTGATATAACATGAGGATTACCATTCTCAACACCACTAAGCTGCAGTCTTTCTTTCTTTCTTTCTTTCTTCCTTTCTTTCTTTTTTTCTTTCTTTCTTTCTTTCTTTCTTTCTTTCTTTCTTTCTTTCTTTCTTTCTTTCTTTCCTTCTTTCTTTCTCTCTCCTTTGTTCCTTCCTTCTTTGCTTGATTGAATGCTTAATTGCCTCTTTCTCTCCTTCTCTTCCTCCCTCCCTAACATTTTGAAGTTAATGAAAGGATAAAGATGAAAATTCAAATTCCCCTCTAGTTTCCCTTTTTACTCTTTTCCACCTTACATGAGACTGATGGCCAGCTTCATCAGAAAATGCACTGGACAGGAAATCTGAACAGGAAAAATGTCCCCTCCATAGCTTAAGGCAGAAAATGGCCTTTCCTAAGTCTCTGTCTCTTCCTTCTCCCTTGAGATGTCACCATTTACAAAGCTGCCTTTGCAGTCACATAGGCCAATCTGTAGGATTAAAAGTGGTGGCTCACAGGAAGAATCAGTAGTTACTATAGCTGCCCACTTTCTGAACACCAGGGCCGAAGCTAACTGCCTGATTGAAACCAGGATGCTATTTTACAGTTGGAGAGACTTGGGTTACTAAGCTTAAATATTATGCCTGAGTGAGCCAGACTTTCAACCTAGACCAATAGATTTTCACATACCATGGCATAAACATAATTTGAAGTTTAAATTAGGAAGTTGCTTTTGTTGATTTGATAGCCATTGCTGCTGATCATCTTCTGCAATTATAACACAACTGGAACCACATCGTGTAGGGGCATTTATGGAACACACTGTCATACATCTAGGAGGGAGGATGGGCCATAAAGAAACACAACTGAGCCAGGTGCTGGTGGATCACACCTATAATCCTTGTTACTCAGGAGGCTGAGATCTGAAGATATGGTTCAAAAACATTCGGAATAGGAAAGTCTGTGAGACTTTTATCTCCAATTGACCACCAGAGCTCAGGGACAGCACCCAAGCCCAGAGTTCAAGCCCAACAACTGACAGGCAGAAAGAAAGAGAGAGAGAGAGAGAGAGAGAGAGAGAGAGAGAGAGAGAGAGAGAGAGAGAGAGAGAGAGAAGAAAGAAAGAAAGAAAGAAAGAAAGAAAGAAAGAAAGAAAGAAAGAAAGAAAGAAAGAAAGAAGGGAGGGAGGGAGGGAGGGAGGGAGGGAGGGAGGGAGGAAGGGAAGGAAGGAAGAAGGAAGCAAAATTGGAGAAAATCAACCAGTATTGCTTCCTTTTTGTTGTTGTTGATAATCATGAGTTGGTCAATTAGAGGTAAGAGTCTCACAGACTGGGCTGGCTTTAAGTCATGATCCTCAGATCTTAGCCCCCTGAGTAGATAGGATTTCAAGTGTGAACAGGAGCTCTGCTCTTTGCAGCTTTTGAAGATGTACTTCAAATGTATTTCTGTAGAGTCAGGTGGAGTCCTGCCTCTCTAGGCCTTTTATTGTTGTTGGTTTGTCAATACAATGGTTTGAATGGAACTGTATTGTAGGCAAGGCTGAGCCCTCACTGAGGTGGTAGAAAACATCAGGTGGTATTCTGATGGTTTCTTTTATGGCCAGCCTGTGGAGGAGGGAGAAGAGAACAATGAAGGGTTGAGGAACAGGGTCTGGGTACAGGGAGGGACAATACGGTAGTGGTCCAGTGGCCCCAGGACCCAGAAGACATGGAATAGCTCCATTCTCCCTCAGTGGTCTTAGTGAGATGTGACCTTTATAGTATGACCTAGTAAGTTGGAGCCCTTGAGTGAATTACAGCCTGCACACCTGTCACTTGCAAGCTGGAGTGACCAGCTCAGTACAGCTGGCCCATGATCTTCCTGACTATAAAACATCTGTGTTCTGGGAAACCTCTCTGTACCAGGTAGACTGGGGCTAGTGGTGATCAGACTTGCCTCATGCTTGAGCACTGAGTTCCCAATTATACTTAATCACTTAGTTCACAGTGAAATGGTTAGAAACCGTGTGCTCACTTTGAGCAGTAGACAGTGGCATGAGCTATAATTTCCTCTCCAATCCCTGTGGGATTGCTTTCAGTACTCATAGACCCAACTTGCTTTCTGCCCACAGGCCCTGCCCACCCCAACACATGCTTACTTACACAGTGTGGATGGACAAGGCAGAGAATACTCTCCTGGTCCAGTGGCCACTGTGCTGGAGTGTATGCTGTATCTTGAACCTCTCAGTGGGTATCCTTTATGCTCTAGGCCTGTGGCATCTTGCAGAAAGGAATTTGGAATCCTAGCTAGATTGGAGCTTGGCACTGCATCTCTATTTCCTGGTTCTAGAAAAATCATTCAAAAAGGCATGCTACATAGCACCTTCTCCCCCCTCTTACTTATGTTTGTTGTGCACCTAATATTGGCCCTTTTCAACTCTGTCTCAGGGCCAGTCACCCATTCTCCAGGCTCTCCTGACAGATAAAATGGCACCTTTGAAAAGCTGTTTTAGAGGTGCAATTTTGTACCCCCAGAAGCAGGAAATAAACAGAGAGGAAAAATAAGATTTAAATGAAGCAGACTGTCTAAGAACAGCACACTGACACACATCAACAACACATTGACACACATCAACAACACACATTCCTTTTTTTAAAAGGGATGCTGCAGTGGTAAAAGGTGTATCCCCCTCAATGTAACTCTTGAAATGCCTGGAGATACTCTTGTCTAGGGAGAATCAAGTGGAGATATCCTAGCATTTAAGAAAACTTGAATGCTATGGTGTAGCTCCCTGGTATAGCACATGCTTAGTACTTGAAATGGATCTTGGAAGGTGCTATTCTCAGACTAGCTAGATATAGATGAGTGGATAGATAAGTGGGAAGATAGATGGATAGATGATGAATAGATGGATGGACAAGTGGGAAATCAGGATGGACACACAGGTGATGGATGGACAATGAGTGACTGGATGGATAGACCAATAGATAGTCTGGGGAATAGACAGACAGACAAGCTTCTTGAAAAGCAAAACCTCCATCTTTGATAGTAATGATAAGCTAAGGCTACTGAAAAGATGACAGGTATTACCCCCAATGTCAAAATAGAATACTAACATGAATTTCGTAGATTCTAATAAAACACTCTAAAGGGAAGAGGATTTTAAACTATTCTACTAGTGTTGGTGGATACAGTTCAGATTAGGAAGCTAGTGTACTATTGAGAAATAAAACAGCCACCAGACCCTCTTATTTCTGGGGAAATGTAACAAATCATAACAAAAAATTCCAGTTTTGATTTTCTACTCTCTGAATGACAAAGGCTTATGCAGTGTAATGTTGGGCTTGGATCCACCAACGATTATCAGGTAAGATTAAGGGATATTAAGCAGAAGGAGTTGCCAATGAGCTTCAAAACATGAACATGGCAAGGAAGTAAATGGAGGGGGAAAGGCCACAGCCCAGGCATTTTGAGCAAGTGGAGCTTCTGACTATAGTTAGCAGATGCTTGTAAGCCTTTGTTGATTAGATGAAAAGGTTCCTGCCTTTCCAATGTCGAGACAAAAACACAGTGCTAAGCTCACAGTAAGCATTCAATAAACCCCTCTTGCGCTAATGAGCTGAATACATACACCTTGCCAGCTCCTCTTGTCCCTGTTCTCTTTTTCCTGACTTATGTTCTTCTAATTGACTCTGTAGACGTGAAGTCATCACACTATTAGAGTACAAGGAAAACGTCTTCCACTAGCACTTTAAAATGTTGGCCCTTCTCCAGGACCAGCATGAGAAGTACAAGCTGCACATGAAGGATGCCTCCTGTTCCACATCCAAGATCATCCACAGCACAACTGGCAACATCCACCATGGAAGTGGAGTGGGCCATCCACAGCTGTTTGGCGCCAGATCCTCTTCGCCAGCTTAGCTTGCCTGTACTTCCACATGGCCCCTTCTCCCTCTGAACTTAAAGCCATATTTCTTCTATGATTCCCCAGAGGGAATCATAGATGAGCAGTTACCTGCTCCCTGAGTATTCTTGCTGATCTTCCCCAGGGCACCTCTGGTCCCTCAGCCATCAACCTCACTGTGGCCATAATAATGATAATAACAGACCCCAGATGCTAGAAGTTCCCCATTTTATGGACCCTGTACCAGTGAGGGTTTGTTTTTTTTTTATTCACATATCCAACTCATCAGAGAACTTAGGCTTTCCTCAAGATGACCAGAATCCCCTTCTCAAAAGCATTAGGGAGAAGCGAATGTAGACTCGACAAGAGATCATGCGTGAACTCCAAGGAAGTAGTTGACTTTACAGTCCCAAGTGAAAAATCCCTCACTGGATAATTTTCTTATTTCCCTCTTTTGAGGCCTCCTTGTTGACCTATTTCCCTCTGGAGTTTCCATCCTCATTAAGCAAAATTAAGTTCCTTCTTTATCTTACTTACAGTAGCTCCTCTGTTTCCCTGAAGCTTGAACTGTGCAACCCTGGCTTTTACCTGAATTGAACTGAGTGATTTCACTCAAACTTTCTGTGAAGTTGAGTGTGTCCTACAGGGGTCCCATACAATCCTGAAGTATCACCTCCCTCATCAAGATTGTCATCTTCACCAGCACCATCATCGCTACCACCATCACCAGTTATTGGCTGCTCTTCTTATATCACGCAAAGCATTCAGCAATTTTATTACAATGATGACATAGGTAACATAATGATTTCCATTTAATGAGGGAGAACATCAGAGTTCTGAAAAGCACTTGTTAACAGTCAGTGTCCATCCCGCTGTGACTGTGACCTCAAGTGGGCCCTTCTCATAGCTGCTAAGCTTTTGGTTTCTTCCCAGGGAATGCTTTGTTGCATTCCCAATAGTTGTCCCAGACCCTCCACAAGCCTTTAATCCCAGGCCAGATGGCCTCTGTGGTTCCTGCAAAATAGTTTCCTCGACGGGCCTTCCTTTTGCAAACAGCTGCTCTGCTCCACCCTCTCATTACTAAGCCAACATTTCCTGAGCAGCAACTGTTGTAAGCATGCTTGGTGCATGATGCATTGTTTCATTTCTGTTAGCACCCAGAGCTTTCCACCCCTTGACTCTCTTTCTCTCCACATTTAAAACACCACAGAATCTTTGACTCTGTTCCCTTAGGTGACCTCTGCCCACATGTGTGGGAAGCTGCTGGATTTCTTTTCTGGGAAGAGCAACTGGCACACCTGCATACCACAGTCACCTGTGGTGCTCTACTTTACAGGGAAACAACTGGAAAAGCCACTGAGAGACCACTCAGGGTCCAAGTCCTACTAACTTCATTACCATAGAATGAGATATTCGGGGTCTTTATGTAGAAGCTCCATAGAAAACAGAGTGAGAAAACTGAGAGCAAACCCTAAAGCTCCTTTCACTTTCTAACATGGAAATATCTATGATACCAACAAATAAGCCAAACAAACCCCCAAACCTCAATTCTGGAAGGTTTAAAGGAGCCAGGTGCAATGTAAAGAAAGGCAAGAGTTGCTATTCTCTCAAAAGCTATGTAGTCTGTGGGCATCTCTATGTTGGGTTCATTGACACCAGAAGGTGTCAATGAACATGGTCATTAGCTGTATTCATGATCTTTGTTTATTATTGACTTAGGCAGAGTTGAGGATTTCATTACCTATCTATTTAATTAAGTAATGTTGCTATGAATATTTGTATACAAAGTTTGTATGGACTTGTTTTTCATTCTCTGGAGCATCTGTGCAAGAGTGGAAGCTCTGGGTGGCATGGTAGCTCTGTTTAACATATGGGAACTGCAAAATTCTTTCCCAAAGTAGCTGAACTAATTTTATATCCCTGTGAGCAACATATTGCAGGCTCAAATTTCTTCATATCATCACCAGCACTTGCTATTGCCTGTCTTTTTTGTTTTAGTCATCGGAGGGGTGTGAAGTGGCATTTCATGGTGAGTTTTGATTAACATTTGTCTAGTGATTAATAATGTAGTATTGGCCATTTGTATATCTTCTACAGAGAAATATCTATCCGGGCACTTCATTCATTTGTTAATTGAGGTATTTTTCTTTTGTTGTTGAATTTTAATAATTCTTTATGCATTATGGAAATATAAATTTAAATATTTTATGTATGTCTTATACAATCAAGATATATAATATTTTTATGGATTTGATTTGCTAGCATTTTGCTGAATTTTGTTGTATCTGTACTGTATGCCACAGAGATTTGTCTGTAGTTTCATTTTCTAGTGATGTTTTAGTCTAATTTTGGTATTGGGAGTCATACTGGCATCATAGGATGATTCAGAAAGATTGCCACCTCTTCTACTTTTGGATACATTTCTCAAGGTTTTGTGTTTAGTGTCCTTTAAACATTTGGTGGAATTTGTCATTGAAGCATCTGGTACTGGGCTTTTCCTTGGGGAAATGGTTTGTTTTTGTTTTTTTAATCTCTAATTTAATCTCTGTATTTGCTACTGGTTCGTTATATTCTACAGTCAGCTTGTTTAATAATTTTTGCCTTTCCAGAAGTTATTCTATTTCTTCTGGGTTATCCAACTTGTTGGTATATCATTGTTTATACTATTTTCTTGCCATTGTTTTTACTTCATAAATACTGGCATTGTAGTCCCTGCCTTCATTCCTAATATTAATAATTTGAGTTGTCTTGTTTTTTCCTAATGCATTGAGCAAAAGCATTGCCAGCTCAGCTCTTTGGAAGACAGAAATTGGGAGAATTATGGCAAGGCCAAACCTGAAAAAAAATGTTAACAAAACTCTCTTAACTACTAAGCTAGGTTTGGTGGTGGGCACCTGTAAACTCTAGGCACATGGGAGACATGGGAAAAAGGACCATAGTCCAAGGCTGGCATCCTGCAAAAAATATGAGACACTATCCACAATATAACTGAGACAAAAACATCTGAAGCTATAGCTCCAGTGGTAGAGTGCTGGCTTGTAAACATGAAACCCTGAGTTCAAACTCCCATACAAAAAACAAAAATGATTGCCAATTTTCTTGATCTTTTCTGGATAATCAACTCTTGGTTTTGTCAGTTTTCCCTATTTCTTTTTCTGTTCTTTGTTTTGTTTATTTCTACTCTAATCTTTATCATTTCCTATCTTCTTGCTTTGGGCTATGTTTTTATCTCCTTTTTATAGATAGTTCTTTAAAATGGAAGGTTCAATGTTCATGATTTGAAATCTTTCTCCTTTTTCATTTTATTTTTTATTTTTCAGTTTGTGGCAGCCTTAACATTTGAAAACACAGCAACTGTGAAGTTAAAAATTCAAATGGTTTGTTATTTTGATGACAAAAATCACTCTACTGGGCCAGGCAACAAGTTTTATGTTAATAAAACAATTATCAAGCAATATGGCCCACACTCACAGTCTCTCTATCCCTCTCTCACACTATTCTGTTTATTCTGATCTTAGTCAGTGTGCCCACACCAAAGCTTTGCTTTATTCAGGGAAGGTGGTCATTTATTCTTCAAAATCAGTGATTGGGACCAGCCCTGGCCGGCTGGTTCATACCTATAATCCTAGCAATTCAGGAAGCTGGCATGCAAGGGTCATGGTTAGAAGGATCATGATTTGAAACCAGCCCCAACAAGAAAGCCTGTGACACTCTTATCTCTAATTAACTACAGAAAAAGCTGGAAGTGGGTCTGTGGCTCAAGTGGTAGAGCACTAACTTTGAGTTCAAGTCCCAGGACCAGCACCAAAAATCAACCAGACAAACAAATAACAGCAAAAAACAAATAGCAACAACAACAACAACAAAAAACAATTGACCCACAACAGCTGACAGTAAATCAAGCTCTGAAAAATGTGTTAACCTGGTGAAGTTATGTCAAATAACTGCAGAGTGTTTCCTAAACTGCTAGACATTTTTATCTAAGGCTAACAAGGCCCATAGGAAGGAAATGGCTTCTGTGATTGAGCTGTCCACAACTGCTCACACCTTCTGTACTTTTATTAATACAGATATTCATAGTCATTGAATTTCCTCTAGGCACAACTTTTGCAGTATCTCATAAATTTGATATGCTTGCTTTCATTTCTACTTCGCATAAAATATCCTTTGATTGTCTTTACAATTGTACTTTTTTGAGACATTGTTTTTAGTGAACTTCAAAAATTTTAATCTATGTGTGATTTTTTTTTGGTTTTCTTTCTGTTACTGACTTCTGGATTCATTCTGCTGTGATAAATGAAGATACTTTATATGGTTTCAATTGGGTTTTTTTCATTTGTTTTGTTTTTGTGCCAGTACTGGGGCTTGAACACAGGGCCTGGGCACTGTTCCTTGGATTTTATTACTCAGGGCTGGTGCTTGCTACAATTCTACTTCTCACATTTTGCTGGTTAATTGGAAACAGAGTCTTAGGAACTTTCATGCCTGGGCATGTTTCAAGCCCAGATCCTCTGACCTCAGCCTCCTGAGTAGCTAGGGTTACAGGTGTGAGCCAGTGGCACCAGGCAATTTCCATTCTTCCAGATTTATTGAGACATATTTTATGGTTTCATATTAGTCTGCCATGGAGTACATTTCATTCTACATTTGAGAAGAATATACATTCAAAATTATTTTCTATAGACTCTTTTCTGCATGCTTTTAGAATTTTTTTCTATGAATGTATGTGGTGTTGATCAAGTTTCTCATTTCATTGATCTTCTACTTGCTTATTCTGTCTAGAATTGTAACTAAGGATATTGAAGTATCCAATTACTATTTTTTTAATTATCTAGTTTTCTGTTCCAGCTAAAATTTGAACTTCAATATCTTGAAGATCTGTTGTTAAGTACATTTTTTTATACTTGTTATATCTTTTTTTTTTTTTTTTTTTTGGTCGTGGGGGTTGAACTCTGGGCCCGGGCGCTGTCCCTCAGCTCTTCAGCTCAAGGCTAGTGCCCTACAACTTGAGCCACAGCACCACTTCCAGCTTTTTTCTGCTTATGTGGTGCTGAGGAATTGAACCCAGGGCCTCATGCATGCGAGGCAAGCACTCTACCACTGAGCCACCTTCCCAACCCTTGTTATCTCTTTTTGAAGGATTGACCTTCTCTCATTTTTAATTGTCCTTTTTGTCTCTAGTTGCACTATTATTCTGAATTGATTTTGTCTAATATTAGTATAGCTGTTGATTTCTCTTTTTGTTTGTGTTTATATGGTCTATCATTTTCGATTTCTTTCAACCATATATTGGAATTTAGGTCCATCTCTTATAGATAAGGATATAGTTGTATTATAGTTTTTGTTCGTTTTATACATTTTTCTCTCCTCTGTCTTTTAACTGACATTTTAATCCATTTAAAGTTAATGTAATTACTACTAAGGTAATATTTAGCTTTGTTATTCTGTATTTATTTTCTATTAATCTTATGACTGTTATGTTGAATAGATTTTCTAGTAGTGTACTATTCTGATTAATTTCCATTTATTTTCTTCTTTTCTATTATTATTATAGAAATTCCCTCTGCGTGTTATCATTGTCTCCCTTGAGGTTTTAAGTGTCAAGTCACTAGACTAAGGGAAATATCTGGTTGAACATTATTTCTGAAGGAGGCTGTGAGGATAATTCTGAGAGGACTGGCATTGGGATCAGTGAACTGAATGGGGAAGGTCCACCTCCTCCAATGTGGGCAGGTACCATCCAATCAACCAAAGGACCAGCTGGAACTGAAAAGCAGAACTAACAGAAATTCTCTCTCTTTTAAAGCTGGAACTTCTTTCTTCTTTTCCTCTCAGACACAGTAGCTCCAGATTCTATGGGTTTTATGCTCTAGAACTTACATGGCAACCCCAGCATCTTGCACTCAGAGATACCATCAAGGTCCATGGTTCTCAGGCTTTTGGATGGACTAAGTCTAACTTCTGTATTCCTTAGTTCTCCAGTTTGTCTATAGCTTACTGTGGCATTTCTCAGTCTTCTAATTATCTGAGCCAGTTTCTCTAATAAAACCCCACTGAATTCTCATCTTAATTAACTAAACAGAGGTTTAAGATTTAGAACCAATACATATCTCTATCTGCTAGTGTGTTCTATGTGAATTGGGGAACATGTCTTCCACATTCATTTAGGCAGTATAAAACTTTACCTTAATTTTAGACATTGTCTGCTTGTGCATAACCTCAAGGAAGCCACAGGTGAGAAGTGAGAACCTTCTTGTGTCCCTTGCAAGTATGCACAGTGCTCTGTGAAGGTGCAAAGCTTTTCAAGTGTATGCCCACAAACATTCAGTTTTCCCAAAGAATTCCAGAGTCTTTCAGGGACCCCATAGACATCTTACTCCTCAGCTTTTCTTTAAGCTTTTAAGTTAACTTATTATTTGCTCCAGCTGTTATCTACTGCCTCAAATATATTTTATCAAATTCCATAGAGGAAATTACTTTTCACAGTGGGTAAACTCCAAGTTAAATTAAATGGAGACAGCCTTATAAGGAGGGTCTTTCTGAAAACTACCCAGCTGGCTTTCTCCATGGTTGAAGGCTATTGGTTTCCAAGGCTACCATAGCCCTGAAGAGAAAGAGTGATGACAATGGGGTAAGTTAAATGCTAGAAAGATTACTATCCTTTGTGAAATTCAATCAATCATTTTGCTCAAGTGAACAATTGATGGATGACTGGAAGCTACCTTTCCATATCACATTTTCTATGTCACACCTAAGTCTTACATTTTGGGAGTGTGTGTTTGTGGGGGGCTGGGGGGCGGTTGGGGGCTTGAACTTAAGGCCTGTGCTCTTGCTGTGCTTCACAGCTGGCACTGCTACTGCTTGAGTCATACTTCCAGCTTTTTGATGGTTAGTTGGAGATAACAGCCTCAAATATAGCTGCCTGGTTTGGCTTTGAACATCTATCCTGAGATCTTGGTCTCCTAAGTAGTTAGGATTGTATGAGCCACTGGCACCTGGACTGCAAATTTTAGCTTTTAGATAATTTAATTTGTAAATAAATAGTATCACTAGAAGTTAAAGGCATCTCTTGTTGACAGCTTCATTTATGAATTAACTACCATATAATAAGTGCAAATTAAAGTACATATTTGAGAAATTTTAATGTATTTGTACATTTCTTTTTTGGGAGGGGGTCCAGTCATGGTGCCTGAACTTTGGGCCTGGCGCTGTCCCTCAGCTCTTCAGCTCAAGGCTAGCGCTCTACCACTTGAGCCACAGCGCCAATTCTGGCTTTTTTTCTTTTTGTTTATGTGGTGCTGGGGAATCGAACCCAGAGCCTCAGGCATGCAAGGCAAGTGCTCTACCACTGAGCCACCTTCCCAGCCCCCATATTTGTACATTTCTAAAACTGTTGTCATAATTAAGAAAATGAACATGTCCATCATTCCAAGAGTTTATGGCCCATTGTGCTCCCTGGAGGTGACTTCTGACCTGCTTTCTGTTACTATAGTTTCTTTTCTGAAATTTAATGAAGTATAGACTTATATTCTCTCTCTTTTGTCTTTTGTCTTTGGAAAAATTACTTTGAGGTATTATCAACAGCTCCTTGCTTTTACTTTGCTGTATAGCATTCTATTGTGTGGGCCATGTTTGGGGTTTCATTTTGTGACAACTACAGATAAAGTTATTACAAACATTTAATACAAGTCTTAGTGCAAATATGAGCTTCCATGTTTTTGGTGGAGTGTAAAACCGCAAAAGTGGAATGACTGAGTCCTGTGGTAAATCTAACTTTAATTTTTGAAAAGGGACAAACTGCTCTTCAGAGTGGTCATACCATTTTCCATTCCTACCAGCTGGAAATGAGAGTGCTGGCCAACACTTGATGCAGTCAGGCCTCACAGCCTGTGTCCTCTCTGGTGAGGGTGTAGCCATGCCGGGTCATAGTTACACTTTGCATATCTCCAGAAGCTAGTGACAGGGTGTTTCCACTAACATACCTATTTGCCAGCTCCATATACTCTTTGGTGAAACACCTATTCAGATCTTTTGTATAACCCTAGGCTAAAAACTGAGGATCAAGATTTGGAGTCATCCCAGGCAAATGAATCCAAGAGACTCTTATCGTCACATTAACCAACAAAAAGCTGAAACTGGGGGCATGAGTTAAGAGAAAAAGCTCAGCCATGAGTGAGAAAGCCAAGCAAGAGCACAAGGCCCCGAGTGCAAACTCCAATACTGGCAAAAAATAAAAATAATAATAAACAAATGTTAAAAGAAATAAAAGCCTTCAAGACATCTGATGGTAAAGAAATCTGCCCAATGTAGTCCTGAATTCTTCTGACTACCAAAGCCTTTGTTTTCCCCAATAACAGCCAGGGAAACTGCCATCCCAACAAATGTTTCTGGAAAATCTACTTACAAAATAGGAGCTTGGGAACTGGGAGTGTGGCTCATATGCTAGATGTCTAACAGATGGGAAACCCTGAGATCAAATCTCTTGTAACACCACCCCCCACCCCTTACACACACACATACACACATACATACACACAAAGGGAAGAAGTTGAGAGTTTAGCCAGATGACTTTTGCTTCTGTGAACACATCTTTTGCAATAGATATTTGACATAATTCTATCTTGTCCTCTTGGCAGCTTTATAAATATTTTGAGAAACGTTTTGTCTCTTCCATCCCTGCTCCTCACCACCCAGAGTGTATACAGTACTCTATACAGTAAATGTTCTGTGGGAGCTTGGCATCTCTCAGTTAAGGAAACTTCCCTAAAGCCAACACAGTACCTTTTAGGAGTCTTCAGTGCCAGGCACAGTCCTGGCACTGAGAAATGAAAAGGAGGAGGTAGGCCTGGGAGTTGAGATTCAAGGAGGTGACACTGAGTGGGAACACTTCTACCTAGGGGGCTGAGGTCTAGAGTCAGGTCCAAATACTTAATGGCAACACCACTCTGGAGACCTCTACCCATACAGTTGAAAAGTAGACCTGGCCAAGTTCTCCTCCAGCATGGGAAAGAGCCGCCTCCTTTCACCTGAGCTACAGCTGAAGACTTATACTTAGTTCTATTAACATCTCTACAAAGACAGGTCCCACTATATCAAAGCCTGGTGCTCCGAGCAGAGGCTACTTTTAGAGAAAAGAAGTTTCTTCCACTCACACTTTAGGGGATCCAAAGGTTATGGCACATATGCTGTGTCTGGTGAGACACCCATGGTAGATGGTAGAGAGGAGTTATGGAACACAGGTGAAAGAAGGATCAATTAATACATTGTAGTCAGGAAGGAGAGAGTAGGAAAGACCAGGCTTTATAGCTACTTTCTTGTGAAAACTACCAAAGGGATGCCAAGAGCCACCTCACATTCCTAAAAATCTAAGGACCTAGGCCAGTCCTGCTTCTTAAGGATTCCACAGCACTTCCCAATACTGCCACTCTGGGGACAATATTTGTTATGGTAGTCCTAGAAAACTAATAAACCTGGCAAATGTACCATGTGCATTTATAAAACAAATAAACAAAAATAATTTTGCTATTGAATAGATCCTTCTATTAGATTAATTATCAGGTGTGTTGAAAGTGTTTGAGTCTTCCATATATGTAATAATTTTGTGACTATGTCTGTTGATTGCTGAGGGAAGGGTGTTGAAAATTCCACCTCTCATGATGGACTTACCTGTCTCTTTTCCCAGTATTTTTAGTTTGTGCTTCATGATTTTGAAGCTCTGTTATTAGATGTAAAAGCAGGGCTTCTTGATGACTAGGCTTCTCTTACCACTATCAAATGACTTTATTCTTATGAATTCTTTCCTTTGAAATCCCACGATCAGCTTTTTCATGTTAAAGTGGGCTTCTTTCAGAAAGCAAAACAAAAACAAACAAACAAAAATGACAACAACAAAACACCAAATGCTCCAGCCTGGGCAGTGGGCAGGAAGGACCAGGTCCAGGAGAGTGGAGGGCAAAGACAGAAGTATTCACTCTTCTTCCACTCAGTATCCACTTCTGATCTAACTAGAATGGCACACAGATCAATCAGGCACTTTCTAAATAACCTTCTCATTTCTACACTTTTGTTGAATTTGCTTCAGTGCTTATGACTTTGTAACATGCCTCAGTTCTCAAAGAAAGCATCTCAGAACAGACTGCTGGTGACAGGTAGTGTTGGAAAAATGATAACAGGAACCTAAGCCTCCCAAGACAGCACCCTGAAAATATGGAAAGGTTTTGGAGAGGACCAGGGAAACAATCAGAAAAGCCAGGAGGCTGCCCGCGCTGATCTTTCTGTCATGGAGGCGGCACCAAGCCTCCCCTGAGATGTGGCTGATGGGAGGGTAAGGTTGCAGGCCGCTACTTCCAGCCTGGAAACCGGTCTTGCTGGCTTCTGTGGGGTTAGAGGGCAGCCTTTCCAGCAGGATGCTGGCTCTCCCAAAGCTCTTATGCATTCTCCCCCCCTCCTGCCCCTCCCCCAAGCCATAGAGGACTTGTGCAGGAAGTGTCAGCTGACAGAGCTCCAGGGTCATTTCTGGCCCCTTTTTGTGTTCCAAAGTGAATCAGAAGAGGAAAAAAAACAAAAAAAAAAACAAAAAAACAGGCCTCTGCTTAGCCCGGAGGGTGTGAGTGGATCCTGGGGGCTGGACTGGTCTCTCATCAGCTCTAACACTTGAAGCCACTGGATTCACAAGTTTCACAATTATAGACAGGAAGTCTGGTTTGGTTTTGCTTTCCCTCTGCATGTGGTCCTTACAGTTTAATCTCTCCATCACATGTCCTTCCTCTCTGTTTCAGGTGGCTCTGTGTCTGCCTTGTGTCTCTGTCCTTGTGGCTATGAGTCTAGGGGGTTCTTATACCCTGGGCTGTGCTCTGATTGGTTGCTCCTATTGGTCAGGTCCCACAGCATTCTGATTGGTTGTTAATTCTGAACCAGAGTCACAGGTAGGCTGTGAAACTAGGAGGAGTTGGGGGGGGGGGGAGGGTAAGATGTTCGGATGCAATGTCTGTTTTGCATCTGGTTTCAGCTGGAAAGGCCAAGGTGCTATCCTGGGGCCCTGGGTCCTAATTTACTCTGTCAGTGACAACTATGGCAAAGGGGTATGACCGGACCCTCTGTTTTCCAGCTGGCTTGCCCCTACCTCTGGAAGAGTTCATTTCTCCATCTGGGTGGGTCAGAACTCTGAAGGGAGGATTTGTCCAGGGGAGAGGCTGGACGTGATAGAAGTTGGCCCTGGTAGGTGGCAGCCATAGAGGGATGAGGAAGGAGAATCTGAGGAGGTGTTGACTATGGCAGCGGCTGCTGGTGGAAGCCAGGCCAAAGAGGAGAGATGATATTGCAAACCCAGTTGGGCCACTGAGAAAGGACTTGAGCAATAGAATGTTCAGTAGGGATTATTATTCAAGTGATGCAGTCCCCCTAAATTTAGATCCTGTTGCATATAAAATCCTAGCACCGGATCATCAGTCATCACTCCTGAGCTTGAGGGACTTCCACATCCTTCCTTAATAGTGGGTTTTGGTGTGGCTATAACAGGAAAGAGACTAGATAAGAGTTGGGGTGGAGTTTCTCTTCTCAGCTGCTCCTACCATTGTGATCATCTGTAAAGGGTTGGTCCTCAATAGTGTAGCCCAGCAGGTAACTGTGCAGCTCCTGGGATTGATGGTGAGACAAGAACCACTGGGCTCCAGTAAGCTAAGGAAGAGTAAAGATTTTGTTGTCCCCACTCGGAAAGAGCTTTCCTGAAGCCATCAGTGTACCCAGCACGCTCTAGGTGCTTACTTCAGGATCCAGGGCTGTTCATCTGACTGTGAGGAGACACTGGGATCTAAAGGAAGCACCAGACCTTCCTGACTCAGTGGTGGATTAGGGTAGAGAGAGAAAAGGCAAATGAAGTAGAAGGTGAGCTGCTTAGGAGTCCTGACCAAGGGACCAGGCAGAGCCTCAACTGGGCTCCAAGGTCATTGCAGGTGGGGCTGTTTTGTTGCTCTGATACTGTTAACTGTTTCCCCAGATCAGTGCACAGTGTGACACACTGTGGTGAGCCTGAGTCACCTTTTCCAAGTCATCCCATTCCTATGTTCCATCTGTCCTGAAATCTTGTGATCTGCCTAAGAAAGCTTATCACTGCATCCCAAAAGATGGGGGCGACACTAGTGGGTTTTCAGGCCAAGAGAAGGGCTTCCAGCCGCTCTCAAGGGGCTGGCCCTGTGGGGAGGACTTTGAAGGATGGCTGCTTGCAGACCCATTGCTGTGCTGTGCTAAGGGCTGGGATTCCACCAGGAACAAAGCCCAGCTCCTGACTGGAGTACCTAAGCCATGGGCATCCAGGTGTCAACAGGGTCAACACCTGGTGAGCAATAGAACAGAAGGAGCCAAAAGTAGTGGGAGCCTTATCTCTGCAGTCTGTGGCCAATTTTCCTCATGCTCTTTCCCCAGTACCTAGGTGATTTCTTGTAATTTTTCTTTGTCAGCCTCTCTCATTTTGCAAATTGATCATTGCATTTCTTTAGATTCTTTTGTGGAAGGCATGTCCCTTGTCCTTGCTTCATATTTTTTTTAGGTATGTCCAAAAGCAAATTGCTGACCCGTTGTCTATTCAATCCACTTTGGCTTGAATGTGATTTGCTGCCATTAAAACTTAGGTCAGTGCTCCATTCCTCAGTGTTGGGCAGTAGCATCCTGGGATAGAGCCTTGATGAAGGGATTGATGTCTTTCTCATGTGCATGAATTCTTGCATTCACAGGACTGGAGTATTTTATAAAGTAAGATTGCCCTCATGTTCTCTCCTGTGCACAGGTCTGCTTGCCCTTCCACTTTCCTCCACAATTTGAAACTGCATACCAAAAGCCCAATAGAGACTCGTACCAAATTCTTGGACTTCCAGCCTTTAGAACTACAAGTGAAAACAATCCTTTTTTATATAAATGATCAAGTCTCCGTATTCTGTTATAGAAAATGAACATCCGTCTGATATTTCATAGGTGAGGAGGTCCAATTTCAGACTTCCTTCCTGTTCCTGTTCCCACTTGCAACGACAGTGAGAACATTGAGCAAAGAGTCAACCCCTGTTCTAGGCTGCCCCCCTCACTTCCTTCCTCCTTCCTTTGTCCCCTCATCAGAGTCGGTAAACGCACTTCTGAGTTTTCAGAGGTGCACAGGGAGCCAGGATGAGCACACATTTGAGTCACCCTCACTGCCCACAGCAGTAGAAGACCACATGTGCCATTGCCTTTGGCGTATTCATATCCTAGATCAACACATTCTCAGCTTTCTCTGTTTAAAGCTTTTCTGGAAAGCTCCCAAGTCTGTGTTCTTTTAGAGACAAGATTTTTCTCCATATCAAGTCCTATGGGTCCTGAGGCTGACCGTTTGCAGCATCTTTGGTGCTTTCCAAACCATGTTGTTGTCTGCCTCCTCCTCCTCCTCTTCCTCCTTGTCTTCCTGTTCCTCCTCATTTTCCCTTTCTTTTGCCACTACTTGGACAGGGCCTCAGGCTCTCACTCAAGTTTCCTTGCTCATAGCTGGTACCCTACTATTTGACTCATGACATCTCCAGCCCAGTGTTTTGCTCAATAACTAGAAATCGTGTTTCATAGAATTTCCTTCCTGGGCTAGCTCCAAACTTCCATCCTCCAGGTCTCAACCTCCTGAGTAGCTAAGATTGCAGGTGTGAGCCACGGATACTTGGCTTTCCATTTCTCTCCTCTCAGGATTCACTCTCCCATGTGGTGCCCTGTCTTCCAGGGATCCGTAGCTGGATTCTGAGACCTCTACTCTGAGCTCATCTGAGACCTCAGACTGTCATGAAAAAAATACCCAGGATGAGCCAGGTGCTAGTGGCTCATGCTTGTAATCTTAGCTACTCAGGATGCTGAGAACAGAGTTTGAAGCCAACTTGGGCAGGAAAGTTCATAAGACTTTTATATCCAATTAACCACCAAAAAGCTTGAGGTAGAGCTGTAGCTCAAGTCGTAGAGCGCCACCCTTGAGCACAAAAGCTAAGGGACGGTGCTCAGGCTGAGTTCAAGCCCTCATTCCACACACACACACACACACACACACACACACACACACACACACACACACACACACACACACACACGGAAAAGAAAAAAAACCATGGCAAGGATCTGGTCCATTTTCATCCTTTATTCATTCTGCTTTCATACAAGGGCTATGGACTCCATATGTTTGCCTCAGACTCTTAGCAGAAGTAGAAAGGAAATCTCCATCATCAAGAAATGATCACTTAAATGTCCTTTAAAGGGAGAAAAGAAAGAGAAGGGAGATAACAATCAATGAATTGCCACTGTGTACCCAGTGTTCTATCGCAGTCTCCCTTCTTACCTCCCAATCAAAGTGAACATCCCCTAAACCAGGGCCACACAGGCCTCTGAGGTCAGGAAATGGGCCTTGGAACTCAGGTGGCTGTGATTCAGTCTCAGATGCTTTGGGAAAGTTATTTAACCTCTTGGAGCCTCAGTTCTTTTACTTGTAAAACAGACCAAATGCAAAGTGGGATTGAGGCCAGGACTGCTAGGTAAAGGACAGGATGTCAACTATCAAACTTGTAAGGAATAGTTACATTAAATATTCTTTTTTTTTTTTTTTGGTCCGGTCGTGGGGCCTGAACTCTGGGCCTGGGCACTGTCCCTCAGCTCTTCAGCTCAAGGCTGGCGTTCTACCACTTGAGCCACAGCGCCACTTCCGGCTTTTTTCTTTTTGCTTATGTGGTGCTGAGGAATCGAACCCAGGGCCTCATGCAAGCAAGGCAAGCGCTCTACCACTGAGCCATCTTCCCAGCCCACATTAAATATTCTTTACTGCAGCTCTCAAAGTCAAATCCAACTGAGAATCCCCTATTGTTTTTGTTTTTGTCTTTATTTTCTTTGTGCTAAATATAACAATCTACCTGAAGTTTAAGTGATACATGAATGCCAAAGTTTGGCCCGTAGACAAATGATGTCCAGGAGAGACTAAAATAGGGCAGCCATCATGGATTCTGGAAATTTCTGGAAAAGTTATCCAGAAGACTTGCATACTTGCTGGAAACCTTTCTTGAGTGCTTGCAGGGGCAAGGAAGGCAACATACCATTTGTCCTAAACCAGTGGGTGTTATAAATGAGGTCAGTCCAGATGTTGATACCACAGAGGACAAAAATGTCACCAGCTAGCAAGACCTGAGGCTGGAGTTTCCAAGGTGGGGCAAGTGTTTCAAGCATCCTTGTGGATGGGGCTCAGAGGGGGCATATGGGCGAAGGATTTCTAGTTCCTCATACATAGAGAGGCATAGGGCTGACTCAGTGTCCCTGCTGGTATGCAGCACAGGGGATGATGGGAAATGGGAATGTTGGGAACGAGCACAGGATGCCTGCAATACCAGACTTCCCTGCTGGGCCCATTCATTTTATAATTACATGGGGACCTTTATGATTTTTTAAATCTTTTTCCCACTCTTAAAGTCCTGGGTGATGGTCGCTCTGTATTTTCCTTTTCATGTCTCTGGTGGAGGGCTAGCAAAGCCTCCCTTCCAGGCCTTGCTCAGTGGGGCTGTGCTCTGGGGAAGGCTGGGGCAGAAGAGGCTGGGGACCAGCCTGCATAGCACTCTCACTCCCTTCTGGGAGACTTGGCCTTGGCTTGATGTTTGTTCTCCAACTTTTCTCTGCTCATTGAACACAAGCCACCAAACTATAGTGTGTCCCATTATCTCAAACACTCAAATTATTTGAAGGCCTTGAGTGAGGCCTTCTGCCTGGCCTGGGAAACCTGCCTGGTTCAGGGTTCAATACGTATAGTGCTCTTGGTGGGAAGTGGGGAAAGGGCAAAGGAAGGCATGTTGGCAATGGCTAAGAGCAGGCAACTTTGAGGAAAATTTGGAGTATTCATAACATATTAATAAATAGAAAAGGAAGTTTATATATAAATCAGTGTATAAGTAGGGTCTCTCTCTCTCACACACACATAGATACACATACACATAATCCACAAGCAGGCAGCTATCTATGGGGTCCACATTCTCAGATTCAACCAACTCTGTATCTAAAATATTTTGTTAAAAATTGCATCTGAGCTGGTGCTGGTAATGTACACCTGTAATCCTAGCTATTCAGGAAGCTGAGATCTGAGGACAGAGGTTCTAAGCTAGCCTAGACAAGAAAGTCTATGAGAATCTTATCTCCAATTAACCAACAAAAAGCTAGAAGTAAAACTGTGGCTAAAGTGGTAGAGTACCGGCCTTGAGTGAAAAAAACTAGGGGACAGTGCCCAGGCCCAGTTCTAATACACACACACACACACACACACACACACACACACACACGCACGCACGCACGCACGCACGCACGCACAAATTCCATCTGTATTGAACAGATTCTTCCTATAATTTTTCCCTAAATAAGATATATAATGGTCATTTACATAGCATTTACATTGTATTAGGTAGTATAAGTAATCTAGACATGATTTAAATTATATGAGATGATATAGCTGTATATAAATACTCTACCATGCTACTTAACAGATCAATATCCATGAATACATTAGTCCCTCATGAATACTTTGTATTTTTACATTTCTGTGATTTCACATATATATGTACATGCATTTGCACAACTTTATATATACATATAGTACATGTACTTACACATACATATACAATAGATGGATGACTAAAATTATCCACCACTCAGTTGCATAAATAGCGAGAAAAAAATGTTCTCTGGAAGAACTTGGAAAGATAGATAATGTAAATAAAATAGCAATGGTTAGCTTTTAGGTGATGTGAAGTTCCCTTTTTTATGTAGTTGCATTTTCTAACCTTTCTGAATAAAAGGAAGTTTTTATGTATATAAAAGAAGAATCAAATGGTCTTCTGTAACGCCTCATAAAGTCCAGTGCTGCTCTTAGGGATATAAGTACATGTGAGGAACTTTCCACGGTGGGGAAGGGGCATGAGGAAGAGGGAAGCATGGGGGTAGCTAAGACCTCTTGCTGGAGTGGGCTCTGCCAGCTGCAGCAGCAGCTCTGGTGTCTAGACTGAGCCCTGCCACTGAACTCTCTCCTCACTGTGAAGGGAAGAGCTTCAGCGAGGATCCCAGGTCACAGACTGAACTCACCATTCTTACCATTGCTAAGAAAGATGTAGAGTCCTTGGTAAATAAAGAATGCCCTAATGTGTCTCCCTTGGCAGAATGTGCCCCAAACTCTCCCAGTTCTTTAGGCAGTGGGCTCCCCCACTCTCCTTCTTTACCTCAATTATAGCTGTCACTGTGTCAAGCAATTACACAGCAGGAGCTCTGTTGAATTTATTTTTTAATTGCCAATAACAGTGTCTAGCTGACATAGGAATAAATGATGAATGGTGGATGGATTACTCTGAAAATAATTACTCAATATGAACGCAATTGCTAAATATAGGTGTGTTGCTTTCCAAGATATTTGAGACCATTGTTCAGTTGTATAAATTCGGTTTGTTTGTGCTTTCTTTCTCCCTTCCTCCTTCTCTCCTTCCCTCCCTCCCTCCCTCCCTCCCTCCCTCCCTCACTTCTTCCTTTCCTCTTTTCCTTTTATTTTTTATTTTTTTTGGTAGTACTAAAGTTTGAATTCAGGGCCTTGTACTTGCTAGGCAGGCACCCTACCACTTGAGCCATGTCCCCAGTTGCTATATATATATATATATATATATATAATAGGATTGTGGGTTTATGCCCTGGTCAGCTTGGTTGTGATTATACTATTTATACTTTAAGTAAAACTGGGGAAACAGATGTGTCACACCATATTAAGCTTTTTACTTGTTAGGATAGTATTGAGTTCTTTTTGACCAGACAAGGCTCAATCCTCTGGATCCTGAGTAGCTAGGATGACAGCTGTAAGCATTGTGCCTAGCAAATCTGCTTTCTTGCTCTACCCTCTAAGGGTTTATTAGAGCTGAGTCTGCCAAATGCTATGACTTTTCTGTGGGTGTCAGCACCTAGAGAGGGAAGGTGGAGCCAGTCCCACCTACCCTTCCCCCCACACCTGAGGGAGAAGCCTTTCTCTTCCTTTCCCTTTCACTCATCCCTGCATCCTCCCACCTTCCTTTTCCTTGTTCCTACACTACTTGTTTACCCTCTGGAGGGCCCTCCTGCTGCCTACCAGTCCTCAGCCCCCAGGGAGAAGATTCTTTTGTCCTCCCCCTTACCATAGCAGGGTTTCCCGCCTCCCCTAGAGTCCTGCCCCCCCATCTCCCTCTACCTCATTTCCCATCCTCCACCTCAGCCTCTCACCTGGCTCCTCCCAGGAGCTCAGCTTCCCCTTCCTTAGAGCAGAGCACCTGACCCAGCCCAGGCCAACAGCTCTCATGGCTGTGTTGCCTTCCATGTCAGAAGGCCCAGATGGATGGGACCTGAGCGACAGGAGATTAAGCTCAATTTTAAGATAGACATTAGTGGACATGCTGGGACTGCAAAGATTTCCTTAGCTATTGGTTCTTAGCTCCCTGAAAGTCCACTGACCTGTGCTTGTCAGAGCTGTCTTAGCCTGAGGATGGGGTTTTCTCTCTGCGCTCCCTTGGCAGCTCTCTTATAGGGTGAGATTTAATGAGCAAATGTGTGCCTGCCCAGGACAGGATGATCTTACTATGCAGTGCTTGTAATATTAGCTGCAGTAGCCTCCAATCAATTCTTTGCCTCTGTGAGCCTTTGTCTCCTTGTTTGTGTCTGAAAAAAAGAAGGAAATACAAAGCTGTTTTACATGTTTGCTGGATGGCTCTAAACTTTGTGTGCTATAAATGCTTTTATCTGCAGATGCACTCAGTTAAAATGGTCTCCTTGCTTTAAGTGACTCTATTAGCCACTTATTATTTTCTAAAGCCAAACATTATTGAACATTATTATTGAACATTAGTGAATATTGGCATCTGTGTGAACACAAGTGTGAAATATCTGGACCATTTTGTCTGAGAATTCAGTCTCCTCCCTCTCCCTGTTGGCCTGGTTCGTCTTCTATGGCTAGTGGCAAAGACAGAGAAACACATCAGGGGACAATGTATGGGCATGGCCATTTTCAGTCTACATTATGCTTTTGAGGCATTAGATAGGGAACCCATATTCTAGGACACTGTGGAGCCTGGGCAGGGGTGGGAAATGGATTTCAAACCCTGCTCAGGGAAGTTGTATATTCATGCCCTGCATTCAGATTGCAAATTCTCATGGCCATTCAGCAGGTTGGGGGTGAGTCCAGTTGCTTGCGTGTAAGGCAATAGGAAGGGAAAGACCTGTGGCCAACTAAGTGCCCAGTCCAGGTCACAGGAGCAGCTATGAGCAGCTCAGTAACACTGCTAGAGTAGGCCCACGAAGTGCCAGGATTTACCATTTATCCAGAGAAATCTAGATGGCTAAATGAGGTCTTCCCATTTTTAAAAATCGCTGTGTAAGCCAGGCTCATAGCGGCTCAAGTCTGCAATCTTAACTATTCAGGAGGCTGAGCTCCGAAGATCACAGTTCAAAGCCATCTTAGGAAGAAAAGTCCTGGAGACCCTTATCTCCAATTAATGACCACAAAGCCAGATGTAAAGCTATTACTCAAGTAGCAGAGCCCTGAGTTTAAGCCCTAATACCAGCACAAAAATAAAGATAATTAAAAATAAGATTAAAAACCACTGTGTTGATCAGAAAAACATACAGGTAGATGAGTGAATTATGGGTGGCTAGGTGCTCTTTGCAAAGCTCTGTCACAATCAGAATGCCAACACCAGCATGTGCTTCACCTCGTTCCCTCCTCTATTTTTCTTAGCTACTTTTTATGCAAGTCTCCAGTCTGATACCTGTACGTCTCCCCACCTTAGCTCTTTCTGCTGAAGGAGACTCCCCGAAACAGCATCAACCCTCCCCCCACCCCCGCCCCCCTGCTCATGCTCACAGCGCTAAGCCTTTTTCCCATCCTCCTCCTGCACCCAGAGGCCTCCATGGCTCCCTCCTTGCTGGCTTCTTAAAGCCAAGAAACCCTGCCTGGTGTACAGCTGGTGCCCCAGGAAGAGCCATCTGACTGCCCCCCCCCCATTCCCACCCATTTCATGATCCCAAGACTCCAGTTTCTTCTCCAGCAAAATCTGTACTCTGAGTAGGACCAGACTGTCCTGCTTCCCTGCCTTTGCTTTACTGTGCTCCTTGTCTGTGCTCCCTTGACTGTGAGTCTTCACCTCTTGTAATCAGATGCTTCCCAGTTCAGTACAAGGGGTTGCACAGGCAGTGGGAGAGGGAAGGTCTAGCATGAGGGAAATCCTGGGTTCCATCTGCACTACCACGAAACAATGAAAACACCAAGATATGTAGCATGAGGCTCAGTTCTTGAATTTCCATGCATGACCTGACTGCAGTTTCCTGAGTTCCTGCTGTCCTTGAGAGGTGCTGAGTGCTGGGAACTCTGGAACAGCTCTCTCCACATCCTGTCACGGGCTGGAGGTCCCTGGGTGCAGAGACATGTTTGCATCCTCTGAGTCCTTTGTAACTCTGCCCTGGACACAGTTAATAGTCATTAGGAATTGTCAGCTAAGGACCTTTCATCATTTTCCTTTCAAACCTCCAAAGAGCCCACACTACCCCTAAGGGTGGAAAGGGACTTATGTTTTTCTAGCGGGGGGATAGGAGGGGGAAGAGAGGTTGTTAGGGTTTTTTTGTGCTGGTACTGGGACTTGAACTCAGAGCTTTGGTGCTCTGTCTTAGCTTTTTTGCTCAAGGCTGACACTCTACCACTTGTGCCACACCTCCACTCCAGCTGTTTGATGGTTGATTGGAGATAAGAATCTCGTAGACTTCCTGCCTGGGCCAGCTTCAAACCTCAACCCTCAGATTCTCCTGGGAGTTAGGATTATAGGCATGAGGCACCAGTGCCTGGCTTTCACTGTTGTTGTTGTTGTTGTTTTTTACTATGGGACTTCCTGTTAGGAGAAGACCTTTCCAAAAGTAACTTAGCCCATATGCCAAGACCACATTGAGTACCTCACACACCTGTCACAAAGCCACTGCCCGGAGACACGGGGAAGGGCAGTCCAAACTAACTTCCCAAAGAGGCCCAGTGGGCAAGTAAAGCTCCTAAGGTTTCCATGCCCAGGCCAGGCTTTGGGACCCCTCTTCTCTAGTCTTGCCCCCTCTTCTCCACTCTGTTTCTTCCTTTCGTTGATCAGCCAGGATAGCAAAGGCACTGGCTTTCATGTCTTAATATCTTAATGCTATTCTGTAGGAAATACATATCTTCAGATTTTAAAAGGCATTACTGAGACAAATATATTCAGTGACATATACAAAAATCATTGAGGCAAGGGCTGGGAAGGTGGCTCAGTGGTAGAGCGCTTGCCTTGCATGCATGAGGTCCTGGGTTTGATTCCTCAGCACCACATACACAGAAAAAGCCGGAAGTGTTGCTATGGCTCAAGCGGTAGAATGCTAGCCTTGAGCTGAAGAGCTGAGGGACAGCGCCCAGGTCCCAGAGTTCAGGCCCCACAACCGGACCCCCCCCCCCCAAAAAAAAAATCATGAGGCAAAAGTTGACTTGGTTTTTCTGCTGCAGGACCTCTCAGCAGCTTTAATATGTCATAGACAGAGCCAGCTCATGAAGCATTTTCAGCCTCTGGTCCCCATGGAAGGCTTTTTGCTCAAGGAAAATATTGAAGGGACAGATAGGAAAGACAGCACCCTAGGAGTTATGGCTCTGCAGCACTCAGACCCAGAGCTGCTCTTGGGGCTGCTTCCTCTTGGGACCAGGCCTTCTTCTCCTTCCCTTCAGCCTGGCTGTATTTGTAATTGTATTGCCATATGTGTCCCGTCTGGCTCAGTACAACTCTGGCCACTGACTTCCGGAATATTCTAAGGCCTAGCAGAGGCCTGTGTCCTGAGATTACCTCCCATCCCTGGCAGCCGTCTCTGTGAACTCAGGAATGAAAACTACAAAGGCCAGAGGCAAGGCTGGCATAGCTAACAGCACATGTGCCCTGTGTGTCTCCCATGCCTGGCACAGCCTGTGGACCTCAGAGATCTAAGACTCGGTTGCTCTGGGTTCACAGCAAGAGCCATTGAGAGCAGAGAGCAATGATTCTTCTCTCCATTGACTTCACAAGAGTTCCCCAAAGTCTGGAATGGGGGTGGGCTACTTCAACTGCTACCCTGTGATTTTAACTTCTATTTCTTTGATTCTAAGATGCCATCAATTGTAAGACACACTATTGTTTTAAGAACAACTTAGGGGGGGCAGTAAAAAAAAAAAAGGAAAGAAAAAAGAAACACTACATGGACTGTACCAACTAATTGTATGACACATCCTGATTCTAGAATAATTAAAACATGAACAATTGTGTCCCTTGGAGCTAAGGAAATACACTATTTCTCCAGGTTGAGATTGGCTTCCTTTTGCATTACTATGGAGGAAACTGAGAGGCAGGTTCTAGGCAAGAAGAAGGGAGATAGGGATATTGGGTAGATATTTGGTCTAAAAAACTAGTTACCAACATAACTATGGTCAGGCTCTGAGCAAAGTTGGGAAGTATAAGGATAAATATTCCCCAGTATTTGATTATTGAGCCTTGTCAAGAGGCAAAACATCCCCAGTACCTTCCAGAGTTGTGTGCCTGGGTTTCACAGCTATCAGAAACATAGTTGGACCATCCCAAGTATGTGGGGAGCCAGTTCTGAACACAGGGAACACAATGTCACTCTTTTTTGTTCTGCAATTGCACAAAAATTGCCATTAATTCATAAATTAAGAACAGATGTATATAGTACTTTTTATGTGTGTGTGTGTGAAGATCCTGGGACTTGAACTCTGGGTCTGAGTATTATCCCTGAGCTTTTTTGCTTAAGGCTAAAACTCTACCACTTGAGACATTGCTCCAATTACAGTTTTTTGCTGGTTAATTGGAGATAAGAATCTCACAGACTTTCCTACCTGGTCTGGCTTTGAACTATGATCCTCAGATTTCATCCTCCTGAGAGGCTAAAATTACAGGCACAAGCCACTGGCCCCTGGCTAGTATTTTGAACTGACTCTGAACTGACTGTGACCCAAGTTATAAGGGGCTTAGCCAAGGATCTCATCCCTTGCACCTGTACCCCAAGCCTTGTCACAGTACACAGATAGTAGGCAAGTCCCTAGGTGTATCGTGGTGGTCCAGGCAATAAGGATTGTCTTGGAGGAACATCCCAAGAGCACACAAAGGACTAAGTGAGGTAGTAGACCCCGGGAGCTTGTGTCTCCAACAGATGATGGTGTTTGAAAGGGCTCATGGAAAACAGGTTTAATAGTATGAACCAGAACTGGAGGCAAATTGGTAAGCAGGTTGTTGCTGGGATGTGTGAGCTGGCACAGTGGGAGATGAAGCTGGTGGAGGACTGGAGCTGCCCTATGGATCGGTTTCATGTACTTCTGTGTAATTTTTACACCTTATTTCCAACAGAACTGCCAAAATCTCTTTAAATGCTTCCATGGGCTGGCTGCAAACATTCAAACTGTGTCACAAATACCCGTGGCTGTGCTATGAATCATGCTGTTGCAGGCAGAGCTCCACCAAGAGCAGGCTTGAAACAGCTGCCCCTCCACCCATCCTTCGGATGAGACTGCAGCCTCCTGAGAGTGAGCCAGGTTCCAGGTCTCCCTAAACTGTGTCCCCATTCCTGACCCACGGGTAGTATGATACCATCAGTGTTGTTGACTCATTTTTTGTTTGTTTGTTTTGTTTTTGCCAATCCTGGGGCTTGACCTCAGGGCCTGGGCACTGTCCCTAAGCCTCTCTGTGCTCAAGGCTAGTGCTTTACCACTTGAGCCACAGTGCCACTTCTGGCTTTTTCTGTTTATGTGGCACTGAGGAATTGAACCCAGGGCTTTAAGCATGCTAGGCAAGCACTCTACCACGAAGCCACATTCCCAGCCCTGTTGACTGTTTATGTCTGTGAAGTTTTGAGCAATTTATCACACAGCAAATGATAACTATTACAGCTTCCTACCCTGGTAAGAGGTAAGCGGGGTGAAGAGTTAAGAGGGAGTAGACTGGCAAAGATGAGGAAGTACACATGGAATAGCGAACAACTAAACTGAGAGGGACCCAGGGAAGGGTTTCCAGGGCAATACAGGGTTAGAGTAGGAGGTCACATGGCTGCACCAACTACCTTCAGGCCCCATGCCCAGCTGCTCTGTCGGCTCAGATGCCACCTCATCAAGCCATGGCCAGCAACATTGTTCAACCTAAGGCCACATAGATTCCTGGGGCTGCTTCTAAATATGACTACTGCTACATGCCTCAGATGAGGATCTCAGCCAGTAGTGTTTGGACATTTGTGCATTTGTTTGTTTACCTGTCTAATCATGCTTCAATTGCTTTCTTTAAGTAACTGTGTCTTCCAGTAAGTCCACCAGCAAGACAGGTGTGAGGTGGGCTTAGCCAATCAGGCTGGGGTCTCAGTGGCACCTCTGGGCATATGTTGGTACAGAGCCCCAGGCCTTACAACCCAGACATTATGATTAAGGTGCTATTTCACAAGGAAATAGAGGCTCAGGGATGCTAAAAAGTATTCTCAGGATTTTTAAATACAGAACAATGACCCTACAATTCAAACCAGTCCTTTATGGCTTTCAAACTCACAGGTTTTGTGTGCTTGTATGTGTATGTGTGTGTGTGAGTGTGTGTACTTAAATCATCCCATTTTAATTATGTGTATTTCTTCCATATTCCCCTACCATCATTGAATCCTAGTAACCAAAGCCAGAGAAAGTGCACGTGGCCTGCAGTGGGGTTATTGCTTTGATGGTACCAGGCCAGGGATGCTCATAAACCCCTCCACAGTGTACACTTTAGAACGTCTCTGGATTATGTATGAGACCTAATGCAATGCAAATTCAGTGTGCATAGTTCTTACAGTGATTCCTCAGCATCGCAGGAGTTATAGTCTAGAGCCTCCCATGATAGGTGAAAATCCAATAGGTAAAAACCCATAAAGTAGTAATAAGTGCGCCATGGTAGATCAAGGCATGACTATCTAATGGTGCTACTTTGTAGATTTTCACCTATCACAGGAGTCTCTGGAACCTAACTCTTGAGATGGCTGATTGGTTACTATTTACATAGTATTTAAAAAAATTAAAAAACCTACTATACAGTGAAGCCTCAATGAGTGCACTGCAATATAGCAAGGGACAACTGTAGTGCATTTTGGTGGGGATGAGGAACATCTTCCCACAGGCTGTAGACAGCCCAAGGCATCATTTGGTACATAAAGAGAGAGACACATAGATGCTTGTCTGCTTCTCATGGGCTTCCCATACTCATCTGCCTGTACTGATGATTTTGTATGGCCCTGGAATGACATTATCAATAACCAATGACCCTTGAGTGACATTATCAATAACCAATGACCCTTGGCAAAAAAGGTTCCCTAACCTTGGAAGAAAGAATATGTACATGTTTATTACAGATACATTTAATTTTTAATTTTATTATTATTATTATCTTGTGCTGATACTGAGACTTGAACTTAGGGACTGGGCACTGTCCCTTGGCTTTTCACTCAAGGCTAACACTGTATCACTCAAGCTATATCACCACAAAGCTTTTTCCTGGTAATTGGAGATAAGAGTCTCATGGAATTTTCTGCCCCAACTAGCTTCAAATCATGATCCTCATAACTCGGCCTCCTGAGTAGCTAAGATTACAAATGTGAACACCAGCTCTCAGCTTTAAAATGCATTTAAATTATAAGACATTTTACATCTATGATTGGTTGGATTCTCATGTGCAAAACCCACAGACACAGAACCCAGTGGTACATCTATCAGATTACTATGTGGGCAAGTAGTATTGTACATTCCAGATGGTACAGAGCAATGAGTTGAATAACTGAAACCAGGATGCCCAGGTTTTGTTCTATGACTAAATGAATACGTAAGTGTGTATGTGTATGTGTGCAATTTAAGAGACACAAATAGAGACAGAGAGACAGAATCAGAGAATACTAGAATACAAAGAGAACTACAAATAAATCCCCAAAGTGAAAAGCAGACTGTGAATCTCTGACCACAGTCATATAAGCTTGGATAAGTTACCAAACAAAGACGGCCAAATACAACCAAAATGTGATATAGTTCCTGGCTAAATGCAAAGTTCTTGCAAAAGTTCTCAGGCCTTGGCATAAAAAGACTGACTTTAGAGAGTTACAAGAGAGCCCCCTCCACCCCATGCTATGCTATTCTTAAAAAACTTACTACAACCAACACAGAACATCAGCCTACTCCTTGTGACTGTACCAGACTCCAGTCATTTTATTTCCCTTATGTGTTCATTTTCCATCTATGCAGCAGCTCTGTCTGAGACATATACTAGGGCATTCTACAACACAATTTCTGTATTCATGCATAGGATATTTTTATATTTATTCAAATATTTGGACCCAATATCCTACCAATGGATGTGGCTAGTTACTTTTGCTGTTGCAGTGTGAAAAAGGAAAGCTGGGGTCTAAGATCTGGCTTTCTGATACTCAGCTTCCTCATCTATGAGAATGAGGTTTACAATTCCTTGGTTAAAGACTATTTAAAGTGAACAGCTGCAGGAGCTCACAGACCAGGAGAGAATTTAGATATGGAGCAGGCAGGGTTGTTCCCATGGTCTTTAGCTGCAATGGTATTTGAATTTTTCTCAATAAAGGTCAATCCACAGATTGAATTCTGTGTCATAGGAAGATAATGATACACTAATATTGAATGTTCCTCTACAGTGTGTGGTGGCTTCTAGATACTGGTGAAACAGGCCAGTGGAGGAGAGGAGGTCCTCTGTCACTGTCACTTTAGAAGAAGGCTCTAGAAGGCGAGATCCCCTCTGAAAGTCCTATTGAAGTTTCTGTCCCCAAATGCTGAGCACACGCTGAGCTCTAGTGCATGGGGGAAGGCTTTGCACACTTCTCTTACATAAGACCAGCATCCCTTTGGGTTTTTTGGGGTTTTTTTGTAGGATATTAGAGCTTGGATGTTGTCCCTTAGCTTTTTTATTCAAGGCTGGCACTCTAACTTGAGTTATATCTCCATGTCTGGCTTTTTGCTGGTTAATTGGTGACAAGAGTCTCACAGATTTCCCTTCCAAGCTGGCATGGAACCTTGATTCTCAGATCTTAGTTTTCTAAGTAGCTAGGATTATAGGCATGAGCCATGGCACACAGCCACTCTGCCCTTTCAACAGGTCACAGATGTCTCATTCACTGGCTTTTTTTATCACTTCTCCAGAAGAGGGAAGAGCCCCTCAGAAGATTCCTTCACCTGAATTCCTGTCAAAATCCTATCTCCTCCATTGCCAGCCCAGAGCCTAGCTTCTATTCCCAGACTCTCACCTATTCATTAATATCATACAGCTGCCTATTGGGTTAAGGAGGTTATTGTTGTTGCAAATTACCCATTGCAAACTTACATTTTGTCTTCCTTACCTTTGCCTGGTATTCTGAATTCCAAAGAAACATCTGTGCCTAAATGAAAAGGACATTGAGTAGGAAGAAGGAACGGGAGAACCAGACATCTTAAGACATCCTCATCAGTAATCTTTCTTAGGTTTGCAGAAGCCAGAATATCTGGTTACTTTCAGAGAAAATCAGAATAGGAATCAAAGAAACAAACGTTGCAGGATTAATTATTAGCATCCACCTGTCCTTGGCTAAATATAGACTTCCTAGGGTGACATTGACCAAGAACTATTATACTCATAGCCTAACTTATGAAATTGTGACCCCTTTGTACAACTACTTAATAACAATAAAGTAAGTAGACAAAAGTGGATTTCCTTGCATTTCCTGTGAGCTTGCAGATATTAGCTGGGGTGGTAGTCTGCTCTCTAATCAGTTAGCTCATTGCAATGAAGTCCTTTCTCTAGCCCAGCCTTACTCCTCAAGTGATTAACTTCAACCATGGGGCAAGTAGACCAAGCTTCATGTGGTGACAAATCAGTGGCTTTCTTCACCATCTGATCATGTGGGCTGGGCTGTCCCTCTTGGAGTCAAGTGATGCTCTTCTTTTAATCAATAGTGACTAGACCACAATAGGGACAAGGCTAATGTTCCTGCTTGCTCCATTCTCTGAGTGCAGCATGATACTGAAGTTTTTCAGACAGACTTACTGCTCACAACACAAATGGAATTCAGAAGTGGAGCTGTAGCTCAAGTCGTAGAGCACCAGCTTTGAGCACAAAAAGCTAAAAGACAGTGCCCAGTCCCTGAGATCAAGCCCCATTAATCCCAGTAACAACACACACACACACACACACACACACACACACACACATGCATATGTACACACACGCGTGCACAAGCACACACGAACGCATACATGCAAGCATGCAAAGGAATTCACCACTCCATGTGTGCTTTATGATGAAAACCATTAGCAAGCTGCTTCAAAGAGCCCTTGAACTCACTTTGAGTGAACAGTTATCTCCTCAGCCAAAATGGAGGCCCTCCTAGTGGAGGGTATGACCCAACCCTGGGGACCAATGGATATGATACAGCCGGTTGTGACTTGCTTCCATCATCACTGAACCAAAACAGCATAATGGAATAAAACAATCTATTTCAGGTCCAAAGAATTGTCCTAGAGACAGCCACCAGAGAAGGTGCTTTTCTGGTCCCTCTAATTGCCATACTCTTCCTCACTTCTTTACCTCATTTGAGGAACTCACCAGCAATGCTTCATATTGTCAAATACTTTTTTATGTTTATTTATTTGTGTGTGTGTGTGTGTGTGTGTGTGTGTGTGTGTGTTGTGTACAAGCATGCCCTTGTGGGTACTGGGGCTTGAACTCAGGGACTGGGTGCTGTCTCTGAGCTTTTTCTGTACAATGCCGCCATTCTACCTCTTGAACCACACCTCCACTTCCAGCTTTTTGGTGATTATTGGAGATAAAAGTCTCACTGGCTTTCATGCCTGGACTGGCTTCAAATCATGATCTTCAGATTGCTAGGATTGCAGGCATGAGCCACCAATGCCCAGCTACTTCTTGTATTTTTATTTTATTTTATTTTTTAACAAAACAAGAACCACAGTTAAAGTCAGGGCAGGAGATGGCAAGTTCATCACTTGATAACCCCCATTTTCCTCCTCCCACCCCTTTGCTCTTAGCTTCTTTCAACCTCTCTAACACGTGGCCTTCACCATTTCTGCAACTGACAACCATACAATGGCAGGCAAAGTCAAACACAAGGTTGCTAAGAAAACC
Source organism: Dipodomys spectabilis (assembly GCF_019054845.1). Taxonomy (NCBI): domain Eukaryota; kingdom Metazoa; phylum Chordata; class Mammalia; order Rodentia; family Heteromyidae; genus Dipodomys; species Dipodomys spectabilis. Next base: position 1,237,730 of record NW_024870864.1, on the reverse strand, counting down.
CAGACAAAGAAAATTACATGCCAACCAATTCTTGGCAGACAGCTCCACAATATCCCTTTGTGTTTGTGGTGCTGGAGTCATAAGGGTGGACTGGCATGGGTAATTCAAATCTTTTCACCTCTTAGGAAGGGAAGATGGGTTCTCAAGCAGGTGTACTTTTTCTTGGAGAAAAGTACAGTCAGATGTTGCTTAGAAACAGGAATAAGTTCTGATAGATGTGTCATGAGGTGATTTTGAGAATACATGAACAGAGAGTGTTTGGAAGGCCAGGAGGTCATTAAGATTCCTCTACCCTCATTTCCTCCACACATCTCCCTCTATCCAGACCATGCTGAACTATGCAGAGCAGGAAGAACTCTTATGAGGCTACTGACTCTGGGTGCCACACAGCCTCCACCACCCACCACAGCATCCAAGGAATCCTTGCGTCTGTCGCAGCCCAGGTTGCTCTTCCTAGCTATCCTGAAGCTCTTGCTGTGGATACTCTGCTCCATGAAGGCTCTTGTTGCCATATAGCAATGATGGACTCTCTCTCACACACACATTCACACACACTCACACACCACAACACATATCATACACATGCCTCATCTTCCTTCTGCCCCAGAGTGGCTGTTATTTCATCAGATCTTAATATCTTGCCATATATAGTGTAGGGCTTTAAAAATAATGCATAAAATATGGTGAAAATAGCTGAAAACCTCCTTGATCTCATTTCACGTTTCTACTTCTCAGAACTGCTGTGACCTTCAATTTAATGCAGACACATCCTAAGCACAATTTTGACATTGCCCTACAGTGTTTATCCATGAATAATAGTGCTGTTTCATAAATTCCAAAATTTTACAAAAACCTATTCTGCTGTATAGAACTTTCTGAAATTGTTCGTCCCTCTCTGTTGTTTTAAAAACTATCTAGGTGGATACATGCTACTCTTTTTTAACTGCTACATCATTATGTCATATAAAAGCTATCACAATTAGTTTATGAATTTCAGTTCTTTTTTCAGCTTTTTACATTCATAACCATGATATAGTGGTTACTCCAGGACATGTGTGAGAGTTTCTCTAGTTTGGAGCTTCACTCTCCAAAGAGATGGCTTCAACCTATATTCCTAGTTTTTGCCATTTATGTCAACACTTGCTACTGGCAGACAAACACTTTAGCCAATCAGATGTGTGAGAAATTTCTGTGATTTTAAGTGTCAGTTTAGCAGAGGTGTTTCTGAATGAGATTTGCATTTAAATGGGTGATTTTTATGTGGATCAGATCACCAACTGCTGTCCAGCTGACAGCAGGAGAAAAAAGTAGAAGCCTGACCCCCGCTAAGCAAGAGGAAATTCTCTAGCACACTGTTTTCTGGACTTTGTCTGCAGCACTGTGCCTTGCCTTGAGCCTCCAGCCTGACTGGCTTTGGGCTTAAACTGCACATTTGCTTCTCCCTGAGTGTACAGACTGCAGACTTAGCCTGTAGATTTAACCAGATGCTCCCATAATCACATCAGTCCCTTAAAATTCATTTCTCTCTGTATATGCGTACACCCTACTAGCTACAGGATTCTCCAGAGAACCTTGACAAATACTAGCATTATCTTAGTCTGTTTTCTATCGCAAGAACAAAATACCTGAGCCTGGGTCATTGAGAAAGAATAGAAGTTTATTTAACTTACAATTCTGGAGTCTGAAGAGGCTAGTGCCCCCACCTGGTAGAGACCTCCAGTGCATCACAGCATGGCAGCGAGCATCACATGGTGGGACAGGAAGGTGGCGAGCACCAGTCTCATTTCTTACCATAAGGCCTTGCATGGCACAACGGTTGTCTACCCTCATGACTCATCTAATCACAATTACCTCCAGGAACCATTGACAGATGAACTTGAGGCCTTTCCATCTGAGGCCTTTTCTCTTTGTTGCTTGAGTCTATTTTCCTAATTACTGAAAGGCTGACCTTAGGATTGATTTTCTTTGTCTATTGGGTTGGCTCATTCATGACTTCTCCACATCTTCTGTACACTATTTTTTTCTCATCAATTTACAGGTAACTATATATTCTGAATTCTGACCTCGTGTCAGTTCTATGGCTTGACATTTAGCATTATTTGTAACTATTTCTTAATTTTTAAAGTTTAACTGTATGTATTATAATGTTTGTTAATTGCCATAAATAAAGTTGCATGCTTTTGTATCTAGTTTGAGAAAAATAATTTTTAATCTTAAATCATAGTCTCTCACATTGTCTTCTACTTTATTTAGAGTTCTTGCTTTTTATCCTTATATATTTAATCAACTTAGTGCTTGTGTTTCTATACATTAATGTAAGGATCTAATTTTACTATTCTGATATATATAGCCTATGATTCCTGGGATTTTTTTGTTTTATTTTTGAAGTATAGTATTTAAATCCATAGCCTCTTGCTTGCTAGGCTGGTATTCTACCACTTGACTCATGTCTCCAGACTTGCTTTCTTTTGGAAAACTTTTCTGCCTGGATTGTACTTGAACCTCAGTCCTTCCAAACTTAGCCTCCTGAGTAGTTACAGTTATTAGCCACTGGTGTCTGACTCCTAAATTATCTCTTAAATAAGTACCCTTCCTAAGTACCCTTATACAAAGGGTCTATAATGACTCATCTTTCATATATCAAATTTCCATCTGTGTATGCATCCATTTCTGAGTTTTCTAATTTTTTATTGATCTATTTCTACCTCTGTATTAATACTTTGTATTAAGCCAGGCATTGGGATCTCACACGTGCAATCCTACCTACTCAGAAGGCTGAGATCTGAGGATCAAGGTTTGAAGCCAACCTGGATAGAAAAGTCTTCGTGAAACTCTTATCTCCAATTAACCACTCAAAAGCCAGAAGTGTCACTGTGGCTCAAGTGATAAAGCACAGCCTTGAGCACAAAGAAGCTCAGGGCTAGCCCCCAGGCCCTGAGTTCAAGGCCCACAAGCTACAAAAAGAAAAAATACTTTGTATTAATACCTTGTATCTTAATTATAACTTTGTAATTAGTGCTGATAGTTATCAGCTTGCCAAATTTTACAAAAAGTGTCCTTTGAGATTTTGGACATAATTGTATTAAATATGAGGACTGGAGGATGACTGATGTCTTTGTTAAATCAAAACCACTGTGAATGAGTGTATTTACAAAATTTCTACATGTCCTTTAGCAATAGTTTAAAGTTTTTTGTTTTTTGTCATCTGTGGGGCTTGAATTCAGGGCCTAAGTACTGCCCCTGAGCTCTTTTGCTCAAGGCTAGCCCTGTACCACATTGAGGCACAGTGTACTTCCAGTTAAATGGAGATAAGAGTCTCATGGACTTTCCTCCTTCGGCTGGCTTTGACCCACTATCCTCAGACCTCAGCCTCCTGAGTAGCTAGGATTACAGGTGTGAGCCACTAGCTGCCAGCTTTAAGATTTTATAATAATAATGAAAAGCAAAACAATTTGCATATATTTTGTTAAATGTATGCAGAAATACCCTCTAGCAACAGTTGCTAGTCTTAGTGAGATTTTAGTTAGTCCTCATGAAATTCTTTTACTGGCTTTCATGAATATATGTAAATGGTACTAATTTTTGCAAGTGGATCTTTCTGGTGGTGATATGTAGGTTTGAACTCAGGGCCTCACACTGGCTAAGTGGATGCTGTATACCTCCAGTCCTGTGAGTGGGTCTTACATCCAATGTATTTTCTTAACTATCTGAAAATTCTCTTGGATTTTCTATGTAAACTTATATTTCCCACAAATCAGCACACTTTGCTTCTCTGTCAGTTCATGTTCTCCACATTCCCATTGTTACTGTCTTCAGCTTGGCTTCTACATATTTATTGGTCTTTGACCTCTGGTCTCCTGTGAGGGGCTTAGCTCTAAGTTACCATTGATTAGAATGTTAACTACATGTTGTTTTTTTAATTAGGAAAGTTTCCTCTAATTTCTATTTGAGCTCTCAGCTCACTTACTTTACCTCTTTAAACGTTTAAATCTTTAAATGTTCTTGAAATAAATTCATTGAAGACTCCAAAATTGTCTCTAGAAATTCTTTTAGTTGCAGTTCTGGGTCTTGATACATGCTAATTCATTATGTCTTTTCCAAGTAAATTTCAAATATAATTTCCTCTTCAACTTATGAATTATTTAAGAGTGAATATTTGGCTGGACTCAGTGGTTCATGCCTATAATTCCAACTGCTTAGAAAGTGGGGATGGGGAAATCATTGTTCAAAGCTAGTTAGGGCAAAAATTTAGTGACTCCCCGTGTAATTAACGAGCCAGGTGTTGTAGGGTACACCTGTAACCCTAGGTATGTGGGAGGCCATAGGTTAGAGGATCACAGTCTAAGAATGGTCTGTGGCAAAAATGTAAAACTGTACCTGAAAAATGACTAAAACTAGAACAAAAAAGAACTGGGGGTATGGTTCCAGTGGTAGAGTATCTATCTTGCAAGCACAAGCCTCAAGTTTAAGCCCCCTTTCCCCTCTCTGTTTCTCTCTCTCTCTTTCACTTTCTCTGTCTCACTCACACACACAAAGTGAGTGGGTTGTTGAATATGAATTTGGGATCATCTTTTAATTACTGGTTACTACTTTAACTGGGATGTGCTTAGAGATATAATCCGTGTAATTTTCATGAAGTGAAGGTATTTGGAGATATTTTTGTGGCTGAAGGTCTGATCTACTCTTAAATATAGCTGCAAAGAAAATGGTGACTCTCATTGGTTGCAGAGTTTTACATACATGCATACCTATACCTGGAGGCTCAGACACATACTCATTAGTCAATGATTGTTACTTTTCTTTCCCAAATCTTTTCTGTTAGTGTTGTTTTGATGGATTGAAGTTAGATGAGTTAAGATCTTTTACTTACTTATAGTTTTGGTGAGTTGTTTATCACACAACATGCCGGCGTTTGATTTGTGTCTCTTTAGGACTGTGACAGCTTGAGAGCTTATTGGTGTTTTGATTATTATGATATGGCTTTCCTCCTCTATAATGGTGGCCTGGTATTGCTCCATTTACCCAGTGTCCATTTACCAAGGGTCTCTTTTCCCATTCCTTTCTTTTCAGTTTTTCCACATGGCTTTTAACATAGATGATTTCTATCAGACAATATTTGAGCTGAAACTCTTAGAAAGTTAATCTGATCATTTCTGCCTTGGAGGAGGTAATTTGTTCTAATTACTAATGTGTTTCAAAGTACTATAATTTTATAATACGTGTTTTGTTTTGAAATTACCTTTTCTGCTGATAAGTAATAGAATAATGAATAATGGAAGCTGCATGAAGCCTAGGATATGCAAGGGAATCTGCCTGGTGCCAGAGTGGAGCCCACAGTCTTGAGTTTGAGTCTCACAGGCTGAGGGCAGCTTTGCTGTTGGCACATAATGAATATTTTTTCTTTTGTTTTTAGCAGTGCTTATATTTGAACTCTGGTCTATACCACTTAAGCCATTCCCCCATGCCTTTTTGTTTTCAATATTTTTTTCAAATAGAGCCTTGCTTCTTGTCCATACAACCTTGGACTACAATCGTCTTCCCATGTAGCTGCTATGACACGTACATGCCACCTCACCTTTTTGTATGTTGAGATGGGGTATTGCAAACATTTTGCCTGGGCTGGCCTTGAACCATGCTCCTACCTATCTTAGCTCCCTCTAATACTGAGTAGCTAGGGTCACAGGTATGCACCTAGCTTTGTGACCATTTCTGGAATAAAAAGTAATGCTCAAAGAACTCCTGCTCATCTGGTTGAACCACTACTAAATATCCCCATGTTGCTGATCACAAATATGGTATATAACATGTGAACACTGTTATATATTACAGACTGTGGTAGACAATTTGCTCCAGGGAAGTTAGAATGAACTTGTGACTTTGAAATTATGTAATCATTTAATCACAATCAAAAAAAAAAAAAAAAAGAACCTCGGGGAAGGGAGGGAGGGAGGGGATGGTAGGGGGAAAACAATGGAGGGGGTAACAATGTTCAAGAGGAAGTGTACTCATTACCTCACTCATGTAACTGTAACCCTCTGTATAGTAGCTTTACAATAAAAAAAAAAAAAGCTTAAAAAAAAAAAAAAAAAAAAGTAATGCTAACTCAAGACTACCTGGTCCATTACGTCACTTAATATTGATACACAGTTATTCTGTGTCTGCTGCTAGGATTGCCCAGGGATCTGAATTAAAATCAGAATGCCAAAGGCATTCTGAAATAAGGATATTAAGTCCAATGGGTGCCATTTTGGCCATGTGGTGGATGATAGGGAATTGGGTCTAACTGGCGCCATCTTGTCTTCATGGTAGAGGCAGGAAAGTTCCACTCCCCAGGTGATAGGCATGCCGCATGCCTGAATTCCTAGAGACAGGGGCAGGGACTTGGACAATAAGTTACTGGGCCTGCCAGTCCTGTGCCATGAACTTGTGAGACTCTTGATCTCCCTGTGACCTTGCCTGTTTCCTAGATCCTCTCAAGTCACCATGGCACCCTACTTCAGCTTTCCATTGGAGTTGATCTAATTTGTTGGGATTGCTCTTTCCTTCCTCTCTGACTCTAAGCTCATGGCTCAGTTTTCTAACAGTGTTCAGTGTATTCGAGGGGCCACAGGTCTTTGTGACAAGAATCTGCCTGTGGTTGCCAGCTTTCCAATGAAGACTCCCAATTTGACTTCTCATAATGTGGCTCCTGTTTCTCATAACTGAGCTCCTATACAACAGTACCCCTACCCCACTCCTATGGTGGAAAAGCTACCTGTGGAGGTCACCTCCTTGCCATGTAAAAGAGCTAGAGTACAATCAAAAGCTCCAGCAATGGTGGGGCCACCATTTTGCTTTGTGATAACAATTAATCTGTGTCACACTGTTACATGGGAATTCAATCATGAGAAACAGAGAAGCCACAGATTGAGAAGTCCAATCAGGAGTCTTTATTAGAAAGCCAGTGACTGTAGGCAAACTCATGTCCCCAGAAAACACTTAACACTGTTAGAAAACTGAGCCATGCATGAGAGTAGAATAGCAGAGGAAAGAAAGAGCAGAAAAACAATCCCAACATACCAAATCAACTCCAATGGAGAGCCAAAATGGGACACCATGGTCACCTAAGGATAGCAGCAGACATGAAGCATGGCATACCCAATGGCACCTGCACTGGTTAGGGCCTAAATAGGGCCATGGTCAGGGGGCAGGGTCATGGGGAACTCAAGGGTCTCGAGAGCTCATGGCATAGGTCCAGTAACCTATGGTCCAAGTCCCTATTTCTGCCTCTAGAATTCAGGCATGCCCATCAACTGGGGATGGGACTTCACCTTCCTCCACCATGAAAACAAGATGGCATCAGTTAAAGCCAGTTTCTTATCATCCACTACGTGGCCAAGGTGGTGCCTGTTAGACCCAGTATCCTTATTTCAACACATATTAGTGGCTATTCTGGGATAGAGCCATGCCTCAGGCCCTGTCCCTGCAGGGCCCTGTGCCTGAGTGCTTCCTGGACATCTGGCTTGGATCTGTGGTCCTGGCCCTGTCCCTCACTGCTCCCTACTGACTCCCCAACAGTGAATGAAAGATCCATCCCGGAAGACCACATGGACACAGTCACAAACAGGAGAAGGAGGTTTATCAGAGAGGCTGGCAAGGTCATCTCCCTCAAGGGAGTGGGAGCAATATGGCACCTGTCCCTATTCAGGGAGATAACATTGGGGCTAGAGGCGGGAAGTACTCTGTGTGGGCAGCTACGTCTGGGCAGAGAATGGGAATGATGACCTAATCTAGGAGAAACTGGCGGGAGCCCCAGGAGAGGCAGGGTGGAGTTCAGGTGCTCCAGGAAGTGAAGTGGGAGGGGCTAAGGACCTGAGATGGAGGGCATGCTAACAGTGACACCTGGGCATGGTCCTATGTGCTTGCTTTCCTTTGCTGCTTAAGAAGAAAATTTCTGGGGTGCTGTGTCCATCAAACGCAAGTGAGTAGACCACGAGAGTCATGAGGTACACCTGCAAGATTCACTTGTTAGCTGAATTCACCTGTCCTGAGTGTGAGGGTCTGAAGCATCCAACCAGACAATGAGGGATCTTGAGCCCTAGTCAAGAGACTCCCGCAAAGTAAGGACCTGCAGGTCCATGGACATCCTCCTGTCAGCAGTGTAGCCATATTTGCTGAGGAGTTCCATACAAGATGGAATAGAGCAGGACTTAAAACGTATTAGATGGTTCTCTCAAGATTCCCTAGTCAGGGAAACAGCCTTAACAAGGAGGGAGTGCAAAAGTAAATCTGTTTGCCTTGAGTAAACTGCACTGGAAATCAGGACTTCTGGGTACACTAAAGTCACAGGGCCAGGCCAGTGCCCCCCACCCCCGGCACAGACACCTCCCTACACCCCATCATTCTCCACAGGCAGTATCTCTCCATCCTCAAGTCTGCCTCTCTTGGAGCCCAGTGTGAAATGTGCCTGTGTGCCCTAACTCTATCTCCCTATCCATACCAGGTCTCCCTATTCTTATCAGACCTCAGGAGCCTGATATTTTACAGCAGAGATAAAAGTTAATCACAGATCAGGAAGGCTCAGTCCGAAATATTGATGACTTCATCCACAGAAGTACTCCCTGGGGGAGATGCTCAGGGCTCAGCAGTGGAAAGACCAGTTCAGCCAGTTTTTCCTCTTCAAAATACAGGCCCAGACTTAAACAAAGGCCTGAAACCATGAATAGGGAGCATTCATCAGCCCTTCTGACTCACCCTGCAGACCTACTGCGCGCCTGTGTCTAGACACAAGTTTGACTGGACAGGTCTCTGTTTACTCTCTGGGCTGTCTTTTCACTAGCCCCCTCCCTCTGCCCTCCCTCTCTCATTACAAGGCTTATCTGGCGGCACATCACCCTTGGAGACTCCCAAACAGAAAGCCAGACACGGAGCAGCGAGCACGATTGACAGCAGTTAGAAAACACCAGTACCTGTACTCAGAGCCAGCTGGGGAGATTGCTCAATTCTGACCCACCATCCAGGTTTAGCATTGGGGAATTCAAGCCGGGCTGGTGGGGAGGGGGCAGGGAGAGGGCAGGGAGAGGGTTACCATGAACAAGGTATAAAATTCAAGCTGTGTTCAAAATAAAAATCGAATGGGTTGTTATGATTGGTTCCAAGGTGTTTGGTGGTGAGCTAATCTAGCTAGAAGCAGAAAGCTATCCCACCTTTCAGACAGGGGCACCAACCTGCCTCCTGAGCCCCAGTCTCTCATACTTCAGAATTAAGTGCATGAGAGCTTGAAACGTCCCCACCCCCACCTCCAGCTTGGACTGCAACTGGAAACCAAGAGAAGCTACTAAGAACATTGGTGGGGATGGGAACTAAGCATCCAAAGAGAGGCCAGAGATGATTCATGCCAAGAAAAAGAGGGTGGTACACCTCCTTAGAGGATACAGCCTACTGCCCATGGCTCATGCTTACAATCCTGGCTACTCAGGAGGATGAGATCTGAGGATCAAAGTTTGAAGCTAACCAGGGCAGGAAAAGCTCCTGAGAATCGTATCTCCAATAAATTACCAAAAAAGCTAGAAGTGGTGCTGTGGCTCAAGGGCTGGAGTACTAGCCTTGAGCAAAAAAAGCTTAGAGACAGCATCTAGGCCCTGAGTTCAAGCCCCAGGACTGTTACGAGAGTAGAAAGGGTGGAGAGAGAGAAAGAGAGAGAGACAGAGACAGAAAAGGAAAGACAATATAACCAGCTGGCTGTGAAATAGAAGAAAAAGTCACAAATTACAGTGAAAGGGACTCTAGCTCTGTGGCCAATGGTCTACATCCCTGTTTAGACCTCAGTGTCATCTTGGCGACCAAGGCCTTTTTCTTTCCTTTTCTATTTTTTTCCTTTCCTTTCCTTTCTTTCTTTCTCTGTGTGTGTTCGTGTGTGCACACATATGCACAGTTTTCCCACTCATGGCTGGGGCTCTACTCTCTGGGACATGCCTCCAGTTCAATTTTTTTTCACTTGCCAATTGGAACTAGTTTCTCGGGTTTTTCTGCTCAGGTTGCCTTTGAGCCATGTTCCTCAGATCTCAGCCTTCTGAAAAGCTAGGATTATAGCTGTGAGCCATCAGCACTCTGCTCCACACTTTTTCTTACTAGTGCTTTGTCCAGAGCCTGTGCTCAGAATATACTACTCTCATCTTTTAATTGCCAGATGACAATGTGCTCCAGCTCTGACCAAAGCCTTCCATGGCCTCCAGGCTCTTGAGACTTTTTTCTCTGGGCATCTTTTTCCAATGAACCTCTTCTACCCTACACTCCTCCTCTAGACATGCCCACTTGGCACACAGCAGCATAAATAGCACATGGTTTTGTCTCTGATGAATTACCGTGGGGTAGAGAATAAACTAGGGGAGGAAGCAGGACAGGATTTAGAATTTTGGTGTGAACAAAGATAAGGGCAGTTGATGGTATCTATATTGTTATCAGTCTAGAAAGCTCTAGATTATTGAAAATCAGAGAGATGATGCAGAGCGAAGAGTGTACAGGCTGCTTAGATGATACAAGGTCTGAGTTCAGAAGCAACCTTAGGAGAAGATAGGCTGCTAACCTGCTAACCTCTACTGAGGAGAGTTGAGGGGAGAGGTTTGGACATGAGGGTCAGTCGAAGCTCTGCCCTCATTCTCGTCTACCCCAGGTGTGGCGGCTACAAACAGGTGCTTAGATTACTAAGAAGACGCACCCAAGAGCCTGACTTCCTCTGTTATAAGGGAATTCAACGACGAGAAACAGAAAAGCCACATTTTGAGAAGTCAAATCAGGAATCTATATTAGAAAGTCAGCGACTACAGACAAACACATGGCCCCAGAAACTCAGTCTTGAATACACTTAACACTTAGAAAGCTGAGCCATGAGGAGAGTAGGAAAGGAAAGAAAGAGCAGAAAAACAATCCCAACAAACCAGATCAACTCCAATGGAGAGCTGAAGTGGGACTCCATGGTGACCTGAGTAGAGTCAGCAGACAAAAGGCATGGCACAAAATGGGGCCTGAGCTGGTCCTAAACAGTGTCCTGGTCAGGGGGCAGGGTCACAGGGAGCTAAAGAGTCTTGCAAGTTCATGGCACAGGATTGGCAGGCCCAGTAAACTATGGTCCAGGTCCCTACCTCTGCCTCTAGGAATTCAGGCATGCCCATCACCTGGGGGTGGGACTTCACCTTCCTCCACCATGAAGACAAAATGGTGCCAGTTAAACCCAGTTCTCTATGATCTACTACATGGCCAAAATGGTGCCAGTTACAGCCAGCTTTATTTCACCCCCAGTGAGAAGGAAACGGATACCAAGATCCACATACTTCTATGTTTCAAAGATTTGGGGAAGTTTGTGGTAGCATCTGAATCTTCCTTCCTTCCTTCCTTCCTTCCTTCCTTCTTTCCTTCCTTCCTTCCTTCCTTCCTTCCTTCCTTCCTTCCTTCCTTCCTTCCTTCCTTCCTTCCTTCCTTCCTTCCTTCCTTCCTCTCTCTCTCTCTCTCTCTGTCTGTCTCTCTGTCTGTCTGTCTGTCTCTCTCCCCCCCTCTTTCTTTCTTCTTGATACAGTGCCTGGGGCTTGAACTCAAGGCATGAGCACTGTCCTTGAGCTTTTTAGCTCAAGGTGAGTGAATATCAATTAAGCCACTTCTGGCTTTTTGATGGTTATTTGGAGATAAGAGTTTCACAGATTCCCCTGCTCAGGCTGGCTTTGAACCATGATCATATCTCAGCCTCCTGAGTAGCTGGAATTGTAGGTGTGAACCAGGCACCAGGCCTGAACCTGATTCTTGTTTTCACTTCTTATTTGCTTACTCTAAGTGACCCCGGAAGACAGTGACAAAAGTAGCCTCCTGCTGGGAAGGCCCTGGCCACCTAAAAGCCCAGGCTATATTCTATTCAAATATTCTATAAGCTTTGTGCATTCCTGGGTCTGTTTTTTCCTGATTTGGATGTTTCCCATATGTGCCTCTCTAATGCACCAAAGTATCTTTCCAAGACAGACTAAAGGCACAGCAAGGTGAACCATCAGATGGTAGGCTGGAGTGAGATGGGACGCAGATTAGATTTATAGCAGGCAGATCACCCTATGCCAGATGCCTGCTGCTCCAAAGGGACTTAACCTATAATAAAGGCGGAGGATTTAGTGATTTTTACTGATTTGTTAAAAAAAGAATAATAGCACTAGGTACCAGGGGTTCATGCCTGTAATCCTAGCTACTCCAGAGATCTGAAGATTGTGGTTTGAAGCCAGCCCAGGCAGGAAAGTCCATGAGACTCTTATCTCCAATTAACCACCAAAGAGGGGAAAAACTGAAATGTCTGTTCATTTCACAAGAAAGGAAAGACAGTATCCTGATTGAGCATCCTGACTCATGTCATTGAACCTAATCCTTGTCCCCAACTTTATTATGTGACTGGTCTCCATGTGCCTACTATGAAGTACAAAGGCTGCTTTCAGTGCTCAACAATGGACAGAATACCCTTCCAGGAGCCATGTTCCATCTAAGCAAAACTTTCTAGTGTGACTCCAGCAAATAGGAGGGGCTCAACCAATGCTTTCCTTCCCAGGAAGTCCTGGACTTCAGAACCAGTCATGATCATAACACATGAAGGTTTGATTTTTTTTTTCCAGTGAAATGTGAACCACACGTTTACAACATGTGCCCCTAGTATAGTGGCTTCATGCTACTCAGGAGACTCCTGGGATGACCAATGTCAACTTTCCAGCATCCTTCACACCAGTGGCTGTAGACTCCCTTCACCTGTACCTCAAGGTCACCTGTACCTCAAGGTCAGACCAGGTAGCTTGGTCTTTGAAAGGGGTCAGTAGATGAAAGAGAGAAGGAGGGAGGGGGGGGGGAGAAAAGAGACAAAGAAGAAAGAAAAGAAAGGAAAGAAGGAAGAGGAAGGAGGGCAGAAGGGAGGGAAAAGAAAAGGAAAGAAATAACTAGAAAGGAAGGCAAAAAGAGAGGAAGGAAGGAAAGAAGGAAAGAAGGAAAGAAGGAAGGAAGGAGGGAGGGAGGGAAGGAAGGAAGGAAGGAAGGAAGGAAGGAGGGAAGGAAGGAAGGAAGGAAGGAAAGAGTCAGAAAAAGAAAATAAGAAAGGTTGTGACGACACTGTTATTTGTCTAAAAATGGCTTACAGGCTATTCTAGACTCCCTCTACATGGAATTGTAACAACCATCATTCAAATGCAACTCAGAAACTGGACATTGGGATTGGCGATGAAGTGACCCTCAGCATTTTAAAGCTGGCACTTGGGTAGGAAGCATGTGTTGTAGAGCAGTGCTCAGAGGGGCTGAAATTTGGAGCCCATCCTTCTCTAGAAGTCCAAATCCTTCCAGGCCCTGGGGAACCCTGCATGTCACCCCTGCCCAACTGGACAGACCCCTTCACTGCTCTTCCCTTCTTCTGACCATAGTGGGCTGAGCACCTGACACTCAGGACCTGGCTCAGCCCTACACAGCTGTACAGAGCCCCCGGAGACCACCCCTTTGCCCAGCCCAGCAGCTCTCTGCCCCTCTCTACCCTGTTCTCCTCTGACCTTTGTCACTTCTCTGTGGCTACTCAGAGTTCTCTCAGAGATCTCGATGTGCTGCCAAGCTAATTACTAAGGTAATCTTATTTTGTCAGTGGTAGGGCTTGAACTCAAGACCTGGGTGCTGTTTTTGAGCTTTTTGCTCAAGGCTAGCAGTCTACCACCTTGAGCCACAGCACCACTTCCGGTTTTCTGATGGTTAATTGGAGATGGACTTTCTTGCTCAGGCTGGCTTCTAACCACGATCCTCAGATCTTAGCCTCCTAAGTTGCTAGGATTATAGGCATGAACCACCAGCGCAACCCCCCTCCTCCCGCTTTTAATACAAAATTAGTACAAGGGCAAGTACTCATTGGAAATAACTTCCACAACTTAGATAAAGCAAGATTCTCTCTGGATGTTTCCATTTTCACTGGCTTTTTTTTTTTATTTTTTAAATAAACTACTTGGTCATCTTTATCTTTCTCCCTCCCTCCCTTATTTCCTTCCTTCCTTCCTAATTTCTTAACTTCTTTCCTACTTTCCTTCTTCCTTCTTTCCATCCACTTCACTATGTATTCCAGACTGGCCTACAACTTCTGCTTCTGTCTCCCTAAGTGCTTTGAGTGCAGATGTTGCATCACCACTTCTACAGAGATTTTGTGTATGCTCATATACATTTGTGTGTGTGTGTGTGTGTATTACACCACACCCACACACTCACACACACTCAAGTTCCTGTTTGCTCTCTTCTGCTCTGTCAATTGTCTTGATCTCAGCTTGTGGCTTCTACTGATTTTGAGTCCCAACTTGCCCCTTTTGGCGAAGCTAGACTTATACTTTCTGACTTTGCCTTTGTGTTCAGTGTCTTGCTGAAGGCTTTTTAGTGCTTTGGCCTTTCTTCTGCATACTTATTCTTGAGCAGCCTGGCCTGGATCTCTCTCTTCAGAGTGTGGAGACTGTGTTCCTTCAGGAACTTTTGCCCCAGTTCATCAAAATGTCTGTTTGCCCCTGGCTGTCTGGTCTCCTGGTCTCCTCTGCTGCCCAGGCAGGGTATGGTGGGCAGTCACAGTCTGTCCAGACATGGCTCTTTGAACTGCCTTTGAGTTTATCTACAGTCACTATTTGCTAGGTCACTGGAGAATTTTGCCAGATTCACATCAGAGGGACCGCCATGTAGTTTACTCTGTCTGCTCCATGGGAAGCTTGGCATTGTTCTGTCCTGCTCCTCTGGCACCTCTGAGTGTGACTGGTCTGTGTGACCTTTCACTGGCCAGGCTCTCCAAAGAGAAGCAGACACCTACAGAGAAAGAAAAGTCTTTTTCTGCACTGGAAATACATAGCAGAAAACAAATGTGGCCTAACCTTGAGTCTTAAAACGTGGCTTTGAAACCACTAGACTTTCCCATTCCTGTATCCACCAGGTTGTTTGGAATATCATAATTTCAAATCTCATGCAACATTTGTGGCATGTTACAACTATGCAGCTATGTTGTTACGTTTCACACATGACATGCTGAGTTATCATGGAGAGGGACATGGGACATTGCATCCTACTGTTGTAATTAGAGATACACACTCCTGGGTTCACACTGCCCAGCATCTTTCCCATTCTTGCATCCCTCTCCTGTACAATACTTCCTTTTCCCCCAGCAGATTACAAAAAAAAAAAAGAGCAAAATCAGGAGAAAAAAAAAAAGCCCAAAGAGTCCCATTTAAGAATGGGAATTAACGTAACAAAACCCTTTTACATAAATCTTTCTTTAAAAAAGAAAGAAAATAATACAGTCTAGGTTGTCATACATGTTGGGGGGGGGGGTAGGTACCAGAAGGGAACAGGCTAACCAAGGGAGTAAAGGATGGTGAATATAGTACTTCAGTACTCTCTATGTATGTGAAAAATAGAATTAAAAAAAAAACAGTTTAAATTGTTTCAAGAAGGCAGAGGAAGGATGAAGGTGGATGGTGGCACCGGATGGGGCACATTGCATGTATAGATAGAAATGTCTGATGTTACATCCTAGCCTTGTGCAACTAATGTATTTAATGAAAGTCTTTTTTTTTTTTTTTGCCAGTCCTGGGGCTTGAACTCAGGGCCTGGGCACTGTCCCTGAACTTCTTTCACTCAAGGCTAGCATTCTATCACTTAAGCCACAGTGCCACTTCTGGCTTTTTCTGTTTATGTGGTTCTGAAAAAATTGAACCCATGGCTTCATGCATGCCAGGCAAGCCCTCTCCCACTGAGCCACATTCCCAGCTTGAAAATATTCTTAAAAATAAAAACACATGGGATGGAAAATCCACTCACACTGATCAGAAAGAGATTACTCAGGTCTAAAAAGATAAAGCAGCCAGGTGCCAACTGTTCACACCTGTAATCCTAGCTACTCAGGGGACTGAGATCTGACAATCATGATTTAAAACTAGCCCAGGCAGGAAAGCCTTTGATCTCCAATTAACCACCAAAAAGCTGGAAGTAGAGCTGTGCCTCAAATTGCTCAGGCCCCTAAGTTCAAGACACAGAACTAGTATACCCAAATGCACGTGCACACTTGCACACATGCACACACACAAAGGCAGAATTGCGGATGCTTCACATATTCTTTCAGGGAAATAGGAGAAAACCAGTTGCTTCCTTTAGGTTAAAACAGAATAGACTTTGTTTTAAAAAACAAACAAACAAAAAATACAGAGTAGGCCATTCACTCTTTTGTGTGTGTGTTTTCTTTTTTAATAAGTTTTTTTATTGTGAAAATACTGTACAGAGGGGTTACAGTTACATGAGCAAGGTAATGAGTACATTTCCTATCAAGCATTGTTGCCTCCTCCTTTGTTTTTCCCCTACCATCCCTTCCTTCCCCCCTCCATAACTACACTCACCCCCACCCCATTGCCCCCCTCCCCTGACTAAATTGTAAAGTTTGTTTTTCAACATAGTGTCTTGCACATCTCATTGTTACAATGGGTCAACCTGTATCCCTATTTAAACATTTTGTTAAGGGAGGAGACCCATCTCTGCTGAAATTGCCTTCTGGCTTTGGAATTTTGTCCTCCTGTAAACAGAGTGGGAGGATGAATGCTGTTCCTTGAGGGGCAGGATGAATAGCAGTCAGTAGAATCAGGAGTCCTGGGTGAGAAGCCTTTTGCTCCTCACTCTTGGGAAAGTTTTCTTTCTTTTCCAGGCTCCAGAGTTTGTATCCATAAAGTGGAAACTGTCTACTGTATTTTGGATATTGAGTATGCCCCAAAGGTTGGTGTGTTGAAGATTTAGTCCAAAATGTGTAGCACTTTTAAGATGTGGTAGAACCTTGAAGAGATGGGACCCAGTGGAAAAGAATTAGGTCATTTGGGGGCATGTCCTTGCAGAGGATATTTGAGACCCCCACCAGTAGGAGGTGAATGCCTTTCCTACTACATGGTTTGGTCATAATGTATGATGCTGCCACAAGCCCAGAAAGGCAGAGCCATGTCACCGTGAACTAAAATCATGAACCAAAATAAAGCTTCTAGCTTTATAAGTTGATTATCTCAGGAATTTTGTCAGTGTGATAGAAAGCTGACTGTCTTAGTTGCATTTGTTTCCTTTTTCCTACAATATCAGAATGCCACACACTGGACAATTTCTAAAGGAAAGAATTTCTCATTGTCTAAGTGTCCTGGAAAAGAAAGTGTCCTCAGGAGGCTAGGAAATTCAGTGTTGAAGAGCCACATATGCTGCTGTGTCTCACACACATATCTATGCTGTGTGATCTTATGACAGAAGACAGCTCACTTAAACAAGACCACAAAGACTCTCACCTCTGAAGTAGCATTCATCCATTCTTGCTGGTGAAACTCTGATGTTCTAAAATCACCTCTAATGGCCTATACATATCAATCACAATGGCAATTAAAACTCAGTGTGAGTTTTGTTGGAACTATTCAAACCACTATTCAAACCATACTAAGAAGGATCACACTCATGTTTGGAAAAGGACACTAACAGACAGGGAAAATCTGCTGATGAAAACATACAGAATCCTTGGCAGACTTCTTAAAAAAATGTGGAGGCCAGGCCCTTCCCCTTCCTGCCCACCTCAGTGTTTGGCTGTTCCTCACAACATATAGGGCTAACCACCTCCCTTATGACTTTCTGGTCCTGGTAATATTTCTCATGTAGCATAGTATTAACCAATCTACCAATTTTATGGTTTAAAATAAATGTTAAGGACACTATAACTGCACCTTTATGTTTTACATTCTGTAAATTTTATAAGATGAACTCCAACATACAGATCATTGTCAGAAATGTCTCAAGGCTTCATTCGCTCTCTGTCTCTATCTCTGTCTATCAGTCTCTGTCTATCTCTCTGTCTCTCTCTCTTCCCCTCTCTCTTTCTAAAATTGAGTGTAAGGAACATTTTTTTTCAGAATTAGTGTGCTGTGTGGTCTTTTAACGGCACCTGGGAGTGATTTTGAAAACCAGTTCAGGAAAATGGCAAGGAGCAATTTCTAGAATCCTGGTGATAGCTGGCTTCACCATTGCTTTTAGGGCCAAGAAGAGGGGGTGTACTAGATGACAAGAAGCCTTGTCAAATCTACAGCTGGGGAGGACTCTGCCCAGTCAAGGGAAACATCTAGAAGTCCTGCAGAAATGCACAGCCAATTTCTTTGGCTCAGTCACTGTCCACAAGAGTTTCATCCTGGACACTCCCTGAACCCACATGTTCTCTCCCCCCTTCTATTCTAACCATTTTCTGCCACCTCAGTGTCTCAACAGAGGCTTTCCTGTGTCTTCCATGTCCTCTTCAGTTTTTCCCACATGTGCCCACTTCTATTTCCTTCTCCCAGTGACCCTAATCAAAGAATTACACCCAGAATAGATGGTAAACCCACATGGTTGCTGTTGTGCATGGCCTAGGGAGATATGGGCTCTGGGATGAATTTCATCTAGCGAGGCCAGGAAAGTCATCTCTAGAAGTTGCTTCACCTGCAACAAAGGATTAATAATATCAGTCCTACAGCCCAGGTTGGTTGCAGTAATTCAGACTCAAGTTAAAAATATACTCCAGGATAGGATATCCGGTAGCTCATACTTGTAAATCCTAGCTAGTCAGGAGATCTAAGGATCTAAGAATTTAAGATATAAGTATCACAGCCCAAAGCCAGTCCAGGCAGAAATGTCTGTGAGACTCTTATCTCCAATTAACTACACACACCCCCCACACCCAAACACACAAATTGCTGTGAATCAAGAGTTCCATTCTTGAATGAATAATCAAGAAAGCGGCTAAGGAAGATGGCAGAGGTGCATCAGGGGTCTCCAAAAGCAAAACGAAAAAACAAAAACCAGTTTTAGCATCACAGAGAAAAATCCACAGCTAGAAAGTCACACCAAGTGAGCCATAATAGTATAGAGATTTTGGCCAGAGAGGAAAATTTCAGGCTTAAGAAGACAACATTGAGCACATGCCAGCAGCAGCAATCACAGTAGCATCAAAGGCATCAGAGACAAGTGTGCATGGCTTTTCACTCACCTCCAGCACAAACTGCATGGCTAGGAGGAGAAATCCACATCCCACTGTCCACAGACAGATGCAGATTGTGGACGATCCAAAAAACAAAGGGATTGGCCTTTTTAGCCAGCTTCTGTTGAAATGCCCCTTTTTGTCTTAATAAGTAAGGGAAGGGGAAATGGGATCTCAGCCACCTGAGAGACAAGATGTCCATCAAAAACAGTTTGAGTTTCCCGCTCAGGTCAGTGAATTGAATCCTTCTCATCAGTTTTGCTTTCCAGACCCATTGGCTTTTATTTTTTCTAAGAACTGTAAATTCTGGCTGTTTTTCATATCCTCAGGGCCCCTGGGGAGATAGACGAAGCTTGATGATTTCAGAGCAGACATAGGCCAAGAAACCATGGCATTGAGTGTGCTGAGTCCAGACAAAAGATATTTATATACACATCCAAATTTGAAGAGAAAATGTATTTCCTTAGGTTTCAAACACTGTAATAGATATAAAGAGAAAATAAAAACCTGTTGAAAATTCTAAAAAAAACAAAGGGAAAGCGTGAGTACCCCACAAAAGATATCCTCACTCCTTCTCACAGAACAGCTTCTGGAAGGTAGCACCCCCCTTCCCCACAAGAAGAATGCTGTCTTTCATACTAACATAGAGCCTGCCAGACAGAGCAACTAGTAGATACCTCGGGCTGGCAAAGGAGCTACTGCGGCACCATTTTTCAACAGAGCAAAGAAATCTGACCAATAAGAGTTAGCTCCGCCCAGGGGAAGGTTGCTCCACCCAGGGGGAAGGAAGCTCCTCCCAGGGAGGGACAACTATACCAGGGTAGGCACAGGGAGAGGCAGCCCTGCAACAAACAAAGACATTCCAATCATATAGCATCGTAACCTGCAGCTTAGCCAGCTACAGGAATTAAAAACCCAAGTTCTGTAAAATCTCACCAGGGAGGGGAGGAGAGGGGGTTAGATAGACCATAAAAGCTCAAGAGCAGCTCCAGACTGGACCAAGAGTCTCAGAAGCTAGCCCCTCTGGGAAAAGCCACCAGTTCCAGAAAGACACACCCTCAGCCACACTCAAGTTCACTTGCAGAGACTTCTACCTACAGAAACCAGCCACCTTTGTGCGTAATGCACAAAGATGGGGGATCTCCTCTCCCATTAAGTTAGTCTGGGAGGAGGGACACAAAGAATCCAAGTTTGTAGAGCAGAACTTTTTTCGGCCTGCTCAAACTGATTTGAGAAATCAGTTAAGCCACAAGAAAACTGACCACTGCAAGTTAATCAAAGTTTCCATCAAGAGACTAGATAGCAGACATAGGGGAGATACAAGATCCCTCAAATAAATTGAAGAGTTTTTTTCTTCTAAGTTTAATTTTTTTCTATTTTTTAATTTTTATTTCTTTTTTCCCCTCTTTCCCCCCCATTTTCCCCCTTTTTCATTGTTTGTTTATGCCTAGATACACAGCCTACATAGATTACTAGGCTTCCTCCTTAATTGTATACACACTTAATTCAGACTATATTTTGATTACTCAATTTTCTATTTCTCAATTTTAGTACTTTTAATTTTAGTATTATTACTTAATACATATATAATTTTTAATTTTTTTATTTTTTCTTGTTCTTTTTTCTTTCTTTCCCTGAATTTAGGTCTTAGTTTTCTTCCTTTTGTTCCTTTCCTTCTCTACTCTTCTGGTCCTTCACTCCTCCTTCATTTCCTTTACTCTGTTGATCCCTAGTTGTTTGTCAAGTGGTTCATCTTCTTATTCTTTCAGTTCAGATTGCTTTAAAGCTCAAGACAGATTTGTTCACTGATTACAACTAAGTAACACACTCCTGAATCACAATAACCAGCCCTAAAAAGGGAAAGGAGGGATTGATAGGGGAATACCTAACTACCATTTTGAACCACTAAAATTGGTGCAATTACAAGGCTCAGGGTTGTTTGTTTGTTTGTTTGTTTGTTTGTTTTTTAAACTGTGTTCTGTGGTGGTATTGGATCTGCTTTCATATCCTAAAAGAAGAGATAGCATGAAAATACTTATCTATGATTGTTGAATCTCTAAAGTCTGTGTCGCCATAGGGCTCTGGGTTGGTTCTTGTCTTAAAACTGGTTTCTGGTGTGGTAGTAGCTTTGCTTTTGTTTACAAATGCAAGCCATAGCAAAATAAAAAAATGAAAAGTCAAGGAACCTCAACTCCTACTCAAAATAAACAGGGAACAGAGCAATCAGTTTTTAAAAACCCTACAAGATAGTTCTTAAAATGTTCTACAAACACTATTGGTAAACATGTTGAATGAAAAGATTGAAAGCCTGCATAGGGCTATGCATGAGGCTAAACAAAGATTAATAGAGGACTTCATGGAATCAACAAACAGAAAGCTGAATGAATTCCAACAGAAGGAAAGTGAGTCCAGTGAAAATATAGCCACTCAGCTAAAGGATTTAAGAGAAAGTATTGAAAATCAAAACTAGGAAATGAAGAAGTCCATACAAGATCTAAAAAAAACTTCAACAAAGAAATTGAAGCTGTTAAAAGAGACCAATTAGAAGACAGGGAAATAAAAACAAAATAGAAAGTCTTAACAGCAGATTGGAAGTTCCAGAAGAGGGATCTCAGGAATTGTAGATAGTCTGGACTTTATAGAGAAAAACAAAACAAATATTCAAAGCAAATCTGAGAAACAAGATAGATCCCTACAAGAGATATAAGACACAATTAGAAGGCCTAATTTAAGGCTAATAGGTACTGAGGATGGTCTAGAGAAGGATGCTAAAGGAAGAGGAAATATATTTAACAGAATCCTGAACATCCAAAAGAATAGGTCATTCAGTTACAGGAAGCCTGTAGACCCCTAAACAGACCAGAACAGAACAGGACATCATATCACCACATTATAATCCAGACAGGATCAATAGAGACCAAGAAAAAGGATCCTTAACAATGTCAGAGAAAAAAAATCAATCCCCTATAAAGGAAAACCAATCAGAATGACTACAGATTTCTCAGCAGAGACAATAAAGCAAGAATAGCCTGGAATGAAGTATGCTAATCCCAAAAGACAAACAACTATCAACCAAGAATAATGTACTCAGCTAAATTCTCCATCATAACTGAGGGACAAATAAAAACCTTCACAACAAAGAAAAACTGGAACAATATATCTCCACCAAACCAGCATTACAAAAGATACTTAAAGAGGTCATACACATATAAAACCTACAAGAATACAATAAAGGCAGAGAAATGGCCCCCAGAGAATCAGATAATCATAGTAAGAACCCAGGAGACACAGCCCCTAAACTGGTGGATAACATGGCAGGAACTACCAAATACCAAATATCTCTCAACCCTAACTCTCAATATTTATGGACTTAACTCCAATTAAATGACATTGATTGACTAGCTGGATCAAAAAGCAAGATCCCTCTATCTTCTGTCTTCAAGAGACACACATTGCGCACAAAAATAAACATATTCCAAAAAGGAAAGGTTGGAATAAAATCTATCAAGCAAATGGCCCCCATAAGCAGGCCAGAGTTGCAATCCTATTATCAGATAAAATAGACTTCAAATTAAAATTAGTGAGAAGAGATAAAGAAGGACATTACATACTAATAAAGAGATCTAATATAGATCTCTCCTACAATTCTAAATATCTCTACACCAAATACCAGAGAACTCAAATTCATCAAACACTACTTACCCTAAAATCACACATAGATCCAAGCACATTGATTTTTGGTGACTTTAACACACCAATGTCACTTCTGGATAGATTACCCAGAAATGACTCAACAGAGAAACCTCAAAACTAAACTATTTCAGAGACCAAGTAGACTTAACAGACATCTACAGAATATTTCACCCAGCAGCATCAGAATATATGTTCTTATAAGTAGCACATGGAACATTCTCCAAAATAGACCACATTTTAGGGCACAAAGCAGATCTGTGCAAATTCAGAAATATTGAAATTATTCCTTGCATTCTCTTAGACCACAATGGAACAAAATAAGAGCTCAACACTAAAAGTCACCATAGAAAATTCTGAAACTCATGGAGACTGAACAAGACATTGTTGAATCACCAGTGGGTCATCGAAGAGATCAGAAAGGAAATTCAAACATTCATGATGTTTAACAAAAATGGGCATACAAAATACCAGCTTCTCTGGCACTCAGGGGAAATTTTATAGCCTGAGTTCTTCCACTCCTCTTCAATTTAGTATTAGAAATCTTAGCCAGAGCTATAAGGCAAAAGAAAAACATAAAGGGGATCCAAATAGGGAAAGAAGTAAAACTCTCCCTTTTTTTGCAGATGACATGATCCTGAATTTAAAAAACCCATAGAGTCCTCTCCAAGTTAATTGAGCTGATCCAAAACTTTGGCAAAATAGCAAGGTATAAAATTAACCCACAAAAATTACTAGCTTTCCTGTATGCCAACAATGAGAAGAGTGGGGCTGAAATCAGAAAAACAACTCCATTTGCAATAGCCTCAAAAAAATAAAATAAAATATCTAGGAATTAACCAAAGAGGTGAAGGACCTCTATGGTGAAAACATTAAAAAAAGAACTAAAAAAGAAAATTAAAATAGATTTAAGGAAGTGAAAATACCTCCATGCTCCTCAATTGGGAGGATTAACATCATAAAAATGTCAATATTGACAAAAGCTATCTACAAATTGAATGCAATACTCATTCATATGCCAACTTCATCCATTAATGAAATACAAGAAGCTATCAAAAAACTCATATGGAATAATAGAAGATCCTGAATAGCAAAAACAATCCTAACAGGTAAAACAGTTCTCAATACCAAACTTCAAACTCTATTATGAAGCCATAGTAGGGCTGGGAAGGTGGCTCAGTGGTAGAGCGCTTGCCTTGCATGCTTGAGGCCCTGGGTTCGATTCCCTATCACCACATAAGCAAAAAGAAAAAAGCCAGAAGTGGCGCTATGGCTCAGGTGGTAGAGCGCTAGCCTTGAGCTGAAGAGCTGAAGGACAGAGCCCAGGCTCAGAGTTCAGGCCCACTACCGATACAAAAATAAAAAATAAATAAAGCCATAGTAATAAAAACAGCTCAGTACTGGCACCAGAACAGACCTGAGGACCAATGGAATAGAACTGAAGGCCCAGAAATGAACCTGCAGACCTATAGCCACTCAATCTTTGATAAGGGAGCCAATATCATCAGATGGAAGAAAGATAGCATCTTCAGCAAATGGTGCTGGCAGAATTAGCTATCCACATGTAGAAAACTGAACTTAGAATACCCTCCACCAGAATCAACTCCAAATGGATCAAAGACCTTGGAGTCTTCTTCTTTGGTCTTCTTCTACTTCATTATGCTAAGTGAAATGAATTCCAAAATATGGAAATAGAGGGTTTTTTTCATTTTTAAAAATGTACTGTGTGAAGTTATTTCTTTTGTCTTCCATTTTATTTCCTTTGGTTTATCCTCTGTTGTCACTGCTTTTTATTTTGGTACCCTGTGTCTTGTATATACATTTATCTAATTTGGGGAAAAGAAGGGGAATAACAAAATGATGAGAAAAAGGACAAAGGGTGAACCAATTCAACAGCGATACTCATAAGACACTATATTGGAAATGAACTTTATAACTTGGAGGGAGGGGAGTAGAGGGGAAGGGAAAGTGGGAGAAAATGAAGAAGGGGTTAATACTGTTCAACAAGAAATGTACTCATTACCTTACTTATATACTTATATAACTACAACTCCTCAGTGCATCATCATTACAATAAAAGAAAAAAAAAAGAAAAAACTAAGACAGTGTCTAGGCCCTAGGTTCAAACCCTAATACTGACACAAAAAGAAGAAAGGAAGGGGAGGGGAAAAAGAGAAAGGAATAAAGGAAGAGAAAAGGAAGAAAGAAAGAGAAAATCAAATACACACACATACACACAAAGAGCTGTGGCTCAAGTGGTAGAGTGCCAGCCTTGAATGCAAATACTAACAGACAGCATTCAGGCCCTGGGTTCAAGCCCCAGTACTGACACAAGAAGAAAGAAAAGAAAGAAAGAAAGAAAGAAAGAAAGAAAGTGAGAGAGAGAAAGAAAGAAAGAGAGAAAGAGAGAATGAGAAAGAGAGAAAGAAAGAGAGAAAGAAGGAAAGAGAAAGAAAGAAAGAGAAAAAAAGAAAGAGAGAGGGAGAAGGAGGGAGGGAGGGAGAGAGAGAGCAAGAAAGAAAGAAAAAAGAAAAAAAAGAAAGAGTGAATGAAAGAAAGAAAGAGGAGGAAGAAGGAAGGAAGGAAGGGAAAAGAAAAGAAACACCCCCCCCCCACACACACACACCAATAAAATGTTTCCCCAAGGCCAACTTGTAAGTAATTCCAGCACATAGGGGGTAATTTTAAGTAAATTGAATGTGTTATTCTAGTATTTTATGTGATTGTATTTCTAAAACTGTACTCATTCCCTGTCTTTAGAAGTGGTCCTGGTGGAATAGGAGTAAAGCATTTTCTTTGGGACCCACGGGAACCCCCTCAACAGTTTAACATTATGTAAATAAGCTCCACCCACCCAGTGACTGATCCCAAGTCCAGTGCATCAGTTCTGACACCTTCTAGGTCCTCAGAGAGAGCTGAGCCCTGCACTGTTAGCCCTAAGCAGACAGGCCATTTGCTAGGTACTGGTTACTGGTCTCACTACCAGACAAGAAGGCCCTGATTGAATCTGTAGAAAGTGCTTCTCATTTTGTGGCTGTCACCTTCTATTTCTATTGGGAATTACACTACCAGGATGACCACTTTATTTAAAAGATCTCGTGAAGAAGGCAATGAGGAGTCTTTCAAAAGTGGGCTGTTATACTCCTGCTGTATGGAATAGGACACAGCACAGTTCAGTGGCTCAATTGAGCTGCTTGGTTGGAAGCTTGGCCTTGCCATTGCTAGCTCTATGCTTTCTGTCCTCTTTAAATGACTCTGTGCAGGAGTCCCAGAGGACAGAGGCTTGCATCTCTGCTGAAGCCTGTCCAGCTGCATCACAAGGCCTGGCACAGATAAGGAAACAGCTGGGACACCTGTCCCTCCCTGCCAACACGGGAGGTGAACACTCTATAAAGATTTGGCACAGAGAAGGCAGGAACCTGTCAGGGCACCAGTGCCTGGTCTGTTGTGTCTTTGAATCATTCCATATATGTGATCCTCAGCTGTCTCAAGGGGTAGTCTGGATAAACCCATCACAAGCTGCAAATAGTAGAGCAGAAGTTGGAAATGTGTTGAATATCCTTAACCTAGGGATCATCCCACCTGACAACACAGCACACCCTAGCATCAGTGGTGTCCTCTTACAGTCATGTGACTGACTGGGAACTCAGCTTACTGCTGATCCCCAGTAGCAGTACTGGAACTTCACTAACCCAGGGGAAAGACAAAGATTCAAAACCTGAATAATTCTGAGTCGAGCCATGATTCTCCCAGGATGTCTGCACAGACTAAGGTGGGACTCTTAGAAGTGATCCAGTTTAGGGGATCTTTCATAGGATTCAGAAGCACTCAGAGCTAAGCACTCTGAACTAACAGCAGGTGGTGGCAACCTTGCAATGGGGTCAGGGACTTTTTCTCCCCTATCTTAGTGCTAGCTTCTTAGCAGGTCTTCTAGCTTCTCTGGTGCAGCCTCAGGAGGATATGATAACATCCCAGGACAAGCTGTAAGAGGTGCTTTCTTCTTGACAGTTTTGTCTCATGGTAGTGAAGAGACCACATTCTACTCTCTCTTAGGGAGTAGACTGAAACTGCTGAGGAGGCTATGCCTTCCCACAGTTCCCTATGACACCCTGAGAACCTAGGCAGTAACCTCAGAGAAAAAATGGAAAAAGGACAGATGCCTGTGGGAGCTTAGGAGAAAGATTCACAATTGTTTCTGTACCTATAATCTCAATTTAATGTGAGATTTATTTTCATTTCATGGAGACCCTGAGTCAAAAGGAATCATGTTCTTTCTTTCCATGACGGTCAAAGGTCAAAGAACACAGTTAGCCAAGTGCCAGTGGTTCATGCCTGCAATCCCAGCTACATCATGATGTAGAGAATAGAGGGATTTTAGTTTGAAGTCACCCCAGGGAGAAAGTAAGGCCTCCATCTTAACCAAAAGCTGGTTGCGAAGTAACCACTCACAATCCCATCTACACAGGAAGCATAAATAGGGAAATTATCAGGCCAATGTATAAACACGTTAGCTCCAAAATAGCTAAAGTCAAAAATGCTAGAGGAATAGCCTAAGTGGTAAAGCACGTGCACAAGAAGTGTGAGGTCCTCAGTTTGACCCCCCAGTAATACCAAGAGGGGAAAAAAGTCACTCACTGAATATCATTCTGTGTTCATCTGCCTTTAAAACCCAGGAGAAGACTTGGCCAGGGTTGGGGACAATGTCATATGTTGAAGCAATAAAAAGCATTTGGATTTCAGAGTCTTTTTGTTAACAATGTGTCATTATGACTTCCTGCCAGGTGAACTTGGAGTATTAACTATGGGGAAGGATGGTCTTCTAGTTCCCATGACAAACCTCTCCAGGTCTCTTTGGAGATGAGCAGTGGGAAGCCAGTAGGCTTGAGGGAACAGCAGAATGACTGTGGGCTAAGTATTAGTGTTCCACCAGAATTGTCACATAGAAGAGGAATCCCCTATGTGAAGGTTTGAGATAGTAAGGGTCCTCAAGGGTGTGTATGATTAGGTCATGAGGTCTGAGTTCTTGTAATGGGAACATCGCCCTTATGAAGGAAACCCTAGAGAGCTGGTGTGGAGCTTCCACCACATGATGGCTCAGGAGACGTGCCCTCTATAAGGCAGAAAACAGACACTCACCAGATGCCAAAACTGCCAACACCTGAACCTTGGACTCCATCTCCCTGAACTGTGAGGAGCACATTTGTGTTGTTTAGAAATTACCTTGCCCGTAGTATTTTGTTATAGTAAGAATGAACTAAGATAATGGCACTTGGAGCCTATATTCCTTGAAGTGAGACTTGGCTATGACTTACTTTGGCCAATGAAGTATGAGTTGAAATAATAGTATCTCTTTGGGGAAGAGGTGTTGCTAGTAGGGAGAGGATGATGGCTTCCATTACCTGGTATCTATGAGTGATGCATCAGAGAGCAAAGCCTCATGGATCTAAGACAAGAGTGTAGCATGCACGAGAGAATGTGTTGTGGGTATAGACGCCATGTCTTGGGTTTAAGTATAGCCATAGCATAACCAGTTTACCCTAATGGATTCATTGAAGAGCCAGCAATCTTCTCTGCTAGCCTAATTTTACACATGGAGGCAAAATTGTCTTACTTCATATTTCTAGATCTCAATATTCTCTCCAATAAACATTCCAAATTGCCAGCAGTGTCTAGATAGAGGGAAAGACAGAGACAGAGACAGAGACAGATTTCAGCAAGGCCAATGAAGCAGTTGATCTAGGAGCCCTGAAATCTAACTCTCTCACAGGCAAAAAGAATTTCCATCTGTGACTACTTGTACAACAAGATGGCTGTTCAACCTCTCATTAATTTCAAGAAGGCTCTGGAAGGGAGAGGCTAGCTTTGCATAGTCTGATATTGAGCATACAGGCAATGTTGAGATGAATACAAGACCAGAACTTGAATCTACATCTCCTCTGATCAGTCTGCCAGGAATCCAGGCAATGCTTCAATGGCAATTGGTTTCCAATTTGATTACTAGCTGGCAGATAGATAGTACTTGTCCCCAGATCCAGCTTAGGAACAATAACAGCAACAACAAAAACACCATAAAATTCACTCCTTACCAATCACATAGGATTCTGCTTCTAGCCAGCCACCTCTAGCTCCCCTTGCCAGCAGCCTCCAATCAGGCCTCCCTGTATCCTACCACTAAGCTTTCCTGCTTACCTTCCTGCCTGTGAGTTCTGCCAAACTCAAGAGACAGGAGCCAACTCCCTTGCCAGAGAAGGCTCCAAATAAACAATCTTGGCTCCTTCCTATTTGCTTGGTTTTTGCTTTTTTTTTTGACGGTCATGGGGCCTGAACTCTGGACCTAGGTGCTATCCCTCAGCTCTTCAGCTCAAGGCTAGCGCCCTACCACTTGAGCCACAGCCCCACTTCTAGCTTTTTCTGCTTATGTGGTACTGAGGAATCGAATGCAGGGCCTCATGCATGCCAGGCAAGCACTCTACCATCGAGCCACCTTCCCAGCCCTATCTTTGCTTATTTCTACAGCTCACACACATTCACACACACACACACACACACACACACACACACACACACACACACACACACACAGAGTGTGTGGGCAGCTGGATCACTCCAGGAAGGTAATAATCAATGGTCAATGTACTTAATTAAAACACACACAGCCAGTCCCATGCACAAATTGCCTCCTTGAAGGCAATTCCCAAAGGATCGAAGTGCCCCACTCTGACCCAGATGAAGGGCAAAGAGCCAAAGCCATGATTGAAACCATTGTATTTTGACCAAAACCTTCATTAGCCAAAAGACAATGGGACAATTGTCCTGTAGCTGACAAAGGAAAGTGCTAGAGACTTAGACAAGTTGCAGTTGAGCCGCTGAATGGCCGGGACACAGATTTTCAAAGGCTGATGCCCAACAGTGAAGAGGACAGAATCATCAGCCTTCAGTGATGGCCAAGGACCAAACTACTTTGTCTCATTGCAGGTTGTGGCCGCTCATCCTGAAAATCTGTGGTAACGATTTAGCTGTTTTTATCCTGACTATGTCACCAGACTGACCTTAAACTCACCTAATAGATATGTGTGCTGGGAAGGGGATTGCATTTCCTAATATAAGAACAAAATGTGGCACAGATACCTTTAAACACATTATAACACGTTTGCAGGGAGAGACTGTTAGAAGTTAAAGAAATATTAATTATACTGAGAAATTAGGATCGTTCTGAAGTGTATTCTTGGCTCTCATTCCCATCAGTTTCTGTTATTTTTAAATAAAAGAATTCAGGTTTCTCTCCAGACACAACTTGATAAAGAGCTACCTTTAGCTCCGCTACTCAGAACTTGGCAAATAAGGCAGGAAGGTGCGGGAGCTTCCAGGCCTGGCATAGACCCAGCAGATAAGAAGAGAAGGTGCTAAACTATCTTTGTTCTGTTTTAAGAATGCCTGCCAATTACTTAAACCAAAGTCCCAATTCCGCTCCTGTTAATTAGGCTGACATTGCGGAATTTACTAGAAGAAAAGCAGTCTGGAAATCTGTTCTCTCCTGTCTCACCGGCTTCTGTGTCGCCACGTGACACAGCAGTTACTATGGCAATTATCAGTCGCAAGTGGATTGTCCACAAGTTGAACTTGCATCTGACAAGTCAAATTTGTCAGTGTGGGTATAAGGTGGGGAAGGGGAAGGAAGAGAGTTATTTAATTATTTATTCTATTTTGTTTCTTTCTTTCTTTTTTTTTTGGAAGACAGTTCCTTGATCTCACTTTCTTCCCCTTTTCAGCCAGGTAAGTTTGTGGTTGTTGTTGTTGTTGTTGTTTTGGGGGGAGGTCCGGTCATGGGGCCTGAACTCTGGGCCTGGGCGCTGTCCCTCAGCTCTTCAGCTCAAGGCTAGCGCTTTACCACTTGAGCCACAGCGCCACTTCCGGCTTTTTTCCTTTTTGCTTATGTGGTGCTGAGGAATCGAACCCAGGGCCTCAAGCATGCAAGGCAAGCGCTCTACCACTGAGCCACCTTCTCGGCCCAAGCCAGGTAAGTTTTATCCACAGTAGTAGGCTGAGCTCTTTGATTCCCTCTCCACAATCTGTAGCATCTACAAGGAATCTAGAGAGCCTGCCACAATGGTCCTCTGCAGTAATTTGGGGACAAAAATGAAACAGAGGCAGTAATCCAGCGACAGACTTGATAATGGGGCAGTGTCATGAGTTCTGCTCTTCTGTGATGACAGTAGTCTGCCAGGGAGTTCTCTCCAATTGCTTCCATTGCCTGAACTTCCCTTCCCAGCATGCTCACAATCATGTGCACACAAGTGTGATTTGCACCCTGCTCTCTCTCCCTTGGCAGTGATGACTTTCATAGCCTGGGTTTATCAGATTAGACATGAAAAAGCTATTTAATAAAGGCTAATCCATCAAACCAACCATTGTAGGAAGCTGGAGTGAAGAGCAAGAGGCAGGTTGGCTGGCCATCTGCTCTGAGGGCCTTCATCTTTGGAGTGGGAGCGATGGAGTCTTCCCTATACCAGTTGAGTCCTTCTCCTGGGCCCAGACCCCATGCTACACCTTGCTTCCCTTTGGCTCAGGTCCTAATCTTAGGTGCAATTCAAAACCTCTTCTCTTTGAAGGCTGACCTTACACCTGGACGTATAAGGTTCATGGGTACCCCAGTTAGACTGACCAAAATCTGCTAAAATCTTTGATCTCAGATAGGATTTTCCTTTGGGAAGCTGCTATCATTTGAATCATAAATTCTCTTAACATATGGCCTGTAGGTCACATCAAGGTTAGGAACAGGAGCCCAATGTCAAGTCCAGCCACTCATCCTCTATCAACCAGGGTGCCTGGACACCCCAACCCCAGTTTGCTTAAGTCACAGAGCTGGCAGGCAACTCCTCAGCCCTGTGAGCAGGGCTGGGCATAGGGAGGCACAGAGGTTCCTCCCAGCTCCACCTAGCCTTCCATCTCCTGCCTTCCCTATCACTGAAAAGCAGGGGCCCTCCAAGGACAGAAGGGGGCCTCAATGCCAGGAGGAAAAAGCAGAGCTACAAGCTTTATTATCTTTGTTGCAAGGAATAAAGAGAATTGTCTTCTGAGGACAGTATTCATAGGAAGGTTCAATAGACAAAAGAAGATTTTTTTTTTTTTGTCAAAGCAGCTCAACCCCTAGATGAGGGCAATGCTGGGGGTGAGGGGGTGGCACTGTGGTGGGGACTGTCCCCAGAACCAGCTGTTTTTGCTGAGCTGATTCCTAGGCTGCAGTTAGATTTTCCCTAGCACCGCTGAGCACCTAAGCCTGCTGCCTACACGTTTGTGTGAACCAAAAGGCTGTCTGGGAGCCAGAGCACAAAACAAACACAGAAAACCAAAAAGCTCCAGTGAAGATGCAGCAGAAGGTAATTTAGGGGCCTTTGCAGAAGCCAGTGTTTCATCCACTAAGCCCACGTACTCCAGAGACAGCTGTCAGCCAGGGCCGGGCTGGCAGGGCCATACTTGGCTGTGAAAAGACAGAGAATCCTCTGGAAGCTTTCAGAGCTAGTGTCTTCTAGACTTCCCACGCTGCTGGCTCACTTCAAGGCAGTGCCTGGGTCCACACTCATGTGGGGATCAGTCTCTGTGGAGGGGGCTTGGTGGCAAGGTGGTGGTCATGGGTTAGTCCTTGTGAAGCTGTTCTTTCCCCCAAGCGCCATGTCCACCTGCTGCCCTTCCAGACACTGAGTGCCATAAGAATGCAAATGATAGTCACCTCCAAAGATGTGGTAGCTCCCTTGGATGAGACCAAGGCCCAGGCTAGGAGAGGTTTATGCCAGCCTTCCTAGGAAGTAGAGAAGGATGATGTCACATCCATGGCCCTGTGTGACCCATCTCCTCACCTTCTGTTTAGGGGGCAGCTGCCTTGGTTAGGGCCTCCAGAGAGCCCTCAAGCAATCCATCTTCATCCCACAATGAAGGGGAATCTGAGCAGGGCTAACATATAAGTCCAGAGCCCAACACCCTGGGCTGGATTCCAGAGGCTGACACCAGAGGACGGGCCCTGGGTAGTTCCTCTCCCTGGGCTTTTCCCTCACTTAAGGAGGAGGAACACTGAATCTTCCTTCCAGAGTTGACTTGAGCACCAAATGAAGTTGTTTGCACATGTGCATATGTTATTATTGTCTCTTCATTTTTAGGACTCTTCAGCAGAAACTTGCATAGAGCAAATGGCCATTTCTATAGCACGTCCGGCTCCACAGATCAGGAGCAGGTCTGGTGCCACCTGTGTCGGTGGAGGACACAGCAGGCTGGCCGGCTGACCCCATCTTTGCTCCTAGTCTCCCACTCTCTGCCCCTACTTCTTCCTTTTCTCTCTTCCCTTCTGTTGCCATCTCTTTTTGCCAGATCTTCCATTTTCTTGTGATGATTTAGAGTTCATGGCTAAGGTCATTAGGAGCCAAGGATGTATTTTACTAGTGGTAGACTTCAGTACACGCTTTGTGTGTGTATATGTGCTGGTCCTGAGGCTTGAACTCAGGGCCTGGGGGGTTCTGTCCCTGAGCCTCTTTGTGCTCAAGGCTAGTGCTCTGCCACGTGAGCCACAGTGCACTTCCAGCTTTTGCTGAGTAGTTTATTGGAGATAAGAGTATCATGGACTTTTCTGTCCAGGCTGGCTTTAAATCGTGATCATCAGATCTCAGCCTCCTGAGTAGCTAGGATTACAGGCATGAGCCACTGGTGCCCAGCTGAGACTTTTTAATAGTCTTTCACTTCTCAATTAACTTTTAGGAAATTATAATTTAAAAAATGAAAATTCTTTAAGGCAATTCTTCTTAAAGCTTTTAATATAATAGATTGCATTGAAAGTCTCCAAGATATTCTAATAAGAAGGCTTTCTCCATTGTAATTCAATTGTACCTCTTAGTGTAATCGCCCATTGGATCAACTTAAGGAATTTTTTTATTACCAACTCATTCTAATTCCAATAACCATAAATATAATATATTTCAGGAGAATGTTAGCACAGATGCTCTTTAAAAAAACCCACTTCAATCCTGGTTGGTTAAGTGCATGATGTAGAATCACGGATATGATGGATTGACAATATATGTATGTTTACATGACAGTATATGCACACTCACAAGTGTGTATGGAGTCATAATGTTATATATAAATATATAAGCATAAGTGGGATTTTGTATGCTGTATATCTGGGGTTATGATGCATACACATAATGCTTAAGATACTAGAACAATACATAACATAAAGTCTCTGTAATCATCTTTTTCCTCCTCTTCTTCTTCCCTTGCCTTTTCCTGTCTCTTTCCCCTTTGTCTTCCTCCTTTTTCTCTTACTTCTCATTCTCCTTCCCATTCCCTTTTTGACCCCTCATCCTTCTTTCCTCTTCTTCCCATTCCCAGCTAATGCCTTCTGTTTCACGTTCTGATGATGACACTAGTCAGCCTGAATCAGGTCTTCATCTTGTCTCCTAGTATCCCTGAGAGCACAGGCAATGTTTATCATTTACTTCAACCAAGCCTAGTATTTTATAAATCAGAGCCAGGTATAATGATGCACTCCAGTAATTCCAGCTATATAGGAGGCTGGTAGGGAAAAATTTTGGTGCCAAGTCAGCCTGGGGCAAAAGAAACCCTATCTTAAAAAACAAAAAACAAACCACCTCACAACACACACACACACACACACACACACACACACACACACACACACACACACACATACACACACACACACAAAGCAAAATACCCTAGTCAATGACTGGAGTCTGTATTCTTCAGAGTTTTGAGAATTGTTGAGAACTATTTTATGACCAGGTATATAGTTAATATCGAAATATACTCATTCTATAATTACAGATTCTTGGGACATATATCAATTTGTTTTTCAGATTTATATTTTATTATTTTTTTAATAACTTGAGGCCTTAATTATTGAAAATTAGTTAAAATCTCTTACTTAAAACAAAAACAAACCAAATGTGGCAGCTCATGTCTACAATTCCAGCTATACAGGAAGTAGCAATAAAAGGTTTGCTTTCTGAGGCCAGCCCAGGCAAAAAACGCGAAGACTTTTCTATGAAAGAGTAAGAGAGGAAGGGTGAATGTAATCAAAGTACATCATGTGCAAATTGTTAATATCACAATAGAAACCCCTTTTGTACGATTAATTTATGCTAATTTTTAAAAAAAAATCTGAAAAATAACTTTATCAAAAAGAGTACCTGATCTCAAAAAGAGCAAGCAGAAGGCCCTGAGTTCAAATCTCAGTAATGCAAAAAAAAAAAAGAGTCAATTCGACATTGTGGGCCTTAAATGCACCAGGCTTATTTTGTTTTGTTTCTTTCCGTAATACAATTCTAGACTGAGGAAGTCTGCTGGCTGAGTCAGCTTTCTTCAAATCACCTTCCAGATTATTCTTCTACTTGCATCACATAGACCAGAGTGTTGGGTCATGGCTACTCCTTGCTCTCAAAGTGTCTGGGACACAGCGTTTGGATGGATACCTTGTACCTCTGACTAGATACTAAGTGGCTGGGACAGTGAATATTTATTTGT